>NC_057865.1:200473799-201073799 GCF_019393635.1 Dromiciops gliroides
AATACTTATCCAGCACTGTACTAGAAGAGAGGATGGAAAACAAAAGACAAAAGTAAATAGTCAGTGTCATCAAGGAGATTAGAGCCAGTACCTTGGGGAAAATTTGGTTGAGCTAGGCTAGCAATAGGACCCAGAGTTAGGAAGACCTAGGTTCTCCATCCTGTCTCTAACTCTTACTAGTTGTGCGATGATGAGCAAATCATTTAACCATTTGGGTCTCAATTTCCTTATTTGAAAAATGAGTTGGGCAAACTATTCTATGAGGCCCCCTTCCCCTTCTAAATTTTTTGATAGCAATGAAGTAGGCTAATTGGTTAATGACACTAGCTAACATTTATATGGCACTTTAAAGTTTATAATGCAGCCTTACATCTATTATCTCACTTGATTCTCACAACAATCCTTGAGATAGGTGCTATTATTACCCTCATTTAACAGATAAGAAGACTGAAACTGAGAGAGGCTGAATGACTTGCCAAAAGTGAGATAGTAAGCATCGAATTCAAGATTCTGAACTCAGGTCCTTGGTTTAAGTCCAATACTCTCTCCACTATGTCAAGCTGCAGTTTGGAGAATGGCTATAATAGCATTTTGTGGGTGAAATTATTACTTAGCTACAAGGTTAATCATCAGCATGGGGGAGAATGAGGTTTGGGCCCACACTTGGGAGTTGGGAGGTGGACAGCGAGTTGTGTGCTGACCCATCTACTTACCTCCACCAGCCTTAGACCAACCAAGGAAGTAAGGGAGTCAGAAGTTCCAGTTAGCCAATGCAGGCAAGAAATGAAATCATTTTACTTTGTCTGTTCTGGTTGAAATCTAAATCCAGTTGCAGGTTGAAGAAATTCCAGTGTCAGGAGTGTTCATGCCAAGGGAGGGTAAGAATGCAGGACAGCCCTTTGACTGCATGGGGTAAATGAGCAGAACAGCTACTCACATGCCATTCTCTGGCCCTATTCTCTGGAATGCTAACCCAGGAATGCATCTCACCCTGACTTTGGCCCACAGGACTCTTCCTGCTCGTCCTCTCCATCCCTGTGACCACCAAATGGCTGAACATTCCTGGTTAGGACTTGAACGGAACTTGTATGACTCATAGGTTATAAAATCTTAGCGCTGGAAGGAAACTATAAGAGTTCAGAAAAAGAACTCATGAGTACCTAGAATAGTTGAAAAAGATTTTATGGAAGGAGGTAATTCTTGAGCTGAACCTTGAAGAATGAACTCAGTCTCTCTATAGCTTCATGTTCAAAAGGAAAAGGTTCAATATATTTACCTGACCTGATATCTCATATATATATATATATATATGAGAGAGCTAGGTAGATAGGCAGATGATAGAAAGATAAACAGATGATTGATAGATCATAAATAGGCAGATGATAAACAGGTGATAGACCAATGATAGAAATATCTATATAGAAAGATAGAAATATAAATAAATTTATATCTCCCCACTCTGTTCTACCTAACAAACCACTTACACTCAGAGATTTGTTTCCCAGAGGGAACTACCTATAAGTTTTTGGTATTCTGTTTCCATGAGCCCTCACTGGTACACTTACCTTTAATAGTCAGCCAGTAGACACAATTAACTCCAAGTAAAGGGATTCACTAAGATGGCACAAAAAGAACAGTAGCACATAGTGGCTAAAGACATTTCTCTGATGAACCTGGGGTGTAATGTTCCCCAATTAAATAGTGTCGATGGGAAGACTGGTCATGCAACAAGAGTACACTAGTAGAGAAGTACACAGGTAAGAAGCATGTGGCCAGAGACACTCCTACTTCTAAGGTCTTGCAAGGAGCTACTCCTTTCTCATGGGGTTTTCGTTTTGTGCCTCATAGTGAGTAGGTCACTCAGTTGGGTTCCCTGGGATTGTTCCTGTTCACAGTTGGACTCCTGATGGCTAAAGGTGACTTTCTTGACTCACAGAAGTCACACCCCTCAAAGATGTCTCCTGCCTCTATTGGTTCCATAGAGATACTATCACTGTTTCCATGGCCATCAGAACCAATCCTTGCCTAACGAATACCTAGATTCCCTCTTATTCCATCCATTTTGGACTCTGGGATATTTAAGAACAGCATAGCACAGGGGTTCCTAATCTTTTTTGTATCATAGAGCCTTTGATAGTCTGGTGAATCCTATGTAACTCTTATCATAATAGTGTTTTTAAGTGGATAAAAGTACATAAATACAAAAGTAACCAATTATCATGTTGAAAGAAAGATATAATATTTTTTCTCCATCCAAGTCCATGGACTCCCTAAAATCTCTCCAGGCCATGGACCTTCAGGGCAGGCATATGGACTGCTACACTCTGTGGTGATGGCTTCTACTCATAGTTCTTTCACATGATTCACATATCTGATAGGGTTTTCTTCTGTGATTGCTCGTGAAGAAGTCCGGCATTGATGAGCTGGAAACTATTCATTACTTCTCAGCTGAGCCGCTCATCCTGCATATGCCATGAGAAGACACCAGTCATTGCAGGGGGTTTCTTCCCAAATGAGCCTTCCATTCCTCAATCACTTGAGTCACCAAAGTCAAACTTTTGTTTTCATTGTTCAATGCACTGTTGAGGTAGAGGAGCCAGTACTCCTGAAAGGTTCTCTGTCACCATTAGCACCCATCTTCCCATCATATTCTGCACAGGAAAGCACAGATTGTCAGGGTGTCTAAATATTTGATCCCTGATCTCTTCTTTGTGATATTCCGCTAATAATGGGGGCTGTAGTTGTTTCCAACCAAGGCTAACCCACAAGGAACTGCCTACCAGATTGTGATACAGGAACACTATTATGTCAACCTTCCTCTGATACCTGTGGCTTGAAATGGTGCTTCAATAGTGCTTCAAATACACATCAATGTAGCCCATTAATGGATAGTCCTCAGAGTTATAACCCTTCCACTGATTAAAGAGATACCTTTTGTAAATATCTTTTAGAATGATTAGAATATAGTTACTTGCAATCCCACATGCTAAACTGCTCTTCTTTTTCAATCCTCATGGTCACTACTACAGGTGGTCTTACAAGTCCAAGTGTAAATGATTCATTGTTGGTGAAACTGTGAACTGATTCAACCATTTTGGAGAGCAATCTGGAATTATGCCCAAAGAGTTATCAAACTTCCTATACCATTTGACCCAGCAAAACCACTACTGGGTCTATTTCCAAAGATGATTAGGAAAAAAGGAAAAGAATCTATGTGTTCTAAAATGTTTATAGCAGCTCTCTTTGTGGTGGCAAAGAACTGGAGACTGCAGGGATGACTATCAATTGAGGAAGGGCTGAACAAATTGTGGTATATGATTGTGATGGGATACTACTGGTCTATAAGAAATGATGAACTCAATGATCTTAGAAAAACATGGAAAGACTTGTACAAAATAATGAGCAAAATTAGCAGAACCAAGAGAACATTGTATATAGTAACGGCAATATTGTTTTAAGAACAACTTTGAGTGAATAAGTTATTTTAACTATTATAAATACCCAAATTTACTACAAAGGACCTATGAAAGAAGACACAATCTGCATCCAGAGAAAGATAAATAGATAGTATGATAGATAGTAGTATGATAAATAGAAGTATGTATAGAATAATTTTACACACACACACACACACACACACACACACACACACGGGGAGGGAAGAAAAAAGAAATTTGCATAATAACTTTTTTGTACATTTAAAAAGAATAGCAAGTTATACATAGTAGATTTGCAGTTTCATATGCAATCATCTTTTTTATTATACTGTGTTGTGGAATGCACTCATCTTTTATATTCCATAAATTTAAAATAAAATTTAAAAATACTCAAGAACATTAGGATAGAATAGTGCTTATCTTTGCCTTATCTTTGCTACTTATCTTTACCCCATGAAGGTTCAGTGGCATTCAGCTTTGAATCTTACAATGCTAGATTCTCCTCTCAGATGCATGAACATCCAGTCCACATTTATAACAGAAAGTATCTTGACTTTGTCATTTTTTCTCTCCATTTACCATTCTGGCACCAGGCTGCTTTGGCTTTCAGTCCTAAGGCCCTTTCCCTTTATAGGCATAGTAATTTGGCCCACTAGACCATCTCTTAACAGTCCTATCTCAATTTCCTGCATTGGAGTATGTGTGGTTCAGGATAATCTTTCATTGGATCTCAGTCACCTATACTTGGGAAGATGCCTTGTAGTCCTGAGAACCTGTTGTCTATTATAATAGCATGGTCTCCCTGCTCATAGACTCTTACCTAATCTGCTGGATTGAATATACCATTTATGACTATAGCAGCCAGGTGGCACAGTGGATATAATGTTGGAGCTGGACTCAGGAAGACCTGAATTCAAATCTGACCTTAGATACATATTAGTTTTGTGAGTGCTGGAGCCAGCTCTAACCAGCTCTGGAGAGCTGATTGATAAATTTTCAATGTGGGCATTTACTCAGAAACCAACAAATGCTAAAATCAGGTCCTGGCAGAAAGGAAGTATTTAAGAAATGCTTGTTCATTAATTACTTGAGTTAATTCCCCTGAAAGAGCACCAAAATTCTAACACCTTCATAGCCAAGGAAGCTTTTAAACCAAATATTCATACAATGTAACCCGACAGTTCAACAAGACTGACAAGCAAAATATTTTAATGCACTTCATATAAGTATTTTTATAGAAGCTGATTTTAGCTAGGAAAAAAATCAGAAAGCTCTGAAATCATATGCTGAAAAAAATTTTTTTGAACCCTCACAGTGAAACACCTGGGATACTCCTTCATACATATGAGGACGCCTGAGGAATAAGCCCCAGGTTCAAGTTACCCTATGGGTCTGACCGATGTGTTAACTTTTTCCTTTATTTAGCCAGAAGGCACAATTAGTTAAAATCAAAGGTACTTAAAGAAGAAACATAACTAGTATTCTACCTAAACCCACACATATATGTGTGCATGCATGTACATTTTACACATGCACATATATACACAGAGTGGACCAAAAGTCATGAAGGGGTTTGCTGTTTTAATACCTTTTGAAAAGTATTTTTCTTTATTTTCTCTCTCTCTCTCTCTATATATATATATTTCCTACATATACTGTATATGATGCTATGGTATCATAAGTTAAAAACAAAAAATAAAGGAGTTATTAAATATTGAACCCCCTTTGTGACTTCATGACTTTTGGCCCACCCATATGTGCACATACACACACACATACATACATATATATATATATATATATATATATATATATACACACATATATATGTATATATATATATACACACACATACACACATATACACGCACACACCACCAGTGAAGTTGTGCACAAAAGTGTGAGGGATCACACCTGAGGGACTAACAAATGGGGAATATATGAGTGGGGTCATGTTGCTGACTGTGCATGATTACCTAATATTATCGCACTCTTCTCGTTGAACCAAGTCCCAACCAAGTGGGACAACTCTGATGAAATGCTGCTCTGCTAGGCTCTGCTGGGTTCATGGCATTGGCTGTTCAATGGTTTTTCTGTTGGGCAAGTTGCTTTTCTGGTCCCATAATCTCATAGTCTCTTTGCTCTGGTAGCTTCTGAGTACTTAGTCTCTTCTGAGCTCCCTGCTCAGATTCTGGGTTAATGCCTTCATAGCTACCCAAGCCATCTCATCCAGGATTGTTGCTGTTGTTGTTGTTTCAATCATGTCCTACTCTTCTTGACCCCAGCTGAGTTTTTTTGGGCAAAGATACTGGAGTGATTTGCCATTTCTTTCTTCAGCTCATTTTATAGATGAGGAAACTGAGGCAAATAGGGTTGATTGACTTGCCCAGGATCACATAGCTAGTGTCTGAGGTCAGATTTAAACTTAGGAAGATGAGTCTTTCTGACTTCAGACCCAACATGCTATCCACTGCCCCCTCAGCCTGGGAATAGTCACTAAAACCTAGTAATCTAAAGGTAAGGACATATTGATGGTTCTTTAGTTATAGTCACCACATCTAGCTAACACAAGCCAGACAGAATCACCCTCATTTTATATTAGATTTTTCCTTTTCAACTCCTAGGTCTAAGTACAGATCAAAGATTTCTGTTACAAATAACTATCTGATTTAGGGTTGGATACTCCCAAGATCTCTGGTTTAAGTTCTAGTCTGAACATGCAGTCCACATTGTAGGATCATAAGATCATAGATTTAGACCTAGAAGGGGATCATCAGATTCCACTCCCTCATTTATGAGATGAAGAAACTGAGGCCCAGAGAAAGTTATTCGCCCAGTCATGCAGGTTGTATTTGAATCGTAAGTGGAGCTCTGGTCTTCTCTAGTATCTTTACTTTTTTTTTAATTATAAAACTATTTTACTATTTTCCAGTTACATGTAGAGATAATTTTTAACATTGTTTTTATAAGATTTCTAGTTTCAAATTTTTCTCCCTCCCTCCCTTCCCCTAGACAGCAAGTAATCTGATATAGGTTATATATGTACAATAACATTAAACATATTTCTGCATTAGTCATGTTATAAGAGAAGAATCAGAGCAAAAAGGAAAAACCTTCACTTACTAACTGTGTGACCCTGGGCAAGTCACTTAACCCTCGCTGCCCCGCAAGAAGAAAAAACAAACAAAAAAGAAAAACCTCAAAAAAGAAAAACAACAGCACCAAAAACAAAAGAAATAGTATGGTTCAATCTGCATCCATATTCCACAGTTCTTTTTTTCTGTATTTGGAAAGCCTTTTCCATCATGAGTCCTTTGGAACTATCTTGTACCATTGTATTGCTGAGAAGAATCAAGTCTATCACAGTTGATCAACACATAATGTTGATGATACTGTGTACAATGTTCTCCTGGTTCTGCTCATCTCACTCATCATCAGTTCATGCAAGTCCTTCCAGGTTTCTCTGAAATCTACTTGCTCATCGTTTCTTACAGCACAATAGTATTCCATTACATTCATATACCACAACTTGTTCAGGCAATCCCCAATTGATGGGCAACTCCTCAATTTCCAATTCCTTGCCACCACAAAAAGAGCAGCTACAAATACTTTTGTACATGTGGGTCCTTTTCCCTTTTTTATGATCTCTTTGGGGAAAAGACCCAATAGTGGTATTGCTGGGTCAAAGGGTATGCACAGGCCCATAGCCCTTTGGGCATAGTTTCAAATTGTTCTCCAGAATAGTTGGATCAGTTCACAGCTCCACCAACAATGCATTAGTGTTCCAATTTTTCCACAGCTTCTCCAACATTTATTATTTTCCTTTTTTGTCATATAAGCCAATCTGATAGGTGTGAGGTGGTACCTCAGAGTTGTTTTAATTTGAATTTCTCTAATCAATAGTGATTTAGAGCAATTTTTCTTATGGCAATAGATAGCTTTGATTTCTTTATCAGAAAACTGCCTGTTCATATCCTTTGACCATATCTCAATTGGGGAATGACTTGGATTCTTATACATTTGATTTAGTTCTCGATATATTTTAGAAATGAGACTTTTATGGGGCAGCTGGGTGGCGCAGTGGATAGAGCACCAGCCCTGGATTCAGGAGGACCTGAGTTCAAATCCAGCCTCAGACACTTGACACTTACTAGCTGTGTGACCCTGGGCAAGTCACTTAACCCCAATTGCCTCACCAAAAAAAAAAAAAGAAAAAGAAAAAGAAATTAGCCTTTTATCAGAAGTACTGGCTATAAAAATTGTTTCCCAGCTTTCTGCCTCCCTTCTAATTGTGGATGCATTGTTTCTGTTTGTACAAAACCTTTTTAATTTAATGTAATCAAAATCATCCATTTTGTATTTCATAATATTCTCTATCTCTTCTTTGGTCTTAAATTGTTCTCCTTTCCAAAGATCTGAGAGGTAAACTATTCCTTCCTCTCCTAATTTACCTATGGTAAAGTACCACCTTTTATGTCTAAATCATGTACCCATTTTGACCTTATTTTAGTATAAGGTGTAAGATGTTGGTCTCTAGTATCTTTATTATGCATATCCGTCATATCTGCTATTTGTTCATCAGTCAAAACAATAACAATAACAGCAGCAGCAGCAACAGACATCTCAATCTCTCCACAGAAACGCCATGGGACCAGCAGAACATGCCCAACTGGCATGGAAGGCACAAAACTACTTGTATAACAGTCACCACAAAATCAACAGAGACTACATGCCCTGACATCACCGTGAGACCAGCGGATTCCCAGCTGAGGAATGTGCCCAGCGGAGATACCACACCCAATATGAAGTAGAGCCCAATAAGAGATCAGAAGATATCAGTGATCCTACAAGGTCAGGACTGTGAGTTATCCCTATCTATACATTCTCCATTAAGTGCCACCTCAAACATGATCCCTTTGCATGCTTACTCTCCTCATAGATGGTGTATTTGTTGGAGACTGTGCCCTGTATTTATAGGGGTAGGGGTGGGGGAATGTTCTTGTCTCTTCTTTTTTTGTCTCTTCCATTTTCTGGGACTCACTGGGACCTCGCTTCCCCTGGATGCTACTTCCTTCCTGCCCATACTTGTTTTTTAAACAGGGCAATGAGGGTTAAGTGACTTGACCAGAGTCACACAGCTAGTAAGTGTCAAGTGTCTGAGGCTGTATTTGAATTCAGGTCCTCCTGAATCCAGGGCTGGTGCTTTATCCACTGTGCCACCTAGCTGCCCCCTGCCCATACTTTTTATTATTTCTCTCATACTGGTCCCCACCCCAACTCACTGTTTGGGGGAAAAGAGACAGAATGTTCTTTACTTCCCACTGCCATCTTCAGACCCTTCCTCCACCACAATCTCCTTTGAGGTTCATTCTCTCCAAGTTTATTATTCAATCCATATCCTGGTGGATCTTATTTAGTGATCCTAAGGACATTTTCCCTCTCTTTCGGAACAAGTTCAATGCCTGGCTCAGAGCCTTCCTCAGAGTCTCCACCTCAACTTCTTCCCTCATACCAGGAGAGCAACATACATAATGAGATTTCCTTAGACACCTTTACCTCCCACTTCCTTGATCTACTCAAGATACATGATCTCCGGGGGCAGCTAGGTGGCGCAGTGGATAAAGCACCGGCCCTGGATTCAGGAGTTCCTGAGTTCAAATCCGGCCTCAGACACTTGACACTTACTGGCTGTGTGACCCTGGGCAAGTCACTTAACCCCCATTGCCCCGCAAAAAAAAAAAAAAAGATACATGATCTACACTCCACCTCCATTACATAGGAATGGTTATACCCTTAATCTCACGTCCATAATCAAGAACCCCTGTCTGAAACGAAGTTCAGAAAAAAGAGAGAGTTTGAGGGCAAATAGCAATAATAGCTAGCATTTATTTTGTGATTTCAGGTTTGCAAAGCACTTTACAAATGTTAACTTGTTTTATTCTCTCGATAATTCTGGGAGATAGTGCTATAATCATCACTATTTTACAGATGAGGGAAATGAGGCAATCAAAGGATAAGTAACTTGTTATGGTGAGGATGGATTTGGATTCAAGTTTTACTGACTTCAAGCCCAGTGCTTTATTCATTGAGTCACATATCTGTCTAAAGATAATTCAATCTGTTTGGGCCACATAAAATATAGCATAACAGTGAGGCATCCAGTTTGAAATGTCCAGTAAATAATTGATGTTGTAAGACTGGAATTCAGGAAAAAGATTAGGGCTATATAGATACTTGCATAGAGATGATAATTAAATTATGGGAGCTTACTTAGAGAGCTTACTCAGAGCTACTGCTGTGGTAATTAGGGGACAGAATATGAAGGACAGGAGGAATTCTGTCCGGAGAGCAGCTGAGGGTGTCAGAATCAAGGTAGATTAGAACCTCCCTGAGGGGAAGAAGTCCAGTTATGGGATGTGGCAGCAGAGGGAAATGTTGAAGAGGTAAGGTAGTTGTGTTGGAAATAAATCCATGATTGGTTCCTATAAAGAGAGGAGTTCAATCAAAAAAGGATTTGCCCAGCCATCCACAATGGAAAAATAATACTTTAACAGTTCCATGGCTCTTTAATCACATTTTCTCCCTACAATTATGCAGATTGCAACTTTTCTATGCCATCTTCTTCTGTGTGACTCTTGTCCATGTCTCCTTATAAATACTCCACAGGGTCCACCTAAGAAGCTGGATGACTTTCCCTACCCTTGATTTTGTGGAAATATCAGTGAAACATAGTGGCTCTCCACCAGTTATCCCATGCCCTCAAAACATGACCAGCCCACTTTCTTTTCTGGTCAGATGTCTCTCTGATATCATCCTTTACAATACTTGTCCTGTGTAGTTTTTGTTGGTAATACATTGCAACATATTCATGCCCACCATGAGCCTTTCTCTTGCCCTTGGTTACTCACAAATTTAACTTGGGGAAAACTACAGTATTCCACGATTAAATAAGATAATATTTGTAAAGTGCTTAGCCTGATGCCTGGAATGTAGTAAGTACTTAATAAATGCTTATTCCCTTCCCTTCCATCACTTCTGGCCATATGGCATCACTGAAAAAATATTGATGTTAAGATATGCATATTTGTGTCAGGGAGAAATTGAAAGAACTATCCTATTTACAAAAGGTGATCTAGTCTGTTCTCTTGATAGGCCCAGTTCATTATCCATACATGGTTTCTGTCCCAATGAACCATCCTCTTTGGATTTTCCATTCATCGGCATCCAATGATAATAGGCATTTTTTATCCATTTTCCCCCCTGTGTCAATTGTTGGGCCAAACATTTTTGAAGTGACTATGAATTCCATTCAGGAAGTTCTGCAGTATTACAAGATTTGATGTAGTCATGTGGAAATAGGATGATATGAAAGACCTCACCATCTATAGGGAATTCTTCTTCCACTTGGACTCTTTGTTGCACATCCTGCATGACAGTAACAAACCCCTTTGACCAACAAGTGTCCCAGTTTTATGCCTTGCTTGAGATTAACCACCAAATAACAATTGAAAAGGTTTTGTTATTACATCTTTCATGGAATTTGCTTTGTTGGAGGAGACTTTAAAGGGGCATTTGGCCCTAGCAAATCAATTTTTGTGTGTATTTTATTGCCTTTTAAATTCATTTTGTTAAATATCTCCCAATTACGTTTTTTTGGTGAGGCAATTGGGGTTAAGTGACTTGCCCAGGGTCACACAGCTAGTAAGTGTCAAGTGTCTGAGGCTGGATTTGAACTCAGGTCCTCCTGATTCCAGAGCCAGAGCTTTATCCACTGTGCCACCTAGCTGCCCCTCCCAATTACATTTTAATCTGGTTCAGCCACACTGGGGAGTTTTGCAGACCAATGATACCTACTGGCCATGTATTTGACATGTCTGGTCTATATCTTGTCAGACAGAGACACTGTTAGACATGGATGGGACCTTCCGGACCCACCTGGTCCAAGCTTCTCTTTTTTTAAAAATAATTTAAAAATAATTTTTAAAAATAATTAAAATAATTTAAAAAAATAGTCAACCAACCATAAGCAAAATGGGACCTTCTATCCTTTACACCTTTCAATCAACTGTATAACTGTAAAAATATCAGCTGGTGTAGAATAGGGTTGGCAAAGTCTCTCTGTTCCCTTCTCATTCCTTTATCAAAGATACCCTGGATGGATGTGTGGATTATTCTCCTAAAGATTTCTAGAGATGGAAAGGTGTGCACATGGATGGTTAGTTATTACTATTCCCTTGCTTACCTTCTTCATAATAACTCTGAAATTCTTTCTAAGCATTGGCACCGTTTCTTCTTTCAGATATCCTGAGAAGAGATCACTTGGTACCTCAAAATTGTTTCCCTACATCAAGGACCTCTTCTGGTCTAGTCCATCTGCTATTCCTAACTTTACTTTCTTTACTATCATTTTATTTTATAGATAGCACGTCGGGTGTCATAACGTTTGAGTCTAAATGTTACAGCTCTACTCTACTAATGGGGAAATAGTTCATTATAGAAATCTTGACAGATCCTTACAATTTTTTTCATCTGTTCTTTGTCCTATTTCCAATTTTATCTTTATGTGACCTCAAGATGACCTGGTTTAGGTAGGTGTCTCACCATGCTTTCTATAATCATATTTTATACAAAAACAAAATGGATGAAAATGTATATTGCCCTGGTTAAGATATAAAGCTGGGTACAAAGCCCGTTAAGTAGGAAAACAGTATGAGATTGATGACATATGGGAAACTGTATAGTTCTTTCAACAATCCCAAATTGCTCCCTGCCACAAAAACCTGTCTCTTATTCTCATGGTGATACCGTATAGTGGCACATCATGGAACTCCAAAATACTGAAAGAATCAAAATTACAAGAAGCTTACACTCACAACATGTATCCAATCTGTTGGATACAATCCAAGTCTTGTCATTTCTACCTTCACAACATCTCTAATAGAGTCCCTGTCCCTTCTTTCTACTCACACAGTTGTCATGTTGGTGCAAACTCTCATCACTTCATCCTCAGATTATTATAATAGCCTTCTGGTCAGTTTCAAATCTCTTCTCATTCTAGTCTATTCTCCATTCAGTTGCCAAAATAATCTACTTAAAGTTCTGGTCTCCCCCTTACTCCCCTTTACTCAATAAACTCCAGGGGCTCCCTATTACCTGTAGGATCAAATAGAAAATCCCATGTTTAGATTTTAAAGCCCTTCTCAACCTGGCTTCCTTCTTTCCAACTCTCCTCCATATACTGAGTCACATTGGCATTCTTATTGTTCTTCACGCAGAGTTCTTCATCTCCCAACTCTGGGTATTTTTACTAATGGTTCCCCCTACTTGGAAGTACTTGCTTACTAAATGTTTTTTTGATGATGGTCATGATAATATTGGAAAGGCAGATGGTAAGCACAAGTAGAACACAGAATGTTGCCAACAATTACTTAAAAGTAGTAGCATAAAAATAGCATACAAGATTTCAACAAGAGCAGGTAGACCTGTCAAATAGCAAGAATAGGAGAAAAAATGGACCATTCAAATATGCAGCAGCTAGGTGGTATAGTGGATAGTGCACTGGACTTAGAATCAGGAGGACCTGAGTTCAAATGCAACTTCAGACACTAGCTATGTGATCTTGGACAAGTCATTTAATCTCTTTCTGCTTCAGTTCCTTCCTCTGTAAAATGGAGATAATAATAGCACCCACCTCCCACAGTTGTTGTGCAGATAAAATAAGATATTTGTAAAGTGTGACTTGCAAACCTTAAAGTTCTATAAATTCTGCCCATTATTGCATTATGCCCTTGGGGTATTACAAGATCCAAATCTCTAGCATGTAGGGTAAATCCTTTATGAAAGACTTATGGGGGAAAATAGAAAAGGAGAGGGAAAGGGTAGAAGGACTGAGATTTTCATCAGTAGAGAGAGTGCCCACATGAGGTAACCATGGATCCAAACTATGACAGATCCTCTACAATAAGGTTACTGTAAAAATAGTTCCCTTCCATTTCCTAATCAATGATCTTATTTGAACTCCTATCCAATAGTAAACATTCTATGCCTTCTATAGTATAGGTGCAGACCTCCCAAAAGCCAGAAATCTAGAGAACAGATCGACTAGATGATCTTTTGGGGGGGGGGGCGGTTTGAGGGAAACACAGGAAAGCTCAGGCAACTTCCTGGCCTCTGTCCGCCATCTTGGCTCTGCCCCCACTAGATGATCTTTTTGAGGCACTGTTCTGAGATGGCCCTGACTCAGGTCAGTCTCCTGGTAGAGTTGGTACAATATTGTAATAAAATAAGATACTGGTAGGTTCTTTGAAACCTAACAAAAGGAGATTTATTTAATCATAGCAGAAGAAGGATATGCAACAAGGATAGGCATTGAGGACATGTCAGTTCAAGAGGATGTTCCCTTGCCTGAGTTGCCCATTGTTTTCTATGAACCAAGAATCAGCAAGCTCCTGGAACTTCCTTCTGTGTAATTTAAGATTCTAAATGTGGATTCTAATGTGTTCCCCAGTCTGGGGGAAACTGACTAAAAATCACTGATAAAACGAGTTTAGGTTTTTAAGGGTTTATTGGAAAATAGAAAGAAAAAGATTGAGAACAGAATTCTAACAGCCTGGCATTCCTATCTTTCCTCAAATTTCCTGTGAAGTCCTCTGCCGCCACCACCATCAAGTCCGGAAACCAAAAAGGCCAGCGCTCTCTGCGCAGGCTCCCTTTCCTCCTTCCTGTCTCCTCCCAGACCATAGGAGGCTCCTCCAGTTGATTGGCTGGTAGACTTGATAGACAGCACCCATGAGCAAACGTCATTTCCTGACGCCAAGGAAAAGCCACAATGCCTCTGAGGCATTTTCCTCATGGTGGAGCTCTCCACAGCAAGTCTCCAGTAGGTGGCGTCATTCCAATCGTTACACTTCCCATGGTTGTTTTGTACTTAGATGACCAGAAGAAAATGTTAACAGTGAGAGCCTTTGGTCCTCTGAGCCAACCAAATCTTAAGGATGTTTTTGATATCTTTGTATGTGTGTATGGAAGCAATCCAGGTTTAAGTGACTTGCCCACAGTCACACAGTTAGTGGGTCTGAGGCTAAATTTCAATGCAGGTCCTCCTGACTCCAGGGTTGATGCTCTATTCCAGTTTTTATATCTTTTTTATAATAAACTTTTTTATTTAAAGTTTTGAGTTCCAAATTCTATCCCTCCTTCCCTCCCACACCCCACCCTGAGGCAGTAAGCAATCAGATATAGGTTATACATGTGCAATTATGTAAAACATTACCATATTATTCATTTTTTATAAGAAAACTCAAATAAAAGAAAAAATGAAAGTGAAAAATAGCATGCTTCAGTCAGTGTCTGACAAATATCAGAGTTCTTTCTTTGGAGGTGGAATATGCTTGATCATTAGTCCTTTGGGATTGTCTTTGGATCATTAATAGTTAAGTAATTCACAGTTCTTCATCAAACAATATTGCTATCTCTCTGTACAATGTTCTCCTGGTTCTGCTCACTTCACTATACTTTAGATATCTTTTGAGAAAAAAACTATCCTAGCTTTCAGGGCTTGGGGTCGGGGAAGATGTTAGGGTATTGCTTCTACCACAGGTAGCTTCAATCATAAGGTTTCTAGGATTATGATTGTTGCCATTATAAAGCTCTGGAGACTCAAAAACATAAAGGCATGAGGGTAAACTAAAAGGCTCTGTTACCAGGAGAGTGTTGTTAGAA
The DNA here is from genome assembly GCF_019393635.1 of Dromiciops gliroides. Taxonomy (NCBI): domain Eukaryota; kingdom Metazoa; phylum Chordata; class Mammalia; order Microbiotheria; family Microbiotheriidae; genus Dromiciops; species Dromiciops gliroides. The sequence continues at coordinate 200,488,958 of NC_057865.1, forward strand.
ACCTTATTTAAACTCGTTACTAATACAGATTGAATTAGCACCCATGGACTGCAACAAGAACATTGTCACTATACTTATCCCCAATTCACACATGGAATGTTTGTTCTCTGGCAGTCAAATTAACTTGCAGTTGACAGTGATAATATCATAAAGCAAGAGTGCCAAGCAGTTGGTCATATGATTAACAGGCTCTTAGGGCTGGGAAGCTAAACATCACAGACCAAAAAAAAAAAAAAAATCTCAGCATTTTACAAAGGCTGAATGTGAGAGTTGGAAGGAACTTTAGAGATCATCTAATCCAACCCCCTCATCTGACAGACAAGGAAACCAGGTCTGGAAAGGGTTTGGTCATCGGGGCTCCTGTCCCCCCTCACAATCTGACCCTGCACAAATAGATAACTCAGATCTAAAAATATAGGGCACCTGCTGCAGGCTCTGGAAGAGCCACACTGAACGTTTGCCTCCTTCCTTTCATGGTTGTTCTCAGATGGAGTGGAAGAAGCAGACCATTCCTGTGGGGCTACACTAAGTGATTTTCCCCTGTGTCTTTGTCTATATCCTTAGAGAACAGGCCAGGACCAAAGATAAGCAGAGACTGAGAATCGAGAAATTTTGTTGTTGTTTAACTGTTTCTAAGCCCCGTACCAGTGATTCTCAAAGGATGGTTCTGTTTTGTACCAGTAAGGTACATCTTCCTACTGCATGGCCATAGGCAGTTCAATTAGTTTCTCTGGTCATGAATTTTCTCATATGGATAATGGGGGGCTTAAAATAGATGATTTCTGTAAGATCCCTTTCAGTTTTAAAGTTCTACATCTAAGAACTATGACCAAACCCTTGTTTCTTGTATGATTAAAAACAACTTGCCTGTGATATAAGAATCATGGGTCCTTGTAGAATATTTCCTTAAACTATTATCCTTTTTTAAAAAAATCACTTGCCTTTATCGTACCCTAAAACTATCATCTTATATCACTCTTTCCTCTGACTAACAACCTTCTAGAAAAGAGCTGTCTACACTTGATGTCTCCACACTATCACATTCCACTCACTTCTCATCCTCTTGCAATCCGACTTAAAACCAATCAACACATCAACAGGGCCTTACACTATTCCACACCCATAGTCCCCCACCTTTGCAGAAAGAAAGAAACAAAGAAAGAGAAAGAAGGAAAGGAAGGAAGAAAGGAAGGAAGTAAGGAAGGAAGGAATGAAGGAAGGAAGGAAGGAAGGAAGGAAGGAAGGAAGGAAGGAAGGAAGGAAGGAAGGAAGGAAGAAGATAGGAAGGAAGAGCGAAGCAAAGAAAGGATAGGAAAGAAAGGAAAGGAAAAAGAAAAAATAGGGGAGCATTCGTTTTTTTCAACTCTTCTCCAGAGTTAAATTTGGTCATTATAATTACACAGAGTTCTTGGGTTTGGTTTTTCGTTTTATTTTTGGTTGTTCTTTCTATTTATATTGTTGTAGCTATGTAGATATTGTTTTGTTTATTCTACTTACTTCACTTTGTATCAGTTTATATATATTACCATATTTCTCTGAATTCTTCATATTCATATTTTCTTAGGGCAGCTAGGTGGCACAGTGGATAGAACGCTGGGCCTGGAGTCAAGAAGACCTGAGTTCAAATCTAGCATTGGACATCTCTTAGCTAAGGGCAAGTAACTTAGTGTAACTTACTTCATCTCTGTTTTCCTCAGTTTCTTCTACTGCATAAAGGAGATAATAATAATAACACCTACTTCATATAATGCGGATCAAATGAGATGACATTTTTTAGGGCTTTAATTTTAGACATTGTGCTAAGTCCTGGGGATACAAAGAGAAGCAGAAATTAGTACCTGTCCTCAAGGAGCGTGCATTCTAATGGGAGATACAACATATAAATTACCAAATACATACAAAATATATACTGAGTAGAGGGGATTGTAATCTGATAGGGGAGACACCGGCAGCTGGAGGTCTGGGGGATTTTAAGCTGAATCTTGAAGAAAGCTAGGGATACTAAGAGGTAAAGGTGAAGAGACAGAACATTCCAGATATAGTGTCATGCAATACAAAGGCATGGAGGTGGGACACTCAGTATCATGTTGAAAGACTGCAAGTAAGAGAATACAATTAGATCTTAACATATATGTGTAATGATTGGAATGATGCCACCTACTGGAGACTTGCTGTGGGAAAGCTCCACCATGAGAAAAATGCCTCAGAGGCATTGTGGCTTTTCCTTGGCGTCAGGAAATGACATTTGCTCATGGGGGCTGTCTATCAAGGCTACCAGCCAATCAACTTGAGGAGCCTCCTATGGTCTGGGAGGAGACAGGAAGGAGGAAAGAGAGCTCTGGGGCTTTTTGGGTTCCTGACTGGATGGTGGTGGCGGCAGAGGACTTCACAGGAAATTTGAGGAAAGATAGGAATGTCAGGCTGTTGGAATTCTGTTCTCAATCTTTTTCTTTCTATTTTCTAATAAACCCTTAAAAACCTAAACTCGTTTTATCAGTGATTTTAGTCAGTTTCCCCCAAAACTGGGGGAACAGATTAGAATCCACATATGGAAGGGTGTAAAGTAGAAAAAGACTGGAAAAGTAGGAAGCATTCAGGTTACAGAGCTTTAAATGCCAAAGAGAGAACTTCGTATTTGATGTTGGAGGTAATAGGGAGCCACTGGAGTTCAGTGAGGAGGTGAGGTGACATGGTCAGATCTACATTTTAGAAATATCACTTTGGCAACTGAGTGGCAGATGGATTGGAATGGAGAGACTTGAAGCAGAGAGGACAGTTTTAAGCTTATTTCAATAGTCTAGGTGAGAGGTTTTGAGGGTCTAAACTAGGGTTGGGGCTATATGAGTTAAGAGAAGAGAATGTATGGAAGAGATGATTTGAAGGTAAGATTTGGCAGCAGATTGGATATATGTGGTAAGAATGAGGGGTCAAGGGGCAGCTAGGTGGTGCAGTGGATAGAGCACTGGCCCTGGAGTCAGGAGGAACTGAGTTCAAATCCGACCTCAGACACTTAACACTTACTAGCTGTGTGACCCTAGGCAAGTCACTTAACCCCAGTTGCCTCACCAAAAAAAAAAAAAAAGAATGACCTGGATGACTGGGAGGATAGTGGTGCCTTTGACAATAATAGGGAAATTAAGAAGAGAAGATGTGAGCTGAAAGATAATAAATTCTGCTTTGGATATGTTGAGTTTGGGGTGTTTACAGGACATCTAGTTATAGCTATCAAGAGGCAGTTGGGGGCAGCTAGGTGGCGCAGTGGATAGAGCACTGGCTCTGGAGTCAGGAGGACCTGAGTTCAAATCCGGCCTCAGATACTTAACACTTACTAGCTGTGTGACCCTGGGCAAGTCACTTAACCCCAATTGCCTCACTAAAAAAAAAAAAAAAAAAGGCAGTTGGGATCACATAATTGTACTTCAGTAGAGAAGCAGCTAGGTGGTGCAGTGGATAGAGGATCAGCCATGGAGTTAGGAAGACCTGAGTTCAAATTTTACCTCAGACACTTATAAGCTGTGTGAACCTGGGTAAGTCACTTAATGCCTTGTTTGTCACAGTTTCCTCATCTGTAAAATGAGCTGGAGAAGGAAATGGCAAACCACTCCAGTATCTTTGCCAAGAAAACCCCAAATGGGGTCATGAAGAATCAGACATGACTGAAACAACTCAACAACAAAGCACAGATGCACAAATCAGGGAATTTTCTTCATAAAGATGATCATTGAACCATCGGAGTTGATGAGTTCACCAAATGAGATAGTTTAGAGAGGGATTCTTAACCAATTTTGGTGGGGCAGTCTGCTAAAACCCAACAACCCCCTTTAAATGTGCAAAACAAAACATATAGGATTACAAAGGAGTCTTTAAATATATTTTCATATATGACATGTAATATAATATTTATTTATTATATAAATGTATTTAAATATAATTATCAAAATATTAAAAGTTCCAAGTTTACAGACTACCTGAAATCTATCCCCAAGGGGTTCATGGACCTCAGTCTAAGAGCCCTTGGTATAGAGAGAAAAGAGAAGGGGGATTAGGACAGACCCTTGTGGTGTGCACCAGTTAGTATACATGACATGGATAAAAAATCAGTAAAGGCGACTGAGGAGCAGACAGACAGGAGGAGAACCAAGAAAGAATACTATCATGAAAACCTAGAGAAGAGAAAACATGAGGAAAGGAGGTAAGCAACAGTACCCAAATGCTATAGAGAGGTCAAGAAAGAGGAGGATTGAGAAAATGATCAGGCTTTTGAAAATTAAGAGATCATTGTTAACTTTAGAGAGGGCAGTTTCAGTTAGATGTTGAAGTCAGAAGCCAGATTAAGGAGGGTTTAGAAGAGAATGAGAGGAGAGAAAGTAGAGAGAGACATTCAGTGTAGATGACTTTCTCAAGGCATATAACTACAGCAGAGAGGAGATATGAGATGATAGTGGGGAGGACAAGAATCAACTAAGGATATTTTAAACATGGACATGTCTATAAGCAGCAGGCAAGGACAGAGCCAGCAGAAAGGGAGAGATTGAAGATTAAGAGAGAGAGAGAGAGAGTGGGGAGAATAATGAGGACAATTTGTTGAAGAAATCAGGATGAGATGGAATCAAGGGAGCATGTAGAGGTTGTCAGCCTTGGTAAGGAAAAAAGCTGGTTCATTTAAGACCAAAATGAGGGAGGAAATATTAAAGAATGACGTCTTTAATGACTTCAGATGAGAAGAAAAGAGAATTCTCAAGCAAATGGTCTCATTTTTTCAGGGAAGTATGAGGCAAGATCCTAAGCCGAGAGAGTGGGGGAAGGGGCTGCCATGGGACACATGAAGAGATATGAGAAGATCTGGAACAGCTGCTGTGGAGAGTGGAATAGCAAATCAATTAGGAAGGAATAGAATGTTTGCCTTGCTGCAATGAGGGACCAACTGAGATAACATAAATTCATTGGGTCCAGTCTGCACAGTTTTGTGGCAGATGGTGGGAGTAGTCCAGAGTTAAGGTAATTCAGGCAAAATCATGTATCCTTGAAGTATTTAATAATAAAAGCCAGATACCATGTCAATGAGATCTCATACCTTATAAGTGCTTTCTCCTTCAAGTGTTTCCAGATACATTACTTGAAAAGAAATACCATTCTTCTCACTCTTTTGCCCAACCTAAGCCAAATAGTGACTGAAACTTTTAGTTGCCATGCCAAATGTTATTGTAGTGTCCCTCAGTTCCCCCTTCCCTACTCTACCCCCACCCTGTACCAATATATACACTCCAAGCTGGGGGTGTCCATGCCATACTTGCAGAGGGATGGAAACTTTTAGATTAAGTTTTAATAACCCTCCAGGAAAGGTTCTGGAAAAAGTCAGTGTCTTGTTATTTCTGGACAGGATAGAAAGGAAGCAGGGTGGTGGGGTAATTGGAACAGGAATGTGATATACAATCCTCTTTTTGTTCTTCTTTGTATATTACAATGTTTGTGATTATGTGATTGCTGATGATTATTATAAAATTCATAAAGATTAAAAGAATAGGAATGTGAATGTTCCCCAGGTCTAGATGATTCTCCTTGGAGTCAGTAAGAGATTTAGGGTCACAGACTCAGATCAGATTTCTATTATAAAGAAACCAACTCCTAAGCAAGAATGCCTTAGGAATCAGTTAGCATCCTGAACTGTTGTCCTTACAAAGGCCAGAGGAGCCTCAAGGTTTCTCACAGTTCATCTCATCCCCTGGAAATATACCAATGTTTGTGGTTTCTCAGACATTCCCCAAAAGGATCCATCTGTAGCCTCCCTCACCCACTCTAGTGCCAAGCATGAAAGGGAATACACTTTGAGGCAACAATAAGGTAGGGGACCTTGAGAAAGACCCTGACCTGAAGGCTCTGTTCGAAGATGCAAAATTGATGGTCTCCCAATCAGCAGCGGAGATGACCAAGTGTGGTGGCAAACGATATGTTATACTTCACTAACAAATTGAAAATGTGAAACCAAGTAGAAGATATCCCAAAGAGAGGTGTGAGCAGAAAAGGAGGCAGATCAGTCATGTTACAAGAGTCATGACAGGGGGCAGCTAGGTGGAGCAGTGGATAAAGCACCGGCCCTGGATTCAGGAGTACCTGAGTTCAAATCAGGCCTCAGACACTTGACACTTACTAGCTGTGTGACCCTGGGCAAGTCACTTAATCCCCATTGCCTCGGAAAAAAAAAAAAAGAGTCATGACAGATGGGCCAGTCTTCAAGCTGCACTAGTATTCCTGTTAAGAGTCTGTCCTAAATTCAGATTGTCATAGGTTAGCCTTGGGGCTAATTCCAAAGTTTAGAGAGGTTATTAAACCTGTTCCCCAACATTTAGCAGCAAATGTACTCTACATGAATAGTTATATGGTAAACACTGCCCTTCTCCACTGAACCTCTAAAAAGTGAGGACAAAAATTGCTGCATAACTCACATATATGGGGTTTACCGAAGAATATGAGTTATTGCAAGAGATTAATAAGGCTCATAGGCTTATAGCTGGAAGGGCCCTTAGAGGAAATCAAGCACAATAATCCCCTCACTTTACAGATGAGCAAACTGAGGCTCAAAGAGGTTAGTTAAGTGACTTGCCTAGGGTCATATAACCAGTAAGCATCTGAGGCAGTATTCAAAACTCAAATGGCCAGATTTGGGGTAAATAGTTCATGGAGCATTAAAACTTCTGAGATCTCTTTGGCAAGTGCTTCCTGAGTGAGGGTTACACTCCCCTAGGTGTATAGAATTTCTGATCCTCTGCCAGTCTTCTCTATGGCTGTACAAGGACTGGTATCCATTTTTGTGAGGGTGCCAAGATGAATCTTGGGCAGCAATGAAATTTGAGGCTGGTTTTCCCTTGTTTACATGGACAAAAAGTTCAGTTCTCATTTGTAAGGCCCTTACTCTTAAGGTGCTCTTGATGATGTAAGAGAGTTGTTTAGCTAGAGAATGTGTGTCTGAGCTCACGGACAGTCTTTTCCATGTGTTATTCAGCCAGGGCACATTAAAGCCATTTGTAACCTAGCCCCTTCCTACCTTTCCATTCTTCTCACAATTTACTTCCTTCCACATACTCTACCATCCAGAGACATGGGCCTCCATTCTATTCCTCTAAGACCCTCCATCTTTCAACTCCTTGAATTTTCACAGGCCATCTCCCATGTCTGGAATGCTCACTCTCCCTCCTCCCTTTCACCTCCTGGCTTTGCTGGTTTTCTTCAAATCTCAGCTAAAACATAACTTTCTGCAGAAAGCCTTCTTGGTCCCCCTTAATGCCGATGCCTCCCCTCTAAGATTACCTTTCATGTACCCTGTTTTTATTGCATATGTACACAGTTGTTTATACATTGTCTTCCCCATTAGAATATGAGTTCCTTAAAGGCAAGAACTGTTTTTTGCCTTTCTTTGTAATCCCAGCACTTCATATAATGCTGGCACATAGTAAGCTTGTTGTGTCTTTTCAGCATTCAGGATTGGGTTTTGAGAGAACTTGGCTTTGGCATGTATTCAAGACCCTCAGAAGTCTTAGGCTCCAGTTGTCTATGGGGAAATTAACTTAAAGATGATATATAGTTGATGACATTGAGAGGTGACAGTTATCTCAGCATGAGCAGTCTGTTCAGCTTGTATACTAATCCTGAGAATAACCTTGACAGAGACTAATATTATCTTGAGGAGGAAGGGGGGAGAGTGGGAGGGAGCATCTAAATCTTTTGCAGAAAATTACAAGAAAAAAAAAACTATGGCATTTTTTGACAAGCAGATTTATGAGACTACATGTGGCTATGTTTCAAAGAAAACTCTGAACTTTTAACACAAATGTAAAGAATTCCAATAAACCATACTTAATACAAAAGTTTCCTCTGCTTAGGAAAGGAGTCTCCCAAAATGGAGTTTCATTAGGTAATAAGAAATAATAGCAATAGTAATATTAATATTAGCAACAACACAGGAGGATCTGAGTTCGAATCTGGCCTCAGACACTTGACACTATGTGATCCTGGGCAAGTCACTTAGCCCCAGTTGCCTCACCAAAAATAAATAAATAAATACAAATTAAAGACATGAGAGCTTCAGGGCAGCTAGGTGGTGCAATGGATAGAGCACAGGCCGTGGAGTCAGGAGAACCTGAGTTCAAATCTGACCTCAGACACTTGACGCTTACTAGCTGTGTGACCTTGGGCAAGTCACTTAACCCCAATTGCCTTACTAATATATATATATATATATATATATATATATTAGCAACAACAACAACATTACTGATTTGATCTGTCTCTTAACCTTTTTTCCACAAGTAGAAATCCATACATCAATAGTTCCTTGAACCATAAAAAGAATTTTTGTTTTTGTTGAGTCATTACAGTCATGTCCAACTCTCCATGGGATTTTCTTGGCAAAGATATTGGAGTGGTTTGCCATTTCCTACTCCAGCTCATTTTACAGATGAGGAGCTGAGGCAAACAGGGTTAAATAATTTGCCCAGGGTAAGACAACTACTAAGTGTCTAAGGCCAGATTTGAACTCAGGTACTCCTGACTACAGGGCTGGTGCTTTATTCACTTTGCCACCTAGCTCCCCAGAAAGAAGACTACAGCAGGTTAATATGGCAGTGTGAAACACACAAAAGGAAGTGGTAGACACTTTTGACCAGAAGGATATTAGGATGGTAAGTGGGGTAAGTAGATTGACACATCCCATTCAGGAACAATAGAAGAGTTGATTTTATTCATGGTTCTAAAACTGTGGATGTGATAGGGAGGAAGGAAAAGTATAGACTTTGGGAAAAGATAGTTGACTAAACTACAAAGAAAATAGCTATAGAATAACTCGTGAATGAAGCATGACTGGAGCTTTTCCTGAAATCGTGGTCTAGGAGAGGCAGTCACCAATAAGTAGAATGGATCCCCAGGGAGGAAGCAGTAGACTAATTAATCAAAGAAAATGAGATGGGAAAGCACAATAGAATTTTCCTAGCCAAGCATGCTGATTGGCATACAGTGTACACATACCAGTTCCCAGTTACATGAAAATACTCATGGGGCAGCATAGTAGACAGAGAGCTGGCCTTGGAGTCAGGAAGTCCTTGTCTGATAGATACTGACCGTGTGACCCTAGACAAGTCACTTAACCAACCTTGAGTATAAATAGGATTTCATTACCAGTTATTTCTGCAGTGATGGCATCACAGACCTGGGTTTTGGGTGGGGGTGGGGGGGGTTGCTTTTTTAAAAAATTACTACCCTGAATTACAGGTCATGGAATTAGGAGGCTATGAGGTTTAGGTAGGAACATGAAATCAGATATGGATTAGTTAGGTTCTTATGGACTAGCCTGGAAATCACACTACAATTTATAACATCATTGCTAGGGGAAGTAATGGTTTAAGCTTCTACCAGTTAGATATAACCCATTCTTAAATTGGAACCTGGACTATTGCAGTATTTTGATTGGTATCCTTGACTGAACTCTCTCCTTACTCCAGCCCATACTCAGCTGTCAAACTAACCTTACACTTCCCTATTCCCTATCACCTTCAGGATCAAACATATATTCCTGTGTTTGGCATTCAAAGCCCTTTACAACCTGGCCTTTCTACAACTGAAGGGCACCAACTTTGTTTCTGGTTTTTTGTTACAATTTTTAAAAAAAAAAGACTGTTGTTGGGGGTGCAGCTAGGTGGCGCAGTGGATGAAGCACCGGCTCTCGATTCAGGAGTACCTGAGTTCAAATCCGGTCTCAGACACTTGACACTTACTAGCTCTGTGACCCTGGGCAAGTCACTTAACCCCCATTGCCCCACCAAAAAAAAAAATTAATAATAAATAAATAAATAAAAAGACTGTTGTTGCATACAACATCTCTTTTGAGTATATGCCCAGTAATGATATTAATGGGTCAAAAGGTATGCACGTTTTAGTGTCTTTGATGTATTATTCCAAACTGCTTTACAGTATAATTAGACTAGTTCATAGCTCTCCCAGCTGTGTATTAGCATGTTTATCTTCCCACCATCCCTGACAATTGTCATTTTTTGGGTCCATTTTACATTTCACTATTATCTCCAAAGGCAGCTAGATGGTACAGTGCATAGAGTGCTGGATCTGGAATCAGGAAGATTCCAAATGGGGCCAAGAAGAGCTAGATATTACTGAAATGACTGAACAACATTATCTCCATTCCTTATTTGATCAAGAACTTTCCCCACCATCCATAGTAGTGATAGAAAACTTCTTTCCTTCTCTTCTAATAAACAAATTAAAATACTGGACAATTAAATGATTGTTTGTATCTAGGTAATGTATCTGTTTGTAGCTTACTGTGGTCATATGTTGTGAAATGTTGGTCTAAAACTAATTTGCAGTGAACTCCTAATCAACTTTTCTATATAATATATCTTTATATATAATAATGTAACAGAATATTACCATGCCATAAGAAAGGAACAAATTGATAACTAGACACAGCCAGAGAATGAACTGGGACTGAAACCCAGGCCTTTTGACTCCTAATCCAATGTTCTTTCAACTATACCACAGTGTCTCCTAATTCAGTTCAGTAGGCACAGAGGAGTTCTGAAATTTCCCTAAGGAAGGGGTGGAAAGCAAAAGCAGTGTAATAATATAGTCCATCGTCTCAAAGAATTTATAATTATGTGTGGGAGAGGAGACTGACTCCCCAAACACACTAGAAGACAATGCAAGACTGAAATAAAATGCTAAATTAAATATAATCAAGTGCTGATCCTTTTTTCCCCTCTTGTTCTTACACTCCTTCATAAGCAAGAGGGGAAAAAAGGGAGGAAATATGGTTAGTCTTCAGTAACAAGACGAAGCCTTAACAGTAGTCCCCAAATAGAGACTTTTCTGATAGTTTCCCCTCTCATTGCTGCCTGGTAAACTTCTGCTCCCTTCACCCAGAAGATCAGGGGCTTCTGTGGATAAAGTCATTCCCACAGGCCAGGGATTCTTCCACTTCATGTTTCTTAAGATACCCTCTCCCTACCATACTCTCCAGCACATTCTCGATGAAACTATTGCACTTTTCAGGAGTCTCAGGGTACAAACAGACTAAATAACACAAATCCACAAACTCCCTTTACTCCATCCAGTTCAGCAGAAGTTTACACATAGTTTGAGGTTTTTACCATCCTTTCTAGTATCCCTTCCTCTATCATGCAAGCCTTCTTTCAATGTCTAGTCCAGCCCCAGTAATACTTTTTTCTCATTTCTCTTGATCACTAGGAAGACAAGGTCCCTTATGTCTGGGTGTCAGGTCCACGCCTTGTTTCCAAAATGAAACGCCTCTCCTCTTGGCCCCTGGAAGCTTGGCTTGGCAGCTTCCCTAATTTCCACAGTTATTTTAAACAAAACTTTCCTTTTTTCTTGATACACAAATGAATCCCTGTTTAGCACCCCTCTTCTGAAAGGAAATGTAGGAAGAGCACCAACCATTAAGACACCTGAGTTCTAACCTGACTCCAGAATTTATGCAATAACACTAGAGAACTTAATATACCTCTCTTGACCTCAGTTTCTTCATCCATAGCTCTGTAATTTTTTTTTAAATCTTTGTTCTGCTTCCCATAACATCCCAAATCTCTCTCATATTTTGCTATGGAATCCCCTTGGACCTCAATGACCCGAGCTTCTATAAAGTGTCCAGTATTTTAATAATTCTGTTTTTGTACTTCTCATCTGCTCTCCTAGGTTCCCATACTCTAATCTCTAATCTAGTATCTTTTCTCAGCCCAAATATTATCATAAAATGTTACCAAAACTACAAATTATACTCTGATTACTTTGTCTCCAGACAGACCAGGGGTTTTCAAAGTCCCATGTGATTTAGGAGGGAGGGGTGTATATGAGCTTGCCACACTCTCAAAGCCCCCTCTTTCTCATCTCTAACATACCTGGGACTTTCTGACATTGATTTAAGTTTAGTGAATAGTTACTCTATTGCTTGGATGACCTGGGATCAGGGAGAGGTGAAGATCTAAGGGCTGGGGTTGTACTGTTCAGCATGTGCTCTTGTCAAGGCACTGGGGGTGGGGTGGGGTTGGGGAATCTCACCTTTGCATCTGCCAAGTCTCTCACCCTTGGAGCCAAGATCTGCTCTTCCCTAATCATAGGATGAATCTTGGTAATAGCCCCTAAAATGGCACAGACCAAATTAAACTCTCCTTTTACAGATAAGGAAACTCAGTCCTAGAGAAGCATTTTGCCCGAGGTCAAAGAGCTGACACTAGAATGGAGAGCCAGCACCTTTATTTGACTTGTCCCTCAAATTATTAACCTATATCTCTCTCCCTTTCACAGTCACACTCCTAGAAAAACCTACCCACTCTCATTGCTTCTTACTTTCTCACTTACCTGCTCACTTCTCAATCCCTTGAAAACTGACTTTTGACACCATCTCTCTAATGAAACTGCCCTCTCCAAGGTCACCAGTGATCTCCTTGGTAAATTCAAAGGCCTCTTCTCAACCCTCATCTTTCTCAACTTCTACAGCATTTGACTTCCTTCCCCTAGGGACTTTCTCTTTCCCTGGGTTCTTGTAACAATGTTCTACTATCTTTTATGGTTCTTTTCCTACCTGACCATTCCTTCCTCCTGTCCTTTCCATGATGGTGACTTATATGATGCCCCCAGGCCTCTGTCCTGGAACCTTTCCTCCTCTCTCCGGTCCAACTATCATCTCTATGCAGATGACTCTGGTATCCATAGAATCTAATTTTTATCTTCTGACCTTCAATCTCTCATCTCCAACTATCGGCTAGATGTTGTCACTTGGATGTTCTATAGGCATCTCAAACTCAGCACATTCAAACCAGAACTCATCTTCTTATGCCCTTAACTCCATCCTTCCTCTTGACTTCTCTATTTTTATTGAAGTAACTACCATCCTTAGTCACCCAGGGTCCCACTTTCAGAGTCATCCTCAACTCTTCACTCTCCTTCTTCCCACCCATCCTATCAGTTACCAAGTCTGGTCATTTCTATCTCAACAACATCTCTCTTAAGTATCCCCTTCTCTCTACTTATATAACTACCTCCCTATCTAGGTCAGACTGCAGGGTCTCTCATCTGGACTATTGTAAGAGTCTCCTAACTGGTCCTTTATCTTTCAGTCTCTTTCTCCAATTTATCTTCCACACAGCTACCAAATTAATATACCTAAAGCACAGGTCTGACCACATCATTACCCTACTCAAGAGGCCCTTGAGAGTAGGGACTTGCTTTGATTTTCTATTTGTATCTGGGCCTAGCACAGTGCCTTGAATAGAACAGGACTTAACAAATGCTTGTTGATTGATTGGTTGCCTAGCTTGACTTCTATAGCACACTTATTTCTAGTTTCTCCATTTCCCTACTTAGAAACTCTGAGATTCCCCTGTCGGAATTACAACCTCCTATCATCCCACCCTCCTATGCTACTCTCTTCCTATACCTGAACTTTTGTCCTCATCAAGGACATTCCCTCCACCCCTCAATACTTTCTCAAACCCTGCTCTGATTTCACCTCCCACCCCCTCCAACCTAAACAGTAATTATTCATTTCAACTCTCCACTGTTCTCTCCTCTTGAGTCTTTCTGTTGCCATTTTTCTCTCACCAAACCTCAGTCACTCTCTGCCTCTTCTGAACTACTCTCAATGGGCTGAATAAAGCTGGAGGTAATCCCACGATCATGCTGGCTGGATACATCACACATTCATTTTATCTAATTTCACTTCACTGGGGCCTCATAGAAGCTAGGTAATTCTTTTACTCCTTCCTAATTGATTCCCTCTCTCACTCTCCACAGAAGCTCTTCCAAACCTTCTCTTCCCCTATCAGGCTCTTCACACTTCCTCACTGAGCTGAAAGCTGAGCACCTTGCTTCTTAATTTCCTGAAAAAACCTGCTGCCAGTGGACAGGAGTTTCATCTCTTCCTCATCCTCTCTTCCAAATTTCCCTATCTCTGTCATAGGAACCAATATCTTTTTATTCTCAGAAGTTCATAATCTTAGCATTAGCCTAGATCAACTCCCTACATATGCAGTCAGTTGTCAGATCTTGCCACATCTACCTTCACACTAACTTGCCCATCTGATGTCTTCTCTCCATACATAGTAACACCTTAGTTCAGACCATCAACACCTTTCACCTGGATTATTGCAACAGCCTCCTAATTGGTTTCCCTGCCCTCATCGCTCCCATCTTTCATCACTCCCGACTATCCTCCATACTTGTTGCCAAAATGATTTTTCTTAAATCCAGCCCTGACTCCTCTATCCAATCAACTCCACCAGCTTTCTATTGCCTCCAGAATTAAATATAAACTCTTCTATTTAGCTTTTAAAGTCCTTCACAACCTGGCCCCAACCTATATGGATTACTCCCCCTCCCGTGCTCTGTGATCCAGCCAAACTGGGCTCCTTTCCATTCCCCACACAAGACACTCCCTTCTTCGTCTCGGTGCCTTTGCAGGGAACATCTCACTTACCTGGAATGTACTCCTCACTTATCTCCCCCTCATAGAGTCCCTCATTTCCTTTAGGCTGCAGATCAGGCATCATCTTCTGCATGAAGCCTCCAACTGCTAGTGCCCTCCCTCCCAAACCAACTTGTAACAATATGTATTTTTATGTGTACTTGTCTCTCCCATTACAATTTTAGCTCCTTGCAAATAGGGACTGTTTAATTCTTTGTGCTTGTATCCCCAGACACAATGCCTAGCACATAGTAGGTGCTTAAAATACTGGTTGATTAATTGATCTCCCGAGAATGCCATCTTCCTGCTTCACTAACCCCTGACCTTTTTCTCTTTCTCCTGCTCTGCCCTACATTTCCTTCCTCAATGTTCCAGTTTCTAAATCTTCCTCACTAAAACAAAACAAAACAAAACAAAAATCCATCTCTTTGAGACCTAGACAGAACTTCCCTGAACCTGGAAGCCTTAAATGTCTGCTCCTAAAATGGAGCAGACAAGTAGGTCACATCTGGATGGAGAGGGGAAAATGACTTTTAAAATGGGGAGGGGGGTGGGTAGGGAAAGGCACATTTATTAGGGAATGAAAAACAAAGTAGTGGCTATCTTACAGACAGACAAGCCCCTGCCTGCCTATTGCTGCAGAAAGCACTTGAATGCACAGATGCTACCCTGGCAGAAGAGCCACTGGCTTTTCTTGTGATTCAAGGGACATTTACTAGGGTGAAAGCATCGAGAAAATTCAGTTCTCATTTCTGATCCTTCCCCTTCCCTGATACTGTGGAGGCAGGAAAGCTAATACTTTTTCATCCTCTTTCCCAGGAGAGAGAGAGAGAAAGAGAGACAGACAGACAGAGACAGGGACAGAGACACAGAGACAGCGTGACACAGAGACAGAGACAGATGGAGAGACAGAGAAAGAGAAACAGACAGACAGACAGTGAGGGACAGAGAGATAGAAAGACAGAGTGAGACAGAGACAGACAGAGAGACAGACACACACAGACACACAGAGACATACAGAGATGGACAGAGAGACAGAGAACTCAAGGTCTCCTTGGCCTAAACCCCAATGAAACACTGGCTTCCTACTAACTCAAAGATAAGCTTTCCCAGAGGACTCTTGTGCATCTATCCTTCTGACTGCATCATTCAGCCCCAAAGTCAAAGGATTCTAGAGTCTAAAGGAATACTCTAGATTCCCCAACCTGGATGAGACAGAGAAGTATTAAATGGGCTTCATTGGAGGAGGCAGTGCGGTGCAGTGGAAGGAGTCCTGGATTTGAAGTCAGAGGAATGGAATTTGAATTCTGGTTGTTCTACTTACTTACACGGGCAAGTCACTTCATGTAACTAAGCCTCAGTTTCTTCCATTGTAAAATGAAAGGGTTGGACTACGTGTTCTCCAATGGCCCTTTCAAGCTCTGAAGCTGTAATCCCTTGATTGGAACAGAACAGAGGATTACCAGGGTATGTGTCTGAGTGCCAGGAGTCAAAGCTGGGAGGAATCTTATAGATCCTTAGAGCTCCCCCCCTCCCCCATTTTACAGATGAGTTAATGATGTTACAGAAAGAATAAATGCCTTGTCTAAGGCAGAATTGAGATTTAAACCTGGGTCTTCTTGTTCTAAGTCTAGTTTTTTCCCCACTACAGCCCCCCCAACCCCCCAGTCCCCCACATCTCCCTTAAAGGAACCTTATGGGTAAGTATCCACTCTAGCTCAGATTACTGTGAAAACTGGAGTGGGGGAGGGAGGTCTGATAGTAAAGGTCCAGAGCTCCCAGCTTCTCCCTGCTTCCACAATCCCCACCTCCCTTCCCCTCCCTAGACACAGTTCAAGTGGTGGGTGTGGGTGGGTCACACTTTTAGGAAATGGACTGTGGGAGGGAAAAGGTCCCGGCTGCATGGAAACAGTCAGTCCAATTGTAAACATAGAAATCTGAACAAAAAATATGTATCCGGGCCTCGAGATTGGTCCCTGGGCTCCAGCTCCGGGGCACAGGACAAACACACACATACACACAAAGACCAAAGCTTGCCGAACAGCACACACGCTCTGTAGTAAACAAAACCCAGTTTTCTGGAAAGAGAATATGGAAACAGGGAGTTCACTTCTGGGGAGGACACAGGGGTTTTCCATTCTCTTGGCTTGGAGATTGGAGACTATCCAGCTCCTGAACTCCACTGCAGATTGCTTTAGGGCTGTGATGACTGAAAAAACTAAAGAGCATTTATTAAGTACCTACTATTTGTAAAGTTCTGTGGATACGAATTGAAAGAGGAAGACAGTTCCTGCTTTTAAAGAATTCATACTAATGGGGGAGGTGACCCACATACAAGGTTTTAGTCACAAGTCAAATGGAAAAACCCAGTGTTCCTTCTGGTACAGCAGCTAAACCGTTGATAATGCATCACCTTTAATATCATTTCCTTCATCTGCCCTAAATTTCCTAATCCATAAAATGGGAATAATAACAGCACCTACCTCCCAGGGTTGTTGTGAGGATAAAATGAGATAATCGTCAAGTGCTTTGAAACTCTTAAAGTACTAAGTAAATGTTAGCTGTTATTTTTATTTTTATATATAAATACTTCAAGGATCAGTGACTTCATTGATGTGACTACTTCAATCACTTTAGTGGACAGTTTCATGACTTGTGACCAAACTAAATCACCACCTAATAGCTAGCTTTCTGAGAATGACCTCAGGAAGATATCATTAATTATTCTGCTCTCTCATCTATCTACAGAAACATCCTGGAAATAGCACTGCTCCAGAAAACCTGGGTTCAAATCACCTCTAACCAGTTATATGTCCTTTGGCAAATTACTTAATCTCTCTTGAGTCTCAGTTTACTCATCTACAAAATTGGGGGATTAATACTTGTACCCACAGGTTGTTGTGAGAAAACTTATATTGTGCTATATTATAGCACAACATAAAGGTGAATTATTATTAGGTAAGGAAGTGCTTGAAAGTCCAATACTTAATCACACAGGTAAGGGTCTGACAATGAGGTGTTTAAAAGTATAAAAGATTAGACCATACCCGATGATCTCTTCTGGAAGTACAGATTAGTCTCTTAAATGAATCAGAAAGGGAACAACTTTTTTTTCTTTTTCTTTTCTTTTTTTTTTTGATGAGGCAATTGGGGTTAAGTGACTTGCCCAGGGTCACACAGCTAGTAAGTGTCAAGTGTCTGAGGCTGGATTTGAACTCAGGTCCTCCTGAATCCAAGGCCAATGCTCTATCCACTGTGCCACCTAGCTGCCCCACAACTTTTGATAGCATGAAGAATGGTAGTCCACGTCTCAGGGGGACTTTAAATGTCTATTCACTGGGTCTCAGAGACACTCAAAGAAGAACCCAAAGCCCAGTAAATGAAATAGAAATAAAGAAGTGGAAAAAGGAAAACTGTAAGAAGTCGATTGGGACTGAGAAAGGGACAACCCAGGCAAAAGCAGCTACAAAGAAAGGAACCAGGACTCTGGGATTGAAACTGACCAGGTGAAAGGGGCATGCCATGTGGCCTGATAGATGCTATGTTGCTAAACCCTTTCCCCCTTACCCGATGATAGACAGACCTCAGGTCAGAATCCTCTTTTGTCTGCTTGAGGTGCTTCTTTGAAGAGGACCTGTTGGTTTTTTTTTCTTTGTGTCTAAAAGGGAAGCTTGTTTACCTTTCTTTGTTTTAAATATTTACTGTCTTGATTTTTAAAATGGTAATCACTTTGTATAGCTAGTCAGGGCTTACTTATTGGAAATACAATCCCATGAAGGAACTAAAAGGGAAACATCTCTGAAGAAGAGATAGAAATAGATCTGAGGTATTTTTTCTAGAAGTTCTGTCTTTGGCTAGGAGCTCAGAGCTAATAAAGAAAAAAAATTTTATATACTGCTCTTTCGAAGGCAGTAATCAGTCTTTAATAAAGAAGTATGACTGAAAAAATAATAAAACAAAATCCAAAGAATGAAAAAATGGAAAATATCAAATATCTCATTGGAAAAACAATTGACCTAGAAAATAGACTGAGAAGAAATAATATAAAATTGTTTGGACTACCCTGAAAGTCATGATAAAAAAAAAAGAGGCTAGATAGTACAAAAAATTATTAAGAAAAAATTTCCTGGGGGCAGCTAGGTGGCACAGTGGATAGAGCACTGGCCCTGGATTCAGGAGGACCTGAGTTCAAATCCAGCCTCAGATACTTGACACTAGCTGTGTGACCCTGGGCAAGTCACTTAACCCCAAATGCCTCACCAAAAAAAAAAAAAGAAAAGAAAAGAAAAAGAAAAATTTCCCTGAAGTTTTAGAACTAGAGGGTAAAAATAGAAATTGAAAAAAATCACCAAGTCCACCAATCACTGACTGCAAGAGACACCAAAATGAACACTCATAGGAACATTATAGCCAAGTTTCAATGCTCTCAGGTCAAGGAGAAACTATTACAAGCAATTAGAAAGAAACAATTCAAATATTGTGGAGCTACAGTTAGTAAAACACAAAATTTAGAAGCATCTACATTAAAAGACTGAGGATGTGGAATATGGTATTCTGAAGACCAAAGGAGCTAGATGTGCAACTAAGGATAACCAACCCAACAAAGCTGAGTATACTACTGCAAGAGGGGCAAGGGGAGTGGGGGGTGGGGAGTGGATATTTAATGAATTGAAAGACTTTTATGCATTTTTAAGAAGACAAGAACTGAAGAGAAAATTTAATTTACAAATACAAGAATCATAAGAAGTAGAAGGTAAAGATGAAAGAATAATAATAATAAGGGACTGAATAAGGTTAAACTGTTTACTTCTTGTATGGGAAAATGATATTAGGGTGGTTATAAAGAGCACACATAGAAGACTTGGGGTTGAGTTGATTATGAAGGGATGAGCCTAAAAAATAAAACTGGGTAGGGAGAGGTAAAAGGGAACAAATTATCTCGTACAAAAGAGGTGTGAATGGAAAAACTTTTGCAATGGAGTGGAAGATGGCATAGAGAATGAACATCAAGAACCTTATTTTCATTGGAACTGGGTCAAAAAAGGAAATAACATATACATCTATTTGGGTATAAAAATATAAACTACCCAGATTAACAGAAGAGGAAATAGAATATCTAAATAAACCTATTTTTGGATTTCTCGGGGGTGGAGCCAAGATGGCGGAGGAGAGGCTATGACTCCCACAAGCTCCAGATAAACCCGTCCACTCACATCCAAATAATGCGGTAAAAAACCAAAACCCAGAACAGCCTGATGCACATTAGAACAGAGTGAGACTATTTCTCCGTAAAAGAGGGCAATTCTGATCACCTACTGATCAGACTGAACAGCTCAGCCCGCAGTCGGGACCTAGCCAGGGACAGTGCTTCCAGCGCCTGTCAGAGTCTTCAACACCAGCAGCTTCTGAGGCTCTGATCACAGACTGGTGAGGAGGTTTGGCGGAAGGCCAGGGTGAAGTGGAGGCAGTATCTACTGGAGTTGGGGCAAAGCGCCCTGGGTCTGAACCAGTGGGCTGAATCGAGTGGTGGTGGCCCAGTAGGGGAGGGATAAAAGCACTCCAAACTTCCGACCATAGAGAATCAGAGTTCAATCAGACTTCTGTTTCCAGGTCAAAGAGAAAGCAGCCATGATTTACTCACAAGCCAGGAAGGCTGAGAAGAAGTCCAATCCTGCTCCTCACCCCCCCCCAACGCCCCCTCCCACCCCCCTCCCCTGCCAGGCCACTCGGTAGCTTGAACAGTGTGTCCTGGAAACAGCGCCACACTTTAAGGAATTTAAAAACCAAGAAATAGTAAGTCAGGATGAGTAGGCGGAGAAAGCAGGAGACCATTGAAAACTTCTTTAGGGGAAAGGTAGACCACAATACAACCTCAGAAGAAGAAGATAATAACAGAGTCAACACTCCAACATCCAAAGCTTCCAGGAAAAATATGAACTGGTCTCAGGCCATGGAAGCTCTCAAAAGGAACTTTGAAGAGAAAGTAGGAGAGATATAATGAAGATGTAGAGAAAGAGAGGAAAGAATGGAAAGAGAAATGAGAGCAATGCAGGAGAGTCATGAGAAAAAAGTCAACAGTTTGAAAAGCCAAATGGAAAAAGAGATTAAAAAACTGTCTGATGAAAATAATTGCCTAAGAATTAGGATTGAACAAATGGAAACTAGTGACCTTATGAGAAACCAAGACACAGTAAAGCAAATCCAATTGAATGAAAAAATAGAGGGCAATGTGAAATATCTCCTTAGAAAAACAGCTGACCTGGAAAATAAATCTAGGAAAGAGAATTTGAAAATCACTGGACTACCTGAAAACCATGACCAAAACAAGAGCTTAGACACCATCCTCCAAGAGATTGTGAGGGAAAATTGCCGGGATATTCTAGAAGCAGAAGCTAAAATAGAAATTGAAAGAATCCACCAATCACCTCCTGAAAGAGATCCCAAAATGAAAACCTCCAGGAGTATTATAGCCAAATTCCAGAGCTCACAAGTCAAGGAGAAAATATTGCAAGCAGCTAGAAAAAAGGAATTCAAATACTGTGGAGCTCCAATAAGGATAAAGCAAGATCTAGCAACTTCTACATTAAAGACCGAAGGGCATGGAATATGATATTCCAGAGGGCAAAGGAACTGGGACTACAGCAAAAAATCACATACGCAGCAAAACTAATCATAATCTTTCAGAGGAAAAAATGAAATTTCAATGAGAAAGAGGACTTTTGGGCATTTGTTATGAAAAGACCTGAGCTGAATAGAAAATTTGACTTTCAAATACAAGACCCTAGAGAAGCATAAAAAGGTAAACAGGAAAAAGACTTCATGAGGGATATTAAAAGATCAAACTGTTTATATTCCTACATGGGAAGATAATACTTTGAAATCATAAGAACTATCTCAGTAAGGAATTCACAGAGGACACAGGGCTGAACTGAATACGAAGGGGTAATTCACATGAAGGAAACAAGAAAAAAGCTTATGGAGGGGAGGGGAAGAGGGGAAAGGAATTGGGGAGTGAGTGAACCTTAATATCATCAGAATTGGCTCAAAGGACTAACATACATACTCAAGTAGGTATAGTAATATATTTTTCCCCTGAGGGAGGGGAGGGAGATAAGAGGGAGGTGGGAAGAGGGGAAGGAGGGAAGGGCAGATTGGGGGAGAGAGCAATAAAAAGCAAAACACTTTCCAGGAAGGTGAAGATGTTCTGCATAACTGCACAAGTATGACATATTGAATTGCTTGATTTTATAGGGAGGGTTGAGGAGGGAGGGAGGAAGAAAATTTAGAACACAGAATTAGCTCAAAGACCTTAAACTCATCAGAGTGGGCTCATGGAGGGAATAACATTCACACCCAGTTGGGAGGAGTAATCTATTTAACCCTACAGGAAAGTAGGAGGGGAAGAGGATAAGGAAGGAAGGGTGAAAAAAAGGGAGTGCAGAATAGGGGAGGGGACAGTCAGAAGTAAAACACTTTTCAGGAGGAATAGGTTAAAAGAAGATAGAAAATAGAGTAAATATCATGGGAAGGGAATAGGATGGAGGGAAATAGTTATGATGATTGATTATAATGGCAAAACATATGGTACCTACCTTGCTGGGCTATTATGAAGAAAATTCTCTGTCAAGTTTAAGGTACAGATTAATACAGGTTATGATGAACAGAATACTATCAGAAAAACCTGGAAAGACCTACATGAACTGAAGCAGAGTGAAGTGTACTGCATACAAAATAACAGCAATAGTGTAAGATGATCTGCTGGGAAGCATGTGGTTATTTTCAGCAAGGCAATGATCCAATATAACCCTGAAGCACTTATGAAAATGGCTACCCATCTACAGAGAAAGAACTGATAGTATCTGAAAACAGATGGAAACACATTTTTAAAAGTATTTTTTCCTCTTTGACAATTCCTCAATCTGAAATTTGGGTGTTTTTTTTATTGTTTTCTCTAACAACCTAGCTAATGTGGGAATGTTTTCCATGACTACTCATGTATAATTTATTTTGAAATGCTTGAATTCTAGTGGGTGGGAGATGGGAATGGAGGAGGAAGAGAAGTTGGAACACAAAGTTTTTAAAAATTGATGTTAAAATTTGTTTTTACATATATTTTTGAAAATAAAATTCTATTCAATAAATAAACCTTTTTTTGTTTGTTTGTTTGTTTTTGTGGGGCCATGGTGGTTAAGTGATTTGCTCAGGTTCACACAGCTAGTAAGTGTCAAGTGTCTGAGGCCGGATTTGAACTCAGGTCCTCTGAATCTGGGGCCAGTGCTTTATCCACTGCACCACCTAGCTGCCCCAATAAATAAACCTATTTTTAAAAAAAGAAATTGAGGGGCAGTAAGGTGGCACAGAGGATTAAACACTGGCCCTGAGTTGGGAGAACCTGAGTTCAAATCCAGCCTCAGACAATTGAAACTTACTAGCTGTGTGACCCTGGGCAAGTCACTTAACCTCAATTGCCTTTAAAAAGGGTGGGGGAGGCAATTAAACAAGCCATAAATTAGCTTCCTGAGATAAAGGCAGCAGGGCCAGATGGATTTACAAGTGAATTCTACCAAACACTTAAAGATCAGCTAATTCCAATATTAAATAAGTTATTTGGAATAATAGGCAAAGGAGTTCTACAAAACTCCTTTTATGAAATAATTATGGTGTTAATATCTAAACCAGAAAGAACAAAAACAGAGAGAGGAAAATTATAGACTGACTTCACTAATGAATATTTATGCAAAACCCCTAAATAAAATACTAGCTAGAAGACTACAGCAATATATCACAAAGATTATACATTGTGACCAAATTGGATTTATACCAGGAATTCAGGGCTGGATTAATATAAGGAAAACTATTAACATAATTGGTTATAACAACAACAAAAGCAACAAAAGTAATATGATTATATCAATAGATGTAAAAAAAGGTTTTGACAAAATACAACACTCATTCCTATTACCATTTGAAAGCATAGGTATAAATAGATTTTTCCTTTATATGATGAGAAGCATCTACCCAAAACCATCAGCAAGGATTATCTGTAATGAGGATAAACTAGAAGCTTTCCCAAGAAGATCAGCAATAAAACAAGGATGCCTGTTATCACCAATATTATTCAATATTGTACTAGAAATGCTAGCAATAGTAAGAAAAGAAAGGAATCAGAATGGGCAATGAGGAAATCAAACTATCTCTTTTTTGCAGATGATATGGTATACTTGGAAAATCCTAGAGATGTAACTAAAAAATACTTGAAACAATAGTTTTAGCAAAGTAGCAGGATATAAAATAAACCCACATAAATCATTACCATTTCTGTATACCACCAACAAAATACTGCAAGAACAGAGTAAGAGATATTTCATTTAAAATAATCATAGACCATATAAAATACCTGGGAGTATACCTGCCAAGACAAACCCAGGAACTATATGAACATAATTATAAAACATTTGGGCTTTGAGATCGTGAAGCCTGTCGTTAATATTTTATTCCTTCATCTTCTTGAAGAGTGACTCTGGTATTTCTCCTCTTAGACATCATCTTGAACCCAGGCTCCTTGCACTTTGGAATCTCCAAATCAAAGAAATTAAATGATCCATAGTGACTCAGCTTTGGAACTAATTTCTACAGGGGGGGTGGGGGAGCTTTCTTGTCCATCCTCATGTCCCCAGATGCTGATGCCTTCCCATCCAAAGTTACCTTGTAAATACTTATGCAGACAGATCTTGCTGCAAGTGGACCTTTCTGCAGACTTCTATGTAAAATAATTTTTATGTAACGTGAATTTGCCCACAGAGGTGGGGAAAGGAGGGAGGGAAGCAGGAATAGACCACGTAGCCAGCACTCAGTTCAAGGACATGTGGGGGTTGGGAACAGAGAATCGAGAGGAAAAGGAGGAAGACAAGGGTACAGGACCAGCCATTGTTGGAGCCTGACCTAACATAGAACAAGTACTGTGGGACCATTCTGCTACTTTCGCTTGGATGGTTACTTTTTTAAGTTGTTTTTTTAAAAAGGTTTTATGGGGGGGAGGAAGGATCAGGAGGTTGGCAGAGAAGAGAGCTGGGGGGAAGGAACAGACAGAGAGAGAGCACTGTACTATACAGTAAAGTTAACATAGGTTTTTTTGGAATATGAATTACATAAAGTCAAATTTGCATAATGCAAGAACTATCTGAATATGTGGCAGAGGGGTAGCAGATGACCATCTAGGTGATAGAGTACTGGCCCTGGAGTCAGGAAGACCTGAGTTCAAATCCAGCCTCAGACTTACTGGCTGGCAAGTCACTTCACCTCTTTTTTTTTTTCTGTGTAATTAATAATTTTATTAATAATGCCAGCATTTTAATAAAAGTGGTTATTGGCATTCTCCATTGCCAAAGACAATCATGGCAGCAGGCTCATGGGTTATATACTTTTTTAAATTATAAAAATATTTTTTTCCAATTACATGTAAAGATAGTTTTCAACATTTGTTGATGGGCATTCCCTTGATTTCCAATTCTTTTCCACCACAAAGAGTGCTGTTATAAATATTTTTGTACATGTGGGTCCTTTTCCCTTTTTTATGATTTCTATGTTATACAGACGTAGTAGTGATATTACAGGGTCAAAGAATATGCACAGTCCCATAGCCCTTTGGGCATAGTTTCAAATTGTTCTCCAGAATGGTTGGATCAATTCACAACTCCACCAACAATGCATTAGTGTTCCAATTTTTCCACAGCTTCTCCAGCATTTATTATTTTTCCCTTTTTGTCATATTAGCCAATCTGATAGGTGTGAGGTGGCACCTACCTTAGAGTTGTTTAAATTTGCATTTCTCTGATCAATAGTGATTTAGAGCATTTTTTCATATGATAATAGATAGCTTTGATTTCTTCGTCAGAAAACTGCCTGTTCATATCCTTTGACCATTTCTCAATTGGGGAATGACTTGCATTCTTATCAATTTGATTTAGTTCCCTACATATTTTAGAAATGAGGCCTTTGTCAGAAACACTGGCTGTAAAAATTGTTTCCCATCTTTCTGCTTCCCTTCTAATTTTGACTGCATTGCTTCTGTTTGTACAAAACCCTTTTAATTTAATGTTATCAAAATCATCCATTTTGTATTTCATAATATTCTCTATCTCTTGTTTGGTCATAAATTGCTCTCCTCTCCCTAAATCTGAGAGGTAAACTATTCCTTCCTCTCCTAATTTACCTATGGTATCACCCTTTATGTCTAAATCATGTACCCATTTTGATCTTATTTTGGTATATGGTGTAAGATGTTGGTCTATGCCTAGTTTCTGCCATACTATCTTCCAGTTTTCCCAGCAGTTTTTGTCAAATACTGAGTTCCTATCCCAGAAGCTGGAGTCTTTGGATCTTTCAAACAGTAGATTACTATAGTCATTTACTACTGTGTCTCCTGTGCCTAACCTATTCCATTGATCCACCTCTCTTTTTCTTAGCCAGTACCAAATAGTTTGATGACTGCTGCTTTATAGTATAGCTTCAAATTTGGTATGGTTAGCCCACCTTCCTGTGCATTTTTTTCCACTAGTTCCCTTGATATTCTTGACCTTTTGTTCTTCCATAAGAATTTGTTATTATTTTTTCTAGCTCTATAAAATAATTTTTAGGTAGTCTGGTATAACACTGAATAAGTAAATTAATTTGGGTAGAATTGTCGTTTTTATTATATTAGCTTGGCCTATCCATGAGCAATTGATATTTTTCCAATTATTTAGATCTGATTTTATTTGTGTACTTCACCTCTCTTGCCTCAGTTTCTGAATCTGTAAAATGGTGGTAATAATAGCACCTGCCTCCCAGTGTTGTAATTGTAAAGTGCTTAGCACAATGCCTGGCACATACTAAATTCTATGGAAATGTTAGTTATTATATTGTTTTCTCCTCCATTAGAATGTAAGTTCTTTGAGAGCAAGGGCTATTTCACTTTTGTCTATGTACTCCCACACTAAGCACAGTGCATGGCACATAGTAGGTACTTAATAAATGCTTGTTAGCTTATTTTTTTCATTTCCCAAGGCTAATGATGATATCACACTTGGCATAGACAGAGGGCCTGGCTAGTACTAGAAAGAGTGTTAAGTCTTTGAATCAATCATCCTTTAAATCAATCAATAAATATTTAATATCCTCCATATGCAAAGTACTATGCCTAGGTGCTCTACATATGTATCATATGCAAACTATTGACCAGTTTCTTCACATACCATTCATCATGCCCTCAAAATATTAAACTATGCTTGCCCCAGCTATAAAGTGAGCACCATATCCTCCTATAAAAGAGTTATAGTCCTTTCAGTTTTAATTTGTCAGTCAATAATTGCTTATTCTTCCTCCTCCATGTGATTCCCAGGTAGTTGAGGGGCCACTGCTGCAAAGGAAATAGAAAGTACAAAGACAAACTCACTGAGGAGAGAGGTGACACTACTAATACAGACAACCTTGCCCCAACAGTTGCTCTGCCCTTCTTGAGAGAGCATCACTTAAACTGGAATTTTGAGTTCTCTCAGAGCCTGAGATTGGAGGCCTACTTGACACATGGACCTCTTGACTGCTTACTCGATAAAGGCATACCTGTTCTTCATTCCATTAATATCTGAGGAAACAATACTTTAAACCATCTGTCACCAACAAAGACCCATTTGGTGAAAGAGACTTCAAGTCTGGAACAACAGACAGCCATTACTCTTTCTTTTTTTGTTGTTGTTGTTTTTTGTTTTTGTTTTTTGTGAGGCAATTGGGGTTAAGTGACTTGCCCAGGGTCACACAGCTAGTAAGTGTCAAGTGTCTGAGGCCAGATTTGATCTCAGGTCCTCCTGAATCCAGGGCCAGTACTCTATCCACTACACCACCTAGCTGCCCCTCCATTACTCTTTCTGAAAGTGATATCAAAGGACATTGTGGCTGCTTGCTGCCCTGTACTTGAGGTCTCTATTATGCTTTTGCCAGTCATTACCATTGACTACCCTGACCCCAGCACCAGCCCTTCTTAAGCATTATAGGGGAGAGAAATAGAAGAATGAAGTGACTACTCTGGCCACATATTGCCCAGAATTAGTGGTTTCCTTCTCCATATGACTTTCCTGAACCTCTTCTCAACGCTATACATCATTAACTGGTACATCCCCTGCCCCTGTGACCTCCCCTTCTGAAGCCCCTTTAACCACAACCAAGACAAGTGATTGGAGTCACAAGTTCTCAAGTGATGGGATTAGTCTCCAAGCAATGGGATTAGACTGCAGGTAATCAGAGTTGCTACAATAATTTAAATCGATGAGATTTGAACTTTTAGGTTAATCAAATTTCTCTGGAAAGTAGGTGATGGATGGGGTTACAAAGTTGGAGGTAATTACAAGACAAAAGCTTGACCTTTTGGCAAGTTTCTCCGGGATGTGGGTGGTGGGCAAAGTTATCAAGGGGAAGGAGCCTCCAAAGGGAATATTAGATCTGGCTTGAGTAAGTCTTACCAAAATAGAATTAAAATCAATTTTCAATTTTACATACTCACGGGGAAAGGTGCATTTTTTTCAGCACAGGTCCACACAAAGAGATAGTCAGAAGCCTAAGAGTGCTAACCAGAAAAGCCAATGAGCAAGGTCCATGAACACTTTACCAAAAGTGGACCTTGGATGAGCCAGAGAAATCTGGAGCAAGCTTGCAGCCATATACCTCATGGCAGACCAGGGACCAGGGACCAGCTAGGACACTAAAAATCTGCAACTGTTTTGTTCTGACCTCAGCCTTGGGTCTGGAGCCTGCAAAACAGACTGAAAGGACAGCAATTAGACCACACTGCAGACTATAGCCACAATTAGCTCACTGCCTCGGGCTGCTCTGAGATCCTTGAAGCACAAAATACTCAGTACCACCAGGAAGCAGAGGAAGGCACCCAGATAATACAGATCAGGCTCAAACGAGGCCGTACCATTCCTTCAAGAAATGCTCATTGAGCCTTCCCTGACACAAAGTTTCAATTCCGCAAGTAAGGCTAGAAAAATGCATCAACAACAAAAAAAGTCACCATGATAAAGAAATACTTTGGATCCAGGGGGAACCATGACAAAAATCTAGCAGAAAAGAATAATGCCACAAAAGACTCAAACAAAATCACAGTTTGGCTATGAAGTTTGCTAGAATTCCTGGAAAAAATGAAACAAGAGTTTAAAATGATATCACAAATTATATAAATTAAACGAGAGCTATAGACGAAAGTTTTCAAAACCTTATTCATGTAACTGACTCCCTAAAAGTTAGAATGGACCAAATAGAAAAATAAAATGACCAGTGAAAACTAGCTAGACTTCTTAGAACTAGATGGTATAATGAAAATATATTTCTACTAGCTACCTCCTAAAAGAAAAGCTAAAATTAATACTCTCAAGAATGTCATAGCCAAAATCCAAAGTCTCCAGGTCAAATTGGAGAAAATGCTGGAAGCAGTTGGAAAAGAATTCAAATACCAAGGAGGCGCAGTCAGGATCACACAAGATTTGGCAGCTACCACTTAAAAGAAGAGAGCTTGAAATTATTCCAAAAGGCAGAAAATAAGGGTTTGAAACTGAGAATAACCCATCTGGCAAAACTGAGTATCATGCTACAAGGTGGGAAATAGATCTTTAATGAATTGGAGGACTTCCAAGTAGTCCTGATGAAAAGACCAGAACTGAGCAGACACTTTTAAATGCAAACAAAGGACTCAAAATAAGTATAGAAAGTAAGTACAGTTGAACAATTGGAACTATATGATGATTAATTTTTAAAATAATTATTTTATTATTTGTTTTTTCCACAGTTACATGTTTTTGGTTTTTTGTTTTTGTTTTGTTTTGTTTTTAGGACAAAGAGGGTTAAGTGACTCGCCCAGGGTCACACAGCTAGTAAGTGGCAAGTATCTGAGGCCAGATTTCAACTCAGGTCCTCTTGAATCCAGGACCTGTGCAGTGCTTTATCCACTGCCACATCTAGCTGCCCCCCACAGTTACATGTAAAGAAATGTTTTAGCATTCATTTTTTTTTTAATTTTGAGTTCCAAATTTTCTCTCTCCCTTCCTCACCTCCCCCCTCCCTGAGACAGTAAGCAATTTGTTTATGTTATATATGTTCAATCACGCAAAATATTACCATATTAGTCATGTTGTGGGGAAAAAAAGAAAAAAATCTAGGATGAAGGCAAGGAAAAATACAAAGGACAGGCAGAAGGGGGTAGTGAATTGGGAAGGATAAAACTGATCAGGATACGGATGAGATTAAAGATAGAGGAGCAAGAGAAGGGGGATTTCATAGGAATGAGTGGAGTGGGAAGTAAAATTTTGCTAGCTGTAAGGGAAGGGGAACATGCTTGATCTGCATTCAGACTCCACGAATTACATCTCTGGACATGGAGAGCAATGGTTAATTTTTTACATTAATAGGAGAGAAGAAACAAGTGTCCCCTCAGCTTCAAGTGTCCCCCTACTAGCTTCAAGGGGTATAGCAGGATTTACAGTAGAATAGATTAGGAATACATTATAGAAGCAACATATAGGATACAACATACAGAAGCAAACGAATCTAGTAATTTAGAGTTAAATAAACACAAAGTCCTCCATTACTGGAGAAAGACTCAGTATTTAATTGAAAAATAAAACTGCTGGGAAAATTAGATAGCAGTATGGAAGAAATCAGGTTTGATCAACACCTCACACTAAAATAAGCTCTAAATGGATATAGAACCTAGATATAAAAGGTCACCTCAAAACTGAACTAGAGAAATGTGACATTTAAAAAGTTTGAGGAAGCAGCTAGGTGGCGCAGTGGATAAAGCACTGGCCCTGGATTCAGGAGGACCTGAGTTCAAATCCAGCCTCAGGTACTTGACACAAGGTGTGTGACCCTGGGCAAGTCACTTAACCCTCATTGCCCCGCAAGACATAATTTCTGAGTAATTTAATAATTTTATTAATAATGCCAGCATGTTTATTTTTTAGTTAGTTATTTTTGACAGAGAGGTGGCAGGTTTAATTTACATGACAGCCACACTGGACCTAGGCAAAGAGAGGGGACCAAGGCGAAAGCCCCAGAAGCCTTCTCCACTCAAGGAGAACAATTCTCTCAGCCCCTTCCATCCCTTGGGGTGGGGGGGGGGAGGTTGGCCTGGGGCAAGGAGTGGAGAAGAGAAGTTGGAGTAAAGCTGTCCTCATGTTTGGGGGAAGTTTAGGCCCAGGCTAAGAAAATCTGTTGTCTGGGGGGCCCCACGGGTACCAGTCTGTGTCCCAGATCACGTCTTCCAGCAGCAAGGGCCTAGAGGAAACCCTCTCGCCGGAACTGCTCCTGGAGATGGTCCCGACTGGCCAAAGCCCCGATCAACCCGGGTGACACCACCCACTTCGCACACCCACAGCTCCTGCGCTCGTCGTGGGAGACAAGGCTCACCCCATCCCTGAAACTGTTGAGGGCCCGGCCTAAGGCCTCAATGTCCAGGTGGTTCGTCAGTTCGTCCAAAATGTAAAAGTTAGGGCAGGGCATGGTCATCTGGGCAAAGGCCACTCGGCTCTTCTGCGCTCCAGACAGGCTAGTGACAGGGCGGATAGCCAGCTCCCCAGAGATGCCGTAGCGTCCCAACCGGTGACGATACTTCTCCTTGGGGCGCCCAGGGAACTTGCGAGCCAGCAGCTCCACGGAGCTGACATTCGGGTCCAGCTGCTCCACGTGGTGCTGGCTGAAGTAGCCGATCTTCAGGTTTCTGTGGGCGTGTCTGATCCCCGAACGGGGGGCCAGGTCTCCCATCAACAGCTTCAGCAGGGTCGACTTCCCTGATCCGTTTTCCCCCACCACACAGACTCCAGGTCTGCCGAGACAGAAAGACGACTGAAGATGGGGTGCTGAGGGGTCGTAGTAGAAGTCGATTTCATCGAGTTACAGAATGGGGGCGGGGAGGGGGTACTTTTCAAATCCATCAGGAAACTTCTTCACCACCTCCACCTCCTTGTCCATAGGCTTCAGTTCCGGCAGCTTCTCCAACAATTTGATTTTATTCTGCACCTGGGATACTCTGTTGGCATTGTAGCGAAAGCAATCAATGAAAACCCGGATGTGCTGGCGGTACTGCGGCTGGGCCTCGTACTCGCGATGTTGGCTCTTCAGCCACTCTTGCTTGCTCTTGAAGAAGGTCTCGAAGTCCCCGCGGTAGCCGTCTAGCCCCTGGCTGTGCAGGTGGATGATGTCTGTGGCCACCGCATTCAGGAAGTTTCGGCCATGGGAAATAACCAAGATCGTCGAGGGCCAAGTCTGGAGATAATTCTCCAGCCACAAGATAGCGCGCACGTCCAACATGGTGGTGGGTTCATCGAACAGGAGCAGATCTGGCCGAGCAAACACGGCCCTGGCCAGGGCCAGCCGCATCCTCCAGCCACCAGGGAATGCCCGCGTGAGCTGCTGCTGCTTCTTTGCATTGAAGCCAAGTCCAGCAAGGATAACGGATGCCCTGGCAGGGGCTTCGTCAGCCTCGATCTCTTGGAGTTTGGCGTAGATCTCAGCGAGCTGTGCAGCCTCTGGGCCCTCCGCTCGGCCGGCCGCGATCAGGGCGCTGAGCTCCTGCTCCCGCCGCAGCAGCCCTTCTCGAAAGGTGTCGGTTTCCAGCACGCTCTGCAGGGCCGGGGTGTCATCCCCTCCACCTCCTACTCCACGTGCACAAGGGAGATGTGGGAGGGGACACGGAGGCTCCGTGTGGCCAGCATCTTCAGCAACGCCGTCTTGCCCAGCGCATTTCGTCCCATTAGCCAGTAGCGTCGGCCCCACGCAAGGTTCATATCCTCCTGCGTCAGGAGGACCCGCTCGCCAAAAGAGACGTCCAAGTTCTCAATCCTCACGTCATAGGATTTGTTCTTGCCCGACTCCTCCAGCCGACTCTGCTTCTTGCTCCCTGCTTGGCTGGCCGAAGCGTCCTTTCCTGCTTTGCCTTGAGCCGAGCTTCAGTCTTCTCCAACTTCGTAGCATTCATCGTGGAAGACTGGTCTCTCTTCCTCAGTCCTGGAAGCTTATTGCCATAGGCATAACATTCAGTCATCTTAGACAACTGGATGGGGGCATGTCCTCGGCTCTGTGGTTCTGCCAGTCGCAGCGTGTTGAACATGCGCTGGCACACAGCCCGAATGCCCGAGCCATCCTTGCTGTCTCCAGACACCTCCTGCAGCAGCTCCCCCACGGCCTCCACCATATCGTCCACGGACTCAAAGTGGGCGCTTCTGCTGTGCAGGACGCCTGTCACGTAGTTGAACATCCATCTCAGGGAATTCGCTCCTCAGGATAAAGGCATGGTCATTTGGTTGCTTCTCTTAGCTTCTGATTGGTTAACAATTAATGAGAGAATGAATATTACAATAAGGGGCTGAACCTGTTCAAATGAACTTTGTGTCATTTACTTTTAAGTAACCCTCTGCCTTGGGCAATCTATTAAAAGAATTTATCTCCTCCCCCCAACCCCCAAATCTGAGTAGAGCCAATGGCTTCACACCTAGCTGAGGTCTAAACAAGATTGTTAAGAAAATTAGCTCTTGCTAGCTTTGTGACCCTGGACAAGTCACTTAACCCACATTGCCCCGAAAAAAAAGAAAAAGAACACCAGTCCTTTCTAATTATCAGAAATGTCTTTCAAGAGACTGAACTTTTGATATCAGGACTTTAGAAAAAGAGGTGGGGCAGCTAGGTGGTGCAGTGAATATAGCACTGGCCCGAGAGTCAGGAGGACCTGAGTTCAAATCCAGCCTCAGACACTTGACCCTGGGAAAGTCACTTTACCCTCATTGCCCCCCCCAAAAAAAAAGAAAAAGAGGGGAACTCTGGGTCTCCCCCAAATCATTGGTTATTAATAATAATTTCTCTCAGAAATAAGGAAGAAATTACCTATTTTATCTATTGATTGGGGAAGAATTAATGACCAAACGAGGGGGGAAAGGATCATAGAAGATGAAATGGATAATATTGATTACATAAAACTAAAAAGTTATTGTACTGTCATATCCAATACAACTAAGATTAGATAAGGAAAAAAATTTAACTGGGGGGAAAGATCTTTGTATCAGAAGTCTCATTTCTAAGATATATAAGAAACTGATTCAAATGTATAATGGTCTAAGGATGTGAACTAGCAATTCTCAAGGGAACAAACCCAGGTTATACATAATTATATTAAAATATTTCCAAATCATTCATAAAAAGAGACATTAACATGAACACAATTCTGAGGTTCTACTTCATACCCATCAGATTGTCAAAGAAGACAAAAAAAGAAAATGACAAATGTTGGAGGGACTACATTGATGAACTGCTGGTAGAGTTGTGAATATGGGTTCAACCACTCTAAAAAGAAATTTAGAAGGGCAGCTAGTGAATAAAGCACCAGCCCTGGATTCAGGAGGACCTGAGTTCAGATCTGGCTTCAGACACTTGACACTTACTAGCTGTGTGACCCTGGGCAAGTCATTTAACCCTCATTGCCTCACACACACAAAAAAAATTAAAAAAAAAAGCAATTTGGAATTATCTTCCCAAAGTCACTAAACAGTGCCTGCCCTAATATACCACAGACCTATACCCAAAAGAGATCAAAGAGAGGAAACGTCCTTTACGAACAAAAACATTTAGAGCAGGTCTTGTCACAATGACAAAAAAACTTGAAACTAATTATGATATATGAATGGAATATCATTTTGCTGAATGAAGAAAATGAAGAAAAATATGGAGATATGAAAAGACTTGTGTGAACTGACAGAAAGTGAAGTGAGCATTACCAGAAAATCAATTTACACTGTAACATCAATATTATAAAAACAAACAATTTTGAAAGACTTTAAAACTCTGATCAACTAAGAATGCTGCTCATCTCATGACAGTAATATGCAGAATAAGAAATGTATTTTTGGACATGAAAATATGGGAATATACTTTGCTTGACTAGATTGTGTAGTCGATAGAATGCCAGGTCTGGAATTGGGAAGACTTATCTTTGTGAGTTAAAATCTGACCTCAGATATTATCTAGCCATGTGACTCTGAGCAAGTCACTTAGCCCTGTTTGCCTCGGTTTCCTCATCTGTAAAAAATGAGCTGGAGAAAGAAATGGCAAACCACTCCAGTATCTCTACCAAGAAAACCCTAAATGAGATCATGAAGAGTCAGACACAACTGAAAATGACACACACATACTTGTATGATACAGAAGTTCTAAATTTCCTTCCCTCCTTTCTTTCTTTTCTTCTTTTTTTCACTCTTAGAGGAAAAAACAAAATTAAGTAATTAATTACTTGAAAAATATGGACTTGTGCATAAATGCAGATACATATACCACAAGGAAATATATGGACTACTTTTTTATGCTTAACTTTAACTTTCTTGTTCTTCAGTTCAGGGTGTCTGTCTTATTCCCTTTTCCTGAACACTTCATTCTTGCAATCTTTGTTTCTTCAGGAGCTGGAAACTAGGTCATATAGGTAGTACCTATGCCACCCCACATTGAAGGTATGTAAGGGGCTAAAATTGGCTAGTCTGTCTAAAATATCTAATGAGTGGTTGCCAATAAATTATAAGCTTTAGCAAGAGTTAGACTTTTAAGCATTTATTAAGGAGAATAAGAATTTGGTGAAGAGAGAGAGAAAGGCCTAGATTCATCTATCTATCAAAGGGAGAGCACATCTATAGCTCCGCTCTCCACAAGTCCTCACGAAAGAGTCTGAGAGTGTGGCCTCACCCCCTCTTCCTCCCACACGCAAATATCACTTCCTGATGCAAAGGAAAAGCCACATGTCTTGCCCTAAGGTGCCTTCTCCTCATGGCGGAGCTTTCCTACCATAAATCTCCAGCAGGTGGCGTCATTCCAGTCGTTAGAGGTATAATTTGCAATTGGGATTCCCTAGAGCTTGCCCCATTCAGAATTCAGTACCAACTTCTCACACTTTTCTCTCTACCCCAGCTTATCTTTTGACAAAGCCTAGTTCCCACAGCTTCCAGTTACATAGATTTTTCGTAAAGATTCCCCTGGGGGTGTTTGTAAACACTTTCTTTTTCTAATTGAAAAACAGTTCTAGTTCTCCCTCCCTCAACAATAGCTTCTTGAACTGCCCTCCCCCCACCCCCATCCCCACTCCTTAGTAGAGCAGCAGTTAGCAGTTCTGACACTGGCATCGCCAAATACAGAGAAGGTAAAAAGTATGAATGGTACTCTCAGATCAACTTTTTAATCCAAATCTATCGATCTAGGGGTGAAGGGTGGGAAAGGACCTTGAGGGGATGGGAAGATACCAAGGCATGAGAACGCCAAGGGGAGAACCCAGGGTGAACTTAACAACTGCTAGGGGGGCATGGGGAAGTAAAGAAGAGGGAAGTATGCTTTCTGTTGGCTTCCTATTTTAACCATTCTTACTGCCTAGGTACTAAGTTTAGTTATTCTATCTGATGCACACAGACACTGTTGTCAATACTCTTTAAATTTTGATGCCTTGGGAAAAAAACCAGGTTTCCCTGTCCTAATTTCAGTTTGGCTCCCTAGTTTTCCGATGGCCCCTTTTCTTCTAGTTAATATCCTAAGCTGCTTTAGATCTTACCTTGAGATGGGACAATTTAGAAATCCCTAGTACATTTCATTATTTCCTTTGCCCCTTTACTAGGAACTCCCCAAAGGCCAGTGATTAATTTCTCCCCTATATTCCTATCTCACACCCGGTTATTTCTGTCTTCTCCTAGGCCATAACACTCAACTATATCCAGCCACATTTCCTGGACCTCGAACATTCTACCCATTTACCCCCATTCTATTCACCTTTGATATATTTAAGAATCCCCTGCTTTGACAATTTTGTTACTACGTTGTTAAATTTAATAAACACTTAAAAACTCAAACAATATGAAATGAAGGTCACAGTTTCATATACAACCTTCTTTTTTGTTCTTTTCCAAATATTGGAATGTCTGTGTTTATTGATGATTGTCAGTTCACAAAAAGAAAAAAAAATAATCTCTTGCTCTCCTAGTTCCCCCACCTCCATAACTTTATTAAGGTGATAAGTATGCTATTTAATGCTTTGTTTTATTTTTTTCTGGGATAATGCAGGAGTCCCATTTGGTCCTTATTGCCAGACTATCATTCTTCATCCTAAGAAGGCTTCTTTCCCCACTTGTAAGGTCAGTAGAGTTTTATTTGTAAGAGCCAACTTCAGCCTAGGAGAATCTGTGAATACCTCTAGTAAGTTTGCTCTTATAATTTCCAATGTCTTCAACTCTTCTGCTTTCTCTCCCACCATATTTTCTTTGAACATTTTGGCTATCTTCTTCTTTTGCTTTCAAAATGATTAAATTATTTCACCTATCTCAAAAGGATGGAAACCACCAAGGAAACCAGAAAAATCACCTAATGATTTATTTTTGTTGTTGGTTTTTTTTTAGTGAGGCAATTGGGGTTAAGTGACTTGCCCAGGATCACACAGCTAGTAAGTGTTAAGTGTCTGAGGCCGGATTTGAACCCAGGTACTCCTGACCCCAGGGCCAGTGCTCTATCCACTGTGCCACCTAGCTGCCCCCACCTAATGATTTATTGCCAATTGCTGGCCTAAACCCTGGCACTTCAGTAATTCTACTTTTGGAGGATTCACAATTATTATTTATAAATTCCTGTTATCCCTCCCCATCTCATAGTTCTTTTCCTCCACACTGTTTCTTCAGCTCTTATTCATTTCTGCTTACCATCCCCTACTTTTTCTTTATTTTTTTAAGTGAGGCAATTGGGGTTAAGTGACTTGCCCAGGGTCACACAGCTAGTAAGTGTTAAGTGTCTGAGGCCTGATTTGAACTCAGGTACTCCTGACTCCAGGGCCAGTGCTCTATCCACTGTGCCACCTAGCTGCCCCACCATCCCCTACTTCTTGATTCTTATCCTTGGTCTCCTAGCATTATCTCTCTCTCTCTTTCTCTCTTTTCCTCAATAATCTTATGTGCTTCCCTCTTCCCACCAGACTTTGACTCTTTCCCAATAAAAGGAAGATTCCACAAGAAACCTATCAGAGTCCTTTAAGGGCCTGTGGAAATAACTTTGGGGAAGAAACACTGAACTAGAGCTTCTCTCCAAAATAAGAAAGAAATTTCTAGTAACTAAAGTTGTCAAAAAAAAATGGAATGGATAGGAAGTGGTATGAAGTAGTCAACAGAGAAAAGACCTCAGAGTCAGGAACACCAGGGTTCAAATCCTGCCTCTGAAATGTACTGGCTATGTGACCCTTGGCAAGTCATTTAACTTCTAGACAGGGCAGCTAGGTGGAACAGTAGATAAGTGTAATACCTGGAGTCAGAAAGACTCATCTTGAGTTCAAAGCTGATCTCAGATACTTACTAGCTGTGTGACCCTAGGCAAGTCATTTAACCTGCTTGCCTCACTTTCTTCATCTGTAAAATGAGCTGGAGAAGGAAATGTCAAAACCATTCCAGTATCTTTGCCAAGAAAACCCCAAATGAGGTCACAGTCAGACATGAGTGAAACAAACAGCTCAACAAGTCCTAGGCAACTCTCTAAGGCTTATGTCACACAGAGTTGATGAGATACACTGGGGTTTTGTTTGTTTGTTTTTTGGGTGTTTGGGGTTTTTTTGCAAGGGGATAGGAGTTAAGTGACTTGCCCTGGGTCACAAAGCTAGTCAGTATCAATTGTCTGAAGCTAGATTTGAACTCAGGTTCTCCTGGCTTCAGGACTGGTGTTCTATCCACTGTGCCACCTACCTGACCCTGAAGTACACTGTTAAAAGTAGGATCCTCACTAAGAACTCCCTATACCAGTGAAACCACAGGCTTCGTCTTACCAAAAAAAAAAAAAAAAATAGAAGGAGGTGCCTTGTTAGATTGTAGACACTGGAAGTATTCAAGCAGAAGCTTGGTCAATCTACTCCACCTAAGGATTCTTCAGTTAGATAGGAAATCCAACAAGATGATGTCTAAGATTCCTTGAAATTCTAAAAGTTTTCCCAGTGGATAAAAGTTCAAAGGACAGGAACCAAGAGTTCTCAAAAGAAGTTTGCAAACTATTAGGGATCATATGAAAGAATGTTACAAGTCACTAATAATAAGAGAAACACAAATCAAAACAACCCCTGAGGTTTTACCTGGCAAAATGGTAAAGATGACAAAAGATGGGAATACCCAAAGTTGGGGATATTGTGAGAGGCACACTAGTGCAACACTGGTGGAGCTGTGAATCAATACATTCACTTTGCAAAGCAATTTAGAATTAGGTAAAGAAAGTGAGTAAATGTCTATACCCTTTCACCCCAAGATTCTACTATTAGGTTTACACCCCAAAGAGGCCATTGATAAGAAGAAAGTTCCCATATGCACCAAAATATTTATCACAGCATCCATACAATTACATGAAAATGGTAACCGGTTTGAGTCTCATTCAGTTTGGCATTGATAGCTAGGGGTTAAGACTGTTGATTTAGCCCCATTATTGAGAAGGTCATAAAAGTATAGTGGGAGAAAAGCTAAATTGGAGTCCACAGACCTTTGAATCCTAGCTCTGATACTAACTAGTTGTGTGACATTAAGTTAAATGATCAATCTGAGGCTTTTTTTGCCCATCTACAAAATGGGAATAATCAACTCACTGGGTAGGGAAGGTGATAAAGGGGTGGGGCAGTATATTTATAAACTGTGAAACACTACAGAGATGTCAGCTATTGTTTCTAGCATCCCATTCCTTCTTCCCTGCCCCAGTGACTAGAAACTATTCAGGAGAAGTTTTGTCCCCTAAGCCAGCCTCACGTAGGGAAATGTGTCTCTCCCTCTTCCTTGCTGGTTGCTCTAATTTCCTTTAGCTCCGCTTTAAGAACAAGGCACTTTCCTTCCCCAAACAGGAGGGATTTGTGAAAAAGGGAGAGGAAAGCTTCCAGCTTTTCCCAACTTAGAAAATGCAAAGCTGGCTCAATGCCTGCCTCCTTTCCCTGACCTACGAGCTAACATCTTCCCTGGTCTCTAGAGAAATGCCTGACAAGCTCACAAATAAAAGTCTGCATTCCCTAGGATTGTAGAGAAGGGCCCTGTCAGAATGAAGAATGACCCTCTGGTAATAGGATCCAATAGGATTGAAGTCGGACTGCGGAAGGAGAGGCCAAAGCAGAGTTGAGACTGTTGTGAGATTTTTAAATCAAGTGAGAAACCAGAAGTGGAAAAAGGAGAAAGAGATGGAATAGAAGTGCAGAGATGAGGGGAGGGACAAGGAGGGGGAGGACGCAAAAAGAGAATGAGGAGAGAGAAAGAAGCATGGCCCAAGCATTTTTCCTTTCTCTACCGACCTTGCTTCTCTCTCTCTCCTCTACTGTTAACCAGCTCCCTCTCTCCAGGGTAAACTTACTTGGAGGTCAACAATTTCCCCTTCTGATTCCATCCTGCTGTGCCCAGTTCTTTCCTCACTGGTTGCCTGCAGCAGACTGTGTGGGCAACTGCGGACTTTGCTGTCTCTGGGACGCTCAGGCTTTCCTTAGGTAGGAGGGCTCACAGCTGGCAAGACAGACCTGCTATTCATCTGTCTCTTGTGATATTTCTGACCTGGCCTCAACTCCAGGGGAAATGTGGTTGCACATACATTTCTCTGTGTGTGATTGTGTGCGCATGCACACACAGGGGAAAGGTAGAGTACAAATTTGTTGTTTCTTTCAAGATGTGAAACATCTTCGTGAAGCAGCCTTCCTTTGAGCTGCACATTATCAACATCATTTTCTTTAGTCTCTCCAATAAGCTTCTGGAATCCAACTCAATTGCTCCATATCCAGATCGTCTGTTTCTACTCTTAAAGGACTCCTGGGCGTTTTTCAAGGAAGAAATCTAAAGATGCAGTTGGATATCCAGATGAGAGGACTGAGATGAAGATGCAGTCACTGAGTGGGGAACAGTCTCCAGCAAATGGAGTCCCCAAACTCCAACTTCTGAGTTTACATGAACCGGGTTCAATCTTAGGGACATCTCAAAAAATGACCCCATTTGGCTTATGCCGCTAACGAGGGTTTTCCCTGGAGTGTCAAAACTTCATTTTGCTCATACTCACATCCAGTCCTGGGGATCTCAGAATAGAATTCAATGTAGGTTCTCAACAGATGTCAGTAAAAAGGCTCTCAGCTCTCATACAAGCTAAAAATATGTATTGGATACAGGACATCCTTAATTTTACCCCACAGAATGAATGCAAAAAACCACAGTGGAGCCCATAAATATGCAAAATATTCTTCCTTCCCTCCAATGAGCCCCGTTTTTCTCATAGGGGCCTTAGGGTCACCCTGTGGTTGAGATAGCACCCTCCAAGAAGAAAGAAGCACTTGGGGTTGCTTCTCTAGTGAGGTCTGTTTCCCCCTGGGTACCTATGCAGTCCACTAAACTTGTATTGATAACTTAAAAAGCCTATGGGGGGGGGCAGTTAGGTGGTGCAGTGGATAGAGCACCGGCCTTGGAGTCAGGAGTACCTGAGTTCAAATCCGGCCTCAGACACTTAACACTTACTAGCTATGTGACCCTGGGCAAGTCACTTAACCCCAATTGCCTCACTAAAAAAATAAAATTTAAAAAAAAAAGCCTATTGGGCTCCCTTGAAACAGAATTCTGCTTTTGGGATTGCTAGAGAATCACCCCCTTTCCCAGTAGGGGAAAATATTGTCCAAAGAACTGTTATTAGGAGAGAAGATTAGATTTGCTCCCCATTTTGATTTTGTCCTTTGCTGCCCCTCCACCTCTGGCCAAGCAGAATTCCTTCTTTTACGAAATGATGAAGAGCAAAGTGAACAAAACCAGAACAAGTTAGTGATCACCACATGGAGAGGAAAACAACTTTGAAAGGCTTTAGACTTCTGATCCATGCAGTGACCAATCATAATTTCAGAAAAATAATGACAAATTATGCTTCCCACCTCTAGGCAAAGAGGTGATGGATCGGAGATAGAGGAGACATTTTCAGCCATAACCAACATATTGATTCATTTTGCTTGATTACATTTATTATTGTTGTTACAATGGATGTCTTCTATCTGGGCTTGGTGATAGCGGGAAATGATAGAGATGCAAAAAAAGTATCAATAAAATATTTGTAAAACATAAGAAAACAAAAAGAAGTTCAGAAGAGGACACAGATGATGCAATTATGCTAAAACCTTGTTATATTTACATACTTAAACTATGCATAAGAGAAGTTCACAATTTCATACACAGTCCTCTTTATGTTTTGTTATGGGCCCATAGCAGCCCAGAAGTTCTCTGGGGCACATCAAAGAACCTTCTCCATGAGAAACTAAAGCAGAGGACAGACACACCTAGAGAGATAAGTGGAACCAGATCGGACTGAGCTAGTTCCGTCCCCCTACCCTTCATTTTAGTCTCCCTCAACCCTGGGGTGATAAGATTAGGTGTGGCTGCTTCCTTTGTGTCCTGAGGAGATGGCTTGAGATATCTGCAGCCACCCTTCACCCAACTCCTCCAGCCACCACCAGTGGGGGATGGTCCTCCTAAAGGAACTTTCCACAGTCAGATGGTTACCCCCATCAGTCCTCTATAAAAGTACCTGCCAGTCTCCTGCTCGAGGAGATTGGTACCTCAGAGCCATTCTCTCTGTGCCATGCCTTTCTCCCCATGAGAAGTCTAAGGATTTCTTTCATGGTTTCCTTTCCCTTCCCTTCCCTTCCCCTGCCCTAAATAAATTACTATCTTATTCTAACTGCTTTTGTGTACAAGAGGGTGTAGTTCTTTAAAGAGGAATTCCTAAGGACCCCAAACCCCTACCCCTACCCAAACCCCCTACCCCATTTTTCCCCATGACATTTTGTTGATGACTTATTAAGTTCACAATCTAAAAAAATTTTTTTTTAAGTTTTTAGATGTAGAGCTCACACCTGAACTCTAGATGTAGTCTAGTGAAGGCAAGAGTTCAGTGGTACTATCTCTGGACAGTATTTCTCTTTTAAATCCCCACTAAGGATTATTCCTCCAACTCAGACTTGAAGTGAAACATCAGGTCCACAGAGGATAGCCAC
Source organism: Dromiciops gliroides (assembly GCF_019393635.1). NCBI lineage: Eukaryota > Metazoa > Chordata > Mammalia > Microbiotheria > Microbiotheriidae > Dromiciops > Dromiciops gliroides. Next base: position 200,531,488 of record NC_057865.1, read on the forward strand.
TGCCTTAAGTTCTGGGATGGTCCACTACTAAAACTACAAAGCTCACAGGTGTGCTTTCTCTAAATGGTCAGTCAAGAGTCACAATTAGCAAAGGCATTTACTGAGATGGAATAGTAAGAACAATAGCTACAATACATCCTCCCCTCCTCCATAAAACCTGAGGGCTCACTTTCCCACGAATAAACACTGCACACGTGTAGTAAACACCTTCAGCAAAGGCAATTCACAACTCCATAACTGTAGGGCCTCAGTACCCTTTGTCTACTGATGGAGTCCAATACGACTTTCTCTAACTTGCAGTTGTCAGTAGAACTACTAGTAAGGACCTGAGTTGTTTTGGGTTTTTCCACTGATTTTTTTTTTCTCTTTTCTCGTCTTTTTCTTGTCTACCCCTCCAACTTGGCCATAGTCAGAAAGGGAGAGAGAGGTTTTTATGTTTATGTTTAAAAGCCTTTAAAGTTCTACTTTAGCTTTCCCAAATGTTCCTAGTCACCTCCTTCCCTCCTGTCATTGTGAGTATCTATCTCCATTATCCACAACAGGGTCTGGGCCCAGGCAACAGTGGGGTGGGGTTGGTGGTCCCATGTGATTGGAGGTGGAGTTGGTCACTTTCTTCCATCTTTTCCCCCCTAAAATTCCCTTTACATTCCTTAATTCCTTCTCCTCTGTCTTTTTTTTTTTTTTTTGGTGTGTGAGGCAATGAGGGTTAAGTGACTTGCCCAGAGTCACACAGCTAGTTAAGTGTCAAGTGTCTGAGGCCAGACTTGAACTCAGGTCCTCCTGAATCCAGGGCCAGTGCTTTATCCACTGTGCCACCTAGCTGCCACCTCTCCTCTGTCTTTTACCCTCGAGGGTAGTAAGGCAGCATATATCCCAAACATGGGATGGCAATTGATACCTCCAAAGTTAAAGCCACATACCTGAGGCTGGGACCAATACTTTCCAAACTAGGGCAACACACCAGATGTTCCCAGACTGGGTTTGGGATCCATACTTCCCAAGCAGGACACAGGGAAGGACAAGGAAGAGCTCCAAACCAGGAGTGTCACCAGGGAGCCCCATCTACAATGGTCTTCAGTTTATAGCAGGAGGAGGGAGTCCATGATGACCCTGGGATACTCCCAGGACTTGGTACATCATTATACCCACTTCTCATCATTTCAATAGACAGGACTCCTGCATCTCACTTCCCTCCTGCTCAGGATCATGGCAAGCCTAGAAGATGAATAAGGCTACGTGTTTCCTAGAGTGGGGCACAACCCTATTTGGGTGGATCTGATTGGTTTCCCCATCACATGACAAAGGTAGATACTAGTTATCCAAGAAGCTGGAAATGCCTAGCCTGCATGGTTGCAAGAATAAGAGATTCCAGATGTGGGGGATTCTGAAAGCAGCTAGAATCTATGAGATCACCAATGAGGTCATTCCATTGGTGGCACAGTAGTGTGGGGAGTCAAGAACTGAATTCAAATCAAGCCTCAGATACTCCCAAGCTGTGTGACATTGTACAAGTCACTTTACTGTATGCCTCAGTTTCTACAATTGTAAAATGGAGATAATAATAGTACCTACCTTGCAGGGTAGTTGTGAGGATGAAGTAATGTAATATTTGTAAGAAGAGTGCATAGTGTCTACAATGTGCACAGTGCATATATTAAGTGTTGTATAAATGTCTCCACCCTTGCCCTCCCCAGAGAAGGGGCAGGGCAGAAAGAAGGGGGTACAAGGTACGAGAAGGTGGCATGTCAAGATGTGGCAGGAGGAATGTTTACTACCAGTCTGTTTGAGACTCTCGGTAATAGACCACCTTATGCAATTAGAAATTTGCCACATGTGGCCTAATACTGGAAGGTCTTGACACATAGATTAGTTTTTCCCTTAGAAGGCAATCAAGGGCAGCTAGGTGGCACAGTGGATAAAGCACCAGCCCTGGATTCAGGAGTACCTGAGTTCAAATCTGGCCTCAGACACTTAACACTTACTAGCTGTGTGACCCTGGGCAAGTCACTTAACCCCAATTGCCCTGCGAAACAAAAGAAGGCAATCAAACTCAAGACTTAATTGGTCCTGAGGACTAACTCAATAGTCCACCGTCAGGGAGCCAGCTCAGTTCTGGAAAGACAATTGTTAAATTTTCAGTTTGAGTACTTACACTTCAGAAATCAGCAAATCCTATTTGTCTAAGATGTAAGTTTCCTCCCTTCTGACCAGGCATGCCACTGGGGTGAATATGAAAATGAGAAGAGCTTTGCCTAATTGAATTAAGGCTGTGTTTAGTTTTTTTTTTTTTATTATACTTCTCATGGTACTGCTGACTAAACTTCCTTTTGTTAAAGGTTATATTGTCTATAAGGGGCAGCTAGGTGGTGCAGTCTCACCTCAGACACTTAACTAGCTGTGTGACTCTGGGCAAGTCACAACCCCAGTTGCCTTAAACATCCGGAGCCATCCCCAGTCATCCTGATATATATCTTGCCACTAGACCCAAATGGATCTGGATGAGAGTGAGGTTGGTGACTTTGCACAGCTATCCCTCACTTAAATCCAATTCCTATCACCCTGATATTATCATCCTCTTGAAAAATGAAGAACAAACAACAATGGTCTTTATGATTGATGAATATCTCAGTTTATTCCAATGCCAAGCCTAAACCACCAGACTGGCCTGAATCAGGCCTTGTAGCTGCCACGATTGGTTTGGGATTACTTCATTGACAATCTTGTAGTTGAAATGGGTAAAGGTCAATGTCAGGGGAGGGGAGCCCCTGGTGATTAGTTAGCTTGATGAATGATCTTGGCACTCTGTGGCACTTCCTGCTGCCTGTGGTGAGTCCACAGTAGGATAAGGTGGGGGATATAGTATCAAAAAAACACTACACCCCCCACAAAGCCCTTCAGGGCTCATTCTAGACAGGGATTTCCTGGTAAATATTTAACAACTCTGGAGGGAAATGTGCATATGACTCTCTTTTAAGTTTAATTAGCATTATTAACATTTTCTCCATAGCTTTCTAAAGACTAGACAATCACCAAAAGCATAAACCAAGCCCCGGTTGGTAGGATTTGCTGATTTCTGAAGTGTAAGGACTCAAACTGAAAATTTAACAATTGTCTTTCCAGAACTGAGCTGGCTCCCTGCCGGTGGACTATTGAGGGGATATAGTAGCTGCTCTCTGGGTACCCAATCTGCAAATGTCAGAAGGGATTGGGGAGGCAGCTGCAAAAACTGTGCTACAGGGCAGCTAGGTGGTACAGTGGATAAAGCACTGGCCCTAGATTCAGGAGGACCTGAGTTCAAATCCAGCATTAGATACTTGACACTTACTAGCCATGTGACCCTGGGCAAGTCACTTAACCCTCATTACTCAAAAAAAACAAAAAAACAAAAAACAAAAAAAACACCTGTGCTATACATTGCTTCTGGAAGCTGAGACACTCAGCCCAGACAATCAGAGACACGATAAATTCCACTTGAAATGGGCCCTCACTGCAGTAACGTAAGCCTTTTATTCTTTACTAATTGATCATCTATCTACCTCTCCATTGAGGATTTTTCAAACTTTCTCTTCCCTCCTCAAGCCTCCTGTACTTCCCCCTCCTGCTCTCTCTCAGCTCTTAATTCACAGAGAAAATTGAGGCCATTTAATGTGAGCTCCCTTTTCTTCCCTTCTCTTCATCTCCCAAACCACTGGCATCACTCCCCATTGGCTCCTCCTTTTCCCCAGTCTGACTGTGTCTGCGATCATCTAGGTTCTCTCCATAAACCGTTATTCCCCAAAACTTAACCTCTCACCTGTTCCCCCTCATATGGATTGCTATTTGATCTAGGGACTCTGCCCCAGGCCTCATCTAGACCAGTCATCTAGGAAGTGAGTTCCTGTTTAGGCCTTTGTCCACCAGCCTGTGGAAATACGGGGGAGCATCGAAGTAGTGCTGGACATAGGAAATGAAGGTACAGGACACCGGGAAGGTAAATCACCTCCCCTAAAAGTCTCAGCCTCTTGAAAAGAGGAAAAGGCGTTGTCCAGGTCAACAAATCCACATCACTCAACCAAGGCCTGTAAGAGCTGCTAGATTTTAAAATAACTTATGGATTAAAAAAATATTACTATCGGGGGCAGCTAGGTGGCGCAGTGGAAAAAGCACCGGCCCTGGATTCAGGAGTTCCTGAGTTCAAATCCAGCCTCAGACACTTGACACTTACTAGCTGTGTGACCTTGGGCAAGTCACTTAATCCCCACTGCCCTGCAAAAAAATATATATATATTACTATCACTTCCCAATGACTTCCCCCTACCCTAGAAGATGCCTAGCTCACAATAAGAAGTGTGGTTGGTGGGTGGGAAGATTATACAAACATGGAATAAGAGGTGGGGGAAGTGAACACCATATGCACCTCATTCTTATCTATGAAACGGGGGCCTGGCTCATGCTCAGAGCGGGAGGAAGGAATAAGCATTTATATCATGCCTATTGTGTGCTAGGCATTGTGTTAAGTGCTTTAGAAATATTTTCTCATTTGATCCTCACAGCCACTCTTGAGAGGTAGGTGTCTCAGGAAAGTGAGACAGAGGTGAAGTGACTCACTCAGAGTCACACTGCTAGTAAGTCTCTGAGGCTGGATTTGAATTCAGGTCTTGCCGATTCCAGACCCAGAGCTCCATCAGCTGCATCCCCTAGTTGCCTCACCTGGGACACAAATTCCCCACGTAGAGAGAGAATCGGTACAACATGGAATGAAAGTGCTTTAGAGAAATTGTGGAATATGTGTAAACATTCTGTAACTGTCTCTGGTCCCCTCACCACTAGTGGGAGCATTTTTCCACCAGCTGTGTAGATGGAACTAGGGCATCTTCAAAAGGCCTGAGTCAGCAGTAGCCTCAGCTCCTTGACACCTTCTTTTCAGCTGTAGAACACAGCTAAGAGATCTTCCCTCTCATCAGCCAGTGAGACACAGCTCTGTAAGACCTCGGGGCCTTCTTTCCCCTCCAAGGTCAGGTGGCTCTGGAAAAGCACTTTGGACCCTGGCCTCTGTGTTCCTTCCTTTCAGTTTTAGCCAAGAGAGAGTGGGCTCTCCAACCTTGTGAGTTTCAAAAGCATACAGTGGGGGCAGCTAGGTGGCGCAGTGGATAGAGCACTGGCCCTGGAGTCAGGAGGACCTGAGTTCAAAGCCAGCCTCAGACACTTAACACTTACTAGCTGTGTGACCTTGGGCAAGTCACTTAACCCCAATTGCCTCACCACACAAAAAAAAAAAAATTAAAAGCATACCAGTGAGGCAGCTAGGTGGCGAAGTGGATAGAGCACCAGCCCTGGATTCAGGAGGACCCGAGTTCAAATTCGGCCTCAGACACTTAACAAATACTAGCTGTGTGACCCTGGGCAAGTCACTTAACCCCAATTGCCTCACACCCCCTCCCCCAAAAAAAGCATACCAGTACTCATGGTTGTGTACCAAGTGCAGCATTGATGGTCTGAGGAGCAAGGAATAACCTACTGGAGGGACCTTCTGGATTCAGGCCAGCTATGGTTTGTATTTTGTCCCTTGCTTATCTTAGAAGTAAATATTCCTTTGTAAACTCCAATCAATATGGAGTGACTACACAGAACAAGGGTGCTGGTCACTGGGGAGAACCAGTGAGGGTTTGAGCCAATAGCCTGAGAAAAGAGAACACTTCCAACTCTTTGGGGTACCATGGAACCCGAAGAAGAAATGTAGAGATGTAGCCAGCCTTGATCTGGGAGAGGAAATCAAACCATGATTGCTACATCTGAAACAGAAAGTGGAGGACTGAGCACGCATAAAGTTTGGTGTAAAAATACATCCAATTCAGGGACAGCTAGGTGGCGCAGTGGCTAAAGCACTGGTCCTGGATTCGGGAGGACCTGAGTTCAAATTTGACCTCAGAAACTTGGCACTTGCTAGCTGTGTGACCCTGGGCAAGCCACTTAACCCTCATTTGCCCCACAAAAAAACAAAGAAAGAAACACCCAACTTAACAGACAAACAAGTAGAGACAAAGAGAAGGGTTAAGAGGGAAGAAAATACTGGAGAGAAAATAGTCAAAACAAACTTCCTGCTCCTAAAGGGTAGTTAAAGGGAGAAAAAAGAAAAGAACTAGAATCTAAAGAGGTGTCTCTGAATTTAAAGGGAGGGCAGCTAGGTGGTACACTGGCTAGAGCCTGGAATCAGGAAGACCTGAGTTCAGATCCAATTTCAGACACTTACTGTGTGACTCTAGGCCAGTCATTTAACCCTGTTTGCCTCAGTTTCCTCATCTGTGAAACAAGCTGGAGAAGGAAATGACAAACCACTCCAGTATCTTTGCCAGGAAAACACCAAATGGGGCCACGAAGATTTGGAAACAACTGAACAACAACAACATGGATTGCCTAAGATCAGAGATGTTAAATGTGCAGCCTGCCCACACTCTAGAATGTGGCCCAAATCAGATTAAAATGTAATTGGGAAATGTTTAACAAAATAAATATAGATAGAATAAAACATAATCTTAATATGTGGTTTTCTAAATCTATTGACTTAGAAAAGACTTGTTCCAGCAGGAATCCTTATATATAGTTTAATCATTTCTATTTGAGTTTGAAATCACTGTCTACCAATGCCATTTGGAGAATGGCTGAATAAATTGTGGTATATGAATGTAATGCAATATCATTTTGTTGTGGGAAATGATGAAAGAGACTATTTTAGAGAATTCATGCAGAATAAAGGGTGAAGAATCAGAAGAACAATTTATACAAGGGTAACAGCATAATAAAGAAATACAAATTTAATAGATTTCAGAACTCTGACCAAAGCAATGAACAACTGAGTTTCTGGAAGACCGATGGTGAAGGGTATTATCTGCTACCTGACAGAGAAAAGAGGAACACAAGATGTAAAGATGTCCATTTTTGGACATGGAAACTAGATGTATTTGTTTTTCTTGACTATGCTTATTTGTAACAAGGATTATTTTTCTTTTTGGAGGAAGTGTGTTGGGAGAGTGGGTTAGTATTAGTGCTAGCAAAAAAAAAAATAGGGTCATTGTAATGTTTTTTAAAATGTATAGAGCAGGGAGAGGGGGGCAGCTAGGTGGCACAGTGGATAAAGCACCAGCCCTGGATTCAGGAGGACCTGAGTTCAAATCCGGCCTCAGACACTTGACACTTACAAGCTGTGTGACCCTGGGCAGGTCAGTTAACTCTCATTGCCCTGCCCCCCCCCAATTGTATAGGGTCATTGTAATGTTTTTTAAAATGTATAGAGCAGGGAGAGGGGGGCAGCTAGGTAGCACAGTGGATAGAGCAGTGGCCCTGGAGTCAGGAGGACCTGATTTCAAATCCAGCCTCAGACACTTAATACTTACTAGCTGTGTGACCTTGGGCAGATCACATAACCCCCATTGTCTCAGGAAAAAAAAATGTGTAGAAAGAAATGTGAATGTAGAAAGAAATTCAGAAGGAAACTCAAACCAGTTTTGAAAGTGATATGCAGAATTTATTAATTTTTACAAAGCAAGAGCTATGTAATGGAGATTTACAGTTTTACATAGAATTCTCTTTTTGCATTCTGTGTGAATTGAAATGCTCTTTTTTGGCATTTGTTCAGAATAAAAAGTGAAATTTATAAAAAGAAGTAAAACTATAAAACAAGTCAACAAATTGACCTCGTATGCCTTATTTCTCACTTGTCATCTACCACCTTTCTGCTGGGAAGATGCCTACTTCATCACCAGGTGACTGAAGACCTAATTCATCCTTGCATTGATCAAAGTTCTGATGTATCTCCATATTGTTTTCCTTTCCATTATAATAAAAATCTCTGGTTCTGCTAACTTCTGTCTACATTAGCTAATACAATTCTTCCTGTTTCCCAGAATTCTTCATATCCACTATTTCTTACAATACAATAATATTCCTTTGCATTCATCTAACACAGTTTGTTCAGTCGGTCCTCAATTCATAGGTAACCACTTAGTTTCTAGTTCTTTGTTAATATAAATGTGCTGCTATGAATATTTTTGCATATACAGAAACTTTCCTTCTTTGACTTCCTTAGAGGATGTGCCTATTAGTGTCACTGGGCCAAATAGTGACTTTTCTGGTATAATTCCAAACTTTTCCAGAATGGTTGAACCAATTCAAAGCTCCAACAGTAGTTCTGTTTCTGTTTGCCAAGCAGAAGTCTACTGTGATTCTAAATGAGAACTAGAAGATCAAGTTCACATGAGAATGCCCAGCAAAGACTAGGGACATTTACAGGTGTGGTAAATAAAATTCCCCTGTGTTCTTTCATATTCAGAGGTTGGGGTTAACTCTGACTCATGGTTAAATGAATGATTAATAACAGAGCTTCCCTTATGATGACCCCAAATAGCTCTTGCCTTCACTATAATTAAAAGGAACCTAGCATTCCCTGTAGGGGGAAAAGAATATGCCTTTCTCATAGTCATAGAAGAGACGATTGTCTAGGGCAATGATTAGAGTGTCCATAGACTTCTTCTTCTTCTTTTTTTTTTGGGTGAGGCAATTGGGGTTAAGTGACTTGCCCAGGGTCACACAGCTAGTAAGTGTTAAGTGTCTGAGGTGGGATTTGAACTCAGGTACTCCTGATTCCAGGGCCAATGCTCTATCCACTGCGCCACCTAGCTTCCTGTCTATAGACTTCTAAGGGTCTTTCAGGTAGACTATAGATCAGGATATAATGCAACACACACGCAGAGTTTTTCAATGTGTCTTTTCCCTGGTCATTTTTAATTGGTTCTCATCCTCATCTCCCAGTTATGAGTGCTCTCTTCCTATTTCAATTTCTTTTTACAACTTTGAAAATAGTTCTATTTACCTAACAAATTGTAGTAGTTATGGTACTGGACTGGGAGTGAGGAAGAACCGGGTTTGAATCCTACCCCTGACACAGCAGCTGTGTAACTTTGGGCAAACCTGTCTGGGTCTTACTAATCAGATCCCCTTACTGGAATAAGTAAGCAACCCATAAGGAAGAAACCCCATCTGATTCAGATTTCATATTTCACTCAGCACCTCCACAGTTCTCCAAATATAGTAGGCAGTTAATATGTATTTGTAGAATTGAGCTGAATATGGAGATCAGTGCTGAGAAACTCTGAGTACTTAACCTGTAGCATGGTACATAACTGTGGGTTATGGGAACATACTAACTTCTGCACCTTCCACATCTTTCAATCAGCTTTTTTTTTTTTTTATGGGCCAATGGGGGTTAAGTGACTTGCTCAGGGTCACACAGCTAGTAAGTGTCAAGTGTCTGAGGCCGGATTTGAACTCAGGTCATCCTGAATCCAAGGCCAGTGCTTTATCCATGGCGCCACCTAGCCACCCACCTTCCACATCTTTCCACAGTTCTACTCCAACCTTTCTCTAACAGGTACATTTGGAGGCTGAGTCATAAGACTAAGATCCAGATATATGATCACATAAAGATTTGCTGCGTGACTGAGGAGCTCAAGGTAAGGGCTGGAGTTTGGTGGTGTTTGAAAGGGTGATGTAGATCATGGGAGACCAAAAAAGGAAATCCTTGTAATAGGTGACAAGACAAGAAGAGGCTACCCCACTTCCACCAAGGCAGTTTCCCTGAGGGATAGCCCTGTATACAGAAGAAGTGATTCTTTTTAAAATTAATTAATTATTTATTTTATTTTTATTTTTTCCAATTGTATGTAAAGGCAACTTTCTTTTTTTTTTTTTAAGTGAGGCAATTGGGGTTAAGTGACTTGCCCAGGGTTACACAGCTAGTAAGTGTTAAGTGTCTGAGGCCGAATTTGAACTCAGGTACTCCTGACTCCAGGGCCGGTGCTCTATCCACTTCGCCATCTAGCTGCCCCGACTTTCTTTTTTTTTAAAGACAACTTTCAACATTCATTTTTGATAAGATTTTGAATTCTAAATTTTTCTCCTTTTCTCTCTCCCTCCCTCCCTCCCCAAGATGGAAAGCAATCTGATATTTACATGTGCAATCATGTAAAACCTTTTTCCAAATAGGTCATGCTGTAAAAGAAGAAACAGAACAAAAGGAAAAATCATGGGGGGAAAAGTGAAAATAGTCTGCTTCAATCTGCATTCAGACTCCATTAGTTCTTTCTCTGGGTGTGGACAGCATTTTTCATAATGAGTCTTTTGGAATTATCTTGGATCATTGTATTGCTGAGAAGAGCTAAGTCAATCATAGTTGGTCATCACACGATGTTGCTGTAACTTTGTACAATGAAAAAGTGATTCTTGATTGACTGAGAGACCTATTTCAAAAGTAAAAGACCTGACTGTGGGCCCCAAGGGAAAGGGAAATCAAAATATATACCAGGTCTTAATTATCCAAGTTGTGGATTATCTAAACAGTTTGTCTTTTCCTTCAAGCTACACACCATGTGACCATTGATGTGTCCATTAACATCTCTACCTGAGGGTGCTCAGAGAAATAAAAGGAGGCAAAATTCCAATCATTCCATTTGTTCTCTGAACAGCTCTAGTAATACCAACTTGTGAAGGCTGGAGGAGGCTGCGGCCAAGGGCAGAAATATTTGGGATTGTCTTCCTTAACAAAATTTACTAGCTGGTTGGTGCCTGGAGAGATGCAAATGTACAAAGAGCACCGGAAGGCTCTGATGACTGTAACTCTGGAGACCCTCGCTACTTTTCCCAGGTTCATTATGGTTGTTCTGGGTAATCAGTTATGCAAATAACAACCCATTCAGTGCAACACTCCTTAATAATAAACTATACTGGAGACACCCATTTAATTCATAAAAGAAATGTAAGCAACAAGTAGGGAGTCAGGTAGTAGACTCATTTTCTGTCCCTGGACACAAATATGTTTGTTAACTCTTTAAGACTTCCAAGAAGATGGATAAAGAAAAGAAGGGATAGGGAATCCTTTGGTCAATTCCTCCTCCACTTGGAAGGCTTTCCAGTGATGGAAATCTAGCCCCTCAAAGTTGGATCTATTTCAGCTTCAGTTCTCATCTACCAGCTTCTTCTTTGTGGAGTACATTTTCAGGCTTCCCATCTTCCAAAATTTTAGGAGCCCAAATATTCCCAGAGTAGGCTCTCAACTTAGAGTACCAAAGGACTTCACCTGATGCTGAGTCATGCCACCTCAATCAATCTCTTCATCTTTACTTCCACCTGTGGGTCCAGCAGAGGCAGCTAGATGGCTCAGTGGATAGAATACTGGGCCTAAAGTCAGGAAGACTTGAGTTCAAAGCAGCCACAGACACTTCCTAGCTTTGTGAACCTGGACAAGTCACTTAACCCCTGTTTGCCTTAATCCACTGAAGAAGTAAATAGTAAACCACTTTAGTATCTTTGCCAAGAAAACCACATGGACAGTATGGTCCTTGGGATCATGAAGAGTCTGACATGACTGAACAACAACAACAACATGGTTCCAGCAACACTATTTTGCTTACTTTCTTTTCTTTGCCCTGTTGTTGTTCAGTCATTCTGTCATGTCCAATTCTTCATGACCTCATGGACCATAGCATGCCAGTCCCTTCTATCCTTTACTATCTCCCAAAGTCCATCCAAGATCATGTTCATTGCTTCCATGACACTATCTATCTATCCGTCACATCCTTTGTTTTCCCCTTCTCCTTTTGCCTTCAATCTTTTCCAAGGCAGGGTCTTTTCCAATGAGCCCTGTCTTCTCATTATGTGGTCAAAGTTTTGAAGCTTCAGCTTTAGTCTTTGTCCTCCTAAAGAATAGTCTGAGTTCATTTCTATAGGTTGTTGTTTGTACTTCATTCTTGAAGAGGACCATGACATCAGGGTGATGTCATAACTTTCATTGAATTGGGTTTAAGTGAGGGAGGGCTGTGCAAGGCTCCTCCAGAGACATTTGGGTCTGGTGGCAAAATATACATGAGGATGACTGGAGTTGGCCCAGGATGGGTTTTTTTAAGGCAGTTGGGGTTAAGTGACTTGCCCAGGGTCACAGAGCTAGTTAAGTATCTAGGCTGAGATTTGAACTCAAGTCCTCCTGACTCCACTGCCATTGTTTTATCCACTGTACCATCTAGCTGCCCCTATTTCTCTAAGTATATACTTATTTGATCTCCTTGTTGTCCAAGGGACTCCCAAAAGTCTTCTCAAGCATGACAATTGGTAAGTGTTGATTCTGTGGTGCTTAGCTTTCCCTATAGTTCAATTCTCACAGCCATACATGCCTAGTGGGAAAACCATTGCTTTGAATACAGAGACCTTTGTTGGCAAGATGATGTCTCTGCTTTTTAGTATGCTGTCCAAGTTTGTCATAGCTTTACTTCCAATGAGCAAGAATCTTTTAATTTAATGACTGCAGTTGCCATCTGTGGTGATCTTAGCCCAAGAATATAAAATCTGATGCTTCTTCCATTTTTTCCTCTATTTGCCAGGAAGCGATGGGACCAAGATCTTAGGGTTTTTTTATGTTAAACTTCAAGCTAGCTTTGACACTCTCATCTTTCACCCTCATTAAGAGGCTTCTTAAACTTCATTTTCTGCCATCAGAATACTGTTGTTATTCAGTCATTTCAGTCATGTCCAACTCTTCATGACCCCATTTTGGGTTTTCTTGGCAAAGATACTGGAGTGATTTGCCATTTCCTTCTCCAATTCATTTTATAGATGGGGAACTGGGTAAACAGGCTTAAGTGAAACAGCTAGATTTGCACTCAGTTCTTCCTGATTCCAGGCCTAGCACACTATCCACTATGTTGCCTAGCTATATTGCAGAGTGGTATCATCTGCATATCTGAGATTGCTGATATTTCTTCTGAAAAACTTAATTCCAGCTTGTGATTCATCCAGCCTGGAATTGTGCATGATACACTCTGTATTAATTCATTAAATAATTGGATTTTTTTTTGCTTATATAATATATAATATGGAAATCAATTATAAAATATATTAACTATATATTAGTAACAGGTTGAATTAATTAAATAAAGTGACAATGTACAGCCTTGTCATACTCCTTTCCCAATTTTAAACCAATCAGTTATTCTATATTCCATTCTAATTTTTGCTTCTTGACCCATATACAGATTCCTCAGAAGACAAGATTATCTGGTACTCCTACCTCTTTGAGGACTTGCCTAATTTTGTTATAATCCACACAGTCAAAGACCTTAGGGTAATCAATGAAGCAGAAGTAGATGGGGGGGTATTTGGTTTTGTTTTGTTTTTTGGAACTCTTTTGTTTTCTCCATAATCTAGCAATTGTTGGCATTTTGGTCTCTAGTTCCTCTTCCTCTTTGAAAAGCAGCTTGTATTTCTGATAATTCTCAGTTCACATAGTGCTGAAGTCTTACTTTCTGGCATGTGAAATAAACACATTCTTTGACATTGCCCTTTTTTACTATTGGGATGTAACTGATCTTTTCCAACCCAGTGGCCACTATTGAGTTTTCCACATTTGCTGGCATATTGAGTATAACACTTTAACAGCATCATCTTTTAGGAACTTAAATAGTTCAGCAGGAATTCTGTCACCTCCACTAGCCTTATTGGTTGTTTTTTGTTTTTTATTTTGTTTTTTTAGTGAGGCAATTGGGGTTAAGTGACTTGCCCAGGGTCACACAGCTAGTAAGTGTTAAGTGTCTGAGGCCGGATTTGAACTCAGGTACTCCTGACTCCAGGGCCGGTGCTCTATCCACTGCGCCACCTAGCTGCCCCACTAGCCTTATTATTAGCAATGCTTCCTAAGATTCATTTGACTTCACTCTCCAGGATGTATGGCTCTGTGATGTTTAGATCTTTCTTCCATAGTTCTTCTGTATATTCTTAGCACCTCTTCTATTTCTGTTAAGTCCCTTCCATTTTTGTCTTTTATCCTGCCCATTTTTGCATAAAACGTTCCTTTGATATCCCTAATTTTTTTAAGAGATCCCTTGTCTTTCCCGTTCTATTATTTTCTTCGATTTCTTTGCATTGCTCATTTAAGAAAACCTTTTAATCTCTCTTTGCTGTTCTTTGGGATTCTACATTCAGTTGAGTATATCAATGTGACTTTAATATTGACCATCAGATGATGTGCATGTGTAAAGTCACCTTTTGCCTTGTCGATAAAGAGTGTTTGTTATGACCAACTCTGTTAGTCTCTGCCCTGCTTCATTTTGTATTTGTATTTGCATTCTAAGGCCAAACTTGCCTGTTATTCCAATTATCTTTGGATTTCCTACTCTAACATTCCAATCCCCTATGATGAATGTGACATCTTTTGTTGATGTTGTAAGTCTTCATAGAATTGATCCACTTTGGCCTCTTTGGCATCAGTGGTTGGAAAGTTGTATTACTGTGATGTTGAATAGTTTGCCTTGGATTCAAACAAATATTCTTTTAATTTGGAAACCATACCCCAGTATGGCTTTTCTCACCCTTTTATTAACTATGAGGGCTAATTCCATTTTTTCTAAAGGATTCTTGCTCACAGTAGTATATGTAATGATTACCTGAATTAAATTCATTCATTCCCATTTATTTAAGTTCACTGACACCCAAAATGTCGATGTTTAATCTTTCCATCTCTTGTTTGACCACATCCAGTTTACCTTGTTTCATAGATCTCACATTCCAGGTTGCTATGTAGTACTGATCTTACAGAATCAGACTTTTCTTTTGTCACTGTATCTGCAGCTGAACTTCTTTTCAGCTTTGGACCAGCCGCTTAATTCTTTCTGGAGTTATTTGTCATTGTCCTTTGCTCTCCCTCAGGAGCATGTTGGACACTTTCCAACTTGAGTGGCTTATCTTTTGGTATCATATCTTTTACCATTTTGATACCATCCATGGGGTTTTCTTGGCCAAGATACTGTAGTAGTTTGCCATTTCTTTCTCTAGTGGATCACCTTTTGTCAGAATTCCACTATGATCCGTCTGTCTTGGCTAACCCTGTATGGCATAGCTCATAGTTTCATTGACCTATGCAAGCCCCTCTGTCACAACAACTCAGTCATCTAGGAGGGGACTCTTCTCTTTCAGCACCCCTGATACTCTTCAGAGCACCATCTGCCAGAATCCGCACCTGTTAATGGTTGCTTCTTATGAAGAGATGTAAATAAGAGTGCAGCTCCTAATTAGATTTGTCATTACTTCTCTTTTAAATAACATCTACTACTTTCTAAGTCTGACTAGACTGATTCTTGGCATTTACAAGTATCTTAACATTTGGACTATTTTAAAGCTGACTTCTTCTTTTACCATATTACTACCAATTCATTAATATAGAACAGCACTAACTGCCAAATTTGGTTCTGGGGGGGGCAAGGGATACAGTTTAGTTTTATTTAAAGGGATTAGTCAAGTCATTTTAGATATCTCTTTGGGAAACAATCCTGGATTGACTTGACCTTGAGAAATAAAGATTAGGCCTAATGAAATATTATCATCGTTGAGGTTAGTCTGTCTGAAACACTCCCTTCAAGTTGTTTAAAGTCCAAAATATGTTGTGCTGTAGGGAATGTGTTTGGGATAAAGAGAAATTGGGGCGGGGGAGAGGAAAAGAGAAGGAAGGGATATATATATATGTGTGTGTGTGTGTGTGTGTGTGTGTTTATATGATAAATCTATCTATCTATCTATCTATCTATCTATCTATCTATCTATCTATCTATCTATCTATCTATCTATCTATCTATCTATCTATGAATAAACCTCACTATAGATAGATGAACATAACATTGATTTGGATGTACAATGGATCAAATCATGTTGCTTGAAACATAATTAAGCCCTGAAAGGCTAGTCTATAGTTAGCTTATAACACAGGTGTTATTCTTACTTACTGTCCATGAACATTTTATGCATTCCTAAATGTATGACAGAGACTCCCTCCTGACACAAAGGTCTTAGAGCTTTCACTTATCTGTCTCATTGTTTTTATCCAAGTGGACCCTCAGTATCTGTCACTCCCACATGGGGAGCTTCCAGTTCTACTTAAAAACTGAGAAAAATTATTACTTTCATATTAATAACCCATTTTATATAGAAGATCCAAAGAACCTCTTTTTATTTCCTCATTCAAAGTTCAGTCCTTAGTGAAGGACAGGGCTGACAATGAGGCATTCTCCTCAATCTTGGGTGGGACTCCACCCAAATGGGAGAGGTTATTTCTGATTAAAGGATAAAGAGAATTTAATCTAGGTGAATTCTGGCCCATTGTTCAACTCATGTAGGTCTGAGTGGAAAACAGATATTTTTGCCTAGATTTCTGGGACTGGTCTGGCTTGAGATGAACATTTGTCCAAGAATGATGACATAATCAGTCCCTATTTCCTCATTAGAATAAGGCCACCTCTCTTTATAATATTCATTCTCTCATTAATTGTTAACAGATCAGAGTTGATTTCCACCCTTCAGGGACAACCCCTTTACTAAAGGCATTTAAACATTCAAGCAGGGGGCAGCTAGGTGATGCAGTGGATAGAGCACTGGCCCTGGAGTTGGGAGTACCTGAGTTCAAATCCGGCCTCAGACACTTAACACTTACTGGCTGTGTGACCCTGGGCAAGTCACTTAACCCCTAATTGCCTCTCAAAAAAACCAAAAACAAAAACATTCAAGCAACCTCTATACAGGGTGTTTGGTTTTTAAGAGAACCACTGACCTCAATTTATTAATTATCTGCTAGCCATAAATTGATGATTAATTACCCAGGATTTCTCTCAGGCTTTTCACTTGTTTCAAAGCACTTAGACTTATATGTATTGGGATGCCTTTATCTTATTTGGCCATTTTTATCTATCAAAAGAGGCAAAGAAAAATAAATTTGCATGAAAATACTAAGAAAAGGAACCTTTTATTACTTTGAAACACAAAGATAAAGAAACAGTCCAAGATAAAGCAACATCTCAAGGAAAGTGCTAAAATGAGAGTACCTGAGAAAAAGTAGCATCTCAGAGAAAAAGGAATTACTGAAGGCAAAAATGTCCAAAATGTCTTGTTTCTGAGAAGCTCAACTACATATGGTTATGTGAGAAAATAATGGGGCTTTGGGACTCCCCAAAGGCTGCTGAGAGAGCTGGGCCTGACCTTTCTTAAGGTCAGCCCAGAGTCAGGAATTTACCTCACTCAAAACCACACCTACCCAAAAGCCTTGTTCCCGCCAGAGGATCTGTTCTCCGACCTCGGCACGACTTCGAATCCAGTGAACCAATAGATTTGAGTGATGCTAGCCAATTAGCTTTGAACAATGTTTGTGGGTGGGCTCTGCTCCTGCCCTCAGCAAGCTTGCAGAGACACTTGCATTTTTTTTGGCGCAGGAATTGGGTGAGTGCAGACACAGCCCTCTAGGGTTCACCATTTTCTCTCCTCTCTAGGCTTTCCTATCTTTCAGAGCCATGCACACTCTCTTTACTAATATTTAATATACTTTAATAAATGCTTAATGCCCCCAAACTGGTGTAGTAGCCTGTAATTTTTAAGTAACAAATACATGATTAAACCCCAGCTAAAATTCCCTACACTTGGGACAGAAATAGGGCAACCACATTTAATTTTACTCATCACAGTTTGTATATGGATGTTGAAAGTGATATCTGGGAAACTTTTTTGTAATTATGCAACGATTCTACATTGTCTATTTGTGGTAGATCTGATAGAAATGTGAATTTTGTTTTTTCAAAGGTAGAGGTGAGTCATTTCACATAAGAAATCCCTGCTTTGACATAGGAGTCAGTAAGTGACTAGAGATTGAAATGGAGGAGGAAGAAGAGGAAATGAAGAAGATGAAAGAAAAGAAGGAAGGAGAAAAGGAAGAGGAGGAATGGGGAGGAGCTACTCTAATATAAGATCAGCTTAGTGGAAGAAAACAGGCTTTACAGCTGCTTGCTGAGAACTGAACTGGTTGGAGGAAATTTCTGCTGTTCAAAAATTTTAATTGGAGGAAAGAAATATCCTCATCTGTCCTTTACTACCACCAACACCTGGAAAGGTGGGAATCACTCAGATGTCTGTCTTGCTTTTTTTTTTTTTCTTTTCTTGTGGGGCAGTGAGGGTTCAGTGACTTGGCCAGGGTCACACAGCTAGTGTAAAGAATTAATTGTTATTTGAGGATTTTATGCCTCGGCATACACTGGCCTTGGGCTCCACAAACTGCAGGGTGCTCCACTCACTGGTTGTAGCTGTTGCCATGGGGATGGCACCTCATGTCATCACCACTCACCAACGCCTACTTGGGCCTGGCAAAATTATACTGATTGGAAGCCTAGTGAGGGCAGTCATGTGACTGTCAGAGCGGCCAGCCAATTGGCTGGGGGCTGTGTGGGGTTTTCTGGGAATGGAGAGAAGAATTCACCATTCTAGCTGGAAACTGGAAGGCAACAGGAGCTCTGCTGTGTATTCTCAGCTGATTCCTGGGCGGTGGTATTTTTTTCAGGTTGTATAACTTCCCTTTCCCCATTTTATTTCCTTTCCCTTGATCCAATTGATCCTGTTTGTGTTTGTTGTTTTTTTTTTAAGTTCGTTCTTGTTAAAATAAATCCTGTTCTGTTTTGAGGGAGGCTTCCGGTCTCCTTCCTTGCCCCAATATTGCAGCGAGCCGCTTAGCTAACACTCCCCAATTTAAAATTGGTCCCCACACTAGTAAGTGTCAAGTGTCTGAGGCCAGATGTAAACTCAGCCCCTCCTGAATCCAGGGCTGGTGCTTTATCCACTACATCACCTAGCTGCTCCCTATCTTACTCTTTACTGACATACAGAGTACCCTGAGAAGACCTGAATAGCTTTGTGAATTCCAGACTTAGATGAACCATTTTGTTGGAGGGTTAGCACTTTCTTGGAATCCAGCCAAGGGAGAAAACTCCAGGCTTAGGGTATCTATCTGTTTCCACTAAAAGAGCTAAACACTTACTTCAGTGGCTCAAGAGTAGTGGTAGCCTGAAGAAAAGTGGCTTGTTAGGCGGATTTCAGAAAAACCTGGAAAGACTTAAGTGGACTGATGCTGAGTGAAGTAAGCAGAACCAGGAGAACATTGTACACAGTAACAACAGTGTGATGATCAGCTGTTATAGACTTAGCAATTCCGAGCAACACAATGATCCAAAACAATTCCAAAACACTCATGATGGAACTCTCCATATAAAGAAAAAGAACTGTGGAATCTAAATGCAGACCAAACCATACTATTTTCACTTTTTTTGTTGCTTTTACTTTTTCTTTTTCTTTATTGAGGTTTTCCCCTTTTGTTTTGATTTTTCTTTCACAATATTACTAATATGGAAATATGTTTAACATATTTGTACATAAATAACCTGTATAAGATTGGTTGCTGTCGGGGCAGCTAGGTGGCGCAGTGGATAGAGCACTGGCCCTGGAGTCAGGAGTACCTGAGTTCAAATCCGGCCTCAAACACGTAACACTTACTAGCTGTGTGACCCTGGGCAAGTCACTTAACCCCAATTGCCTCACTAAAAAAAAAAAAAAAAAGATTGGCTGCTGTCTTGGGGAGGGAGGGAAAACATTTGGAACTCAAAACTTATAAAAATGAATGTTGAAAACTATCTTTACATGTAACTGGAGAAAATATACTATTAAGATTGAAAAAAAAGAAGGGGCAACTAGGTGGCACAGTGATTAAAGCACTGGCCTTGGATTCAGGAGGACCCAAGTTCAAATCCGGCCTCAGACACTTGACACGTACTAGCTGTGTGATCCCGGGCAAGTCACTTAACCCCAATCACCCAGCAAAAAAAAAAGAAAAAGAAAAGTGCCTCTGCCCAGTAGGAGAAGTGAAAGGCCTAGAAGATAAGTGGCCCCATAACAGCAGGTGATACATATATATGCCATTTCTTTTCCCCCACTCAATAGTATTTTATTTTTTCCCAATTACACGTAAAAGTGGTCTTCAGGGGCAGCTAGGTGGCACAGTGGATAAAGCATCAGCCTGGGATTCAGGAGGACCTGAGTTCAAATCCAGCCTCAGACACTTGACACTTACTAGCTGTGTGACCCTGAGCAAGTCACTTAACCCCCATTGCCCCACCAAAAAAAAAAAAAGTGGTCTTCAACATTCTTTTTTTTTTTTGGTGAGGCAATGGGGGTTAAGTGACTTGACCAGGGTCACACAGCTAGTAAGTGTCAAGTGTCTGAGGCTGGATTTGAACTCAAGTACTCCTGAATCTAGGGCCAGTGCTCTATCCACTGCGCCACCTAGCTGTCCCCAACATTCATTTTTGTAAGATGTTGAATTCCAAATTTTTCTCCTGCCCTCTCTTCCCTCCCCGGTCCCCAAGACAGCAAAGCAATCTGATATAGGTTATACAGTACGATCATGTTAAACATATTTCCACATTAGTTATGTGAGACAAGAATCAGAACAAAAGGGAAAAACCATGAGAAAGAAAAAACAAAAAGAAAATGAAAATAGTATGCTTTAATCTGCATTCAGACTCCATATTTCTTTGTCTGGATGTGGAGAGCATTTTCCATCATGAGTCTTTTGGAATTGTCTTGAATCATTATATTGCTAAGAGCTAAGTCTATCATAGTTCATCATCACACAATGTTGCTGTGACTGTGTACAGTGTTTTCCTGGTTCTGCTCAATTCACTCAGCATCAGTTCATTTTGTTTTTCTTTTTTTTTTGTTTTTCAGGACAATGAGGGTTAAGTGACTTGCTCAGGGTCACACAGCTAGTAAGTGTCAGTTGTCTGAGGCAGGATTTGAACTCAGGTGCTCCTGAATCCAGGGCCAGTGCTTTATCCACTGTGCCACCTAGCTACTCCCAGTGCCACCTAGATGCCCCCTGCTTATCATTTCTTATAGCACAATAGTATTTAGTTACTTAATATATCACAATTTGTTTATCCATTCCCCAATTAATGGGCATCCCTTCAATTTCCAGGGCTTTGCCACCACAGAAAGAACTGCTATAAATATTTTTGAGCATGTGGGTCCTTTCCCCTTTTTATGATCTTTTTGGGATACAGACTTAGTAGTGGTATTACTTAGTCTGGGATGTAGTTCCAAATTGTTCTCCAGAATGGTTAGATAAGTTCACAATTCCACCAATAATGCATTAGTGTTCCAATTTTCTCACATCTTGTCTTACATTTATCATTTTCCTTTTTCGTCATATTAGCCAATCTGATAGAGTTGTTTTAATTTGCATTTCTCTAATCAATATTTAATTTGGATTGTTTTTTTCATGACTATAAATAGCTTTAATTTCTTCATCTGAAAACTACCTGTTAATATCCTTTGATCATTTCCTAATTGGGGAATGACTTGTATTCTTATAAATTTGATTCTGTTCTCTATATATTTTAGAAATGAGGCCTTTTAAAGGGCTATAAAACCATGCATACTCTTTGACTTAGCAATACCACTACTAGGTTGGTATCCAAAAAGAGATAAAAAACTAAAAATCTAAAGGACCTATATGTACAAAAAAATATTTATAGCAGCTCTCTTCTGGTGGCAAAGAATTTGAAATCTGAGGGGATGCCCATCAATTGGGGAATGGCCAAACAAATTCTGTGATTATGATGGAACACTATTGTGCTTACAGATGCAAAGTCAAAGTAACAGCAATATTGTAAGATGATCGACTGCGAATGACTTGGCTATTCTCAGCAACACAATGATCCAAGACAACTCTGAAAGACTTATGATGAAAATGCTATCCATCCCCAGAGAAAGAACTGATGGAGTCCATCCTTTTTTTTTTTTTTTACTTTATTTTTCTTGAGGGTTTTTTGGTCTGTTTTCTTTCACAACCTGACTCATATGGAAATGTCTTGCATGACTACACATGTATAACTTATATTGAATTGCTTGCCTTCTTAAAGGGGGAAGTGGAGAGGGAGGGAGGAAGAAAAAGAATTTGAAACACAAAGTTTTAAAAATGGATGATATGGGCAGCTAGGTAGCGTGGTAGATAAAGCACTGGCCTTGGATTCAGGAGAACCTGAGTTCAAATCCAGCCTCAGACTCTTGACACTAGCTGTGTGACCCTGGGCAAGTCACTTAACCCTCATTGCCCTGCAAAAAAATTGATGATAAAAAATTTTAAATGTAACTGGGGAAAAATAAAATTCTAAATAAACAAAGAAAGAAACAGAAAGCAAGCAATGAGGCCTTTGTCAGAAGCACTGGCTGTAAAAATTGTTTCCCAGCTTTCTGCTCTCCTTCTAATTTTGGTTGCATTGGTTTTGTTTGTGCAATAACTTTAAAAATTTTAACGTAATTAAAACTATCCATTTTGCATTTCATAATGTTCTCTATCTCTTGTTTGGTCTTAGATTCTGATCTGACAGGTAAATTATTCTGTTATTTCTTTTTTTTTTTTTAGTGAGGCAATTGGGGTTAAGTGACTTGCCCAGGGTCACAGAGCTAGTAAGTGTTAAGTGTCTGAGGCCGGATTTAAACTCAGGTACTCCTGACTCCAGGGCCAGTGCTCTATCCACTATACCACCTAGCTGCCCCTCTGTGTTATTTCTTAAGGAGAAGAAAGACATTAAAGCCTATAGTCCAAAGTTGTGAGTTGCCCCAGGCACAAGAATTTCCCTCCTCATATACCTTCTGGGTTTCTGTAAATCTGTGCCCACTCTTCCCCATGGATATCATGGATGAATTATTTTTTGCTTTTGCCTTCTTGTTTAGTAAATGTTTCATGATTAGGAATTAATGGAAGATAGTAGAGTGAATCCAGGAAATTGCCTGAGCTCTCCCAAATTTTCCTTGGAAACAATGTTAAATTAAGCCTCTAAACAGAATTTGGAGAAGTAGAACCTACAAAAAAATAAAGTGAAACAATCTTCCAGTTTAAGATAACCTAGAAGGTGTTCAGGAAGGTCTGTCTCACCTGGGTAAAAGGGAAGCACAGCTCAGCTCAGAGTGTCTGGGCAAGAGAGAAAAAGGTTCTATAGCCACAGCACAATTCAATAGCTGAGGACCTGAGGTCCTAGCTTAACAAGCCAGTGGCACAGCAGGCCAGTCATAAAGCCCCCAGGCCCAATGCAGAAGGCAATCTTCTAGCTGGGGTACCTGATACCCAATAGGCAGTGAAGAGGCTACAAGCAACTGAGGCCTCAGAGCAGAAAGCCAGTAGCCGGGCCCCTGGCCCCCAGCAAAAGAAGCATGGGACAGTGTGTATGCTGTACCCCAGGAGCAGAACTTAACTTTAAAAAGCATGAAAGAGACTAAAATATGAATAAGAAACTAAAAAAACCCTCCCCATAGAAAAAATACTATGGTGACAAGGAGGACCAAAACATAAACTTGGAGCAGGACAACAATGTCAAGCCTTAAAGGGGAAGATGAATTGGGCTCAAGACCCAAAAGCCCTCTCGGAAGAGCTCAAAAAGGATTTTATAAGCCAATTAAGTGAGGTAAAAGAAAAATTGGGAAAAGAAATGAGAGTTATGCAAGAGAAAGTCAATAGCTTGGAAAAAGAAAAAAATGCCATAAAAATACAGTTGGACAATCTTACACCTTATACTAAAATAAGGTCAAAATGGGTATATGATTTAGAAATAAAAGGTGATACCGTAGGTAAATCAGGAGCGGAAGGAATAGTTTACCTCTCAGATCTTTGGAAAGGAGAACAGTTTATCACCAAACAAGAGACAGAGATATTATGAAATTCAAAATGGATGATTTTGATTACATTAAATTAAAAAGGTTTTGTACAAACAGGCAGAAATCTGGGAAACAGTTTTTATAGCCAGTACTTCTGATAAAGGCCTCATTTCTAAAATATACCAAGAACTATATCAAATGTATAAGAATCCAAGTCATTCCCCAATTGAGAAATGGTCAAAGGATATGAACAGGCAGTTTTCTGATGAAGAAATCAAAGCTATCTATTGCCATATGAAAAAATGCTCTAAATCACTATTGATTAGAGAAATGCAAATTAAAACAATTTTGAGGTACCACCTGACACCTATCAGATTGGCTAATATGACTAAAAAGGAAAATAATGTTGGAGAAGCTGTGGAAAAATTAGAACACTAATGCATTGTTGGTGGAGCTATGAACTGATCCAACCATTCTGGAGAGCAATTCGGGATTATGCCCAAAGGGCTATAAAGCTGTGCATACCCTTTGACCCAGCAATACCACCGTTGGGTACAGCTGCTTTTTGTAGTGGCAAGGAATTGGAAACTGAGGGATTGCCCATCAATTGGGGAATGGCTGAACAAGCTGTGGTATATGAATTTAATAGAATTCTATTGTGCTGTAAGAAACCATGAGCAGGAAGAGTTCAAAGAAACGTTGAAGGACTTGCATGAACTGATGATGAGTGAGATGAGCAGAACCAGGAGAACATTGTACACAGTATCATCAACATTATGTGTTGATCAACTGTGATAGACTTGACTCTTCTCAGCAATAAAATGCTACAAGATAGTTCCAAAGGACTCATGATGGAAAAGGCTCTCCAAATCCAGGAAAAAAAGAACTATGGAACATGGATGCAGATTGAACCATACTATTTCTTTTGTTTTTGGTGCTGTTGTTTTTCTTTTTTGAGGTTTTTCCTTTTTTCTCTGATTCTTCTCTTATTTGAACTCTTGACCTGAGTTCAAATTCGGCCTTAGACACTTAACAGTTACTAGCTGTGTGACCCTGGGCAAGTCACTTAACCCCAACTGCCCTGTGCAAAAAAAAAAAAAAGAAAGAAAGAAAGAAAAAAAAAGAAATATAGTGATCCAAAACAATTCTGAAAAACTTTGATGAAAAATGCTATCCACCTCCAGAGAACTGATGGAGGCTGAATGCAGATCAAAGCATACTTTTTCTTTACTTTCTTTATTTTTTTTCTTGGGGTTTTTTTGTCTGTGTTTTCTTCCACAAAATGACTAATGTGGAAATATGTTTTGCATGATGGCACATATATAACCTATATCATACTGTTTGACTTTTCAATGGGGAGAGGGAAGGAGGGACAGAAAGAATTTAAAATTCAAAAAAAATTTTTAAAAAGAATGTTGGAATTGGTTTTGGTTTTTTGGGTTTTTTGCAGGGCAATGGGGGTTAAGTGACTTGCCCAGGGTCACACAGCCAGCAAGTGTCAAGTGTCTGAGGCTGAATCTGAACTCAGGTCCTCCTGAATCCAGGGCCAGCGCTCCATCCACTGTGCCACCCATCTGTCTCCTGGAAATTGTTTTAATAAATAATTGGGGGAAATAAAATATTAAATTTTAATGATAAATAAATCCAGTTGCAATGCATGTCTCATGGACTTGGGATGTCTATATTTTTTGGTTAACCCAGTCTTCTTAAACCTTACTCCCCTCCATGTATTCTGTGATCCAATAATATTGGCTTTCTTGCTATCATGTATACAAGACACTCCATCTCCCGACTCTGGATATTTTGACTGTTTATTATATCTGGAATGTTCTCCCTCCTCATCTTCTAATTTCTTTGGCTTCCTTCAAGTCTCAGCTAAAATCCTGTCTTCTGCAAGAGGCCTTTCCCAATCTCCCTTTATGCTAGTGCTTTACCTCTGAGATTTATCTCTAATTTATCCTGTATGTATCTTGTTTGTACATGGTTACTTACATGTTGCCTCTCCCATTAGACTGTGAGCTCCTTGAGACCAAGGATTGTTTGCCTTTCTTTGTACCTCTCAAACAGCACAGTGTCTAGCACATAGTAGATGCTTAATAAATGATTATTGGCTTGATTTGACATGGTGCTCTTGGCAGAAAGAGGGAAATTTGATGGAGGGACAGGTTTTGAGGGTGAAGAAAATTAGTTCTTTTTAGCCTGCATTGAGTTTGAGATGTCTTTGAGACATGTAGCTTGAAATGTCCAATAGACGATTTGTGATATGGGACTCAAGCCCTGGAGAGTTGCTGGTTAGATGTAGAAATCTGTGAGTAATCTGTATGGAGATGATAATTAACTTCATGGGAGCTGAAGAGGTCATTAAGAGAAGGAGTAGAGAGGGAGGGAAGAGAAGAGGACCCAGTATATAGATATGGATGAAGAGAGACTTGAAATGGAGACATCAACTAGTAGGCTATTGCAGTAGCCCAGGAGAGGGTGGTAAGGTGCTGCATTAAGGGTGGTTGCAGTGTCAGAGAAAAAATGAGGGCATATATGAGAGATTTTACAGAGGTAGAAATTATAAGACAACTGATTGGATATGAAGAGGGAGAAAGGCTAAGAAGGAAAATGACTGAGAAAAGACTGTTGGATTTGGCAATTAAGAGAGCATCAGTCACTTTAGAGAGAGCAATTTCAGTTGTGCACTGAAGTTGGAAGTCAAATTGCAAAGGGCTGAGAATTGAGTAAGAGAAGTAGAGAAAAGTGTAGAAACAGCTTTTGAAAATTGGAGATCCAGGGAGCAAAGGAGTAACTCATCCACATACTAGAGAGTGTGGAGCCTATAGGAAACTTGAAGTCAGCAAGGTCTGCTTTTAAACTTTGTGAAAAGCAGGAGGGACTCTCAGAAGCAGAACAGTCCAAGTTTACTGCAGGCCTTTCCAGGTAAAGGTAAAGTAAAAAGTAAAAACTGGCAATTCACACCAAAGGACCCACTAAAAAAGTCACTAGAGAAATCAAAGGTGAAAATAGTGGAATCATGGGGAATGATATTCAGGAGAGTATACGGATTAGGGACCAATCACAGGAACATTCACTGCTCAGGTCTTGGACAAGCAGTCACATGAGCTCGACAAAGAGGAAGGATGTGAGGGAAAACAATCCTCTTCTCAATAATTCTCAGGAACTCAGCAGTGATGTGACAAAGGCCTGTTTATTTTCTTCTAGTGAGAAGGAAGCACCCTAGTGGGTGCAAAGAAAGGGGGCTTGAAGGCCCTGTTTTAAACCTAGTCCAGTTACTCAAGGGTTACAATCTATGCACAAAAACTAGCTAATCAGAATGCTGTATTCCCATCCCTATCAGTTCTTCCTTATATGGGCATAACTCAGGAGTGGACCTTATTCTTCCTTATATGGACACAACTCAGGAGGGGACCTTATTGAGACCAGGGCTTCTTGAATCATGTGATTTTGTTAGCCAGAGAGGGAGGAGGGGATCTGAGATCCTTGTCCTAAAAACAGGTCAGGAGGAGTATGATTGACTGTTATATCCTCATTGAGAGGAGACAACTACCCATTTTCTCACAAAGGATCAGAACCTAGTGCAGGGAACTAAAAGACCAGAGGATGGTAGTCCTTAATAAGAAGCCTAATCCCTCAATTGCCCCTGGGCAAGTCACTTAACCCTCATTTCCCTGCAAAAAAAAAGAAAAGAAAAGGAACATTAATAGGACAACATTTAAAAAGGAGATGACGGCTATGGAAGTTTGTAATCCTGGCAATGAAATAGAATATTAAGGGAAAGAAAAAGGTTAAAACAGCATAAATGTTTTAACACAAACACCAGATAGTAAAACAAATTACTGTTGAATGTCCTATTTTTAAATAAAACTTAAGCCTCTATCAATTAGAAGTTATTAAACATACAAAGCCATCATAATATTTGAATTGCTAGGGGTATGAAAACTTGAAAATACCCTTGAAGCTTGAAGAAAACAGTAAAGGTTTAACAAAGTTAAAGCAAAGTTGTTTTAAACTACCACCGTACCATTATTAATGTGTGTAATTTTTTCAACAGTAACTGCTTAGCAGAGTTATTGGGAAAAGCTATGAAACACCACCACTGCAAAATGAACAATTCTCCCCCCCCTTTTTTTTTAAGGGAGGAGGGTTCAGATTAAGATTCATTTCACCTCTTTGGGGGCTTAATCTTCCATATTATAGGTGACCTAGTTAGAGGTTTGGAAGTCAGGAAGCCTGGACTTAACCTGTCAAATTCAGCCAGAGATGTTTACTAGCTGTGTGACCTTGGACAAGTCACTTAGCCGCTGTGTGCCTCAGTTCCTTCATTTGTAAAAAGGTGGTAATAATAGCATATAGCTCATAGAGTGGTTATGCAGATCAAGTGAAATAGCATAGTAAATCACTCAGTAAACCTTAAAGCACTATGTAAATGCTAGCTATTATGATGATCTTCTGAATAATGAGGGAATTGGGTTAGATGATCTTTAAAATCCCTCTAATATTATATAGTAAAGAAAAATTTGTCTTATAAAGAAATGATAACAGTACCCACTTTTCAGGATTGTTGTGAAGATTAAATGCAGTTAGGAGATGGAAGGGAAAAATCCATCCTCTTCTCAATAATTCTGGGGAACTCAGCAGCAAAGTGACAAAGGTTTGATTTTCTCCTCATGAGAAGGAGGCAGCCTAGTGTGCAGCTAGTGGGTGCCCAAAAGGGGGCTCACAGGCCCTGTTTTATACCCTAGTCCCTAACGAGAATGGACCTTCCCTTTTTTCATCACTGGTGGGGTTACAATCTACGCGCAAAAACTAGCTAATCGGAATGCAGTATTTCCACCTATCTTCCTGGTATGGGCATGACTCAGGAGTGGACCTTATATGGATACAACTCTGGAGCGACCTTATTGAGACCAGGGCTCCTTGAACCATGTGACCTTGCTAACCTGAGGGGGAGGAGGGGATCTGAGACCTTTGTCCTACAAACAGGTGGGGGGGGGGTATGACTGACTGTTATATCCACATTGAGAGGAGACAATTACCCATTTCTCACAGGAGAATTGGATTCTTTTAACTTCACCTGTTTGCCTTAGTTTCTTCAACTGCAAAATGGGAGTAATAACAGTACTTATTTTGCAGGAAGATTAAATGCAGTTAGGAAATGTGAATTCTTTTAACTCGACTATTAGAGTCTTGCTAAGTAACCTGGGGCAAGCCCTCCTCCAGATCTTAATTTCCAGTCTCTCCAGTGAAGGAAACAACAGGACTTAGCCAACCCTAAAGATGATCCATAAGAAAATGTCTTTAAGTACTTTGAGGACTTGGGTAGCTAGGCACTATAGAAATACACAGTGTCAGTATCCCATGAACATACCTCATAGGGTTCGAATGATGGGATTGCAAATTCTATCATGCTTTTCTCTTTACTATGGTCACTACAGGTACATATATAAATTTGTAAATTTCATATGCTTTGGTGAGCATGATGCATGCTGTTTCCCATTTTCCATACAATATTGGGAGTGGGGAAGGGAAGAGATGAAAAAGGTAGAGGAGGAGAATAAAGGGCCATTGAAGAAAATTGTCACTGGATATGGCCCAAGGTGACTGAGAGGTGGGGAGTAGTTAGGTTACTTTCCATCTCCATCCAAGCAAAAGACTTCTTTAAGTATTCCACAAGAAAGGAATAAAAGGAAACTCCTTAAAGCCCCTGGAAGCACTTGGCATGTTTGTGTGGAGGGTGGAAAATCTATGATTATATGATTACTGACTCAGAGTGAATTGCCAACCTCCTACAGAGAAGGAAATATGCAATCACCTCCCAGGTAGCAATCCTTTCTAACTCTCAATTGTCTTTAATTGTCTGGTTCAACCCTCCATTCTGCAGAAGAGTGGCTACTGGGAGGAACAGAAATGTGTCTATGGAAATAATTCAACTTCATGATGGAGTGAGATCATAGGATCTTAGAGTTAAAGCTAAAAGGAATCTCAGAGTCCTCCAGCTCCCTTTGAAGCACAGCTTAGTTGCGACTTCCCACAAGAGACATTTTCTGATCCCCTTAGCTGTTACTGCTCTTTCTCTTTTGAAATGTATTTATATTACTTTGTACAACACTTTGCAGTGCAGGACCTGTGACCAACTGCCCATCCCTTTAAGCAGTCAGGACCCTAGCCATGTGGCTGTGACTCCTAAACTCTGCTTGACTGTCATGTGTCATGTCCAACACCAGAGGGCTCTCTAGAGCAGCTCACTAGCTCCAGAAGCTTCTCTGAACACAACCTTACCACAATCCTGTTGGCTCTGAATCTTTGTGACTGGGGTTTCTTTCTTGTCTGTCTAGAGGTCGGGCTGCTGTCTCCACCAATCAGATAGATGACTTGGCCCTAATCCTAATTTACAAAGACTGGTTCCCTTCATCCCAACTGTGTTTCCTTCAAGGTCACTTACAAAGACATACTTGTATACAAGCAGGAGTCAGAATGTTAGTAGAAATCAAGCAAAGTCAGTGGCTATCACTACACCCAGTGTGCCCATTCCCAGTCCCCAGCCCTCTCGGTTCCCTTGCATTAACCCCCAAAATAGCAGATGGGGTTTTAAGTTTGGTTGCCCCATTGCTCCTAGCTGGAAACTTTCACTCAGGATTTTTTCCACTACTGCCCTAACAGAATAACTTCTGCTGGTCCCTTCCAGAAACTTGAAAGAAAATATTAGGCATGGTTTTGTTTCCAGGTGATATTGGCTCTATTCCCCACTCTCTTGCTTCAGGCATGTGCCTTTGGTTTCTTTGCTGTCCCTTTCTTACTGGTTCACCCTAGAAGTAGACATAACTATCACAGTCCCATCAAAGCGGCCAAGGAAAAAGAAAGTACTGGCATCTTGTGTTTAATCTCTTCCCCCATGGTCAATCCTCACTTAAAATCTCTCAAACCATTTGCCCCTATGATCTTTTCTTTTCTTTTTTTTTTAGTGAGACAATTGGGGTTAAGTGACTTGCCCAGGGTCACACAGCCAGTAAGTGTTAAGTGTCTGAGGCTGGATTTGAACTCAGGTACTCCTGACTCCAGGGCCAGTGCTCTATCCACTGCACCACCTAGCTGCCCTGCCATGATCTTTTCAACCCTAAATATGCTGACTCCTTTCTCCCATTGATGAGTTCCTCCCAAGGCCTCCATATTGAGGACAGCATACCTCCCCTGACTTTGCTTCTGACAATCCTGACTTCGACACCCTACCCCCACAACCTCCATGCCCTGAAACATGTCTCTGCCATGTCAGCCCCTGTCCTCTCATTGGTGAGGTCCTCCTGGAATATTCATTTGTGGGGAGTAGGGGTGGGGAGGGAAGTCCAGGCCAGCTATCCTTCCTCCCCCTCTCAGCTTTGAATCTGACTTTTTGGATTTCAGCTCAATACCTCACTACTCTGTTCTTCCTCCCTCCTTGCTTTTCAGTACTGTTTTGTGTTTTATCTTTCCACATTTAAGCGCCTTGAAGGCAGGGTCTTTCTTTTTGCTTATGTTTGTATTCCCAACATTTAGCACAGTGCTTGGTGAATAGTAAACACTTAATAAATGCTTTTTGCCTTATCAACCTGATTTTTCTCTATTAAGTGCACAATCTAGGAGTCAAAATCTGTTCCACCACCCCAACCCCACCTCAGGTCTATATGGACTGGACATAGGTGTTACATTTGTATTTATTTATCTAGATAGATATTGCCTTCTTACAGGGGATGTAAGATCCCTACATTTAGGAACTTTTTGATTTTTGGTTTTTTATCTCCATAGTTTAGCATACATAGCATTTTGTGCATAATAAGTGCTTAATACATGTTTGTTTCCTTGAATTTCATCGAACTCCCTCATTTTGCTGATGAGGAAATTAAGCCCCTGAGATGAGACTTAAGCAGTCACCTCCTGGGTAGCAATTCTTTCTAACCTTCTTTAATTGTCTGATTCAAGCCTCATTTCTATAGGAGAAAAGCTATTGAGAGGAATTGGTTTTTAAGGTGGAACATGAAGCACATAGACTGATTTGGGATTCAAAACCAAGTAGTCTGGATCCCAATGTCTATGTCCTTTCCATTGGCCTCATGCTAATTCCTTGACCCACTCTGACTTCCCTTACAGATGGTGTATATCACTGCTGAAGTCAAGTAAGATCTGCAAAAAGCTATTGCCAAGGTTGTTCTGTGTTATTCTGGCCTAGTAAACTTCCTGCGACATTGTGATTTGATCTCAGTTATTCCCTGTCTCAAAGGATTTCAGGTCAAGCAAGGCCTGGTAACATTTGCAATTTGAGACCAAAGACTGAAATCCCTGTGTCTGGAGTATCTGTCCCTTCTTATCCCACTGTCTTGGGATTTAAGGATCATATGATCTGATGGGATATTAGAATTCGTGCTTTGGGGGGCTCCAAAAGAAGGAGTTAAAGAAAGAAGACCTTAGTGCCTAAAGGCAGAGTGGGGTTACATTGAATGTAGGATATTTTTGATGATGGTGGTGGTGACAACAATGAAGAAAGACAATGAGTTGCTTCCATGAAGATAGGCCTTATGAAGGAGATGTACAGGTGGGTAAGATAGTGAAAAAGGCAATGGATTAAGAGGGCAGAAGCCCACATTTTAGCCTTGGTTCTATCACTGTTCTCTACTAGAACTGGACTGTATGACAGGATTCCTGGAGCCCTCTTCCTGATTGGGTATTTTAAGGACACAGAAATTAGAAAACTTTATCCATGGGAAAAGCTATAAAAATATAAGAAATCCTTGGGAATGATGGGCTGAAGATAGGCCTGGGGGTGGAGGATTTGATTCCCCAACCCACCAGGGAAATAAAATCTTCATGTATAAAATTCAGAAAAAGAAACCCACTATGCACCCAGCCCCGGGGTAAGGGTGGAAAAAGGACATTCAGGGGCCTACTTCAGTTATTTATCTCCTTTGGGGTTCTTGAGTGAGCAGGATTATGGTATCTCTCCAACTCAGGGTCTAAAGGAACTCCTATAAATGAACCTAAAGTCCTTGTTCCTTAGATGATAATTATATCAAGACCAAGGGGAAGGCAAACATAATTTAATTCTTGGCAAAGGCAGGCTAGGGATATAGAAAGGGAGATGAGGGAAGGACATGAGATTTTAGACTTTTTTTCTTTCCTTTTAGATTGTTGTTCAGTTATTGTCTTGTCTGATTCTTTGTGAGCTCATGGACCATAGCATGCCAGGCTCTTCTATCCTCCATTGTCTTCCAAAGTCTGTCCAAACTCATGTTCATTGCTTCCATGACACTATCTATCTAATCCTCTGCAGTTCCCTCCTCCTTTTGCTTTCAATCTTTCCCATCATCAGAATCGTTTCCAATGAGACTATCTTTTCATTATATGGTCAAAGTATTGAAGCTTCAGCTTCAGTATTTGTCCTTCCAATGAATAGTCAAAGTTAATTTTTTTTTTTAAGTATTGACTGATTTGATCTTCTTTCTGTTCAGGGAACTCTCAAAAGTCTTCACCAGCACCACAATCTGAAAGCATCAGTTCTGAAATTCTCAGCTTTCCTTAAAATCCAATTCTCAACGCCATACTTTATGACTGAAAAAAAAAACCCATAGCTTTGACCATGGTGAGGTGATGCCTCTGCTGTCAAGATTTGCCATAGCTTTCCTTCCAAGAAGCAAATACCTTTTAATTTCAAGGCTGCAGTTACCTTCTGCTGTCATCTTTGAGCCCCAGAATCAGACACTGTTTCCATTTCTCCTCCTTCTATTTGCCAGAAAGTAATGGGACCAGTTGCCAAGATCTTAGCTTTTTGGTTGTTAAGTTTCAAAAAAGCTTTGACACTCTCCTCTTTCATCCTCATCAAGAGGTTTCCCAATTCTTCACTTTCTGCTATCAATCTGAGATTGTTAATATTTCTCCCAGCAACCTTAATTGTGGCTTTTGATTCCTCCAGCCTGGCATTTTGAATGATGTACTCTGTATATAAGTTGAATAAATGAAGTGACAATATTCAACCATGTCAAACTTCTTTCCCAATCTTGAACCAATCGGTTGCTCCATATTCGGTTCTAATTGTTGCTTCTTGACTTGTATACAAGTTCTTCAGGAAACAAGTAAGATCATCTGGTACTCCCATCTCCTTGAGGATTTGCCACAATTTGTTGTAATCCACACAGTCAAAGACTTTAGTGTGGTCAATGAAGCAAGAGTAGATGTGTTTCTGGAACTTCCTTGTTTTCTCCATAATCCAACTAATGTTGGCAATTTAGTCTCTATTTCCTCTGCCTCTTTGAAAACCAGCCTGTACTTCTGGTAATTCTCAGTTCACATAGTACTGAAGCCTAGTTTGCAAAATCTTAAACACAACCTTGCTGGCATATGAAATGAGCACAATTGTTTGGTAATTTGAACATTCTTTGTCATTATCCTTCTTTAGGATTGGACATAAACTGACCTTTTCCAAACCAGTGGCCACTGTTGAGTTTTCCAAATTTGCTTTTAGGTAGCTTTGTGGAACGCTTGAAGGAAGATTAATGCCTTTGATGTTCAACAGGAGGACTTAATGATGCTACTACCTTTCCCACTTCCTATGGCTTGTACCTTGAAGAGATGACTCTGAATCCAGAGTGATTTTGTTCTTTGGGGAATGAAAATTATACTTCTCTGAAGACCAGAGCCTTAAGGAAAGACCCAAGATTGAATCCAAGCCTGGAGAAAAACTAAAACAGTAAATTCATATATATGCACACAATATATATGTATATATATATATATAAATTTACTATAATACATGTTTACTCTTTTGGTGTTATATATTTATGCATAAATGTATATATAAAACGTGTGTACATGAACATATACACACATGCGTGCACGTATACATGTGTGCATACAGACAGACACAAATAAATACATACCCTTGTACACTGAGCTTGGAGTTCAGAAGACCTGAGTTCAAATGTGATCAGTTGTTTACTAGCTCTGTAACCATAGGCAAAGCCACTTCACCTGTTTGCTTCAGTTTCCTCAACTATAAAATGAAGGTAATAACAGTACCTGCTTCACAGAGTTTTTATGAAGATTAAATGAGATAATATTTGCAGAGGCCTTAGCTTCTGGCATGTAGTAGGTTCTATAGAAATCTTTATTTCCTTTCTCTTCCCAGCTTACTTTTTGCCACAGCTTCACAGGTAGCTTCTTTTATTTTTTTTCCTTTTTCAGGGAAATGAGGGTTAAGTGACTTGCCCAGGGACACACAGCTAGTAAGTGTCAAGTGTCTGAGGCTGGATTTGAACTCAGGTCCTCCTGAATCCAGGGCCAGTGCTTTATCCACTGCGCCACCTAGCTGTCCTCAGCAGGTAGCTTCTTTAATGAAAGAGAGTGATTAATTTTTCTGGTGCTATTTTATACAGCCACCACTCTAATTTAGGCCTGTATCTGGACTACTGAAAAGTGCCTAACTGGTCTCCCTTCCTCAAGTGCCCCATCCTCCTCTCAGCTACCAAGGTGATATTTTCTAAAGTGCTGGTCACATGCTGTCACCTTCCTCCTCAATAAACTCACGTGGCTACTTATTACCTCTGAAATCAAACGTAAAATACTCTGGCATTTACAATCCTTAAAACCTGGACCCTTCTTATTTCTAGTATTCTTATAATTTGCTCCCAGCCACTCACTCTATACTGCTGCTACACTGGTCTATTATTGGTCCTCTAGCACGACACTCCAATTCCCCATAGTTATCCTTCTGAACTGGCTGTGCCCCATGCCTAGAGTGCTTTGCTCACTCACCTCCACCTCTTGCTTTTCCTGGCTTCTTTCAAAACTCTGCAAGAGGGGCGGCTAGGTGGCGCCGTGCATAAATCACCGGCCCTGGATTCAGGAGTACCTAAGTTCAAATCCGGCCTCAGACACTTGACACTTACTAGCTGTGTGACCCTGGGCAAGTCACTTGACCCCCATTGCCCTGCAAAAAAACAAAAACAACTCTGCAAGAAGCCTATCTTATTCCACTCCCCCTCCCCAAAAGCTATTGCCTTTATCTCTGATATTGCCTTCCTTCTCATGTACGTACTTACTTACCTGCTGTCTCCCTCATTGGAATGGAAGTTCCTTGAGAACAGGTATCATGTTTGTCTTCCTTTAGAAAACATAAAGCAGCTAGGTGGCACAGTGGTTAGGGCTTGGAGGTAAGAGTACTTGAGTTCAAATGCAGCCTCAGAAACTTACTAGCTGTGTGACCTTGGGCAAGTCATTTCACCTCCTATCTATCTCAGTTTATTCAACTGTAATATGAGGATGGGGGCAGATACGTGGTACAGTTCTGGGGCTAGAGTCAGGAAGACTCATCTTCATGAGTCAAATATGACCTCACACACTTACTAGCAGTATAACCCTGAGCAAGTTACTTAACGCTGTTTGCCTCAGTAGCTCATCTGTAAAATGAGCTGGGGTAGGACATTTGCAAACCACTCTAGTATCTTTGACAAAAAAAAAAATACAACCGGGGTCATGAAGAGTCAGGCATAACTGAGACGACTAAACAATAACAACAACAACATATACGGATAATAATAGCATTAACCTCCCAGGGTTGTGGTGAGGATCAACTGAGACAACATTAGTAATGTGATTACACAGTGCCTGGCACATAATAAATGGTATATAGATGTTTGTTCCCTTTCCCTTCCTCTTCTTTGGAACTACAGTGTCTGGTGTATAATAAGAATTTAAGTAATACTTGTGGACTGACTTAATCTGAGGGATAATAGTCATTTGGAATGTTTTATTAAAGAACAGAATCAGTTAACTAAACAATTCATATGATATACAACGTGAACCTTTGATAACATCTTTCTCTCCTGCGATTTGGGAAACATTTGTTCCCCTTTCTAAAAGGGAGAAGACATCCCCGAAAAGTGGACACAGCTCTTAACCAACTGAAATTGGACTAATTTCTGTAGCCATACCTTTTCTCTCAAAATACATACTTTAAACTTTGAGAGGATATATTGGAGGACAGAGCCAGGATCTTCAAAGATCTTGATAGGAGAACTATGAGCAGAATCTAATAAGAGAAAGAAATAGATGCATAGATGCAAACCAGCAACTTCGCAAATACAAAATGGGGGAGGGTGGGTAGGTAACATTTCACACAAACAGGTCTAGCGGTTTCTGCTGATGGTAAGGCTGAATAGGAGCCAGCAAGCGCAATATGACAATCCTAAGAAGTGAGTGCATTTGAGTCTACATTAGGAGAGACATAGTACTACTGGCCTCTCCTCTGGTCAGTCTACATCTGGAATATTGCATTCAGCACTCTATGTCAGATTTTAGAAAAGACACGGATTAGTTAGAGCATATCCAGAAGAGTATGGTCAAGATAGTGGAGACAGGAGACTGTGCCATGTGAAGGAATTGGGTCCGTTTAGCTTGAAAAAGATTTCTGGAGCAGGGTAGGGGAAGAGGGCACAATAGTTGTCTTCAAGTATTTGGGGGAAACTATGGTCATAAGAGGAGAAAAGAAGATTTTTGTTCTGATTGAGGAACAATGGAGGGAAATTGCAGAAGAGGCAGATTTTGACTCAGTATAAAGGAACATATTGTAACATAAGACTTAACCAAAACTAAAATGAGCTTTTCCCAGAAGATTCTCCTACTACTTTCCAGCAAAGGCTGCATGACTATTTGTTGGGAATGTTATAGAGGGGATTTTTGTTCTGGTATAAATCTTAGCAGATGATCTGAGGTCCCTTCTAACTCTGAAATTCTCTGCTTCTGTGACCTTGGACTAGTCATTCAATCTTTCTGGGCCTCAGTATTCTCATCTGAAAATTGTACACATTTGGTTAGATGTTTCTTATAAGGTCCTTCTAGCTTAAATTGGTTTTAGGACACAGGATGTAGGATCATAAGTCATAAGATTAGTAAATGGACCAGATCCAAGGTTGTCAGGGTTTGTTTCCTGGAGATAGTGAGCTGAGCAGTGTTTTGAAGGAAGTGAGAGCCTGGTTTGGTGTTCATGGTAGTTGGAAAGAACTGTGAGCCAGCTTGGCTTTGGGAAAGAGGAAGTCAAAGGTAAGAGACTGGCAATCCAGTTTGTCTGTCTGATGTAGAGAATTCAAATCGGGATGCAAAGGAAAATAAATGGTGGCCACTGAAGAGGAAAAAGTGAGTTGAGTCAGGAGAGACAAGTTTGTGGAATGTATCATGTTGAGGAATTTCCCTAGTCTCCAGAGTAGGAGGCTGCATTCCAGACTTCCTGTACCATTGTGAAGTCTCACCATGCCCCTACTCTATATCAGAAACCTCCCTTCAGCCATGGAATTCACATATTGGAAGTACCCTCTGTCCCTGCAGCCTCTCCCTCTGATTGGATTCGGTTTAAGGAA
This sequence comes from Dromiciops gliroides, assembly GCF_019393635.1. Lineage (NCBI taxonomy): Eukaryota > Metazoa > Chordata > Mammalia > Microbiotheria > Microbiotheriidae > Dromiciops > Dromiciops gliroides. The sequence goes on from NC_057865.1 coordinate 200,569,398, forward strand.
GACACTCAGGCCAGGCAAGTCTCAGGAGAGGAAACTCCAGGATTCACTTTCAACTTCTTGTACCACGTTCCCATGCTCCTACCCTGGGCATCCTTCCCCCTTTTTAGCTTCCTTTTATGTATTGACTTCCCTCTTTAGAAAGGAAGCTCCGGGGGCAGCTAGATGGCGCAGTGAATAGAGCCTTGGAGTCAGGAGGACCTGAGTTCAAATCCAGCCTCAGATACTTAACACTTACTAGCTGTGTGACCCTAGGCAAGTCACTTAACCCCAATTGCCTCACCAAAAAAAAAATTAATAAAAAAAAAAAAAAAGGAAGGAAGCTCCAGGGGGCAGCTAGGTGGCACAGTGGATAAAGCACCGGCCCTGGATTCAGAAGTACCTGAGTTCAAATCCAGCCTCAGACACTTGATACTTACTAGTTGTGTGACCTTGGGCAAGTCACTTAACCCCCATTGCCCCACAAACAAAAAAAAAGAGCAGGGGCAATTTTTCTTTCTACTTACATTTGCATTTCCAGTGCCTACCACTGTCCCTGATATATAGGAAGCACTTAATAAATGCTAATAGACTGACTAGCACAGCACAAGATATTTTCAGTTTATAGGATCATAAAATTTAGAACAGGAAGGAACCTTAAAGATCTTCAAACCCAACCAGCTCATTTCACATTATCTCTTCTTGATACACTTTATTTCCACCCAGCAGTCACTGTCTACCAAACAACTCTTCTCAGAGTACCTTCCCATAAAAAACAGTGAAGCAAAACTTCCTAGTAGAGTAATAGAGACTGAAGGTACATGTTGCTTTCCTATTTTGTAGTTTACCATTTGTTAATTGAAAAGAATGCGTCTAGAGGTCTAGCAATACCAGATCTTAAACTATGTTATAAGGTGGTAATTATCAAAACTATCTGATACTGGCTAAAAAATACAATGGTGGACCAGTGGAACAGAGTAGATATACACTACATGGTAGCAAATGCTTATAGTAACTTTGTGTTTGATAAACATAACGATTTATGCTTAGGAGATAAGAACTCCCTAATTCTTAACAATTGTTGGGAAAGCTAGAAAGCAGTCTGTCAGAAACTAGGTATAGATGAATATCTTACACCATTTACCAAGATATGGTCAAAATAGATACATGACCTAGACATAAAGGAAAATTTAAGTAAATTAGAAGAAAATGGGGGCAGCTAGGTAGTGCAGTGGATAGAGCACCGGCCTTGGATTCAGGAGGACCTGAGTTCAAATCTGGCCTCAGACACTTAACAATTACTAGCTGTGTGACCCTAGGCAAGTCACTTAACCCCAATTGCCTCACCGAAAAAAAAGAAGAAAATGGAACATATTACCTATCAGACTTATGGATAGGAAAAGAATTTATGAATAAACAAGAGATAGAGCACCTTTGTGGGATGTAAAATGGATAATTTTGATTAAATTAAATTAAAAAAGGTTTGTACAAATAAACCAATGTAGCCATGATGAGAAGGAAAGCAAAAAATTGGGGGTGAGATTTTATAGACAGTTTCTTGGCTAAAGGCATCATAACTCAAATATATAGAGAACTGAATCACATTCTGAAGAATATAAAGGGGCAGCTAGGTAGTGCAGTGGATAGAGCACCAGCCCTGGAGTCAGGAGTACCTGGGTTCAAATCCGGCCTCAGACACTTAACACTTACTAGCTGTGTGACCCTGGGCAAGTCACTTAACCCCAATTGCCTCACTAAAAAAAAAAAAAAATATATATATATATATATATATATATATATATATATATATATTATATAAGCCATTTCTTAATTGATAAATGGTAAAAGGATATGAACAGGCAGTTTTTGGAAGAAGAAATAAAAAGCTATATATAGTCATGAAAAAATGCTCTAAATCTTTATTGATAAAGAGAAATGCAAATTAAACAACTTTGAGGTACCATCTCACACCTATCAAATCAACTAAAATAATAGGAGAAAATGACAATTGTTGAAGAGGATATGGAAAAACTGGGGCATTAGTAAGTACACTGTTGGTGGAACTGAGAAGTGATTCAACCATTTCAGAGAGCAATCTAGAAGTAACCCCAAAGAGTTATTAAACTGCCTATACCCTTTGACCCAGCAATACCACCATTATATCTGTTTTCCCAAAATGGTCAGAGAAAAAGGAAAAGAACCTATATGTTCTAAAATATTTATAGCAGCTTTTTGTGGTAGCAAAGAATTGGAAACTGAGGGGATGCCTATCCAGTGGGGAATGGTTGAACAAGCTTTGGTATATGGTTATAAGAAATAAAGATGGAAAGACTATCAGGAAACCATGAAAAGTAAAATAAGCAGAACCAAGAGAATGCTGTATACAGTAATAGCAATCAATATTGTTCAAAGAGTAACTATAAATGACAAAGCTATTCTGAGCAATACAAATATTGAAATCAACTACAAAGGACTTATGATGGAAGATGCTATCCACCTTCAAAAAAGAACTGAAATATGGAAGTATGGATTGTATGGATTCACATACATACATACATACATATATATATATACATATATGTGTGTGTGTGTGTGTGTGTGTGTGTCAAATGTTGGTTTTCTGTAGTTCAGGGTTGGGAGGGAGGGAAGAAGACAGCTCAGAACTTAAAATTGTAAAAAAGAAAATAAATATAAAAAAAAAAAAAGGGCAGCTAGGCAGCACAGTGAATAAAGCACCAGCCCCAGATTCAGGAGGACCTGAGTTCAAATCCAGCCACAGACACTTGACACTTACTAGCTGTATGACCCTGGACAAGTCACTTAACCCTGATTGTCCCATAAAAACAAAGAAAGAAAGAAAAGAAGATGCTTTAATCTTAATAATTTAGAACCAAAATTGTCTATTTCATTTGACCTAAGTTTGGTATATTTCTTAGTTTTGCCTTATAAATGAAGATAACACTACCTTGTTGTAGTTATTATATTTTTCTTTTAGTTCTTCCTTATTCTGAATCAATTTATACAAATCTTCTCATGTTTCTTTGAATTCTTTGTATTAGTTGTTCCAATTTGTTGCTCTTTGGTGGCATAACACATTTCCAGCTTTTTCAATTAAATTTGATTTAGTTCAACGGGCAAATCTATTAAGTGCTAGGTGGAGGGAATACAAAGACAAAACCAAAATTCCTATTTACAAGGAGCAGTATGTATTCGAGTGAGGACATTTTAAGATACAAAAAATAATTAGGTAGTAGTATGAAGCGAGGGGGAAGGACATGAGGGGATGAGACACTAATAACCAGGAATCAATCAATCAACATTTATTAAGCACCTACTATGTGCCGGGCACTATGCTAATCACTTAGAGAGATCTTTTGTAGGAGGTGGCACTTTAGCTGAGCCTTGGAAGGAATTGGGGACTCCAAAGGGTAACAGAGGGAAGGCATTCTAGGCATGGGGGATGATCCATATAAAGACATGGTGGTAGGAGTAGGAATATTATGTACAGGAAACTACAATAGGTCCATTTGACTGGAACCTGCTATGACTTTCTTGATACACATGCCATAGAATTCTTTTGATCCCTTAACTTTACAGATATAGAAAGTGAGGCCCAGAGAAGGTTAGAAGCAGATTCAAACCCAAATCCCCTGACTCTAAATAGAGAACTCTTTCCACTAAACCATGGTGCCTCACTACAAATATTAAATCCCGAGTCTCACAACCTGTCTTCCCCATAAATGTTGGTCAGTCTGCTGCTCAGCACTAGAACTGTTTATCTTCCCTAAGGTACCCCTGACCTCAGGGGGGAGCTAAGGGAAACCAGGCCAAACCATTTTGACAAATGGAACCACAGCAGCTCCATGGGAGGTTTCTTACCAGGGAACTCTATCAGGGAACACAAGAAACTCAGATTAGATACATACATTAAGCCAATTCCTCTGTAATGAACCAAGAAAGGTAGACAAGAACCCCAGTAGGAAGTGGGAATTGAGAGGCTTAAGTGAGGAGATCACAGGTAGCCAGGGAAGGCCAAGGGCAAGGGCTGAGGATACTTCTGACATGAAGAATTGTAGCCCAAGTCCTTGACAAGTCTCAACGTGCTAAATGTCATCACAATCTGGGAAGACTATTGCCAAAAAAAGATAGAACTCAGCATGTGGGGACTTGAATATTTCAACAGTTCCAACATGGTAAAAAAAAGGGGTGTCTGTGTTGAGTGTTAGGGAGTAGGACAGAGGGCAGGGTTAGTTTGTTAAGTAGAGTGGAGTCCTTAGGACTCAAGCAAACTGCTTGAATGGATTTTTTTTCCTCTAAGTTAAAGAAGAAGAAAATTCCCTCATTAGAGGTAAAAGTGAAGCAGGAGAAGTTATAATAAGTTCCAGGGAATAGAAGGACTGCTTATTTTTTAACTTTGGATATGGGGAAGTATTTCTGCAGCAGGGACTTGGTGTTCTTATTGGTTTTTGTAGTTGTACTATATCCAGATGCATATAAATATGGATATAAATGCAAATGTGAGAAATACAAAACATATACAAATAAATACATAGCAATTGGGGGAGGCACAACCACACCTACCTTTGATCATCCTAACTTTCTCCTTCAAAAAAAAAGAGACTATATGAGAGTAATGATAATTAGAAACATCTATTAAGTTGACTTATAACTCTTTTTTTTTTTTTAAGTGAGGCAATTGGGGTTAAGTGACTTGCCTAGAGTCACACAGCTAGTAAGTGTTAAGTGTCTGAGGCCGGATTTGAACTCAGGAACTCCTGACTCCAGGGCCGGTGCTCTATCCACTGCGCCACCTAGCTGCCCCGACTTATAACTCTTAACCATAACTTAAGAGTTAAAATCCTAAACTCTGTTCCAGAGATGGCTAAGTGACTTTTTATCTATCTATTAGTTCCTTTCTACTAATAATGAATCAATAAATTAGAGTTCTAATGCATTGCATTGCAGTGTCTTTACATGGCTCAGAGCAAATTCATTTATTTATTAATTCATTCAATAAGCATTAACCACTTACTATTTGTCAGGCAGAGTCCTAGGTTCTAGGGATGCAAATCAAAAATTAAATAATCCTCGCCCTTGTGGCAGGGTGACTAGGGCACTTTCCATGGAGATGGGGATATCTTCCAGGAGCCTCTTCCTGTGGCATAAATGATCTAGTTTTCTTTTAAAGGACATGGGTGTTCCTGATTGGTCTCTTGACCCCATAAAATCATTAAAGATTGAATAAGCCAGGAAGAATGCCCACTCGGTAGGCTTAAAGAAACTAAGAAGAAACAATTCCTTCTGTTTCTGTTTCTTTTTCTGTCTCTGTTTCCATGTCTCACCGCTTCAGGATTCTGCCTGGTCTTCATTTGGGTTCCTGAGTGAATGCAAGCTGCCCAGCAAAAGGTACTTCCTTCAACTTCATTGCTTCTCATAGGAGAAGATGGCCTGGACAGGATCATTCTCAACCTGAAAGAACTAAAGAGCCATTCCTAGATGTCCTGGAAATCAGGACACAGGTTGTACAGAAAATCCATGAAAATCAGAGGTGAAAGTGAAAAATCTGTTAACAGTCCTAGGAAGTGCCTTTGGAGGAGTTTATAATGATGGTGGTGGCTTATTGTTTCATGTTTTAAGTATTTTTTTTTTAGTGAGGCAATTGGGGTTAAGTGACTTGCCCAGGGTCACACAGCTAGTAAGTGTTTAGTGTCTGAGGCCGGATTTGAACTCAGGTACCTCCTGACTCCAGGGCCGGTGCTCTATCCACTGTGCCACCTAGCTGCCCCTGCCCCCATGTTTTAAGTCTTTTAATGCATGTTTATGTTTTAAGCATTTCTTTTGTGGTAAAGGAAATAAATATCCTTTCCTGATAACTATATTATACATCAAGTCCCTTATCTAGAAGGAATCCCCTGTCTTAATCTCATTGGGGGAGACCCAACAGATGAGTAATTTCTAAGCTCTGTCTTTTAGATTTTTCCTGAAGTTCTGTTCTGGGATGGGGGCTGTCATGGAGGAAATTGGTTGTGTGAGGATCCTTAGGTATTCCTCTTTAAAGAATGACACCTCACACACAAATCCAATTAGAATAAAATAATCTTTTACTTAGAAAAGAACCAAGAGAGATAGACTCTCAAAGGGAGAAAACGGTTTAGAGACATGATTCTCTGAAACGCATTTCTCCTCAAACAGAAGAAAGGCAAAAGCTTTTATAGATGGTAGATGGTGTGACCACCTGACAATGGAAAGTTCCCTTTGGGGGTGGGGAAAGCTTGAGTGAAGGGTGGTGGTCTGGACTTCTGGAGTCTAATGGGCTTGTCTCTCTTACTTCTGGCTAGTAGGCCAGTTTAAACTTTAATAGTCCTAAATTCCTTGATATGTCCTAACCCCATAACAGGGGTATAATGAACGAGAGAGTGAAAAGGTTTCATCTCATTTTGGTGTCAGGCCACTCCCAAGATGAATTCTGACTCTGTGAGAGTCAGTGTCAGGCCACTCCTTGTCATAGTCTAAGACTTGAGGGATTGACTCCAATCAACCCCTTAAAAAGTGTTTAATCATTTTTTAGGAGTCCCACATGTTTTCATTATGTAAGTTTGTTCAATTTCTTTTTGAGCTAGCCAGCTTGCTCTGCCAATCAGATAAGCTCAAACTTCCATTTGGAATGCTCTATGGTTTTATAAGGATCCACTGGAGAAATGGGGTATCTTGTGTGTTAAAGGAACCCTTATAGAGATTTTTCTCCAATTTTTCCTCCGGATTACTCTATGCACTGACAGAGTATCAATGAAAAGATGCCCTATCTGTTGAAAGACCCAGTGGGAGAATTTTCACCCAGGAGAGTTGGGTAGGGGAATGATTTCTAGTCAATCCAAAGTCCCCAGATCCTGTTAGGAAAAATTCATGTGCTTTGGTAGTTCATTTTTCTCTGAGAGGAGAAGCTTATTACCACCTCCCTCTTTTTTTTTTTTTTTTTTTTGGTACTGTTGTTTGCTTAATTTAAATTTTATGTTTTCCTAATTGCTTTAGATTGGGATAGACCCTTACAAGCACCAGTCAGATGGTTAACCTATGAGAAATTTGTAAAATTTTGTTTGCTTTTAGAACTTGTGTAACTTCATATTTGGGAATGAATATTATTTCCAGGCCCACCAGCTATGATAGGTCTGATGCCTAACAAAAACCTATTAAATTTTGGATGAATAGGCCTATTTTCTAATGGTCCCTCCAAAAATTGTCATTTTCCTTTTTTATTGTCTATGACAATCTGATAGACGGAGGATGGAATAGCAGACTTTTTAAATTTACATTTCTCTATTAGTAATTTTAAACATTTTTTCATATACTTATTGATGGCTTGGCATTTTTTCCTTTGAAAACTATCTGTTCATAACCTTTGACCATTTATCTATTGAAAAAATCAATTTAGGGGGCAGCTAGATGGCGCAGTGGTTAAAGCACTGACCCTGGATTCAGGAGGACCTGAGTTCAAATCCAGCCTCAGACACTTAACACTTACTAGCTGTGTGACCCTGGGCAAGTCACTTAACCCCAATTGCCCTGCAAAAAAAAAAAAAAAGAAAAAATCAATTTATATCAGTTCCTCATAGATCTTGGAAATGAGACATTTATTAGAAAACCTTGCTATCAAAATCCCTTTCCCCGCTACCACTGCTGCAGGGGACTTCAAATTTTAAACTGCACTCATTTTGTTTGTGCAAAAACTTTTAAAATTTTTTGTAATCCACAATTTCCTGAAATGTGGGGTGTGTGTGTGTGTGTGAGATTTTTAGGTAGTCCAGCAATTCTCTCCTTGACCGCTTTTCTAGGTCAGTTATTTTTGAAAGGAGACAATTCATATTTCCTTCTATTATTTTTAGTTACTCGATTTTGTTCAAGTATTTCTTGTTATCTCACTGAGTCATTGACTTATTTGGTCCATTCTAATTTTGAGATATCCTATTGCTTATGTAAAAGTATCCTATTATTTATGTAAAGTTTTGTACTTCCTGTGCAAATATGGTTATTCTCTTGCCATGTCTTTGCTCTTCTTTCATTCATACCATTTTTAACTTTCTAAGAAATCTAGCTGACCTTATGATACAGCTGTGAGTTTTTGTTGTTTGAGCATTTACTTATAGATATTTTATTCTCATCTTCTGGGTTTGTGTCTTGAATGTCCCTTGGATCCATTATTTCTTTATAAGTGTATTCTTTTGTCTACTCATTTTTCCAGCCTTATTTTCTAAATTAAGATTTTGTCTCAAGGATGTCTGTGTGTATTTCTAAATGGAATGATGAGGCATTGTTTGGTCCTGTCCTATATTATCTGGGTTCTTGCCATCACCTACTCCAGGTATTCTTTCAAGAATCTCAAAAGTAACTCAATCTGGTGAGCTATAATCTTTAAAAAAAAAACAAACAACACCACCACTGTAAACAATCTGATCTCTGCCCTCTTCATTTAAGCTTTGTTTATATGTTTTGTTTGTTTGCTTTTGGGTGAGGCAATTGGGGTTAAGTGACTTGCCCAGGGTCACACAGCTAGTAAGTGTTAAGTGTCTGAGGCGTATTTGAACTCAGGTCCTCCTGACTCTAGGGCTGGTGCTCTATCCTCTGCACCACCTAGCTGCCCCTTCATTTAAGCTTTGCATGTTCCCAACCCAAGTTTCTGCATCACAACTGTGGGTTTGCCTCTGGTTGGAGATCCAGTAGAAAAGTCCTTGACTTCAGCCCCTATAAGTGTGATGAGTCAGAGTGCCAGAAATGCAAAGTCCCTCTTGGTCCAAAGTCTTTCTCCTAGACACAGTTATGTGTCCCAGTTCTCTATAGATCCAAATGATGAAAGATTCTGTGACCCTGTCCTAGGATCAGTCAGTGAGTCAAAAAGCATCTATTAAGCATCTACTACATTCTGGGAACTATGCTAAGGTCTGGTAATTCAAAGAAAGGCAAAAGACAGTCCCTTTTCTCAAGAAGCTCAAGCTCATAGTCTAATTGGAGGGGAAAAATACATACTTGTACAAACAAAATATATACAGGATAAATTGAGATAATTAGTAAAGGAAAATGTTAACCTAAGAGGGATCAGGAAAGATTTCTTACAGAAGATGAGATTTTAGCACAGTTTCAGGCTCATTCCTAGCTTGTGGTATTCCATTTCCCATGTTCACAGCTGCAGACCACAACCTCTGTCCTCCTTGCTGAAACAGTTCTGCACATGCCTTCTGGGATAGACTCCTTCCTTGGCATCAAGACCTATGACTGCCTCTTTGGGCAGACCAGGGGTGGAAAAAGTTTCTGCAGTTTCTTCTTGAATTTCCTCATCATCACTTTTCCTCAATCTTTTCTAGAAGAGTCATTTAGGAAAGCCAAGCTGTATTTCTCTGCCATCTTGATGGTTCTCCACGAGGATATATTATACAAATCACCTGCAAACATATATTTGAATTTCTTTCTAGATTATAAGCTCCTTAAGGATAGAAACAGGGTGTTAGTCATCAAATGATAATGATATTTATCATTAGAAACCTTGAGTTTAAGTCACAGTATTTATTCTCCCCTAAAATATCTATTGGTTTGGGATCTGGATCTGGACATGGTGACAAGATTCAGTCCCTATGGAAGCTTGGCCTTCAATAAGAAGGGTTAGATGCCTTTTCTCATATTCTTTGCATATTTTATGCTCCCTCCAGCACCATATATAAAATAAATATTTTTTAATTGTTTAAAATGTCAGCTTAGTTCATTTGTAGAGTACCTCTAAAGGGAGAAGTAGGAAGGTATGTAAATATACAATGTAAGCCAAGAATGAAACAGATATGTATTTCTTATACACAAAAGAAATGCTTAACACAAAAGACTCTTGCAAGCACTTACTGACAGAAAACCTTTTTTTAAATGCACCAGTATTAACTACTGTCATACCCTCCCAGAAGGGAGAGACAAATATTAGAACATGAAGCAGTTTTCCTTTACTCTGCACTTGTTCCCCTCAATGTAGATGTCTACTAGAAAGCTAGGGACTGGGCCCATCCTATAGTTACTGGCCATCTTCTCTAAGAGCAGAATGTCTCCCTGTCACCAGATAGTTCCAAAGGTTCCAGAATTTCCAACCTCTTGAATTCATGAGGCTGCCTCCTGGCTGTGTCTCAGGATCAATCTTTTTTTGGGGGGTGGGGGGAGCAATGAAGGTTAAATGACTTGCCCAAGGTCACACAGCTAGTAAGTGTCAAGTGTCTGAGGCCGGATTTGAACTCAGGCCCTCCTGAATCCAGGGCTGATGCTTTATCCATTGCACCACCTATCTGCCCCCTCAGTATCAATCTTAAGGTCAATATTTGTTCATCTATACTCAAGATGCACAAAATGGTAAAGGCAACCAAGGTCCCAGGACAATCTTGCCAAGGTGAGTAGCCCTGCTCTGGCTGCCTTGGAGGAGCAGTCACCACACAGCCAGAATGGGGAAGAATCACCCCTTTTCCGCCCTTCCTGGGAAGACACAGAATTACATGATGCCACCTGGAGAGTCAAAGGAAAAGAAAGAGACAAGGTTGCTTTGTCATCCCCAAAGCACCTTAGTCCTTCAAAACTGAATCATACATGATGGGCTAGAAGCAGTCAGGGGTTTTGTCATGCCCAAAGCACCTAAGGGTTGAGCTAGCACACCTGCATGGTCACTTAGAAGCAGGCAGGGCAGCCCTGTGCATGCCCTGTTATACTGGCATCCCTAAACTCTCTAGTACAGGATATGTGTAGAAAATGCTTAATAAATATTTGTTGAGTGAATTAATACAGTTGAATATGGCCCTGGGAGAAACTTGGGAAATCTATTCTAACATGTTTACCAACCCCTTCCACATGAGGTTCAATCTTTTAAAGAAAGGTCAACACCATTCTGTCCATGGAGAAATTGATAAACTGTCATAAAGCTTGTTTCTCACATTCTGGAACCCATCCCACACCACCCCCATGGGGGTGGGGGGAGAGCTCACAGCTGCTGCTTATCTAATGCCTATTGTAACCAGAGAACAATGGATTCTGCTACTATGGAGGATGAGTAAGCAGTTTTCATTAGTAGTGTCTGGGCAGAAGATGGGGCTCTTAGCTTTGGGGATCGTCTCAGTGGACTCAGTTCTAGCCCCTCTCCTGGGGCTGAGTCTCTAAGAGGGCTGAGTTCTCTAGCATATTCCCTTATTGAAGATTCATTGTCCGAATTTAAAACCCAAGGAAGGAAGCTCATTTCCACTTGTTATCAGAGAGAACTCCCACTGCTTCCTGAACTGTGGTTCAGAACCAAGACTATGTCCTGCTTGATTTCTCCTGCTGCCACAGATTGTCTTCACCATTGGCTACTTTTATCTTGATGCTTATCAGCAGCTTTGATATAGCTGCCACCTTGTTTCATCAATGTTTCCTTGAACAATTACATCTGAAATTTTGGTACTGAGACAATGGAAAAGTTTTGGAGTAAGAGGATGTAAATTCAAATCTCAACTGTTCCCCAACATGACCTTCAATTTCTTCATCTGTAAAATAAGGGAGTTGGAAATAAATGAAACCCAAACCTGTGTAATTGCAATGACTAACTTTGGTTCTGAAAAAGAGATGAGCAAATGTGCCTCTTCCCCTTCTTTTTAGAAGGAATTGTGGATGTAGAACATCCTATGTGCTTTTAGACTTAATTAATTAGTTTGGAATTAAACTGTGTGTCCCCTTTATTTTTTGTTATAAGATATGGCTCTCTGTGTGTTTGAGTATATTTGGAAATTAAGGCAATGTAAAAATAAAAGACATCAATGTAGCCTTCAAGATTCTAAATCCTATTGATATGGGGGGAAATGGGGTACAGGTTGGGGTTCTTAGGAATTCCTCTTTAAAGAATTACACCCTCTTGCACACAAAAAGTAATTAGAATAAGGTGGTAGTTTATTTAGGAGCAAGGGAAGGGAAGGATGGGGGGAGGGAAACCATGAAAGAAATCCTTGGACTTCTCATGGGGAGATTAGCACAAAGCACATGGCTCAGAGGTACCAATCTCTTAGGATGCACCCCAGAGGTGAATTTTTCAGAACACTCCCTTTCTGTCCCATAACTACTGTCTAAGGAGAATAGTCTGAACCAAGAGCAGAGCGCTGTTAAGGGATAGACATATAAGCATAAATGTTCTTACCCAGAAACGTGTAGTCTGAGGATGGTTCGGACATCTAGGAGTCCCAGGCTGCTCTCTGCTGTCCTGCAGACGCCGACTGTCTCTACCTCTCTGTGACTCAAACGGGAGGTTGAGTCCAGTGGGAGAGGGAGAAGAGAAACCCAGAAGGTAGGGCCTTACCTCCAGGTTGTGTGCCAAGCGTGGTCCAGATGTCTGTTTGAGCTTTCGGCGAGGGAGGGAGACTCAGGTGCCCCTCCGCTGTCGCATGTGATATGGGAAACCGATAGGAGAAAGCACGTGGGTCCTTAGGATTCCTCTGTAAAGAATTACACCCTCTTGCACAAGACCTAATCAGGAATAAGAGAACAGGTTTATTGGGGTACAAGAGAAACCGGCCGGGAGGAAGGTTTTGCCAGAACAAAACGCTTTCCCCCCAACTGACTTGTGGAGTGCCATTTTATAGGGTTTAGATGGGGGGTGGGTAAGAGTCTCTTATTGGGTGAGGGGCTGGTGGTCTTCCCGCGTTGTGCTGTGGTAGGAAGAATCCCTCATGAGAGATCTGGTGGTGGGTGTCAACTTTGTCCTGATGGGTCTAAGCAGTCTGCTGATGGGCGGTTCCAGGTGGTCTTCTCCTGGATTACCTCATCCAGATGCTTAGGAGGACTGGAATGTGGGGTGATGGTCCTGGAGCATGCTCAGTTCAATCTGTGCCACTTATCTCCGTTAGGTGGGTGTGTGTGTCCTTGATTGTGTTCAAGGAGAGGCCTACTTGATTTCAAGGGAAAACCCCTGAGGTTTCAAGGAAAAGGTTCCTTGAACCCCCCAGAGAATTGTTGGGGTGACCGGGGCCCATAATCCTCCCATGACACATGCAAAAGCTGACCCTCTCTCTACCTCTCTGTGACTCGAACAGGAGGTTGAGTCAGGCAGGAGAGGGAGAAAGGAAACCCAGAAGGGAGGTTCCCACCCCCCAGTTTTGTGTGCTAAGAGGAAAGAGGAAATTCCCGTGTCCCTGTTCTGGCGCCAAAATGATATGGGGGGAATGGGGTATGGGATAAGGTTAGGGGTTGGAGTTCTTAGGAATTCCTCTTTAAAGAATTACACCCTCTTGCACACAAAAGTAGTTAGAATAAGGTGGTGGTTTATTTAGGAGCAAGAGAAGGGAAGGGTGGGGGGAGGGAAACCATGAAAGAAATCCTTGGACTTCTCATGGGGAGATTAGCACAAAGCACATGGCTCACAGGTACCAAATTTCCTCGAACAGGAGACTGGAAGGTACTTTTATAGAGGACTGATAGGGGTGGACCATCTGTCCGTGAAAAGTTCCTTTAGTGAGAGAGGACCATCCCCCACTGGTGGTGGCTGGGGGAATTAGGTGAGGAGTGGAGGACCATCCCCCACTGGTAGTGACCAGAGGAATTCGGGGTGAGGGGTGGCTCTCTCTTCAGGACACAAAGGCCGCAGCCACACCCAAGGGAGACCAGAATGAAGGGTAGGAATCCAAAGCTAGCTCAGTCTGATTTGGTTCAGTTTATCTCTCTAGGTGTTAGCTGTCCTCTGGTTTAGTTTCTCTAGGAGAAGGTTCCTTGATGTGCCCCAGAGAACTTCTGGGGTACTCTGTACCCCATGACACTAGGAATCTTAGCACTGAGATTTCAGAGGTTATCTTACCTGAAACCTCAATACCCTCAATTTTATTGCTCTGTTCACATTCTCTTCTCTGATCTCATTCCTCACTTTTTCTATGTTTCCAGAATTCTGTCTTTCTCCTCCCCATCTATCTAGCTCTCTCCTCTTTCAAAGCCCTGGATACAATTTCTTACATCCATAAAGCCCACCTTGGACCAAAGTAGACCTTCCCACTAATGGCTGAGAAGAAACTACAAATTCCAACAATAGTTATCATTTTGAGCTGCTATGTTTCCTCTGGGGTGTCTCTCAGAGGAATCTTCAGCTTCTGAAGTGCTCTGTACTATGCTGAAACTTTTCTAGCTGGAAACCCCACAGGCAGAAAAAAACTTTACCTTTCTTGGCATCTATTTCCTTAAAATGTACAATCCCAGTAAGCAAAGTGAAAGTGAGGAGAACAGAAAGCTGAGGAGAAAACAAGAGTCTTTTAGAAGGAAAATGTAGGATATGAAGGAATGCTGGAGTTCAACTCAGAACTCCTGGATCTGAATCTCACTCAGGTCTGATCAGTGGCAAATTTCTGAACCTCAGTTCCCTTGTGTGTCAAATGGGGGGAAGCAAAGGGAATAAGTATTTATTTATGCCTAATTTTGTACCAGGCACACAACGACCCTGGGAGGTGGGTGCTGTTATTATCCTCATTTTACACTCAAGGAAACTGAGGCAGACTGAGGTTGAGCCCAGGATCACACAGTTAGTAAGTATCTGAGGCTGGATTTGAACTCAGATCTTTTTGCCTCCAGGTGCTTTATCTACTTCACTACCTAGCTGCCTCCAATGGGGAAAGTATACTACTTACCTTACAGGTTCCAAGGAAAGCAATTTTTACACTGTAAAGTCTTATAGAAATGTGAGCAATTGTTATTTTTAGCAATAGAATATAAGCTCCTTGAGGGCAAGGACTTTCATTATTATCTTTTATCTCCAGGGCCAGAGATAATGCCTAGTACACAATAGGCGCTTAAACTATATAGTTACTATTTAGATGTGAGCTGTTGTTGTTGTTGTTGTTATGGGATATATTTTTATAACCCACTTCTCTGTTTTATCATTATGAGAAAAGTTCTTACCCTGAAAGCACTATAGAGATGTGAATTATTTATTTTAAAGTTTATTATGAAAGTATGACATGGGTGCAAGCTATGAATACATTTGGTCAGTATACCATGTGACATCTGAGGTATTGGAGTAGCAGCAGCCCCCACCAGCTCAAGCAATGCCTTCCTTAAATCTACAGAAAGACAGGATATCACTTTGCTACCTCTGAAACAGACAGTGGAGTACTGAGCATGCATTAAGTTTGGTGTAAAAATCCATCCAATTCAGGGAAAGCTAGGTGGTGCAGTGGCTAAAGCACCTGCCCTGGAGTCAGGAGGACCTGAGTTCAAATTATCAGACACTTGATACTAGCTGTGTGACCCTGGGCAAGACACTTATCCCCAATTGCTTCACAAAAAAACCAAACCAAAAACCAAAGGAGCATAACAAATAATCTGAATACCAGCTGGTACTATAAATAATGTAAGAAATAAACCCTAGCCAAGGGGTTGCCCCAAAATTTTGATATTAAAAATGTGTTGAGAAACATACCAATTAGAGAAACTACTTTAACTCGTTGCCTACCCTGCATCTGAGAAACCTAGTTCAATTTCAAGCTTCTACATTTATAATACATTAGCAATCAACTTTGTAAAGCCACATAATTTATTTGACATGCCAAAAATATGAGGCAAAAGTTTCGGCATGTCTACGTGGATGCTCCACCCAATCATATTCTTAAATCTCCTCCCACACCTGTAGGTCATAGAAATGAAATGGGGGGAGGGAAGGTGGTGCTGTTATGTTATGGGAATGCAGTGGGACCCCAAGAAACCTAAAGATCCCAACCCCTCAAGACCAAGGGAAAGCAGCTCTCTCTCCCACCTCAGGTATGAGATGTGGCAGGGCATGACCCCAGTATGCTGATTAGCAATACTAAGGTCTGCTAAAGGATATGCAGGATATGGTTGGATGCTGCATATCCTACTGATACCCTGTTATCAAAGATCCCCTCTTAGTTATCTAGCCCCATTCTTTGCATTTCCCCCTACCTTGTAATTCCCTTCCCTTTCTTTGTTTTGTAAAGATACAAAAGACCAGTCTTCTCTTACCCCAGTGGGACCGTCACCAAGGTGATCTGTTCCCCGGCCATATTTCTCTTTCCTAATAAATCTTTTATTTTACAAGATTCATGATGAGCCTCCAATTCTTTGGGTGAGCTAGACCCCCGATTCAGGTCACAAGTCTCCCCGAAAACAGTTATCCAGACCTCAGTTCTGGGTCCTGGACTAGGACTACAAAAAGCAAGAAAGAAATTAGGGAATTATTAGCAGGTAGCCCCACCTTTCTAATTTCTCACTAGCTGGTTTGACACTTTAATCCAGACTTACCTCACTGCTCTTCTCCCTGATTGGCTACACTAGAACCTGAGATTCCCCACAAGGTTGCTGCTTGATTTGGTTCCTGGTTTGTCCCTGTATCACCTCCTCAGTGCCCCATCTTGTCTCAGGTACAAGATCTGTGCCTCCACAGTGCTGATATCCAGTTTTTGTCTTAATTCTACTACCATTGCTGCTGCGGGCTTCAGTGACAGTAGGCATTGACCACCGCTGGCATACAGTGCTCTCAGAGTCCTCCATCTCTGTTTCCTCTTCTTAAAGGAATGGCTAAAAGGAAATTTCCCTTTAGAGTAAAGAGAAAGAAGGGGGAAGGAAAGGCAACCTGCTCACACAGTCTTGTCACCCTCTCCATCCTCTCATGGCTTATTTCCAGTCAAAAAGGGGGGAAATATGATTATCATAAGTGGCCCTCTTATCTTCCACAAACTACCAAAATTCCTGGTTCTGGGGCAAAATAATAATTTGAGAGAGATAAGAAGGTATAAGCATGAGCATAGTTTACAAAAGAGAAGACCCTAAAAAACAATGAAAAAGAAAGTAGGAAGTTCTCAGGGGAAACAAACTGTAACCAAGCTTACTGTAAGTATTCAAATGTGAGCAGATACTTTTATCATGATAATCTAATATGCAAACCAGTAGGAACTAATGATGGGCTATTGCTAAAGCAAACTGCATTTGAAGGGAAAAAATTGAGGGTAGGAATCTCAGAAGTCATCACAATAACAAATGCTAAACAAGAAGAACCAGAAAGGCAGTTTGTGGAGCCTGGTCCAGTAACTCTGGAGGAAAATGCCTAGAAGGGCAATAAAGTTTGAAAGTAAAGGTGACTAGGAAAAAAACGGGAGTCAGACAATAGCAGGTAAGGACACATAGAGCAGAGGAAACCTGTGAGAGATCAAACTCTCCCGAATTCTTGACTGAATCCTGATTAGGTTTTGCTCTTGGATCACATAAATAAGTAAAAAATAATGCAAGCCTTTTTTGAGTAGGTAGGTTTCACCCAAACCCCAGCCAATTGTCCTACTAGAGTTGACAATGTTCTACTTTGTACAAAAGTTTGAACTCCTTGTTCTGCTCATTCTGCTCACATCCTTCTGATGTGGGATGGGTTTAGGGTCAAATTGATCGCAAATCATCCCAAAAGAATTACAAGACTCAGTGACTCAGTTTCCCAAGTTTATTGCAATACTGTGAGTGAACACAAGGAGAAAGCCAGAAAGGTGGAAAAGTGTCTCTTGAATAGGGAAAGAAGTTATATTTATAGTATGGATAAACTGATTATCAGTCTCATTATAATAATCTCCACCTTAGGGAGGTACAGGGGAGGGCCTATCCTAATTTGGAGTTCCTGGCTTTTTCCGTGGACATGTGTTTGGGGGATTTACACGTCATGAGGTGAATCTGGGGACAAATTTAGCCTTTTCTGCGCATGTCAATTTTTGATTCCCATGGCTAGTTTCAAAATATCTTCATTTATCAGTAGAATTTCTATGTCCTCTCAATGTATCATTGTTTATAGTTAAGGTCTCTATGACCTGCCTCTGTATGTTCTTGTTATGTATGGGTGCTGATTAATGTGGGTAATGAGAACCTAGGCCCTGACTTATATTAATGAAGACTCTTGTCTTAAGTTATCCATTCACTGGGGCCTGAATCCCTTTCAGAACTGGGGCCTGTAAGTGATAGCCCCTCTTGGAGCTCGGATCTAAAGTAGAGCTTGGGTCTTAGGTTTTTCTGTTAAGCCCTTTTTTGCCCCCTACATCACTTCTCTCCACTTCTGTATTATTCTCCTCTCCAGGATAATCCTCTGAATCATTAATTCAAAATCGAGTTGGCTCCCCCGGGGGATAGAAATGGGGTGCTGTCGAAATGATTTGGAGAGAGAAACTTTGTATTATTTCTTAGTCGTCACATAGTTTTCCTTATGGCAAACTCTCATTTGTTGGCCATAGGTAAGAAAAGTTTTTTGAATGTGATAAACCCTTATTTGTTGTGATTCAGTCATGTGTGACTCTTCATGACCCCGTGGGCCATAGCATACCAGGCCCTTCTTTCTTCCACAATCTCCTGAAGTTTGTCTAAGCTCATGTTCATTTCTTCCACGACACTATCTATCCATCTCATCCTCTGTTGTCCACTTCTCTTTTTGGGTTCAATCTTTCCCAGCATCAGAGTCTTTTCTAATGAATCCTCATTATGTAGTCAAAGTATTGAAGCTTTAGTTTCAGTGTTTGTCCTTCCAATTGTTTGGGGGGACTTGCAACCTGGATTGGGGGGGGGCTAGCTCACCCAAAGAATTAGAGGCTCATCACGAATCTTGCAAAATAAAAAGAGATTTATTAGGAGAGAAGATAGACGGCCTGGGTACAGATCACTATGGAGAACTGTCCCTCTGGAGTAAGAGAAGACCAGGTCTTTTGTATCTTTGCAAAACAAAGAAAGGGGAAAGGGGAAGGGGGACAGTGGATAAAGCACTGGCCCTGGATTCAGGAGGACCCGAGTTCAAATCCAACCTCAGACACTTGACACTTACTAGCTGTGTGACCCTGGGCAAGTCATTTAACTCTCATTGCCCCACAAAAACAAATAGATATATAGATAGAAGAATGAATGAAACAAAGAAAGGGGAGTGAAGGGCAAGATAACTGTGAGGGGATTTTTGAATAATGAGGTATTAGAATATGCAGCATCCATCCATATCCTGCATATCATTTTTCAGACCCAAGTATTGCTTATCAGTGTACCAGGGTCATGCTCAGCAGCACCCTACTCCTAAGGTACTTTAAGGATTCCTTGGGGGTTGGGATCTTTAGGTTTCTTGCATTCCCACAACACAATGAATTTTGTTGTTCAGTAGTTTCAGTCATATTTGATTCTTCATGAACCCATTTGGGGTTTTCTTGGCAAAGACACTGGAGTGGTTTGCCATTTCCTTCTCTAGCTCATTTTATAGATAAGGAACTAAGGCAAGCAGGGTGACTTGCCCAGGGTCACATAGCTACTAATTGTCTGAGGCTAAATTTGAACTCATGAAGATGAGTCTTCTTGACTTCAGGCCTGGCACTCTATCCACCATGCCACCTAACTGCCCTTTCCAATAAATAGTCGAGTTAATTTTTTAAAATATTGACTGATTTGATCTTCTTGCTCTCCAGGGGACTCTCAAAAGTCTTCTCCAGCACCATAATTTGAAGCATCAATTCTGTGGTGCTCAGCTTTCCTTATAGTCAAACATTCACAGCCTTACATTACTACTGGGAAAACCATAGCTTTGACTATATAGACCTTTGTTGGCAAGGTGATGTCTCTGGTTTTTAGTATGCTGTCCAGATTTGCCATAGCTTTCCTTCTAAGGAGTAAGCATCTTTGAATTTCATGACTGTTGTCATTGTCTGCAGTGATCTTTGAGCCCAACAATATAAAATATGACATTACTTCCATGTCTTCTTCTATTTTTTAGGAAGCAATGGGATCAGATGCCATGGTCTTATCTGGTTTTTTTGTTTAATGTCAAGCTTCAAACCAGCTTTGACACTCTCTGCTTTCATCCTCATCAAGAGGCTTCTCAATTCTTCCCTTTCTACTATCAGAGTGGTATCATCAGCATATCTGAGATTATTGATATTTCTCCCAGCAATCTTAATTGACTTTTGATTTATGGAACCTAGCATTTTTCTTGATGTACTCTGCATATAAATTAAATAAATAAGGTGACAATATATGGCCTTGCTGTACTCCTTTCCCAATCTTGAACCAATCAATCGTTCCATATTCAGTTCTAATTTTTGCTTCGTGACTTGCATACAAATTCTTCAGGAAACAAGTGTCAACCTGATTAATGAAACAATTAGTACAACAGAATTAAGTTCTTTGATCAGGGCAGAGGAGCTATAACTTGGAGTATTGCAAAGCAGATTGCTAGGAATAACCAAAGATGGGGACTAGAATTGTCCAAGTCTGGTCAGCCCCAAGCAATTCATTGGCCTGGAAATGGAGAATAGGAGAAGATAAGTCAGTTCTTAATAAATTGTGTTTGTCACAATACTCCTATCTCCTTGAGGTTTTGCCACAATTTGTTGTGATTCACATAGTCAAAGGCTTTAATGTAGTCAATGAAGCAAAAGTAGATGTGTTCCTGGAACTCTCTTAACTTTCTCCATAATCCAGCAAATGTTGGCATTTTGGACTCTGGTTCCTTTGCCTCTTCAAAAACCACCCTGCACTTCTGATAATTTTCAGTTCACATAGTGCTGATGCCTAGCTTGCAAAATTTTAAACAGAGCCCTCTGGCATGTGAAATGAGCACAATTGTTCAGTAGTTTGAACATTCTTTGGCATTGCCCTTTGGGATTGGGACATAAACTGACCTTTTCCAATCCAGTAGCCATTGCTGATTTTTCCAAGTTTGCTGGCATATCAAGTAAAACACTTTAAGAGCAACATCTTTTAGGATTTTAAATAGCTTAGCTAGAATTCCTTTACCTCTACTAGCCTTATTTTTAGCAATGCTTCCTAAGGTCCACTTCACTCTCCAGGATGTATGGCTCTAGGTCTGTAATCACACTGTCATGGAGAAATTGTTTGGTAGTTGGGGTCCTTAGGTATTCCTCTTTAAAGATTAATTACACCCTCTTGCACAAAAATCCAATTTGAATAAAATAATCTTTTATTTAGGTGCTAGAGAAAAGAAACCTTGAGAGAAGTCTCAAGGGGAGATAGTTCCAGAGACATGGTTCTCTGAGACACCTTCTCCTCAAATAGGAGAAAGGCAAAAGCTTTTCTAGAGGACTAGTGGTGGAGGGACAGATGGGGTGATCATCTGACTGTGGAAAGTTCCCTTTGGGTGTGGGAAAGCAGAAATGAGGGGAGGTGGTCCTGACTTCTGGAGTTCTCTGTCCCCTTGGTGCCACTCAGGCAGCAGCCATACCTAATGGGCTTATTTAGCTTGCTTCTCAAGGTGTGTCTTGCCTTCTCAAGGATAGTAACCCCAGACCAATGTCCCTTAGTTTAACTTGGCCAGTTTAATCTTTAATAGTCCTAACCTTATAACAACATCATGATTCTCAGCAATGCTAAGATCTTTCTTTTTTTTTTTTAGTGAGGCAATTGGGGTTAAGTGACTTGCCCAGGGTCACACAGCTAGTAAGTGTCAAGTGTCTGAGGCTGGTTTTGAACTCAGGTACTCCTGAATCCAGGGCCAGTGCTCTATCCACTGCACCACCTAGCTACTCCGAGGTAAAATTTTTTATTCAGCTCTGACATTTCAATCAGAAATGCTTGAAAGTCCTCTATTTCACCAAATATCCATTCCCACCCCACCCCCAACCCCAGAAGATGATATTAATTTTTTTCTGGGTAGGTGATTCTTGGTTGTGTGATGTTTAAAATTATTTGCTACTGGGGCAGCTAGGTGGTGCAGTAGATAAAGTACCAACCCTGGATTCAGGAGGACCTGAGTTCAAATCCAGCCTCAGACACTTGACATTTACTAGCTGTGTGACCCTGGGCAAGTCACTTAACCCTCATTGCCCTGCAAAAAAAAAAAGTCAGTATTACTGTCTCATATAAAATTATTTGCTACTACTGTGCTTTATAAATTAGTTGCTGTTATTTATATATTAATTGCTATTACACAAGTTTTGGCAGTAAGCATTTATTAATAATTAATATTACATATCAGTAAAGTGTTGACCACATGTCTCCCTAACTTCTCATGATCTCAGGCCTTCATATTTACATTGTCCTAAGAGGAAGGGTGTGCACCAAGAGAGAGTGTTCAGCGCTAAGAGAGTTGATCCAGAGAGGGCAAAAAGAGCCCCACCCTCGGGTGGCCAAGAGTTTTATCCTCTTTAGATAGAGGCAGGTCATTATACATTGATCTAAGCTAATTGGTTAACATTATTCAGTTCCATTGATTGACATGACTTGAGGGTGTTCTAAATTAAAAATAAACTCAAAGAGTATGCAAAAGAAGGGCAAATTCCAGTATCTAGGTTTGGTTCTTCACTTAGCTAAACAAAAGAATCAATCTCCATTTCTTTTGTTCCCTTAGGTTTGTCCCAGTCAAGACTTGCTGAACTTCCTCAAGAACTGGACTTTCTGCCCATATTAGAAAAAGAAATTGAACAAGTCATTAATGGACTCCCTAAGAAAAAATCTCCAGGGCCAGATGGGTTTACAAGTGAATTCTGCCAAACATTTAAAGAACAATTAATTCCAATATTATACAAATTATTTGGAGAAATAGGTGAAGAAGGAGTTCTACCAAATTCCTTTTATGACACAAATGTGGTGTTGATACCAAAACCAGGCAGAGCCAAAACAGAGAAAGAAAATTATAGGCCAATTTCCCTAATGAATATTGATGCTAAAATCTTAAATAAGACATTAGCAAGGAGATTACAGCAAGTGATCACCAGGATAATACACTATGACCAGGTAGGATTTATAAAAGGAATGCAGGGCTGGTTCAACATTAGGAAAACTGTCAACATAATCAACCACATCAATAAGAAAACTAACCAAAATCATATGATTATCTCAATAGATGCAGAGAAAACTTTTGACAAAATACAGCACCCATTCCTAATAAAAACACTAGAGAGCTCAGGAATAGGTGGAGCTTTCCTTAAAATAATAAGCAGTATCTACATAAAACCATCAGCAAGCATTATATGTACTGGAGATAAGTTAGAGGCCTTCCCAATAAGATCAGGGGTGAAACAGGGATGTCCATTATTACCTTTATTATTTAATATTGTACTAGAAATGTTAGCTTTAGCAATCAGAGAAGAAAAAGGAATGAAAGGAATTAGAATAGGCAAGGAGGAAACAAAACTATCACTCTGCAGATGATATGATGGTATTCTTAGAGAATCAACTAAAAAATTACTTGAAACAATTAACAACTTTAGCAAAGTTGCAAGATATAAAATAAATCCACATAAATCATCAGCATTTCCATACATGACCAACATAGTCCAGCAGCAAGAAATTCCATTTAAAGTAATGGCAGACAATATAAAATACTTGGGAGTCTATTTGTTAAGACAAAGCCAGGAACTCTATGAACACAATTACAAAACACTTTCCACACAAATCAAATCAGATCTAAATAATTGGAAAAGTATCAATTGCTCATGGATAGGCCAAGCTAATATAATAAAAATGACAATTCTACCTAAATTAATTTACTTATTCAGTGCTTAATCAGACTACCTAAAATTATTTTATAGAGATAAAAAAATAACAAAATTCATCTGGAAAAACAAAAGGTCAAGAATATCTAGGGAAGCAATGGGAAAAAAATGCACAAGAAGGTGGGCTAGCTGTACCAAATCTGAAGTTTTACTATAAAGTGGCAGTCATCAAAACTATTTGATACTCACTAAGAAATAGAGTGGAAGATCAATGGAATAGGTTAGGCGCAGGAGACACAGTAGTAAATTACTTTAGTAATATACTGTTTGATAAACCCAAAGACTCCAGCTTCTGGGATAGGAACTCGGCATTTGACAAAAACTGCTGGGAAAACTGGAAGATAGTATGGCAGAAACTAGGAATAGACCAACATCTTATACCTTATACTAAAATAAGATCAAAATGGGTACATGATTTAGACATAAAAGGTGATACCATAGGTAAATTGGGAGAGGAAGGAATAGTTTACCTCTCAGATCTTTGGAAAGGAGAACAGTTTATGACCAAACAAAAGATAGAGAATATTATGAAATGCAAAAAGGATGGTTTTGGTTACATTAAATAAAAAAGTTTTTGTACAAACAGAAGCAATGCATCCAAAACTAGAAGGGAGACAGAAAACTGGGAAACAATTTTTATAGCCAGTATTTTTGATAAAGGCCTCCTTTCTAAAATATATCAGGAACTAAATCAAATTTATAAGAATCCAAGTCATTCCCCAATTGAGAAATGGTCAAAGGATATGAACAGGCAGTTTTCTGATGAAGAAATCAAAGCTATCTATTGCCATATAAAAAATTGCTCTAAATCACTATTGACTAGAGAAATGCAAACTAAAACAACTCTGAGGTACCACCTGACACCTATCATATTGGCTAATATGACAAAAAAAGGAAAATAATAAATGTTGCAGAAGCTGTGGAAAAATTGGAACACTAATACATTGTTGGTGGAGCTGTGAACTGATCCAACCATTCTGGAGAGCAATTTGGAATTATGCCCAAAAGGGTTATAAAGCTGTGCATATCCTTTTGACCCAGCAATACCACTGTGAGATTTAAAATTGGATACTAGACCATTAACCTCCCCTTTTAACCTTTCCCTTATTTATCTCCCAGACTAGTAAGTGGAAGAAGCCTCTGGTCTCTAGTTATAGCTTTTATTGTTTGGAAATTACAAGGTGATGTTGTTTAGAGAGATAGGAAAGTAGAAATACAAACAAATAGTCTTAAATCTAAGCTTAGTCTATATTCCGTATAAAACTCACCAAAACCCCATATAGGGCTCACCAAAAAAACCCAAGGCCACCTCTGAAGCTGAGAGCCGCATCAAGCACGTGCTGTTATGGAGAAGCGGGCCGAGTCGCACTTCAGTCAGCGTCTGTGTGTGTAGCGCAACCAGCGGACAAGGAGAGCCAACAAAAGCCCTCACTTCTGTTCTCTCCTTGCCTTTTAAGCTCACACCCCGGAAGTGGAGTGCCTAACAGACGGAGGTGGAGTGCGTAGCCCATGCACAGCCGTTTGTCACGGTCTCCTCCCCAAAGGGTGGTCCTTCAAAAGCTGGCGTACTTTTTACCACACCACTATTAGGTCTTTTTTCCCCAAAGAGATCATAAAAAAGGGAAAAGGACCCACGTGTATAAAAATATTTATAGCTGCTCTTTTTGTGGTGGCAAGGAATTGGAAATTGAGGAGTTGCCCATCCATTGGGGAATGGCTGAACAAGTTGTGGATTTATGAATGTAATGGAATATTATTGTGCTATAAGAAACAATGTGCAGGCAGATTTCAAAGAAACCTGGAAGGACTTGCATGAACTGATGCTGAGTGAGATAAGCAAAACCAGGAGAACGTTGTACACAATATCAACAACATTATGTGTTGATCAACTGTGATAGACTTGATTCTTCTCAGCAAGATAGTTCCATAGGACTCATGATGGAAAATGCTCTCCAAATCCAGAAGAAAAAAAAAACAACTGTGGAATCTAGATAGAGATTGGACTATACTATTTCTATTGTTTTTGTTGTTGTTGTTTTTCTTTTTTGAGGTTTTTCCTTTTTGCTCTGATTCTTCTTTCACAGCATGACTAATGCAGAAATATGTTTAATGTGATTGTACATATATAGCCTACATCAGATTACTTGCTGTCTTGGGGAGGGGGGAGGGAGGAGAGGGAGGGAGAAAAATTTGAAACTAGAAATCTTATAAAAACAAATGTTGAGGGGTGCAGCTAGGTGGTGCAGTGGATAAAGCATCAGCCCTGGATTCAGGAGGACCTGAGTTCAAATCTAGCCCCAGACACTTGACACTTACTAGCTGTGTGACCCTGGGCAAGTCACTTAACCTTCATTGCCCCGCAAAGAAAAAGAAAAGAAAAGAAAAAAAACAAATGTTGAAAACTATCTCTACATGTAACTGGAAAATAATAAAATACTTTTATGGAAAAAAAAAAAGAACTGGACTTTCTGGAAGAGGGAGGGAGGGAGGGAGGGAAAGGGCTAAAACTGATCTCTGGGTTCTCCAAGAAATTCATTATTAATATTTATTTTCTCGCAGTTGTTAACCTAACTCTTTGCCTTCTGGTATATTATATTCACCGTCCTATGGTTCTTTAATGTGGAAGCTGCCAAAGCCTGTGTAATCCTGACTGTGGCTCTATGATATTTGAATTGTTTCTTTTTGGTTGCTTACAATACTGTCTCCTTGATCTGTGTGCTTTGGAATTTGGATATGATGTTCCTGGGAGTTTTCATTTAGGGATCTCTTTGGTGATCAGTAGGTTCTTTCAATTTTTATTTTGCCCTCTGGTTCTAATACATCAGGGAAGTTTTCTTTGATAATTTCTTGAAAGATATTGTCCAGGCTTTCTTTTTTTTAATTAAGGCTTTCAGGTAGTCAAATAATTCTTATATGAGCTCTCCTGGATTCATTTTCTTGGTCAATTCTTTTTCCAATGAGAAATTTCACATTTTCTTCTATTTTTTTTTTTACTTTTTAAATTTTGTTTTAATGTATCTTGATATCTCATAGAATCATTACTTTATATTTGTCCAATTCTAATTTTTAAGGAATTATTTTCTTCAGTATCCTTTTGTACTTCCTTTTCCATTTGGCTAATTCTGGGGGTTTAGGGGGAGTTATTTTCCTCAGTCAATTTTTGTGTATCTTTTCCCATGTTATTGACTCTTTTTTCATGATTTTCTCATATTTCTCTCATTTATTTTCTCAATTTTTCTTCTACTTCTCTAATTTGCTTTTCAAAGTCCTTTTTAAACTCTTCCAGGAAATCTTTTTCAGCCTGAGACCAATTTACATTTTTCTTTGAAGCTTCACCTGTAATCATTTTGGTACTATTTTCCTCTTCTAAGTTTATGCCTTGATCTTCCCTATCACCATAGTATCTTCCTATGGTCAAAATTTTTTGGTTTTTTGCTTCTTTTTATGTCTTTTTTGGTGATTGGTGTTTTTATGAAAGAGTTGGCTTCTATTCCTGCACTGTCCCAAGTTTTTGTGCTGAGGCTTTGGGTCTTCTTGATGGCTTTCACTGGGCTGCAGGGATTAGCTGCTTGCTTTCTCTGTAGGGTAAGCTTCCCTTTTGGTTTGTGTTGGCAGGTGGGTCCTCCCTGTAGGCCTCCTATGGGTGTGGGGTTTAGCTTCTGGCCTTCTTCAGGGAGGGGCCTTGTTGCTAGTTTGCTATAGTAACAGAGTCCTTCTGGTGGCAGGCCCAGGAGGAGGGATTTTGTTGTTGTTCTGCCATAGGGGTGGTGCCCTGCTGCTGTGTTGTTATGTTAACAGGGCCTCTCTATTAGCAGGTATTGGAGGATTAATTTTGTTGCAGATCTGCCATAGGGTTGGGGTCCCCTGATGGTGGTTTGTTATGGAAAAAGAGTATCTCTGCTGGTAGGCCTTAGGGACAGGAACTTGCCTCAAGCCAAACTTTACTACTGGTCAGCAGTGAGGTCAAGGCCTCTCTGTTGGCTTGTGCTGGGGGTAGGGTGGCTGGTGAAGGTCCTTGCTATGCTGCCAGACTATGCACTTGCCTAGGGAGCTGCTGGTTTCCAGAAATGTGGGGCCTCACTGGTAGATTTCCCCAGGCTTAGAGCCCTGCTTCAGGTTCCTTGCTATGAGCTCTGCTGCTGCTACTCTTAGACCTCACTCTCCTCTCATCCAGGTAAGACAGACCTTTCCTGCCAAGATAGTAAGATGCTTCCCTGTTCCTGGAATAATGCCAAGGCAGTTTTCCATTGGTTTGGAGGGGAAATTTGAGAGAGCTTCATACGGTTCCTTCCTCACTCCTCCATCTTGGCAACAGAATCAGTGTCATATCTTTTAGCATTTCAGTACCGTCCATGGGGTTTTTCTTGGCAAAACTACTGGAGTCATTTTCCCCCTCTAGTGGATCACCTTCTGTTAAACCCCTCCACTGTGACCTGTTCACTTGGGTAACCCTACACAGCATAGCTCATAGTTTTGTGAGAAAATTATTAATAACAGAGGTTTGGGGACTCCCAGAGGCCCCCGCCGAGAGAGCCTGGCCTGACCTTTCTTTTTTTTTTCTTTTTTTGTGGGGCAATGGGGGTGAAGTAAATTGTCCAGGGTCACACAGCTAGTAAGTGTCAAGTGTCTGAGGCCAGATTCAAACTCAGGTACTCCTGAATCCAGGGCCAGTGCTTTATCCACTTTGCCACCTAGCTACCCCCTGGCCTGACCTTTCTTAAGGCTAGCCCAGAGTCAGGAAGTTACCTCACTCAAAACCACACCCACCTGAAAACCTTGTTCCTTCCAGAGGATCTTTTCTCTGGGCTCTGACATCAGCACGACTGCGCCGAACCACCCTCAAACCCAGTGAACCAATAGATTTGAATGATGCTAGCCAATTAGCTTTAATCAGTATGTAAGGGCTGCCTCTCAACCTTCCGTCAGGGAGCTTATGCAGGCTGATCACTCTCTTGGCCCTCGGACACTCAAAGAGGCAGGACATGCCCATTTTCTTTCTCCTCTCTCCTAGCTAGGCTTTTCTATCTTTCAGAGCCATGTGTGTTCTCTTCATTAATATCTAATATGCTTTAATAAATGCTTAATGCTCCAAAACTGGTGCAGTAGCTTCTAATTTCTTTCCTTTTTTTTAGTGAGGCAATTGGGGTTAAGTGACTTGCCCAGGGTCACACAGCTAGTAAGTGTCAAGTGTCTGAGGCCGGATTTGGACTCAGGTACTCCTGACTCCAGGGCTGGTGCTCTATCCACTGCACCACCTAGCTGCCCCAGCTTCTAATTTCTAAGTAACAAATATATTATAAACCTTAGCTAATTTTCCCTAAACTTGGGACAGAAATAGGATGACCACATTTAATTTTACTCACCACAGTTTCATTGAGCTATGCAAGCTTCTCTGTTATGACAAGGCAGTGATCCAAGAAGGGATAAATCCTCATACTTATGTTGTATATTGATATATTAACATATATTGATAATATTGATATATGAACATATATGTAATATATAACACATCATATTATGTCCACATAATACCTGTTATATATTGCATATTATGTTAATACCATTATATAACACCTATAATGATATTAATAATATCTTAAAACATATATTGGGGGCGGCTAGGTGGCGCAGTGGATAAAGCACCAGCCCTGGATTCAGGAGGACCTGAGTTCAAATCTGGCCTCAGACACTTGACACTTACTAGCTGTGTGACCCTGGGCAAGTCACTTAACCCCCATTGCCCCGTTTAAAAAAAAAACAAAAAAAAACATATATCAATATCTAACCTGTGGAATTACTAATGCTCTCAGTATCTGAGTTCAGTTTAGGGGTCTGCTCAATAATCAATATCATCTTTGATGTATGTCCCTACCCAAGTTTTCCCTGGTAACTTCAGTAATTAGCTTGTATAAGTACATGAAAAAGGGAAAGGGCCTTCAGCTCCGAGGCAAGGATTCAGTCTAACCAAAAAAAAATTACTATGACAGGCTTTATTTCATCCAAAAGGAAAGAAATAGATTTATACCTGAGACCATAGTCAAGTCACTTCCTTTCCTTTTCGTCTGATGGGTTAAGGCCCTCTCAAGTAAGAAAAGGAAGGATTGCCAGAGGGTTCCACCTTCCCAAACCCCCCACTTCTTCAGACCTGTACAGTCCACATGATTCACAGTACTGGAAGGGAAATGTCCAGGTTTATGTCTCCTTATAGTGGCTCTGTGCCTCAATCCTACTCATTTCACTCTCCAGTTTGAACCTGGCCACTGGTTTGTTTCAGGAACTACTTTGCTTAGTCTAGGTACTCCTCCATTGTTTCATCATTGCCACTCCACTGCCAGGAGCTCAATGACAGGAACTTTGGGATTGAGTGATTGATTATATAACCTCTCGCACATCTTGTCATGGAGAGAAAAGAGATAAAAGGGATTCTTTCTATGGTATACATGAGCACTCCTGCTAACAAATATTATTATGAAAATACTGGTAACTCTCTTATCTTTACTGACATTATTCAGCACAAATATATTCTTTACACTAAGTATTAAATAATGTTATTAATTAATTAATGTGGGGAATTGATCAAATTTTATATATAGCATAGCACAGCATAGTGTTTGATAAACAGCTTCTGGAGATAAGAAGTCATTATTCAGCAAAACCTGTCTAGAAAACTGGACAAGACCCTGGCAGAAATGAAGTATAGAACAATATCTCATACTACAAAAAAAAGTGATATTGTAAACAAATTAGAGGAGAAAGGAAAAAAATACCCTTCTAATCTATAGATAGGGAAAGATTTCATGACCAAAAAAGGAATAAAGATTACAGAAGATGAAATAGACACTTTTTTTTTTTTGGTGAGGCAATTGGGGTTAAGTGACTTGCCCAGGGTCACACAGCTAGTAATTGTTAAGTGTCTGAGGCCGGATTTGAACTCAGGTCCTCCTGAATCCAGGGCCGGTGCTCTATCCACTGTGCTACCTAGCTACCCCCTGAAATGGACAAATTTGACTACATAAAATGTAAAAGGTTTTGAACTAACAAAATCAATGCAGTTTAAATGAGAAGGGAAACAGTTAACTAGGTTGGGGGGAACTTTACAGCAAATTTCTTTGCTAAAGGTCTCATTTTCAAGATCTACAGAGAAATTATTTAAATCAATAAGAATAAGAGAATTCTAGAATAGATCAATGTTCAAAACATATGCAGATGAAATTTTCAAAGAAAGAAATCCACAAGGGCAGCTAGGTGATACAGTGGGTAAAGCACTGGTCCTGGATTCAGGAGGACCTGAGTTCAAATCCAGCCTCAGACACTTGACACTTACTAGCTGTGTGACCCTAGGCAGGTCATTTAACTCTCATTGCCTTTCTGGAAGAAAGAAAGAGAATAGAAAGAAAGAAATAGAAGCTATCAATAACAATAAGAAGATATCTCATTTTATTATTGATTAAAGGAATGAAAAATAAAGCAACTCTGAGTTTTCATAGCACACTGATCAGATTAGTAAAGATGACCAAAACAGAAAAATGAGAATTGTTGGAAGAGTTTTAGGGAAACAGCTATACTAATTCACTGTTGACTGAGTTGCAATTTAGTCCAGCAATTCTGAAAAGCAATAAAAGTCACTAAAATGTGCAGACTGACTCAATAATGTTACTGCTAGGCCCAAACCTCAACTATATCAAAGAATAAGGACATGGAACCACATATACAAAAAATACTTAGAGCTGTTCTTTTTGTTGTAGCAAAAAGCTAGAAACTAAGAGAATGTCTGGTGAATGGCTAGGCAAATTATGGTATATAAATGTAATAGTTATTACAGCATAAGAAATGACAAAATGGATGGTTTGAAGCAGAACTGGGAAAATTTGTCTGAATATACACAGGGTTGAAGTGAGCAGAACGAGGAAAACAATATGTACAGTATCAACAACATTATCTTAAAAAAAAAAACAAAAAAAACCAAAAACCCCAAACTGAAAGATTTGAGAGCTCTCTCTAATCAACTGAATGATTAAACACAATTCCGGAAGAACAAAGATGAAGCATGCTACCCACCTCTGAACAGAAAAGTAATCAATTCCAGGTGCAGAATGAGCCATATAATTTTTTGACATAGACAGCATGGGAATCTGCTATGCTCAAACACTCATCCTTATTATATAAGGGTTTTCTTTCACTTTTTTTTTTCATCGGGGGGTTGTGTAAGGTAGAAAGAAAAGAAAATACATGTTTGTTAATTGAAAAAAGTTTTTAGGGGCAGCTAGGTGGCACAGTGGATAGAACACCGGCCCTGGATTCAGGAGGACCTGAGGTCAAATCTGGCCTCAGACACTTAACAATTACTAGCTGTGTGACCCTGGGCAAGTCACTTAACCCCAATTGCCTCACAGACACAAAAAAAAAAAAAGAAAAAAGAAAAAAAAAGAAAAAAGTTTTTAAAAAGATAATTCATATATAATTATATATAGCAATACACAAATTATTTTAAAAGCTTATATAAGTGTATGTGTATATTCACATGTATATATGCACATATATTCATAAACATATGTACATGTGTATATATGACCTAGATAATCCACAAATTGTTTATATATTACTTTACCACACCAGATATAGACACAAACTTAAAGATGTATACATACACATATCTGTCATCTCTTCATCATCCCTGATTGCTCCTAACATTAATTAGAAAGCTAGAGACTACCATAAAAAAATCCACAAAGCAAATCATTTCCAAGTAAATAATCAAATGTTGAGAGTCTATTTCTAGCATTTATTATTTTGGATATCTTCAAATGAAAGCAAGATTCCTAAAAAAGTTTTGTGAGCCTCAAACTTCATTATTAACCAACATTGTTGTGATGTCCCTATATGGACCCCCACAATGTCACATAGTATGTGGGCTACCCATTCATTTTTTAGGTTGGCTCACTTACCCTAATCTCCCCTCACACTCATAATTCTGTGTTCCCAGAGAACACCAGACAGTTGTACTCAAACTTTCTCAGGGACCTAGAGATAAACATTCTTATTAGAGCTCTTGAGCTCCCACAGGTGCACTTCCTTTGACAAACTATCCACTCAATGATGATACCAGTATATCTTAAACATAATGATTTCCTTACTAATAAAATTTAAAAACAATAATCAACACATCACAAGCACTCAATATAATCAGATACAGGAATAATCAATATATTATAGTCCACAAATAAAACTGGTTCACATTCTCCCACCAATATATTCAGTCTCTATTGAAGAGAATGGACATTTATTTCCCTATTGTGGTGACACACTAGTGAGCAAAGCACATGTACTTAGCGTAAGCACAGCTCTGGACTGCACACCTTGATGTCATTATTCCATCAAGGAACATCTGTACCAAAGGATGCTACTTTTCTTCCAACTGCTTCCCTTCTGGTCCTCATTGTTCTTCTGCATGGCAAATTCTTTTCTTCATGAACTGATGAAGCATGGACAAGCTCTTTTAACTTATAATCACCTAAAAGAGTATTGAGAGTTATGCTATTATATTGGTTCCCTTTAAGCCAGAAAACTACAAAGCTCATCAGGCTAACTCAAGTTTAGCCAGCTCTTCACTCACCAGGATTCTACAACCACCAATCACCTCTCAATCAGACAATTCAATGACAAATCAGCTCCAAAGCCCCCATCTCACCTTTCTGCTTTTCCCTTCTTACACCAGAAAGGGCAAGAGAGAGCAAAGGGTACCTCTCTCACACTGTAGATGGCACCAAAGGCAATTCAGGTGTCTTCCAATGAGAACTAGTTTTTCTCCAGCCAATCAGGAACAAGCATCTGAAGTGTCATTAGCTGATTCTTCTGCTTTCAGTTTCTTCACATAGTTCACTTGGAGCATAGTTTTCCATCACCTGTTAAGCCTTCATTCACTCTTCTGAAATAGGTTCTTCACTACTACTTTCAGTAGGTAAAATCAGAGCCTCTTGGAATGAGTGACTCAATTTTCCCTTATGAAGTAAAACCTCATGA
Source organism: Dromiciops gliroides (assembly GCF_019393635.1). NCBI lineage: Eukaryota > Metazoa > Chordata > Mammalia > Microbiotheria > Microbiotheriidae > Dromiciops > Dromiciops gliroides. Next base: position 200,602,871 of record NC_057865.1, read on the forward strand.
AATCTCCCTTATTCAATCATCCCATAGTCTTCAAACAGTTATTTGATTTCATTATGTGAGTTTTAACTTCTTTAATCTTAAAAACAGTTACATGAAAATGAACTGAGGAAGCATAAGCCTTCCTTGGAATCATAACCTTCCTTCAACCTGTCATCCCACAGTCCTCACTGTAGTCCTCTGTGTCCGAGTCTTTGACAAATGTGTTTTTTCACTTACATTTTATACATTTTTAATAAACAGAAGTTCTTTTTCTTCCCCTTTTCACTAAAAGGTTCACATGCAACAAATGCATCACCTTCCATACTATACAAGGTGATTTAAGCCTTTTTATTTATGACACAGTTCATTTTCAATCATATGCTGTTGGCAACCAAACTATTGCAGTTTTATCTGATTTATCAGATTTTAGCAGGTTTTATTAAAGCAAAGTTCTTTTTCTGCCCCTTTCAACCACCACACTCTTCACCCATGAAAGAGGAACTACCTTATATCCTTATCAGTTGATTTACTTATTTCTCTTTTTATGCAGAAGTTCATTTTCTGCCCCTTTTCTAAGCAAAATGTTCCATATTATAGGGACAGTATGTTACATAGTAATAATGACTTGGCTTTAAGCACAGGACAGAGAAATGGAAGACCCCATCTTAGTCTCTGATAAATATTTCACATACCTCTCCCTTTCATGTAGGCCCTCCAAAGCTAAACTAAATGGATATGATTACTCGAAAAAAATACTGGATTCATAATTTGTGGGCCCAAAGTCACTTTAAGCCCCATTATCCTCACCATATATTCTGGCTTGGGGTCAGACAGTGCAAGTGCTGACAAGGGAATTCTTAGTTCATCCTCTCTTTATTTTAGAATAGTTTCTACTTCCACCATGAAGATTCTATAGAATATGCTTACCTACGGCATTCCTTGGCACAACCACTTCCTTTGCTAGAAATAATAAAGTCTAAGCCAAGACAGTTGTTGTTTGTCTTTTGTTCTTGAAGATGACCAATGACATCACAAGGGTGATGTCTTGACTTGTGTGTTAACTGGATTCAAGTGAGGCAGATCTGTATAAAGTAATCAGCCTTACTCTCTCCTCCAAAGTCATTAAAGTCCAGTGGCAAGACAAAAGTCAAGACAAATGGCATTGGCCTTTCTAGATTAGGTCTTTCTCAGGTCTCAGTTTGTCCAAGGCAATGGCCATTCAGTGACTAAGGGATAAGTAAGAACTGAGACAAAAGATGGCCCAACTTACCATCACAAAATTATTCATCTGGGAGGGAAAGACCCTTAGAGTTTCTGGCCTGAACAGAAAACAATTGCTCTTTACATTCATTCTAAGCCACTTAGGTTAGCTAAACCTAAACAATGAGTTACAAAAGCTTGGGTTGGAGGCCATCATTGGTCATTCGATGAGAGCCAGAGTGATTTGGGTTTAATTTGAAAAACAGTGGGCTTTTTAAAAGCCTGTTTTTTCAGAGCTATATTTCAAGAAATCATAAATGAAAACTGCACAGGACAAAAAAAATTGTCCCAGCTTTTTGAAGAAGATAATAATAAATAAATAGAAAAAATTTAAACCTAGGGTCTGAAACCTCAAAACACCTTACAAAATATAAATTCCTATGGACAGAGTACTGACAGGTAAGGAAAGGAACCACATTTGGTGAGAGGGAGGAGGAAGAAGAAGGAAGAAAGGAGCAGGAGGAGGAGGAGGAGGAGAGGAAGAAGAAGAAGAAGAAGAAGAAGAAGAAGAAGGAGAAGGAGGAGGAGGAGGAGGAGGAGAGGAAGAAGAAGAAGAAGAAGAAGAAGAAAAGGAAGAAAAAAAGAGAAGGAGGAGAAGAAATAATAGCAACATTCTTCGACTTCTGTTCAAATTGGCAGGTTGGGTCATCCCAATAGGGCAGTAGAGCAATTAGACTAAGTATAAAAAGAGAAGTATGACACAGTTTTGAGAGCATTGAGGGATCAGTTGTTGAGCTATCTGAACAATAGGATGATACCAACACAAAAAAATACAGATAATTATTACTTTTTTAATCAAACAACAAATCTAATTAAGAAAATGTCAGTAGTTATCAACTCATGTGCCTACCATTCTGCCTTTAGAAAAATCTTTAGGAGAATAATCTATAGCTACTCAGAGTATCTTTGAGGAAGGTATGAAAGAGAGCTAGGCTTTCACATACTATTTTATAGCAGACCTAATTTTTAGTCATAAAACTTACCAAAGGATTCAGAGAATACACTACTGCATTGTATTTATTCTTTGCTGACCACAAAAAAGATAGAGCAAAATGCCTTAAAAACTTTTTAAAAAAACCTTAAAAACTCTCTTCAAATAAGGGGCACTCCTATGCTTATGTTAAAATCATGCATAAGTCCTTGAATGCCACAAGATATAACTTTGAGTAACCTCTGCTTTTGAATATCAAACACCAGATAAAAGGGATTCTCACCAAAGATGGTTTTATGGAAGATTTTCTGTGTAGCCAAAACAATAAGAAAATGGAAAAGTGCCACCTCTATCAAAAGGTAACACAAAATCAAAGTTGAGTTTGGCTCTTCAACTCAATCATTTGACAAATCTCTACTGAGCATCATTCCTAAATTGAAATCATCTCCATTGGTTAGAATTCAGCCATAGTTTAGTTTGAGGCCACCCAAGGGTTCATAGTTTGTGATTGCCAAAGTCCATAAGACCTTAAAAATCTTACTTTTTTTAATAGTGGAAAAAGGAAGCATTGGTGTACATAAAGAATGGGAAAAAGAACTGTGATTGTAGGCCTCTTCTACAGTACTACTTATACAATACAAGTAGTGGAATTAGTGATGCCATGATAGTAGAGAAATGTTTACTATGAGATATGAAAGAATTAGAAACTTAGGAGTTATTATTGAAATGGAATCCAAGAAACAGATGTTCTTGGGAGAATCTGGCAGTAGAAAATTAGGACCAGGGAAATTTATCCTCAAGGAAATAAAGATGACCAAAGTAAAAATCATTTTAAGGAGCTAAGGACATTTATGCTGAAAGAAAAGGAGGTACATTAGAATTGTCTTCATGAATTGAAGGATTGTTATATGGAAAGGGGGCTAGACTTTTTCTGCTTTGACTCCAAAGAGTAGACCGAGGTGCAAAGGATGAAAGGTTCAAAGAAGCATATTTTGTTTGACTCAATGGAAAGGAGGAGGAGGGAATTCCTATCTATCACTACCCCAGAATGGAATTATTGGCCTAGAGATATGGTTGCCTATTATGGGAAGCCTTCAAGTGGAGACTGGATGTTATAGAGTGGATTTTTGCTGAGGTACACGTTGGAAAAGATGACCCCTAAACTCTGAAATTCTAGATTCGATGAGATTGGTCTGATTCATGAGTCCATGCAAAGACAAAATCTGTTCTTAACCATTACCATGAAGTCTGATTAGAATTCACTTTGGGCAACTTGATATTTTAGGTATCATCCTAAGGAGGGAGAGGGCCATGATTTTCTTTCATTCCTTTTGCCCAAACAAGGCTTAAATCACTATCACCTCCACGTTCCATATAAGGGATTCAAAGACCAAAGTTTAAAAGCCTAGCAAGCAGAGGCAGAAGTTTAGTGAATTTGGGAAGACTATGATATGATTAAACACGTTCAACTTGCCTTTGGAAAATGTTCAGAAGAAAGAAATCATGTCAGGGTAGGCTAAGAAAAGAAAACCTCACCTACAGCTGTCAGAAACCACAGGCATGTTAAATAATGGTGTGGAACAAGAGTGAGATAACACCTAATAATGATACTTTCAAACAATTCTCATCTCTTTTTTTGGAAGATACAGGAGAGCTCTGCAAACATAAACTGTCACATGGCTCCTCCTTAGGGTTAAGTATTACTTGAAGATGAATAAATGAATACATAAAGCAGTTGTTAAGTGCTTACTATGTGCAAAGGACTGTGCTACGTGCTAGGGACACAAATAGAAAAGACAGTCTCTGCTCTCAAGGAGCTCACATTCCAACGGGAGGGATAACACACATGGAAGGTTTCAGCTACAAGTCAGATGGAAAGGGCCTGTAATTCTTAGGGTCCATCAACAAAGCAGATGGTAATGCCTCTTCTTAATGTCATTTCCTCTGATAAAATCCCATCAGTCTCTGATATTGTGACACCCAACCCTGGGCCTGGAAGCAGTACTGTTCCAAAGATTCTTGGTTTTAGGATCCTAAGATGTTTCTATCAAGGTCTGAGAGGAGACAGTGGTCAAGGTGGGGGTGATGTTTTGACTTCCCTGGCACATGCTGCCTCTTGTCTCTCCCTCAGGGCACCTTTCTACTTCACTAGACTGGCTTGCCTTTCCCGTGGGTGGCAGGCAGCTAGTTGGTAGTTGGTGGGGATGGCTGGCCTCTTATCCACAGGAGTTGTCTTTCCAGACAATGGCTATGAGAGCTGGTTTCAAAGCAGGACTGGGGCTCTGGGAGGGTGCTACTACCCCAAAGTTCTTGCCGTTATTTTTCTGTGACAGTCAGCCAGCAGCTGTGACTGGTGTGATGAGTGATGACTAGTGGGAACTAGGCTGGTAACAGATCTGGTGATCTGAGAGACATTATTATTCTGAGACTCTTGGGTTCTGGGCTGTTTCCATCAGGGTCTGAAGGGAGATGGTGCAAGATGGTGGTGCTAGTTTGACTTAGCACCTGCTGCCTCCTGTCTCTTCAAGAGGGTACCTTGATGCTTCAGCTAGGTTGGCTTGCTTTTCTTTGATGTAGGATACAGGACTTTAATGTTAAAAACCATACCACAAAAACATTAGAAGAGAAGCAGATCATATGCCTTTCATAGCTCTGTATTATAGTTATGTATTCTTAACCAAAGGATAGAAGCAATTACAAAAGATAAAATAGATAACTTGGATTACATGAAACTGAAAAGCTTCTGCACCAAGTTAATGCCTCTAGGATAAGGAGGGAAGCAATAGAATGGGGGGGGGGGGAATCTTTGTATCAAATTTCTCAGAAATGAGTTTGGTCCCAAGATAGACTAAATAAATTATGATGCATTCATGAAAAGGAATTTTATTGTGCTGCAAAAAATTATGAATATAGAGAAACATGAAAGGATTTGTAAGATTTGATGCAGAATGAGGTAAGCAGAGCTAGGAAAACAATATGCATGCTGACTATAACAATGTAAATAGAAAGAAAAACCACAATCAAAAATGAATGTTGCGGCAGTTGCCGCCTGGGAGTTTCTCTTGCTTTATCTCTGGTCCCCCATGGCCTCGCAGAACCGTGACCCAGCTGCTACCAGCGCCGCTGCAGCGTCCCGTAACAGGGCCAAGCCTGGAGTGGGCGCGGCCCGCAGATCTGTGGACAAGAGGTTACAGCAGGAATTGATGACCCTAATGATGTCTGGAGACAAAGGAATTTCTGCCTTCCCAGAGTCTGACAATCTCTTCAAATGGGTTGGGCCCATCCATGGGGCTGTTGGGACAGAATATGAAGACCTGAGGTACAAGCTCTCCCTGGAGTTCCCCAGTGGCTACCCATATAATGCTCCCACTGTGAAATTTGTCACACCTTGTTACCGTCCTAATGTGGATACCCAAGACAATATCTGTTTGGACATCCTCAAGGACAAGTGGTCAGCTTTGTATGATGTCAGGACCATTCTACTATCTATCCAGAGCCTGCTGGGAGAACCCAACATTGACAGCCCATTGAACATACATGCTGCTGAACTTTGGACAAACCCCACAGCCTTTAAAAAGTACCTGCTGGAAACCTACGTGAAGCAGGTGACTACCCAGGAGCCCTGACACCAGCTGCCCAGCCTATCTTCCCTTCATCTTGTTCGAATGTGTATGTGTGTGCGTACATCTTTTCCCCTTCCTCATAACCTGTCTTTTCTCTTCTGTACAGGACTGTATCATACTGTTTTCCTTTTTTCTCAAACTCTAGTCCAGCCCTCAACATTAATGTATAAATAAATTTGTTTTTGTTTAAAAAAAAAAAGAATGTTGCAAAATTACAAAGAACAAGCATAGTCTCAAAGAAGAGATATGGGAAGACACCCTCACGACATCCTCTGCAGAGGTGGTAGAAGCACAGGTCTAGAACATTGCATATATTTTCTGATTTTTTTCCTATATTGATCAGGTTTGCTTATTTTTTCATCTTCCTATTTTTTTCTTCTAAAATATTAATTTTCGGGGCGGCTAGGTGGTGCAGTAGATAAGCACCAGCCCTGGATTCAGGAGTACCTGAGTTCAAATCCGGCCTCAGACACTTGACACTTACTAGCTATGTGACCCTGGGCAAGTCACTTAACTCCCATTGCCCCACCAAAAAGATTTATATATATATATATATATATATATATATATATATATATATAAATTTTCATAAGGAATGGCTCCCTGGAGGATGGGAGAGGGAAGAAGACTAGTAGAGATTCTATTGGTGTAAAAACCAAAATATATGCATAGCTATTTTTTTTTTAAATGTTTGAACCTCCCTTGCCCTGGGTCCCTGTTCTTTTATTTATTTATTTATTTATTTATTTATTTATTTATTTATTTATTTATTTATTTATTTATTTATTTATTTATTAGTGAGGCAATTGGGGTTAAGTGACTTGCCCAGGGTCACACAGCTAGTAAGTGTCAAGTGTCTGAGGTCAGATTTGAACTCAGGTATTCCTGAATCTAGGGCCAGTGCTTTATCCACTGCGCCACCTAGCTGCCCTAGGAAGAAAGACTTCTTATAGAAGATGAGATTTTAGCTGAGATTTGAAGGAAGCCAGCCAGGAAGGCAAGGAGAGAGAGAATTCCAAGCCAGGGGATAGTGAATAAAAATGCCTGAAGTTGTGGGTTTGGAGCATCTTTTGTAAGGGAAAGCAAGAAGGCTCATGTCATTGCATCACAGAATAAATTTCAGGGGAGTAAGGTGTGATCTTGGAGGTTGTAGGGAGCTACTGGAGTTTATTAAGTGGGGAAGCAGGGGTAAGATGGTCAGACCTGCAATTTAGGAAGATCACTTTGACAACTGAGTAGAAGATGGAATGTAGTGAAGAGGCACTTGAGGCAGGTAGACCCAGCAGGCCATTGCAACAATCCAGGTATGAGGTGATAAGAGCCTGTACTAGAGCAGTAGCAGTGTTAAAAGAGAGCAAGGGGCATATATGAGACATTATAAGGGTGGAACTGATGAGACTTAGCAACTGATTAGATATGGAGAGTGAGAGAGAGTGAGGAGTAGAGGATCATACCTAAGTTGCCAGCGATAATGACTGAGGTGCACCTACATAGTAATATGGAAGTTAGGAAGAGAGGAGAAGGTGGGGGGAATGATAATAAGTTCAGTTATAAAAATGAATTTGAATTTGAAATGTTTATAGATATCTAGTTTGAGATATCTAATAGGCAGTTGGGAATGGGAGTCTGGAAGTTAAAAAAGAGGTTCAGTTGGATAGAGTAGATCTGGAAATCTAGCACAGAAATTGCATATAGAGATAAAAGCTTTTTAAGGGCAGGTGCTATTTTTTTTTCCTTGTATCTCCTGCATCTAGCAGTATCCTGCATATAGTAGGAGCTTAATAAATGTTGATTGAATTCAACTGAACATGAAGCATAGAGGTGTTCCAAGTTGAAGCAGGAGTCAAGGAACAAAAAGAAAAAGAGCCATGATGGGGGAAGGACAAATCTGGTCTTCGCCCTTAATGGGTTCTATGACTTATGTGAACTGTGCAAGTTGGAGAGAGATTGGGTCTGACCCCGTGTACTTTCTTCTAGTATTACAAGTCTGAAGAACTGCTTAGTCAATTATTTAGGAGGTGGTCTCATCAGAGAGATTCATATTTTATTCTCTAGAAATCCCAATTCTTTCCCCTTATGTGTATATTGTATATGGGTATGAGGGAGAGAGTGGCACTCATGGAGCTATGTCAAGAAGCCTGAAAAGATTCCTCAGGAGATGTGGCTCACTAGAGAGAGAAGGAGATTTGGCTTAATATATATGGGCTTAGTTGCAAGTCCTTTGCATTTTCTATCAGATTAATTAAAGTCTGTTCTCAACCTGATTTTTTTTAGTCTGAATGTGGAAACTGAGTGCCCTTTTTCTGTTTCTTATGAAGACTTAAATGTGTGACAAACTCTGATGTTTCCCAAGGTGATACTACATATGGTCTTGAGTCAAAGAGAGATCACTAATGGAAATGGCCCTAAGACCAAACCTGAACTATCTTAACTCAGAGCTTCAGTTCTGGATCATAGATGACTTTTATAAAATAATTTTTTGTGAATAATTTTTTTATCAGGTGGGAAAAACACCATAGGGGAAACCCAAATCTTCATCTACTCAGTCCACTAAAACCTAAACCTATTTCTGCAAGAAACAATCAGAGGGGCAGCTAGGTGGCGCAGTGGATAGAGCACCGGCCTTGGAGTCAGGCGTACCTGAGTTCAAATCCAGCCTCAGACACTTAATACTTACTAGTTGTGTGACCCTGGGCAAATCACTTAACCCCAATTGCCTCACTTTAAAAAAAAAAAAAAGAAACAATCAGAAGGCTATAGAAATGTCTCCAGTAATGAAGGAAGAGTAATCGGAATTCCAAATGCTACACAGAGATCTCTCCTAGTGAATTAACAGCACTCAGGATTTACAATCATTTGGCATTTATTTATTTTCTTAGAACATTGCTTGTCTTGTCTAGAACTAGATCAGATTTAAGAATGCCTCAAAGGACCAAGATGTGTCAATTGGGAGTGAGATGAAAATTTATGTTTCAAAGTAAAATGTTAATATCTGCTTGTTAGTATTTGTATTTAAAGTCATTTGCACACATGGGAAAAAGAAAAGATTTATTGTCCAATATATCTCTGTGTTGATTGATGCACCTGGTCATTCTAGTGTTAATGATCATATTACATCTTGATATTTAACATTCGTCTCTACGTTTTAAACTCCTTGAAGGCAGGGATTATGTATTACATTTCTGTATAGTAAACATCCAATTGTGGGCACGTAAGAGTAGTTCAAGAAATATATGTTGGGGGCAGCTAGGTGGCGCAGTGGATAAAGCACTGGCCTTGGATTCAGGAGGACCTGAGTTCAAATCCAGCCTCAGACACTTGACATTTACTAGCTATGTGACCTTGGGCAAGTCATTTAACCCTCATTGCCCCACCAAAAAAAAATTTTTTTTAAAAAAAAGAAATATATGTTGAATTTGTAAAAAAAAAAAAAAAGGCAGCAATATACCAGGGAGCAGAAGAAGAAAGAAGCAAGAAATTCAAAAAGAAAGGATAGGAATCTAGGTTCAGGGAGTAAGCACAGCCAGAGGATGACTGAAAACAATAAAGAAAAAAGGAAAACTAACAGGACCTGGAATAAATCTTGAGATCTAACAGAGCACCTCTTTTTTTTTTTTTTTTTTTTGGTGAGGCAATGAGGGTTAAGTGACTTGCCCAGGGTCACACGGCTAGTAAGTGTCAAGTGTCTGAGGCCACATTTGAACTCAGGTCCTCCTGAATCCAGGGCTAGTGCTTTATCCACTGCACCACCTAGCTACCCCTTAACAGAGCACTTTTTTAAAAAAAAATTATTTATTTATTTTAGTTTTCAACATTTGTTTAGATAAGATTTCCAATTTCAAATTTTTCTCCCTCCCTCCCCTCCCTCCCCCCCTCCCCTAGACAGCAGGTAGTCTGATATAGGTGTATGTATATATATATATATATATATATATATATACATATAAATATATATATATTTATATGTATATGTATATATATACATACACCTATATATTATATATATAATATATAATATATATAATATATATAATATATAATATATATATATATATATAAAACATTAAACATATTAACAGAGCACTTCTTAAAGTGACGGGTAACTTCTGATTCCTATTCATACTATTCCGAAAACAAGGGTACCAGTTCAAGGATGTTTTTTCTGGGAGATCTGCAGGTAGGTAAAGCCTCAAGTTTTCTACTTCTATTGAATGAGTGAGAAAGAGAAAGAAGCACATCAGAAAAGGATGGGGGTGGAGTTAGAGGAGAGGAAATAGAGCAGTTGGTTGCATGTGAGACCGAAGGAAGACCTGCAAGAAATATTGTGAGAATTAAAAACTTAAACCATTTAGTCTGGGCCGTTTAAGACTGCCTTGGCTAGACAATGTTGAAGGAAGATGCTAAATTTATAGTCTCACTTTTGAGTGAGAAACATAACCCCTTTGGATATGCTAAAATGAAAAAAGGCAGAGGGGAAGTCTGCCGCTTCTCATTAGCACACCATGTCTGCTGTGTCAAAATGTACTGCTAAGTTTGTGCTTCCTGGAAACAATCATTTCCTGCCTCAGTGTAACCACAAACTCTGCTGCTTTCACTCATAACCAGAATAAGCTACAACCTTTTTGTATTTTGAGGAGTATTTGAAGGACTCCCACTCTACTAAGTATCTTGTTCCTTGTATTCATCATCCTTCTTGTTTTTCCTGATGTTCTCTTAAAAATGGGAACATCTCTGCGCTGGCAGGCTATTAAATCCCTACTACTTTAGAGTGACTGTATCAGACCACTTTCCTCTAGATAGACTGGAGAGATACTTGACACTGAGGGGAAGGAGGAAAAAGAGTAGGGCTGCTGAAAAGGCAAGGATTGTGAAAGGGCCAAAAAAGAGAAGTTTAGGGCTTTGAACACAAAACCATTTACTTCACAATTTTATAGTGACTGCAAAAGTTCATCCTGAGTTCATAAAACCTCTAAATTAAATTAGATATGCTTTCTATCATAGCGCTCTCAGGCACTCCCTAGATTTTACCTCCTTGTGAATGACTTCTAAATCTTTGTGCTTAAGCCTAACCTCTCTACTGAGCTCTAGGAGCCAACTTCTAAATGTTTGTTGGATGCCTCCACCTCTCTGTCCCTTCAAAGGCTTAGAATCAATATGCACCAAACTCATCTTCCCATCAAAAATCTGCTCCTTCTGACTTCCCTGTTTCTGTTAAACATTCTCTCAGTCTCTATTCCTTTTCCTTCTCCTTCCTCTTCTCCTCCTCCAACCTAATGACTCATCAAATTTGGTTTATTCTACCATTGCCATATCTCTTCTATTATTCCCCTCCATTCTAGTCTCATTTCCACCTTGCTCATTACCCTTCACTTGGACTTGTGATAGTCTGTTAATAGTTCTCCTTACCTTAAATCTCTTAAAATTTTTTTCTCCTCATCAATCCCTGCTATAGTTAATAGTAATAAAAAATAATAAGAATAGCTGATATTCATATCACTTTATGGATGGCATGGTAGAATAGAAAAAAAACCCTCTGGATTCTATGACAGAAAAATCAGTTTTGAATCATAATTTTGCTACGTACTATCTTTGTGACTTTGAAGGAAATCCCTTTTCCTCTCTGGGCTTTGGTTTCCTCACTAAAATGAAAAGAAGTTTGGCCTATACGTTCACACCTTATATGTATCTTATAATCTGATTTTCCTAACTGCCTTATGACGGAGGCAGGGTGTTATTCTCCCAACTTCACAGTTACAAGGAATAGAGACTCAGAGGAAAAGCCAAGACTAAAGGAGTGGTGGATTCAGATTCAAGTTCTATAACTTTGGGGACACCACATATAGAGGCATAGAGGGGAAAAAAAAACATTGGATTTGCAGTCTGATTTGAGTTCCAACCTTTTTTTTTTTTAGTTATAAAGTTTAAAACTGTACTTTCGTGCCACCCTATGTATTGTTGCCACATTAATTTTCCCAGTGACTGATTATGTCATGCTCTTACTAAAAAACTGTCAATGTCTCTCTGCTGCTTAGGTTGGCGTACAGGGTCCTTTCAAATCTGGCTCTAATCCATAATTTATATCTAATTTATAACTTTTTCTCTTTATTACCATTTACTCCAGTCAAAATAGACTGCTGGTCACCTCACTCAATCAATCGCCAAGCTTTCTTCCAGTTCTAGACCTCATAATCCTATACATTATTCTACCTTTTCGTTATATCTAGAATGTCTCCCTCCATTATTATTATTTTTTTTTTTTTTTTGGTGAGGCAATTGGGGTTAAGTGACTTGCCCAGGGTCACACAGCTAGTACGTGTTAAGTGTCTGAGGCCAGATTTGAACTCAGGTCCTCTTGAATCCAGGGCTGGTGCTTTATCCACTGCACCACCTAGTTGCCCCTACCCCCCATTATTTTTACCTGTTGAAATAATACCCATATTTTAAGGCTCACTCACATGCTACATCTTCATGCTGAACTTCATTCCAACTTGATCCAGAAAAATGGATCTCTCTCTCTCTCTCTCTCTCTCTCTATATATATATATAATCTGTTTCTCGACTCTGTTTCTCTCTCTGTGTCTCTGTCTCTCAGAATAAATAACATTTCATGCCTCTTATTCATTTACCACATTCTACTTCCTGTTATGGTTATCTGTATACATATCTTAGCTTTACTGTTTAGATTCTGAACTACTTGAGAGCAAAGACAGAATTTTATTTCTCTTATAGCATCAAATATGATAAAATCTCAGAATTGTAAGAGATCTTAGAGGTTAGTTCTTCACATCTCCTGCTCTCTACAGGCATATGTATGATCCCCCTTTTTAAAAATCACTAAGATTGATTCAGTAATTACATTAAAAAATTCTTTTAGAACAGAATTGGAGAAATATTAATGACTCACTAGCAGACTGAGACAATATAATAAATGATATAAAAATGATGGTTTTAAATTAATTTATTTATTCAGTGCTATATCAATTAAACTACCAAAGGATTACTTAATAGAGCTGGAAAAAATGAGAATGAAAATAATCTGGAGGAACAAAAGATCAAGAATACCAAGGGAAATAATCAAAAGTTCTTTAAGTACAGTAGGCTATAATATATCTTAGGTAGCTTACATTCATCAAGGGCTGCCAATTGCTTAACATTTCCTTGGATTTCAAGTTCCTACTAAGCATTTTTGCTCTAACCTTCCCTTCCCCATTTTGTATTCTGCATGCCTCTGTGGTTCATTTCAGCAATAATAATAGTGTAACTCTCATCTTGGATTCAGATTGCCCCTCCCTTAGGAGACATAATCATGGAAGTCTGCTGGAGAGTGGGCAGGCATTATACAAGTATCTGTGGGCTTGAATTTGAAGTACTTCTACAGACAAGGGATAACTTTGAAAGACTTGGGGGAGGTCAGCACTCAATGCCCCCAAAGGACTCCACTGTGACCCATCTGAGCATGGAGCAGAGTAAAGTGCCATGACCTTTGCTTACCTGATACTTAGGAGTAGAGGATAGAAGAGGTGATTATCTTATAAGTAGAGGGAAGTTACCGACCAGATGTGAACGAGAGGCCAATGAGCTAGGACTGGCTAGAGGAGCCAGGAGCAGATTGGCCTGAAAAAGTAGGTTATAGCTAATGGGGATCAGCCATGCCCCATGGCCTCAACAAGCATAAACAAACTAGCCAGCACATAGTCAATCAAGACTCAGCTTCTGGCAGTCAAGAATCGAGCTAAAGGAAGTAGCAGGCCTGGGGAGCTCAAGTGACCTGCGGATACCACAACCAAAGAAAGGACATGAATGCCCTGTGATTTCACAGGTATGAGTCACCTTGGCTACATGTGTTTCCTCATGTGGATTCTATGTGCATGGACACTCTTCTCATTAATGTGTGTATTTGTGGAATGGTGTATCCCAGGTTTGGGGGGTAGTATTTGTTCTGAGTTTACCAATTTAGTACATTTCTTTTCCTTAGGTTAACTTTACCTTCAACCTAACTAAATAATGAAAAATATGGGTAGTGGATAATAGGCTATAGCTTTAGAAATACCTAGCCAGAATACTTTGAACCTGGGATAGTTGTCTCCTAGGTAATTCAACCTGTGAGTGTGAATTGGGGAGTGTGGGTGTGAGGTTCCCTAGAGGGGTTCATATGTTTTCAGATCATATCTTTGGACCTTTTCCTTTCAAACCCAAACTTTTCCAAAAGCACTCTGTCTGATTTGCTAGAGACAGCAAAAGTTTAACTGAAAGGAGAGTGTAAGGAAAGAGAATTGTTATTCCTGACCCTCAGCTCAGAAGATGCAATCATAGAATCTAGTTAAACATAATGAGATTTGTCTTTTTTTAATTACATTTTACTTTTGTTTTTCATTCCACAAAAATCTGCCTTTTTTATTGAAAAAGCAATAAAAACAAAACCCCTGTTATAAATATGTATAGTCAAGAAAAACAAAATATCCCCACTGGCTGTGTTAAAAAAACAAAAAACCCAAACCTCCCAAACTATACTCTGAATCCCTCATTTCTTTGTCAGGAAGTAGGTAACACATTTCATCATGAATTCTTTAGATGATGAGGTTTTAATGTGTGAACATTTTTTTTTTGGCCTATACTCTGTGATCATTTAATCGAGTCAAGAAGAAAGAGCATGGCTTAGTAAAGTATAACATCTGAAGTCTGGAATAGTAATAATAACTAACATTTATATAGTACTTACTATGTGTGTTGTACTTTATAAATTAATTTTAATGTTATTTGTTCCTCAAAACAACCCTGGAAGGTTGATGATATTATCTCCATTTTACATATGAGGAAACTGAGACAAGCAGAGGTTAAGTGATTTGTCCAGGGTCACACAGCTAAGTGTCTGAGGCAATATTTGAACTCAGGTATTCCTGACTACCAGCTCAGAGCTCTATCCCCTGAGCCATCTAGCTCCCCTTAAGAAAATCTGATTTAAATTCTTCCTCAAATATTTCTTGGCTATGTGATGGACAAACTAATTATAGTCTCTGAGATTCAGATTCCTCATCTCGAGAATGAAAGAGGTGAACCAGATGGCCTCCGAGGTATCTTTCAGTCCTAAATATGTGATCCTATCACAGCAGTAAAAAAACCAACAACAATCATTTTCTCCAGTAGATCTCCGCAAAAATGTACAAGAGGTCCAGATATAGAATTTCTCCAGTGGGTTCCTGAAAATGTATAATGAATCCAAATAGATACTAGATGAAGCTTCCTGTGTTATCCCCTCCCTGGGCTACTCACTAATTTGTCACTCACACAGTTTGAGTCCCTAGATGACAGTGAAGACGATAATTAATATTTATATAGCTTTTACTGTGTTCCAGGCACTGTGCTAAGCACTTTATAATTATCATCTCATTTGATCCTCCCGCTGGGAGGTAGGGGCTATTATTGTCCCCATTTAATAGATAGGGAAACTGATGCAAGCAGAGGGTAAGTGACTTGCTCGAGGATACATAGCAAGTAAGTATTTGAGGCAGGAATTGAACTCAGGTCTTCCTGACTCTAGGGCTCTACCACTTAGCTGCCATTACTACTACTGCTGGGGGATAGACTTCCAACATTATCTCTCAGGAGACCCTTTCAGTGTGCTGAAGTGTGTGCTTATTAACATCAGCCCCTTGACTTAGCTTTTAACAAAGGAATTTACTGAGATGATCTAGAAAGAACAGTCGGTATGAAATATTGTCCCCCACAAAGCCTGGGGCACACTGTCCTACAAATACACAGTGTCCTTGGGAAAAGTAGGCTTGAACTTAGAATACGATGGTAGTGAGGCACACATGTGTCTGTCTGCAAGGGTGTGTCTCTGCTCCTTCCCTGGGCCTTGCAGTCTCTCAAATTGCCTCTCCACCTGTTGGATAAAGTGTCTTCTTCTAGGCAAATAAATCCACAGATAAATGCCAAGGCTGATGGGAGGAAAGGGGGGGGGCGGGGAAGGAGAGAGAGCAATTCTCTCCTCCCACTCCTGCAGGGTTTTCATTCCACAATTGCCTTGAGGCTTGAGTACCTCCTACTCTTGAATGGCTAGAAGACTTGCTTTTTTAAATATGTAGGCCCAAGAGGAAAGACTGATTCTCTCAACAATCACTAGATGTTTCTTTTGTGGTATCTTTGTGGGTTGGTCTTTGTGGGTTAATGGATTCTACCACTTGAAGCAGTTTCCATGAGAAAGATTCATTGGCTAAGTTTTTAAATAATCAATGTATAAACAAACTCTTAGAACATAGAATTAGGGATCTACTTCTGGAGAGGACCTCCAAGGACATCTGATTGAATCCCTTCCTTCATTTTATAGATGAGGCAATTGAGGCGACAGAAGGGCAAGTGACTTCCCAAACACCAGAGAAATAGTTAAATATTAGAGAAGGATGTGGAAGTGAGGTCCTCTGACTCACCTCCCTATTTATAAGTTAGGAACAGATTTTACTCAGGGTTGCCTCTGTGGTAGCTGGAATAGATAGCTCCTTAATGGTGTTGTTCAGAGATTTCCTTCCCCAAAATATCTTCCCCATTGGCCTAACTGAAATTATTACCATTAGTCATTTCTTTGGATTCAATATGTAACTTAACATTATCACCCATTAACACATTAGTGTAAAACAGTATGAAGTACTGGATGCTTGCCTATTGCCAGAGTCAGGAAGACCCAGATTGAAGAGTTGCCTCTGGGGCAACTAGGTGGCGCAGTGGATAAAAGCACCTGCCCTGGATTCAGGAGGACCTGAGTTCAAATCCAGCCTCAAACACTTGACACTAGCTGTGTGACCCTGGGCAAATCACTTAACGCTCATTGCCCACAAAAAAAAAAAAAGTTGCCTCTGACATGTTGTAGTTGGATTCAGAGATGGGATGGAATGGGACCACTTGTGCATAGAGAGGGTTTTGCCTTCCCAAGAAGCGCCAACCTCTTCATGTGAGACAAGGATGAAGGAGAAGATAGTGGCATCTGGATGATATGGGGTTAGGAGGGGATAAAAGGTAGCTTAGTGAAGGTTATTATTTTTTTCTGCAAAAGCTAAGGTAAAGTTTTTAGCTGAAAGGGGGAGTGGAGCAGATGCTATGGGAGGTTTGAAGAAGTATGAAAAGGTTTGGAAGAGCTACTGTGGAGAGTGGGATAGTAAGTTAATGAGGGAGGAACAATAGGATTGCCCAGCTGTAGTAAGGTTCCAGTTAAGGTTATGTAAACATAAATTTGTAATAAACTCAGTCAATAGTTTCATAATTTTTTTTAGGTTGGTTAAAGTTCATCTGGCATCTTTTTTTTTAAAGTATTTATTATTTTCCAGTTACATGTAAGGATAGTTTTCCACATGTGTTTTCATAGGATTTGTTTGTTTGGTTGGTTTTGCAGGGCAATGGGGGTTAAGTGACTTGCCCAGGGTCACACAGCTAGTAAGTGTCAAGTGTCCTGAGGCCAGATTTGAACTCAGGAACTCCTGAATCCAGGGCCGGTGCTTTAACCACTGCGCCATCTAGCTGCCCCTAGGATTTTTAGCTCCAAATTTTTCTCCCAACCTTCCTTCCCTCCTTCCTCCCCAAGATGGAAAGCAATCTGATATACATCGTATATGTATAATCACATTAAAGATAGTACTATATTAGTCATATTGTGAAAGAAGAATCAGAGCACAAGGGAAAAACCTCAAAAAAGAAGGAAAAAAATAGCCCAAAAGTAGAAACCATATGGTTCAATCTGTATTCATAATCCACAGTTCTTTTTTTCTGGATGTTGACAATCTCTATCATGAGTTCTTTGAAATCGTTTTGTTTTGTTTTTTGTTTTTGTTTTGTTTTTTTAGTGAGGCAATCAGGGTTAGGTGACTTGCCCAGGGTCACACAGCTAGTAAGTGTTAAGTGTCTGAGGCCAGATTTGAACTCAGGTACTCCTAACTCCAGGGCCAGTGCTCTGTCCACTGTGCCACCTAGCTGCCCCCTGAAATTGTTTTGGATCATTGCACTGCTGAGAAGAGCCAAGTCTATCATCATTGTTCATCACACAATGTTGCTGTTACTGTGTACAATGTTCTCCTGGTTCTGCTCCCTCTTCATGATTTTTTAATGCATCTTCATTCAGTACCACATGAACAGCATGAAGGCAACAGATGGCAAGACTAATCCAAGACTGGGCCTTGGCAGGGCAAAATCTGCCACAAGATGAGAGGACAAGAGGCTCAAGAGAAGGTAGTATGGAATTTAACTGGTTTACCAAAGGGTCAAGATGAGAAAGAGAGGAGCGTATATGAAGTGCAGAGGTGATGATCTGGGAAAGAACTGATTGGACCTGAGTATGAACAATAAGGTTAGGGCTCATGAGGCAGAAGGGATAATGGAATGATGCAAAGAAATTTTAGAACTGATGAACCTGAAAGTGGAAGTTATGGGTGAGGGCATCTCTGTGTGTAGCTAAGTTAGGGTAGGGGACTAGATCATGGGAATAAGTAAGACAAAGAAGAGGAAAGCAATTCAAGGAGTATCAATATGTAGTTTTAGTTAATTTTTAATTTTTAAATTTTTTTTTGGTTTTAGTTTATTTTTATTGGGGCAGGAGTTGAAGAAGAGAGAAAGACTGTGAATCAGGCACACTGAGGAATGAAGGTGGGTATCCAAGAGGTTGGTAGATAATATCTATTAAAATCTGGATTGGTGACAAATCTGGATTGAATGAACCTCAAAGAAGATGAGTTTACTGAATGATGGTGGTAGAGGGAGAGCCTGGAAGTAGCAGGAGAATATTAGCATTTGGAAGTCACTTCAGTGATCCACTGGCTCCACCTCCTCATTTTATAGATGAAGAAGCTTCAGTGCTGGGAAAGTTGACTTTCTCAAAATTGCACAATAGCAGTCAGGTCTTGAATCCTGATTTTCTTATCCTATATCTAACATTCTTTCCACTATAGCAATAAACCTCTTCCTAAAATGTTTCTTCGACTCAACCAACCAACTCAGGTTGGTTTCCTTATTATTTCCTGTCCTTAAAATACCTTATATGTTCAACTTGAACTTGGAGTCAGGGGAGACCTGGGTTCAAATTCTTATTTTTAGCATGTGACTCTATGGATAAGTTTCCTTATCTGTAACATGCATAATAACAATACTTGTGTTTATCACAATACTTGTGTTACCAGTATGTTATGAAGATGAAATGAGATAAGATCTATAGAGCTTATACAACTTATTATTACTCATACTTCCTCTACTTCCTGGGATGCCCTTGTTTCTATTTATTCAAATCTTATTCATCCTATAAGGCTCAGTTCAATTCTATGCTCTACCAGGAAGCCATCTAGGACTACTTTAATATAGATTTCTTCCTTCTTTGAATTCCTATGGCAATGATAGTTCAGTACTTCCTTATTTTGCATTAATTGCTCACTAATTTCTTTATAAGACAGATAGGTGGTAGAGTGGATAGAGTGCAGAGCCTGGAGTCCCAAAGACTCATCTTCATGAATTTAAATCTGGCCTTAGACACTTAGTAGTTATGTGACTCTGGGCAAGTCACTTAACCCTGTTTGCCTTGGTTCCTCATTTGTAAAATGATCTAGAGAAGGAAATGGCAAACCACTCCAGGGTCTTTGCCACGAAAACCCCAAATGAGGTCATGAAAGTTTGTACTTGACGACTGAGCAACAACAAAAATTTCTTTATGTGTCGTCTCCTCAGCTAGATGTTCTTATCTGGAAGAATGGAGTCTTATAAACCCCTGGGGATAGAAACTTTGTCTAATAACTCTACTATCTCCTAGCTTACTCTCCTAAATACCTGCTGATTGATTTCTATTTTTGCCTAGGAATAGGCCCTGATTATCACTAAGGAAGAGGAAGATATATCTGGGTCAGAATGTACCTTGCTGAATTGAAAACAAAAGGGGGTGAGTGGACAGGATGTATAGCTCATTCTTTATATTGAATTGTGAGTATATCACTAAATGCGTCACAGCAACATGTACTTTATTTGGTTATTCAAACATCAGTAAGGATGTTGCTGGGTAGCAGTAGTTTACTTTGACGTGAGATTAATTTCTGTTTTGGGTTTTATTTATGAGTTTGTCATAGGGTTGCCACCCATTCAGATTAGCTGCATGTGATTTGGAAATCACAAATTCTACCATACCCCATCACAACCTTTGCCTCAGAACTATACCCTGCATGGTTAGGGATATACCCATGAGTCTTGAGTCATGATCCCATCTAAGTTTCAGAAAAATCTCCCAAACCTTAATACCTGGAACAACCAAGATTGCAAAGGACTTAGGAGTAAAACAAATCAGCAAGTCTATGGTCAAGGTAAAGGAACATAATATTCATTCTGAATGGTTCTGATGTTCAGGGGGCTCAATTTTAATTTTTTTCTCTGCACTATCCACAAGACCATGTCTGCTTAAGAGAGAGTAGGATTACCCAAAGTTACATCAATCCCATAGTCCTATACCATATAAAGGTCCAGGGAGGAGGAACAAATGTTCTTAAAATCCAAGAGAGTTAGAGCGATACCTTTCATAGCCAATAGTGGCTTTTGTAATTAAGCAATGAGGAAGGTATGGAGCCCAAGAACTATTTGACATCATGGTGTGATCATTTCATACAACCAGCTCTTGTAGGATTGAAATACCAATTTTGTTTCCCATGAGCCTGCATCAGAAGAGACAAAACTCATTCAGATTTCTGGACAGAATTCAGAATGTTTTGATCCCTGAAATCAAGTTATTAATAAAAGTAATGAGAGAGAGTTCTGGAAAGATGGCATTGTGAAAGATCTTGAGAAAGCAAGAACAACAAATCAAAAAGACACTTGTAAGCTCTTCTATCCAGTCCAAGAATTGCACAGGAAGCCAGCCTAGAAGTCATCAACCTTTCTGGTAGGAAATACTTCAGGAAGTCTAAAGTCAATGGGATCCAAATGCAAGAAGCATTGGAGGCACAGCTGGGAGTCAAAGTCATTCCAAGTGAATGACTATGAAGGGACAGAAATGGGGCAGAGTTGACATGGCAATGTACATGCAAGGGCTTTATAGAAGACCCTATTTGCTATCTTGTCAGCCAGAACAGAGAGAACAGAAGATAAAGCAAGTTCCCAGTGGGTGACTGCCCAAAGAGACAGGATGGAACAGAGGTGCTAGGTCTTTCAGTAGTCCTGAAGCCAGTGTAATCTCCATATCTTATCAAGACCATACCGTGGAGACAAGTCAGCTCTTGGCAAGTGACTAAGTACAAGGAGAAGGGATGAAGACAGATGAAGCCAGCCTTGAATGTTGGATCATCAGGAAATGGAGAACAGAAGCCAGGTATTAAAGCTGAGGGCTTATCTTGATCCAGAATAAGATCTGGCTCACTGTCCCACGCCAGGGTTGTAGAAGATGTCAATCATGGGGATTCCAACTACTACATATAAGACTACACCAGGAAAGGGCAGGACCTACTCACCTCCATTCCACAGTGTGGCAGGTGATGAAGCCTGACCTTGGCACAAAGTTATGATATAGGAACTGGGGTGGGACCCATAAGTAAGCAAAAGAAAATCTTTTTTTTTTGGGGGGGGTGGGCAGGCAATGACGGTTTAAGTGACTTGCCAGGATCACACAGCTAGTAAGTGTCAAGTGTCTGAGCTGGCTTTGAATTCAGTCCTCCTGAATCCAGAGCTAGTGCTTTATCCACTGTGCCACCTAGCTGCCCAGAAAATTCTTATACAATGAAGAAATATGACAAATTAAGAGAAGCTCATTAGGTAAATCCAGAAGAAAAGAGTAACTACACAATAGGTATAAATTGAGCTTTAGGAAAAAAAAGAATGACCTCACCTCAGGGACTACAAAAATGAAACGGAAAGAGTGAAGTAAGAGATAAATCATGAACTTTAGAGCTCTTTAGGAAACAGATCAGAGGAGAATCTTAGAACAAAAGGTAGGGGAAAATGACCCAAGTTATGATTATTCTGAAAATTGGAAAAGAAAGCAAACATATCTCAAAGATTCCATGAAACAATCAGAACAAAGTTAAATTATTGAAAAATTAGAATCTGTGAGGCAACCATTGTCAAAAACAATTGACCCAGGAGACATAATTCAAGAATGATTACAGTTCATGAAAAAAATAACCAAACAAAAACTGCATGCCGCATTTCAGGAAATAATTTTTTAAAACTGCTCAGGACAATTAGAACCTGAAGGCAAGGTAAAAAAATAGAATCCATCACTCCCCTCCTGAAAGAAAGCCTAAAATGAAAATATCCAGGAATGTCATAGCCCAAATCAAGAACTTCTAGATCAAAGAAAAAATAAATACTTTCAAAAGTCAAAAAGAAAGACTTTAAGGACTAAAAGACTTTAAGAACTAAAACCAGGATTATATTTATTTCATTTATTAAAAAGTAAAGAGGGGGCAGCTAGGTGGATAGAGCACCAGCCCTGGATTCAGGAGGACCTGAGTTCAAATACAGCCTCAGACATTTGATACTTACTAGCTGTGTGACCCTGGGCAAGTCACTTAACTCCAATTGCCTCAAAAAAAAAGTATAGAGAATCTTGAAGAACAATACTCCAAAGGTGAAAGGAAAAGGTGTACAATCAATGAATAACTTATCCTGAAAAACTCAGAATAATTTTACAAGGGGAAAAATGTTTACTGATTTTCAAGCATTTTTTCAAGCATTCCTGAATAGAATCTTTGAAATACAAACATAGGAGACGAGAAAAACATAGAAAAGGTAAATACACTTGAGCAATTTGAAGAGACTAAATCAGGATCAAGTCCTTATATTCTACTGAGAGAAAAGAGACAATTGTCCCTCCTGAATCCTGAATCACAGTATATTCAGTGAATATTGAGAGATTAAAGAAAGACACACACAAAGGCTGGATGTGGTTTTGTTCCATAGTATTGGTTTTAAGAGAGGAAAGAATAGTGAGGGAAAAGGAAGTATATTGAATAAATTAGAAAAGGAAGTATCTTAAGAAAATTCAGGTGAATCCAAAAAAGCAAAGGTGGCAATTATGATCTCAGACAAAATAATAGTAAAAATAGACATGATGAAAAGAGATAAGTGGGGAAATTATATTATGCTTAAAGGCACCATAGATGATGTAAATAGACCAGTGCTTAATATATATGCACCTGAATCACAGTATATTCAGTGAATATTGAGAGATTAAAGAAAGACAAACACAAAGGCTGGTTGTGGTTTTGTCCCATACTATTGGTTTTAAGAGAGGAAAGAATAGGGGGGGGGGAAAGGAGGTATCTTAAGTAAATTAGAGATTTACTATTTTTTGTAATTGGAACATGACAATGACAGGCAGGGAAGTAAAGTATTTATTAATACATGCATTGAAGATTCAAAAATGAGGGAGGGAAAGCATCATGTTGTAGAGATGGCCAGGAAGTGACATGAAGATTTAGTTCAGGGGACTCAAAGTTGGAGTTCAAATTGGCAATGGGAGATGAAGTGGAGGAAATGAGGATGATGGCTAAATGCAGACAGGAAGGAGAGGATATAGCCAGAAAGTGTAACAATGGGTGGAATGAGCATCACATGAACCTCACTCTTATCAGAGTTAGGCAATTAAAGGTTGAACACACACACAATGAATCTGCTATTTAAAAAAAACACATTAAATTCAGTCGTCAAATAAGTGGCAATAGAAAGGAAGCAGGTTATCTAAAAGGTAAGATGAATTCAAGGAGGGAATAGTCAGTCATAAGTAAAACAAATTTCAACTGTGGAGGGCTGAGCATAAAAACAAGATTTAAAAGAGAGAAAGTTTGAGAACCAGTGATTAGTGAAGTGAGGAAAAGAAGAGAAGGTGAGACCACTTCAGTTTATAGATCATTAGTGTAAATTCTATTCCCTTTCTTTCCTTTTTCTTTGTGAGGATATTGGGGCACTACCTTGGGATTTCTCTGACTTCTCCACCATGCCCCAGGAGGCTCACTTTTGGGATAACCTATAAGACCTCATCAGCCTTTCATCATAAGCCTCATCATCTACTTTCTTTACCCTCCACCCTCTGCCTCTCAGATTGAAGGGTGGGGCCATGAACTCCAAGCTTCCATACAGGGAAAGCCCACAGCTCTGGTATCTTCTTCCTTCCCATCTAGCTTCAATAGATTTCTCACTGAATTCTCCACTGTTACCCTCAACCTGTACTTTCTCCCACCCCATCTGGCCTCTCCAGCTTTTCAGCTTCTTTTTGCATGTTGTCTTCCCCCATTAGGTTATAAGCTTCTTAAAGAAAGAAGGGACTGTTTTTCTTTTTTTGTATTTATATCCCCAGCTCTTAGCACAGTGTATGTACTTAATAAATGTTGATGGATTGAAGAGTGCAGAGCAATGAAAAATTATAAAAGGAAATGATGGAGGATAAAATACAATTATTAATCATAACCATGAATGTGAATGGGATGAACTCATCCATAAAATGAAGGAGGGTAGCAGAATGGATTAGCAAGCAGAATCCAGCAATGTGTTGTTTATAAGAAACACTATGGAAACATAAAGATTCAAAGAAGAGTTAAAAGGAGGGTCTGGAGCAAATCCAAAAAAGCAAAGGTGGCAATCATGATCTCAGACAAAGCAAGAGTAAAAATAGACATGGTGAAAAGAGATAAGCAGGGAAATTATATTATGCTAAAGGCACCATAGATAATATAAATAGACCAGTGCTTAATATATATGCAGCAAATGATATCATATCTAAGTACTGTAAATGATAATCAAACTACAGGGGAAAATAGAAAGCGAAGCTATAATCACTGATGACCTAAATGTGTCCTATTCATATCTGGACTAACCTAACCAAAAAAAACCCAAACAAGAAAGAAGTTAAGAACAGGAATAGCATTTTACATATGTTTACTATAATAGACTTTTGGTAATAATTGAATGGAAACCAAAAGGATCCTATTTCTCAGCTTTGCATGTTACCTTTAGCAAAAATTAATCTCATGCTAATACATAAAAACCTCATAAACAAATGAAGAAATGATTGACATACCTTTTTACTGATTACAACACAATAAAAATGGAGGAGGTGAGGGAGCTAGGAGGCGCAGTGGATAGAGCACCGACCCTGGATTCAGGAGGACCTGAGTTCAAATCCGGCATCAGACACTTAACTAGCTGTGTGACCACAATTAACTAGCTGTGGTGACATAATTAACTAGCTGTGTGACCCTGGCAAGTCACTTAACCCCAGTTGCCTCACCCAAAAAAAAAAAAAATGGAGGAGGTAAGGGGCAACTAGGCGGTGCAGTGGATAGAGCACCGGCCCTGGATTCAGGAGGACCTGAGTTAAAATCCAGCCTCAGAAACCTTGACACTTACTAGTTGATATGACCCCTGGGCAAGTCACTTAACCCAATTGCTCACCAAAAAATAAAATAAAATTTAAAATGGAGGTGGCAGAGCCAAGATGGTGGAGAGAAAGCCAGGAAGTTGCCTGAGCTCTCCTGTTTCTCTCAAAAAACAACATTAAATCAAGCCTCTAAATGGATTCTGAAACTACAGAACTACACAAGACAGAAGAACACAATATTCCAACCTGAGATAATTTAGAAGACTTCAGGCCTGAGTTCAAATCCGGCCTCAGACACTTAACACTTAATAGCTGTGTGACCCTGGGCAAGTCACTTAACCCAATTGCCTCACTTAAAAAACAAAAAACAAAAAAACAACAAAAAAAGAAGACTTCAGGAAAGGTCGGTCTCACTCAGGCAAAAGGGGAGCACAACACAGCTCAGAGAGCACAGCGCAAGTACAGAGGGGGTCTGAGCAAGTCAGCAGGAAGCTCTTGGCCACAGCAGAGCAACTGAGGCCCCTTGATCCTGATTCAGCAAACTGGTGGTGCAGCAGGCCCAGCTGTGAGATCCACAACACCAGCTGTGAGAGGGCAGGCTGCCAGCTGGAAGGCCTCCCACCAGGACAGGGGCAACTGGGCCTGGGCATCCCAGCACCTGGAACAAGCACCGGGAGCAAGCACAGGGCAAGAAAGAATATCCACAAGTCATAGAGGCCTCAGAGTAGAAAGCTAGTGACGCAGCCCATAACACCCAGCATAAGAAGCTTGAAACAGGGACCCTGGTGCCCCCAGGAGCAGGTCTCAACTTTAAAAAAAATAAGCTGCAATATGAGTAAGAAACAAAAAAGAGCTTTTACCATTGAGAGCTTCTGTGTCAACAGGGAAGAGCTAAACACAAACTCAGATGAGACGAATATTCTCAAATTGACTATATGTGAAGGCTCAAGAGGTAAGATGAATTGATCTCAAGACAGAAAGCCTTCTGGAAGAGCTCAGAAAGGATTTTAAAAATCAATTGAGGGGCAGCTAGGTGGCGTAGTGGATAAAGCACCGGCCCTGGAATCAGGAGTACCCTGAGTTCAAATCCGTCCTCAGATACTTGACATGTACTAGCAGTGTGACCCTGGGCAAGTCACTTACCCCCCATTGCCCTGCAAAAAAAAAAATCAATTGAGAGAGGTAGAAGAAAAAATGGGGAGAGAAATGAAAGCACAACACAAGTAAATTATGAAAAAAGAATCAGCAGCTTGGAAAAGGAAACACAAAGAATCAAAACTTGGAAAAGGAAGCACAAAGATTTGACTGAAGAAAACAATTCCTTAAAAAATTCATTTAGCCAAATGGAAAAGGAGGTACAAAAGCTTATTGAAGAAAACAATGCCTTAAAAATTTGAATTGGACAGTTGGAAGCTAATGACTCCATGAGACACCAGGAATCAGTCAAATAGAATCAAAAGAATGAAAAATAGAAGAAAATGTGAAATTCCTCATTGGAAAGACAACTGACTTGGAAAATAGATCCAGGAGAGACAATTTGAGAATTATTGGACTGCCTGAAAGCCATGACAGAAAAAGAGTCTCAATACCATATTCAGGAAATTATCAAGGAGAACTGCCCTGATAATATAGAATCAGAGGATAAAATCATCATTCAAAAGAATCCCACCAATCACTCCTATAAGAGACCCTAAAAGGGAAATTCCAAGGAATATTGTAGCCAAATTCTAGAAATATCAGGTGAAGGAGAAAATACTCCAACCAGCCGAAAAAAGCAATTTAAATATCATGGGAGCCACAATCAGGATTGCACAGGACCCTGACAGCTTCAACATTAAAGGATTGCAAGGCTTGGATATAATAATCTGGAAGGCAAAGGAGCTTGGATTGCAACCAATAATCAAGTACCCCGTAAAACTGATTTTTCTCTTTCAGGGGAAAAGATGGACATTCAGTAAAATCAGGGGACTTTCAAGGTTTCCTGATGAAAAGACCAGAACTGAATAGAAAAGATGATCTAACATACAAGACTCAAGAGAAGTTTAAAAAAGGTAAATGGGGGGGAAAAGATAATACTATAACTCTTGAGAACTGTATATCTTTTTAGGCAGACAGAAGGAATATACACAAAGGATATAAATATAAATTGTCTTTGATAAATTGATGTGATGATATAAAGAAAATTAAGGGGTGAAAAAAGTTTATGGGGAGAAGAGGAAAGGGGAGGCGGAATGGGTTTAGTTACATCATATGAAGAGGTGCAAGAAACCTATTACAATAGAGGGAAAGAAGGGAGGGGTGAGCATTGTTTCAACCTTATTCTCATCAGATTTGGTTCAAAGAGGAAATAACATATACATTCATTTGGATAAAGAAATTTAGCTAATTCTTTTTTTTTTGTGGGGCAATGAGGGTGATTTGCCCAAGGTCACACAGCTAGTGTCACATGTCTGAGGCTGGATTTGAACTAAGGTCCTCCTGAATCCAGGGCTGATGTTTTATCCACTGTGCTACCTAGATGCCCCAATTTAGCTTATTCTTTAGAGAAGTAAAAGGGTAAGAGGAAAAGGGGGGGACTGATAGAAGGGAGGGCAGAAGCAAGGGAGAAAAGGGTAAAGAAAAGGGAGGGGGGCTGATAAAAGGGAGGGTAGATTGTGGGAGGCAGGGGTAAGAAGCAAAATGTTGGTGTGAGGAATAGGGTTGAAAGAAGAGGGGGGGGAAAGTACAAAGGGGGTAAATAGACATGGAGGGGAATAGATAGTAATAATAACTGTGAATGTGAATGGAATGAACTCTGCCATAAAATGGAAGTGGTTTTAAAAGTGGGTTAAAAGCCAAGAATCCTGGGGGCAGCTAGGTGGTGCAGTGGATAGAGCAATGGCCCCTGGATTCAGGAGGACCTGAGTTCAAATCCGGCCTCAGACACTTAACACTTACTAGCTGTGTGACCCTGGGCAAGTCACTTAACCCCAATTGCCTCACTAAAAAAAAAAAAAAAAGAGCAGGGGGTAGCAATCCTTATCTCAGACAAGGCAAAGGCAAAAATAGATCTAATAAAAGAAATAAGGAAGGAAACTACATCTTGCTAAAAGGTACAATAGATAATGAAGCAATATCAATACTAAACATGTATGTGCCAAGTGGTATAGCATCCGAATTCTTAGAGGAGGAGTTAAATGAGCTACAAGGGAAAAATAGCAAAACTATACTAGTGGGGGATCTGATCTTCCCCTCTCAGAATTAAATAATCTAGCCACAAAATAAATGAGAAAGAAGTTTAAAGAGGTGGATCGATGTTAGAAAAGTTAGATATGGCAGATGTCTGGAGAAAATTGAATGGGGATAGAAAGGAATATTACCTTTTTCTCAGTAGTACATGCATGTATTCAAAAATTGACCATGTATTAGTGCACAAAAACCTTATAGTCAAATGTAGAAAGCAGAAATAGTAAATGCATCTTTCACAAATCGTGATGCAATAAAAATTACATGTAATTAAAGAGCCATGGAAAGGTAGACCTGAAAATTAAATTTGAAACTAATCTCATTCTAAAGAATGAGTGGGGTCAAACAAACAAATCATAGAAACAATCAGTAACTTCATCCCTGAGAATGACAATAATGAGACAACATAATCAAAGCCTATGGGATGCAAGCGAAAGCAGTGCTTAGGGGAAATGTTATATCTCTAACTGCTTACATCAATGAAAAAGAGAAAGAAGAGATCAATGAATTGGGCATGCAACTAAAAAAGCTAGAAACAGAACAAATTAAAAATCCCCAAATAAATACTAAATTAGAAATCCTGAAAATCAAAGGAGAAATTAATAAAATTGAAAGCAAGAAAACTATTGAATTAATCAATAAATCTAAGAGCTGATGTTATGAAGAAACCAATAAAATAGATAAACCTTTGGTTAATTTGATTTAAAAAAAGAAAGAAGAAAACCAAATTACCAGTATCAAAAATGAAAGGGGTGATTTCACCACGAATGAAGTGGAAATTAAAACAACACAATAAAAATTATAAAGGCATTTGATGGAAAGAATCATAACTTATCAAACATAAATGGATACCAAATGACATAATCCCAAGAAATGTATAGGTCACAGAACACGTCAAAGAAACAATAACAACTTTTTTTCCCAAAACACTGACAACAGTGAGATAATACACCAAAACTTCTAGGATGCAGATAAAGCAGTTCTTAGGGGAAAATTTGTATTTCCCAATAGTTTCATTGACAAAAGAGAGGAAGAATGGATTAATGAACTGAGTGTGTATTTCTAACCTCCAAAAGCAGCCTCACCAAAACATCTAGGTGGCTATGCAGAATGCTATGCATGCTTGAAGGATGGGATTTCCATTGGCTAGTCCCAGTCATTACACTACAAAAGGCAACAAATTAAAACAACAACACAAAAGAAATAGAAATTCTGAAAATCAAAGAAGAAATGACATTTTAGAAAACTGAATTGACAAGTAGGAGCTAACTTTTTTCAAGACTAATAAAATAGACAAACTGCTAGCTAATCTAATCTCCCCCACAAAAAAAGCAAAACCAATTAAAAAGGAAAAGGGAGAATTCACAACAGATGAAGAATAAAGGAAATTATTCGAAACTAGCAATGATTCCCTTATCTTGAAGCTGTGAAGGAGGTTTTTCTAACCTAAGACTTTACATTTATCCCTACTGAATTTCATTTTATTTGAGTTGGCCAAATGTTCTAACCTATCAAGATCTTTTTGAATCTTGTTTCTGTCATCCAATGTAATGCTGTCCCTTCAGTCTTTTTTGTCATCTATGCCTTTATTCTAGTCAATAGTAAAAATGTTAAACAGCCAAGAACAGATCCGTCAGCCCCTTCTGGTTATTTGACATGGAACCATTAACAACTGCTTTATGTTTGCCCGTTCAATCAATTCCTTCAAATGTTCCACAAGCATATCATGATAAACTTGATAAGTATGATGTTAAATTGTAGGTAAACTCTTCCTACAGCATTCCCCTGCTGGATGACTTTGAGAAGCTCATCAAAAAAGGAAACAAATTTAATCTGCCATGATCATTTTCTTGATGGCAATTCTCATGACTCTTGCAATAGCTTCCTATATGGTCTCCTCTCCAGACTCTTACTTCTCCAACTGATGCCAATAATAATCCTAAAACACAAGTTTGACCATATTACTCCCTTACTCAAAAATCTTCAGTGGCTCTCTAATGAATGGCTTCTAAGACAAAAAACAAACTGTTAGCCTGGCATTTAAAACTCTCCATTGGGGGGGCAGCTAGATGGCACAGTGGATAGAGCACCGGCCCTGGAGTCAGGAGTACCTGAGTTCAAGTCCGGCCTCAGACACTTAACACTTACTAGCTGTGTGACCCTGGGCAAGTCACTTAACCCCAATTGCCTCACTAAAAAAAACAAAACAAAACAAAACAAAACTCTCCATTGGGACTTCCCACTAAGACAGCTATATGAACAAAGGCAAACTGCCTAGCTAGCAAACAACAAACAAACTCTTTTATCCAAGTTGATAGCAAAAGAGACATCAGAGACAAGGTACATGGGAGATTATATACCCAACAATACACAGAGTCAATGAGCTCTCCCATTGTGGAGGGCAAAATACTCCACTTAACTGAGAGTCTCAGATCACACCTAAAGGGAAATTCCTCAACGTATCTAGTGTAATAAAGCTTGAAATAAGAACATGACTGAAGTTCTATATGTTGGCTTCTTCCCAGTCTTTCTCCCTTCATGGTCCTGGACAAAGGTTGGAATTGAGCATCTTCTCTCTTGAAGTTAGAAACTAGAAGAGTCCAGATATCTCTCCTGTCCCAGGGTGCACCAGCTCTGCCCATTACAACAGTGTGGGTTACTGAGTAATCTATCTCTACCAATGAGGATAGAATACCATACAATTGGCCATTTGAGCCAAGAGTTACATATGGAAAGGTTTTTTGTTGTGTTTTTTTTTTGTCTGAGAGAGCATTATAATTTAGAATAAAAATTATTTTAAAAAGTTTTAATTCTCCATAATCTGACTCTCACATATGTTTCCAGACTTATTTCCCATTATTCCCTTTCATGAATCCTCTGGTGCAGCCAAACTAGTCTACCAGATGTTTCCTGTTCTTGGCATGTCACATCTTGAACCAGGCCTGAAGTACCTTTCCACTTCACCTCCACCTTTAAAAATCCCTTGCTCCCTTCAAGGCTCAGTTCAGCTGCCCTCTCAAAGGGCCTTTTCTGATACCTAGAGTGCTTAATGTTCTCTTTTTCCTCAAATTACTTTCTAAGGGCCTAACATATGTGGAACTGTAGTTACACAAAATTACAGGGTCTTATACATAGCAAGCATTTAAATGCTTGATAAATTTAATTGAATACATATATTAGGAGAAGAACATATATATTAGGAGAAGAGGATGAGGATCCAATGCTTCATCTATGACTCTGAAGTGACTCTAAGTACTTAAAGGCTATGTCAGAGTCACTATCAAGCTAAACCAGCTTTAGGTATGCTCCCAGTAATAAACTTCACATCTAGATGATGATAATGATCATAACAATAACTCACATTTCTACAGAGCTTTACAAAGCACTTCCTGCAGACAATATTATTATCCATATTTTAAAGAGGAGAAAACTGAGGCACAGAACCTAAGTGACTTGTCTGTGGTCACAAAGCTAATAAATGATTTTTAATTGATTGATTTAAGTATTGGAGCTAGAATCTGAACCAAGATCTCCTGATTCTAGCTTAAGTGATCTTTACGCTATTCCGTAGTCTTCAGAAAGACATTTTCATTAGAGTATTTTTTTTCAGTTACCAAAATTCATGAAGACAATCTATAGTACTAAGGTGTGGAATGAACTATAAATCTGAATAAGTGGAGAGAGTCCGTGGATGAATCATATTTCCTTAAAATACAATTGCTCCTTAATGATAAATTTGGATTTTCATATACCTGGCATAAGACTTGAATAAGGAACAACCTAAAACACAGGCACTCTGAGCTTTCCATTTTGAAAAGTATGCCTCTGGCTGCATATTATTATCTTTTAGGAACCTAGGCACAGATTAGCTCTAAATATCATGGCATTAGTTATATGTTTTGAAAATTACCTGCAAAAAAATACCTGACTCTAGTACAATGTACTTTCAATATTTCTACTGTGGTTCCTTACATTGAATCAATAAATCTGTAAGTACTAATAGAATACCTACTGTGGTAAAAAAATATGAAAGTTTTTTAAAAGTCGGTTAGGATAACTGAAAGACGCCAGTTTTTCTTTAAGGACCACCCTTTGGGGGGGGGGGAGACCAATGGCATGAGCTACGCACGCCAGTGCGCCTGCTGCGCATGTCAGACTGCCTGCTATGCATTCGACTTCCAGGGTGCAAGCTGAAAAGGCAAGGAGAGAACGGAAGTGGAGTTTTTTTCCTGGTCTGGTGGTCTCCTGACTGCGCGGCTCAGACGGTCTCTCTCTCTCCAAAGGTGGCCTTCGGTTTTGGTGAGTTTATATAAGGAATATAGACTAAGCTTAGACTTAAGACAATTTGTATTGTGTTTCTACTTTCCTATCCTTCTAATCAACATCACCTTGTGACTAGCATAACAATAAAAGGTCTATCTAGGAAAACCAGAGCTTCTTCCATTTACTAGTCTGGGAATAAATTAAGGGAAAGGTTAAGTAGGGGAGATTTATGATCTAATATCCAATTTTAAATCTCACACTACTATGTTCCTAACATAGTACACTTGAGGGGGAATTCTCTAAAGATGAAATATAAGGAAAAGAGGGTGAGATGGTAAAAAAAAAAAGCCTTATTCTTCATAAAGCTCCAAGTACCTTAGGTCTAGATAAAAACTGTATTTTGGCAGCAGAAAACTTACTGGTTCAGACCTGGCCCTTGGTTCTTTGTGTGATGTGAGGCTGAAACATTTACCTTTTTCTGTTCTTCAGTCTCCTCACCTATATATAATTAATTGGGATGAGGTTGGAACCTCATCTGTACATATAATCAGGCTAAAGTTCTTGATGACCCTGCCTCAGAGGCATATCATGGGTCTTATAAAGGAGTGCTCTGAGTTTAAGAAAAGGGCATTAGAAAAAAATATGAGGCATAATTACCAGAATTTATATCTTGCTGACAATTATTCCTTGAATGTTGCTTATAAAAATTGGAAAATCAAAATACTGGAAAAAATAATATTTGCCCTCCTGAAAAAGGTTTTAAGGTTGGTAAGGATTATGCCATAAAGTGTTTCCCCTATTTGAACCTCTCCAGATGGGCTAATTCCCCTTTTCTATCACCTTTAAAAAGCTTCAGTTATGCATATCCGCTAGAGAAGGGTTACCTTTAGGTAATGTAGGACTGGGATGAATGCCAGCCTTTTAAGTTAGGGACTGACCTAAGGTTGCTAGCATCAGGCCTGAGGAATGGCCTGTTGTTAAGAGATTTGAACTCAAGAGAGGGATCTTAGTCTCAACATCTTCGAATTTTTCAGGAGAATGTACATATTTAAAGGGAGACTGATTTACTTTAATCTTGAAAAATTTAAGACAGGTTGGAAATTTTTTTTAAAAAACACAATTATTTATCACTAAAGATCTAACATCATGATGTTGATTGTAATGATAAAATGTATGGGGGCTTACTTTACTGGGCTATTGTGAAGAAAATTCTTTGTCAAGTATAAGCTACTATATAAATGTTATCTATTATTGTTGTTGCAATAATCAATATCATGGATTTATCATAAGGAAATCTCTCTTTAAAGTACTATATAAATGTAGTTTACTTTAAAAAAATGATGAGCAGGATGCTATCAGAAAAACCTAGAAAGACTGAGCTGATGCAAAGTGAAACGTACTGTATACAAAATAAAAACAATATTGTAAGATAATATGCTATGAATGACTTAGTTATTTTCAGCAATACAATGACCCAAGACAACTCTGAAGGACTTATAAAAAATGCAATCCATCCACAGAGAAAGAACTGATGGTATCTGAATACAGATTGAAGCATATTTTTTGTTAATTCCTTTTTCTAAAGTTTTGTTTGTCTGTTTTCTTTCACAACCTAATATGGAAAAGTTTTCCGTGACTACACATGTATAACTTATATTGAATTGCTTGAGTTCTTAAGGGGGTGTGGAGGGAGGGAGGAAGAGAATTTGGAACATAAGGTTTTAAAAATCGATGTTAAAATCTGTTTTTTACATGAATTTGGGGAAAATAAAATTCTAAAGATAAAGATCTATAACAAGTTACATATAAATTAATTTGTTGTTGCTTAAAGAGGAGCTTGTATAGCCCTTAGTTCTCATTTCCTTTTCTTTTTTTTATAATAAACATTTTTACTTATAGTTTGGGGTTCCAATTTTTATCCCTCTCTCATTTCCTTTTCTATTTTTTTTTTCTTTTCTTTTTTTTTTTAGTGAGGCAATTGGGGGTTAAAGTGACTTGCTAGGGTCACACAGCTAGTAAGTGTTAAGTGTCTGAGGCCAGATTTGAACTCAGGTACTCCTGACTCCAGGGCCAGTGCTCTATCCCTGGCGCCACCTAGGCCGCCCCTCATTTCCTTTTCTATCAGAATTTCCTATTCATTTTCTTCCTCACCTTTCCCTCAACAGCTCTGATTTTTCCATGATCACTGAGAACAATATTAGTCAAATGCTTTATTTGGTATTAGAATAACATAGTATGGGGCAGCTAGATGGCGC
Organism: Dromiciops gliroides; assembly: GCF_019393635.1. Lineage (NCBI taxonomy): Eukaryota > Metazoa > Chordata > Mammalia > Microbiotheria > Microbiotheriidae > Dromiciops > Dromiciops gliroides. The sequence continues at coordinate 200,637,728 of NC_057865.1, forward strand.
AGTGGTTAAAGCGCTGGCCCTGGATTCAGGAGTACCTGAGTTCAAATCCAGCCTCAGACACTTAAACACTTACTAGCTGGTGTACCCTGGGCAAGTCACTTAACCCCCATTGCCCCCGCAAAAAAAAAAAAAAAAAAGAATAACAATAGTATATCATGCTCTCTTCTCTCCTGTATTCTTGTGCTTATTATGAATTCTGAACAGCAAGGATAAAAGCTGCTCATCTAAAAACTGGTAAGGACACAGTCAGAATCTCATTAGGAAGCTCCTTTTTTGATTCTCCTCACCTAAGCCAATACTCCACGTGATGATATCCATCCCAATTATATCTTTTTCACATATAATGAGAATGCTACAGGATTATCAGATGATGTAGGTTTTGAAGGAGATTTAATATTTTTAATTAAGCAAACTGTTATTAACTTTGTTGTAAAGAGAGTGACCAACCATTGGAAAGTGAGAAACATAAACAAAGCAGAATTAGGGAAATTGGGTGATTAGATGGTAGAATCAGGTTGGAGCGAGGAGAGGGAATCTTAAATTAATCTGGACCCTGCAGGGTGTTAGATTTATTACTTTTTTTTTTTTTTTTGGTGAGGCGCTTGGGGGTTAAGTGACTTGCCCAGGGCACAAACAGCTAGTTAAGTGTTAAGTGTCTGAGTCGATTTGAACTCAGGTCCTCCTGATCCAGGGCCAGTGCTCTATCCAGCTGCACCATCTAGCTGCCCCCAGATTTATTACTTTTTAAGGGAAATGAGTTGATGTACTGGGACTGGGGAAAGAGGAAGTAGGTCTCTGGTAAATTCACAATTATTCTCCTCTTTTATGTCATTGCCCCTCTAGAAGGTTTTTTCTACTTATAGCTAAGACTAGAAGATAGAGATGATAGATGGCAAATAGGGATACAGATAGGTAGTTATAGCTATACATCTATAGTCATATCGCTCTTTTAACCTTAAAAAAATAAAAATACATTTTAAAGAAAACTGAAATATTCTTATCTTTATTTCCCAGTACCCAAAAGCTTGTTCTGCAACTGGCATACTAACCTTAGGCTCTGTTGAATTCAAGGATAGCTGAAAGTCAACTCATCCCCTAGAAAAGATCCTGGAAAAAAATAAGAATAAATACAATTCATTGGCCCCCAATTTTTTGTCTAATTTGTTTGAGACTTTTAGAGATGGCTTTTACCTTAGTCTGGCTATTTTTGCAAAAAAAAAAAAAAACCTTCAAAATTTATCAACAATTAAGTATGGGAGCCTCATGCATATACAGAGTTCCAAATTCACAGCAGATTACATCCTTTAATGACAGGAAGGTAGCATGGCATAGCGGATAAAGATCCAGCCTTAAGTAAGGGAAAACCAGTTCAATTCTTCTCTTTGACATATCCCTGTGTCACCCTGGGGAAGTCATTGACCTCCTCAATGTTTTCAATCAACTCTCTAGAAACTAAGATGCAGAGAAGGTGCTGACATGTATTGGTAGAGAAAGTTTCCTTCCTCAGAAAGACCCTATGCTAATAAAATCACAGGTCTAGTCCCTATTTCTATCTTCCTTTAATGACAGGACCATAGAAATACATGTAGATGTACATAATCTTAGTCTTTTAAGAACAAAAAAGGGGGAAAACCCCCCAAAACAAACAAAATCAAAAAAGGGAAACAACAAGAACTTCTTTTTTAGGTCAAATATCAAGTGTTTTTTCCCCTCTTTACCTCTTAATATTATGGTAAGAAAAAACCACTCTTCAGGTGTTGATCAATGTCTCTAGTTAAGAACCAGATTAGGGGGAAATGGGTTTTGGATGCACACAACAAAATTAGTTTTAATTTACAAAAAAATATTGAATGAATTTGTACATGTAGATCCTCCTAGCTACAAAGAAGTATAATACATGGGCCCTGACCTCAATGTTAGATATGATTAGAGAGACAAAATACATATATGTTTTTAAAAAATCATATAACAGGGGCAGCTAGATGGCGCAGTGGTTAAAGCACCGGCCCTGAATTCAGGAGTACCTGAGTTCAAATCCGCCTCAGACACTTGACACTTACTAGCTGTGTGACCCTGGGCAAGTCATTTAACCCCCATTGCCTGCAAAAAAAAAAATCATATAACAGATCACATAGTATATTTTTATACCAACATACTCACTCTATGGGAAATAGGCAGGGTGGCCTAAAGTATAGGAGAGCTGGTCTCTGAGGAAGACCTGCTTCAAGTGCCATAGTTCAAGGCCTATACTGCCTCTAAGGTCCTTATATAAAAAACTTAACCTTTCTGGGCCTACGTTAACTTTATAAGACTAATAAACTGCACAGTAGTTGTTTCAGAACTATTGTGGAGAAAGGGAGTTTCCTCAGGGAGCCCACTGACAAAACCACAGATCTGAACTAAAAAAAAAAATCTCCCAGATATTTCTTAGCCCTATAGCTTGAGTCTAGAAATGTCACCTTGATAGAGTATATAACAAAAGCATTTTAGAAAGTTTCATTCATAAATCTGGCTGCTTCAGGAAATATTTTACTTTAATCACAGATGAATTTTATCCAAGTTGGTGACATGTTCTATCTTTCAGGGCCTTCAGATTTTTCTCTGGGTCAGTGTACTTCTGCATGCTCCTGTTAACCCCCTTGTAGTGGAGCCCAAGGAGCTTGGATGTCCTTCATGTTTCCTAATCACAGCCTAGCTATTTCCTAATCTTCCTTGGTAGCTTACTTCAACCTGTCCCAGCTTGTCATAACAGAGGTAAGTGATTGAGATTACCCAATCCCATTCTGTCATAATAATATACCTTTGTCTAAGCACAGGGATAAGAGCTAAAGAGACACACTGATGGAGAACTCAATTTAGCAGAGCGATTGAAGGGGCTTAATCTGAGTGGCTCTATTGCTCAGTGTGTTCTACCCCCACTAAAACACAGCATTCCTTAGTTCTCTTCCACTCCTACTCATCCCCGCCCCCACCCTTCCCTTCTTCCTACCCTAACTTTACATTTCTTCTACCATATCCACATTCCTTGGCCTAGTTCCTTGTTATTATCATTATTATTACTCAGCAACCCACTAAAAGACCAAGGGGGCCACATATTCCTAGGAAAGGCCTTTAGCATTTTGAATGTATCTATCCTCTATGGACAGTTCATAGCAGGAGACAGGCAAGAATAACACAGTATTTAAAAAAAATATTCCCTGATTCAGGAGGAACCTGAGTTCAAATCCAGCCTCAGACACTTAACACTTACTAGCTGTGTGACCCTGGGCAAGTCACTTAACCCCAATGCCTCACGCACAAAAAAATATATATGGATAGGGTGCAATCTATTGTACCATTGGAGGCAATATCCAAATTGATGAAATTGAAGAAGTATAACTCTTCCTAAAGAGTAGTAATGTATTAAATATCATATAAATATAGAATTAGAGATTATTTCTACCAATGGGAAACTCCCTAGAAAAATACAACCCAATCAAAAGGAGGGTTAAAGTGTTGGGGATGGGGGGCAGCTAGGTGGTAAGTGGATAAAGCACCGGCCTGGATGCAGGAGGACCTGAGTTCAAATTCGGCTTCAGACACTCGACACTTATACAGCTGTGTGACCCTCAGCAAGTCATTTAACCTCATTGCCCCACCAAAAAAAAAAAAATGTGTTGGGGATGATAGTAGTGGTTGGTGAAATGAAAAGCCTTTATTGCTTAATCATCATTTTAATCTTTGAAGTAGCTAGAATAGAGTAAGGCCTGGAATCAGGAAGACCTGGAGTTCAATCTGGTCACAGATACTTAGTAGCTGTGTGACCCTCGGCAAGTCACTTAACCCCATTTGCTCAGCTCCTCATCTGTAAAATGAGTTAGAGAAGGGAATTGCAAACCACTATAGTATCTTTGACAAGAAAACCCAAGTGGGAGTTACAAAGAATTGAACATGACTGAAACAACTGAATAACAACGATAGAGTGAAGAAGGCTTCAAAAGAAGTGAATCAATTAGAGGATGTGGAATAATTTCCCCTTCTGGAAATGGAATGTCTTTTTACTCCATTTTTGGGAAAATTTAACAAATATTAAGTAGCCATTATATGCTCAGCTTGGTGAAAGTAGGCTTGGAAAGTCTTGTCTACTATTTAACTGGTAAGACCACAGTCCCATGTAGTTGTCTCATTTTTCCCCACTCCTGGTATTTCTTTGTGATGAGTATAACATATCACATAATCATAGAACACAGAGATGGAAGGGACCTCAAAGGTGGTGCAGTCCAACCTATATCTGAACAGTAAATCACTAATAACTAGCCTGGGCTTGAAGGCTGCAGACACCTCCCAAGGGTAATTTTGATAATTCTAATATGAGCTTTCCTTCCCATTGATTTATATTTTATTTTTATTTTTTGGTGAGGCAATTGGGGTTAAGTGACTTGCCCAGGGTCACACAGCTAGTAAGTGTTAAGTGTCTGAGGCTGGATTGACTCAGGTCCTCCTGACTCTAGGGCCAGTGCTCTATCCACTAAGACACCTAGCTGCCCCCTTCCATTGATTTTAAATATGCAACTTCCTTAATTCTTAATTCTGCCCTATAGGATCAAATAGGGCAGTATAATTTTTTCCCTATTTAACATGCTTAAAACATCATTGTACTCTTCAGGGAGTGAACTATCCTACCTCTCTGGGCACTCACTGGTGATTGGCTTCCATGTATAGGTCATCCTGATTTTTGAGATGAGAGTCCTGAGCCTCTGAACTCATTTATCCACTCTTCTCATTAGAGGATATGGTAGCACAAACATGTGCAGAGATTCTTCAGTGATTTGGCTGGGTATGCAGGAGAGAATCTTTCCCCCCTAGAAAATTTCCCCTCAATCATTAAAACCTTGTGATTATCAGGTGGGAAGAAATGGGACTTCCAAGATCTAGTTCTCTTTTTACTGTATTTGTGATTTTTATTGGTAGGAAACTCCCTCCCCCCCCAATACATATCAGAAACTATAACTCATTAGTCTTAAAGACTCATGTTTGGAGCACTGTAAGGCTAAGTAACTTGCCCAGGATAATAACTTGCCAGAGGTTGAACTTGAATTTACATCTTCTTGTCTCCAAAGCCAGCTACCTACACATTGTGCGACATTGGTGCTCATGTTTGTACTTTGAAACACTGAACCTATGATATTTTTTTTTTGGTTGTTTTCAGGATGAGAACCAGTAATGTAGGAACTTTGATTACACTAAATCTATGACTTGGTAGGTAAATCCTATAGATTTGTCTGAGCCACAGATAGGGTCATATAGCTAGTAAGTGTCAGAGGCAGGATTTGAATCTGTCTTCCAAGCCTCACCTTCTACTCACCACACCACTCCTTCCATCTGTATTTAGCTTGGAGTTGGGAACTAATTAAGGTGATCAATCCAGGAGCAATTTGAGGACAACACAAAAGGACACAAGGGGATCTGCAGTGTCAGAGGTGTAAATTGCCCTTCTGTTGTCATTCTTCATGTTTAGGTTCCATCAGATGCGATCTTTGTACTTACTCACTATGCCAATTGATTGTGTATTCATTTGCAGAAGAGTTAATAAGGGGAATGTTCTCTTATAAATCTCTTACTATGCCACTTCAGTAAATTCCTTTGCTTTGAAACTAATTGTGTCCTCTGGCTAACTACTGAAATGGTCAGCAGGGACTTGGGAGCTATTGTTTTATAAATATGGATTCATGGGTACTTTGATCCTGGAGTAACTGTCCTCCTGGGGAGGTGACCTGTGAGTTCAAGTTGGCAGTGTCCCTCCTGAGTGCCCTCCATGTAAAAATGACCGAAGTTGCTTGCTGCCCACAATGCTGCTTCTTAACTTAGGCTTCTGTGCCATCATCTGATGAAGCTCTACTCATTTCTGCTGATTCTACTTCAGACCTCCTAGGCTGTATGCCTGGGAGCTATTGTTCATGTTCTTTGTGTGATAGCTCTTTCAGAGGGCCAACATGCCTGGTCTCTGAATTCATCACATTCTTAGTCTGGGTTTTTCACCTACCTCTCAGTTCCACTAGGTGGTACTCAAAAGATACTTTTCACACAGGAATTCGCTAAGACACCTTTTCATTTCTCTCCACTGAGGGTCTTTAGTCCTGACTCCTATGTGAGTTAGAGTGTTTTCTTTTACCTCTTCCTCTCCTCAGGGCAAGCAATGAACATTGTCCCAAGCCTCCCACTATGTTTTTCGTTGTTAGGGATAAACACATGCATGTCTTTTTGTTGGCCCCTTGAATTCACAATATGTTCTTGCGAAGTAAATTGTTATTTTATTATGAGTGACTTAGAACACACTTCCATTTAACTAATTAAATTCTTGTTAGAGTCACCACAATATAGTTAATATTTATACTAGCACTTTAAGGTTTGCACAGCACCCCATGTGTATTCTATATATGTATATATTCATCTCATTTGATCTTCACCACAACTATGTGAGGCATAGTGCTATTAATATTCTCTTTTTTACGGATGGTGACGATGCTTCTATCTCAGCTCCAAGTCTATGATCACTTGATTTTATGAAAACCTGGTGGCAGGGAGACAGAAGCATTGAGTCTTCTGCTAGCATTGCTAACATCTCAATGTGTTAAGATAATGGAACTCAGGGTTCACCTGGAGATTGGTCTGGGCTGATGAGTTGGGAAGAGCGACTGACTGGTGTACTAGATTGTAAGCATGTCTGGATGGTACTTAAGGGTTACTTTGACTGGCTACTAGATTGTAAGCACATCTGGCTGGTGCTTAAGGGTACTTAATGAATTTGAATGACTCTAGACAATCAGCTTGAGGAACCTCCCATTTCTGGGAGGGGAGCAGGAAGCCAGGAAGCAATACTGGGGAAGGGTTCTTCCTCTTTGGCTTTGAGACATCAGCATGGTTGAGAGAACTTCAGAAGTGGGAGATTAGGAAGGCTAGGATTGCAGGTTATAGAAATCTGTTCTCAATCTCTTTCTTTTACTATTTTCTTTTTTTTTCTTTTTTTGTGGGGCAATGAGGGTTAAGTGACTTGCCCAAGATCGTACAGCTAGTAAGTGTCGTGTCTAAGCCGGATTTGAACTCAGGTCCTCCTGAATGCAGGCCAGTGCTCTATCCACTGTGTCACCTAGCTGCCCCTCTTTTACTATTTTTTTGATAAAAACCTAAATCATTTATCAGTGATTTTAGTCAGTTTCCCCCCCAAAAAAACTGGGGGGACAGATTAGAACCCACATTTAGAATTTTAAATTACACATCAACAATGACCTTGAGCATTCCCCTGATTCATTTATTGTATGAAGGGAAATCTATAGATATGGGTAAACCTTTAAGTGTTACAAAAATGTTAGCTGCGTACTACAATGATTATTAATTTCTTCTATCCTGATCAAGGGAATTCAAATAGAAATGGTCTGTGACAAGAATCATTATGTGGCTACTATTTTTTAGTATCTGATAAAAAACAACTGTTTTTTTTTGTAGGTGAACAAAAAGTATTTATATGTAAGCTCATCTTCTGGAAACTTACTGAAAGTCTACTCAGAAGAATACCAATAGCACACAGAATTGGGGGGTGGGTGGGAGGAATGGTTTATACTCAGCTTGCTCCCACATGATTTCTGATCCTTTTCCAACTTTCTACTTTGGAAAAGTTTTCATTCCAAGTAGCTTGAATATTGGACAGCTAGGTGACCAGTGGATAGAGCCCTGGACTTGGAATCAGAAAGATTCATCTTCATAAGTTCAAATCCAGCCTCAGACATTTACTAGTTGTGTGACCCTGGGCAAGTCACTTGACCTCATTTGCCTCAGCTTTCTATCTGTGAAATGAGCTGGAGAAGGAAATGTTCAAAACACTACTCTATCTTTGCCAAAAAAACTCCAAATGGGATCACGAAGAGTCAAGTATGACTCAACAACAGCTTTAATGTTAAGAAGAATTTGGCATCTGTTAGTAACATTAATCTTGAAATTTTATGGATCAGTGTTATTTACATACAATTGTGATCAACAATTCAGTCTGTGATAATCTATCAATGAGTAAGCATTTATTAAGCACCTGCTATGTGTTTGGCACTGTACTAGGTGCTAGGCTACTAGGATAAAGAATGAAATAATTCCTACCACACAAGAAGCTCACATTCTAGTGGGAGAGACGATATATGCATAAGTATATGCAATATAAATAGAAAAGTGAATACATACAAAATATGAGTCAGGAAAGGATTTATGTTGAAGCAGGTGCTCTAAACTTTGCCTTTTTATTTTTTTTTTCTCTGTTTAGAATTTTATTTTCCAAATTACATGTAAAAACCACATTTGACATCAATTTTTTTAAAACTTGTGTTCCAACTTCTCTTCTGCCCTCCCTTCCCACCCCCACCCCCAAGAACTCAAGCAGTTCAATACAAGTTATAACATGAGTAGTCATGGAAAACATCTCCACATTAGCTAGGTTGTAAGAGAAAAACAGATAAAAACAAAACTTCAGATTAAGGAACTGTCAAAAAAATATGCTTCAATCTGTTTTCAGATACCATCAGTTCTTTCTCTGTAGATGGATTGCAATTTTCATAAGGTCTTCAGAGTTATATCGGATCATTGCATTGCTGAAAATAACCATATGCTTCCTAGCACATGGTCATCTTACACTATTGCTGTTCTTTTGTATACAGTACATTTAACTCTGCTTCAGTTCATGTAGGGTCTTTCCAGATTTTTCTGATAGCATCCTTTTCATCATAATTTTCATTTATTTATTTATTTTTTAAAGAGTTTTTTATTTATGCTACAGGCAATAGAGAAATCACTGAAATTTTTTTTCCTCTCTCTCTCTCTCTTTTTTTTTTTTTTTTTGGTTAGGCAATTGGGGTCAAGTGACTTGCCCAGGTCCCACAGCTAGTAAGTGTAAGTGTCTGAGGCCGGATTTGAACTCAGGTCCTCCTGACTACAGGGCTGGTGCTCCTATCCACTATGCCACCTAGCTGCCCCATAATTTTTTATATAGTACCTTAAACTTGACAAAGAATTTTCTTCATAATAGCCCAGCATAGTAGGTACCATACGTTTTGTGCCATTATAGTCAATCATTCATAATCTTTTCCCTCCATCCTATTCCCTTCTCATGATATTATTCTATTTTCTATCTTCCTTTTACCCTATTCCTCCCCAACAAAGTGTTTTGCTTCTGACTACCACCCCCCCTCTCCCGCTCTGCCCTCCCTTCTTTCACCCTTTCCATCCTTATACTTTTCCCCCTCCTACTTTCCTGTAGGGTTAAATAGATTACTCCTCCCAATTGGTTTGTGTATGTTATTCCCTCCTTGAGCCCACTCTGATGAGATTAAGGTCTTTGAGCTAATTCTGTGTTCTAAATTTTTCTTCCTCCCTCATCAACCCTCCCTATGAAGTCAAGCAATTCAATATGTCATACATGTGCAGTTATGCAGAACATCTTCACCTCCCTGGAAAGTGTTTTGCTTTTTACTGCTCCTCCCCTAATCTGTCCTTCCTTCCTTCCCCTCTTCTCCCCACCCCCCCATATCATTCCCCTCCCACTTTCTCTCAGGGTAAAATATATTACCATACCCCCTTGAGTATGTATGTTATTCCCTCTTTGAGCCAATTCTGATGATAGTAAGGTTCACTCACTCTTCCATTCCTTCCCCCTCTTCCCCTCTCCTCCATAAGATTTTTTCTTGTTTCCTTCATGTGAGCTACCTGTCCCCAGTCCACTTCTCCCCTTCCCCTTCCCCCAGTGTATTCCTCCTATCCTTCAACCCTATTTTAAAGATGTCATCATGGGTTAGCTAGGTGGCACAGTAGACAAAGCACTAGCCCTGGACCCAGGAGGCTCCAAGCCCAAATCTGGCCTCAGACATAAGACACCTCACCCTGCCTACCCCACAAAAAAATAAGGATAAACAAAAAATAAATGCTTTAAAGATATCATCCCTTCATATTCAGTTCAGACCAATGTCCTCTGTCTAAGTATATTCCTTTCAGCTACCCTAAGAAAGTTCTTATGAGTTAGAAGTATTATTTTTCCCATGTAGGAATGTAAAACAGTTTAACTTTTTAATATCCTCATGATTCTTTTTCATGTTTGCCTTTTTATGCTTCTGTAGGGTCTTGTATTGGAAAGTCAAATTTTTCTATTCAGTTCAGGTCTTTTCATCACAGAATGCCTGTCAGTCCTCTTTTCATGAAGTCCCATTTTCCCCCCTGAAAGATTTACACTCAGTTTTGCTGGGTAGGTGATTCTTGGTTGTAGTCCCAGATTCCTTTGCCCTCTGGAATGTCATATTCAATGCCCTCCAGTCTTTAATGTAGTGTAAGGGTTTTTTTTTTTAAAGATCCCCCAGGTTTGTAAGCCCCATTACAGGCCAGCTAGCTGTAATATTGGGACTCAAAAAAAAATGGGGGACCTCTAGGTCCTGAGCCTCCTCTCTTCCACACTGCCCCTCCTCCCCAATTGTTTCTCACAGACTCGATGAGAACCAAGATTAAAAAGCCTCTTTTCAGATAAACAAATAAAAAAAACCCACCAGGGTTTATTGATGAGAATAAATTTAGAAATAAGGATAAAGAAAAGCAGGACATACAACCTGTAAACTCGCCCGCCAGGACTCAGCTGCATTCAAGGAGAGTTAATTTTGAGGAAAAATTCATTATATATTGCAGTTAAGAGAAAACTTCCCAAACTATTAGGACCAGCAAGCAAAGAGAAAGAAATTCACTTGGTCATCTCTTGAAAGAAAATTCTACCTGAGAACACCCATAATGACATTTCCAAATTTAGGAGCTTAAAGGTCATAGAAAAAAGACTACAATAGAAAAAATAAAGATCTTAAAGAACAAGGAACCGCAGACAGGATCATACACATTTGTGGTGTAACTATTATAAAGGAATGGAAAGCTTGTAATAAAAATATTATAAAAGTCAAAGAAAAAGTTTATGGACAACAAATAACATCCTATAAGATTGAGTATAATCCTCTAGAGGGGAGATGATTAGGGATTTGTAAGAATATATTGACTTTTAGGTATCCTTGATGTAAATATCAAAGTTAGTTAGAACCTTGAAATACAAGAGATAAAGTGAAACATAGAAGGTAAATATATTAGAGCAGTTGTTGTTCAGTGATTCAGTCATGTCTAACTCTTGTGACCCCATGGACCATAGCATACCAGGCCCTTCTTTCTTCCACTGTCTCCCAAAGTTTGTCCAAGCTCATATTCATTGCTTCTGTGGCACCATCTATCTCATCTCTGCTGCTCCCTTCTCTTTCTGCCTTCCTTCTTTCTCAGCATTAGAGTCTTTTTGAATGATCTCTGTCTTCTCATTATGTAGTCAAAGTATTGAAACTTCCCCTTCAGTATTTGTCCTCCCAATGAATAGTCAGAGTTTAATTTCTTTACATATTCACTGATTTGATCTTCTTGCTGTCCAGGGAACTCTCAAAGTCTTCTCCCAGCACCACAACTTGAAAGCATCAATTCTGAAGTGCTCAGCTTTCCTTATAATTAAACATTACTAACTGGGGGAAATAAAAACCATAGCTTTGACTATATGGACCTTTTTTGGCAAGATGATATCTTTATTTTTTTAGTATGCTGTCCAGATTTGCCATAGCTTTCCTTCCAAGGAGCAAGTATCTTTTAATTGCATGGCAGCAGTCACTGTCTGGTGGTGATCACTGAGCCCAAGAATATAAAATCTGACACTGCTTCATTTCTTCTCCCTCTATTTGTCAGAAAGTAATGGGATCAGATGCCATGGTATCAATTGTGTTTTTTTCCAATGTTAAGCTTCAAGACAGCTTTGATGCTCTCCTCTTTCATTTCGTCATTTAAGAGGCTTCCTCAATCTTCACTTTCTGCTATCAGAGTGTATCATCCACATATCTGAGATTGTTGATATTTCTCCCAGCAATCTTAATTCTGGCTTTTTGATTCCACCAACCATGGCATTTGTTTGATGCACTCTGCATATAAGTTAAATAAAGTGATGACATCCAGCCTTGTTGTACTCTTACCAATCCTGAACTAATCTATCGTTTCCATGTTCAGATCTAACTGTGCTTCTTGACCTGGCATAACAGTTTTCCTCAGGAGACAAGTTGATACACCCTCCCATTCTCCATTTCTTTGAAGCCTTGTCCACAATTTGTTTGTGATACACACAGTCAAAGGCTTTAGTGTTGTCAACAATGCAGAAGTAAATTTTTTCTGCAATTCCCCTTGCTTTCTCTACACTCCAGTGAGCAGTTAGATCAGTTTACAAGGAGCTATATGCTAAATAATTGTTTACATTATAATACGCGGAGAAGAGACAAGTGTCTATTTAGAGACCACTATCTTCAAGGTTCATACTGGGAGAAAAAAAAATAAGGACAAATACACAGGCCAGAGGGTAATTTTTTCATTTTGTTTTGTGTTTTAAAGAGAGGGAGAAATAGCTGGGGAAAAAGAAATAGACTACAGGGAAAAAATGAAGAAGAAAAAGATGCGTTTTTTTCCTCATCATAAGTGAAGTATGCTTTAAAAAAGGTGGGGTATAGAAACATGAAGGAGGTGTGAAGGACCTGGCATTTCATAAACTTTACTTTTATAAGGACCAGTTAAAGGAGAATTGAACAATCATGAGTTTGGTTTAGAAATAAATTCAAAGGGGGCAGCTAGGTGGTGCTGTGGATAAAGCACTAGCCCTGGATTCAGGAAGATCTGAGTTCAAATTCGGCCTCAAACACTTGATACTTACTAGCTGTGTGACCCTGGGCTTAAACCTCATTGCCCCGCAAAAAAAAAGAAAGGAAGGAAGGAAGGAAGGAAGGAAGGAAGGAAGGAAGGAAGGAAGGAAGGAAGGAAGGAAGGAAGGAAGGAAGGAAGGAAGGAAGGAAGAAAAAGAGATTCAAAAGGCAACAGGTAGAAACTGAGGGGGATTTAAGAAAGAGGATAAAGTTTGGAAGGAAATGGTCATAAATAAAAAGAACTTCAATTTTGGAAAGTGCATCCTAAAGGAGTAGCTGAATGCAGAGAAAGAAACTGTACGAGAAGAGAGGAGGGGGTAGAGGAGGATGAGACCATTTCAATTAGAGTATTCATACTGATCACATTCCTTTTCTCTTTTGACCTACTTTTTTGTAAAGAGGGAGACAAAGTCAGAGAGTGGAAAATTATAAGAGACTAAGATGAAGGGAAAAACACAATTAATAATCATAATTATGAATGTGAATGGGGCAAAATGAAATGTAGACAGGAGAATGAATTAGAAAGTAGACTCAAGCCCCTAAAGAGAAAAAGGCCTATTTGTACAAAAATATTTATAGCACCTCTTTTTGTGGTGGCTAAGAATTGGAAATCAAAGGAATACCCATCAACTGGGGAATGGCTAAACAAGCTGTGATATATGATGGTGATGGAATATTACTGTGCTATAAGAAATTACAAGCAGGATGATTTCAGAAATGTCTGGAAAGACTTGTATGAACTGATGTATAGTGAAATGAGCAGAACCAAGAGAACATTTTGCACAGAGACAGCAATATTGTCTGATGAACTGTGAATGACTTAACCATTCTCAACAATACAATGATCAAAGACAATCCCAAAGGACTATTGATGAAGCATACTAACTACCTCCAAAGAAAGAACTGATATTGATTGAACATGGACAGAAGTATACTACTTTCCATTTTCTTTCATTTTTTCTTTTGTTCAAGTTTTCTTGTACAAAATGACTAATATAGTAGGGGCAGCTAGATGGCGCAGTGGATAGAGCACTGGCCTTGGAGTCAGGAGTACCTGAGTTCAAATCCGGCCTCAGACATTTAATACTTACTAGCTGTGTGACCCTGGGCAAGTCACTTAACCCCAATTGCCTCACTAAAAAAAAAAAAAAGACTAGTACAGTAATGTTTTACATAATTGTGCATGTATAACCCATATTATTTATTTATTTATTTAGAATTTTCCCCAAGTTACATGTAAAAACAAATTTTCACATCGATTATTTATTTATTTTTATTTTTGGTGAGGCAATTGGGGTTAAGTGACTTGCCCAGGGTCACACAGCTAATAAGTGTTAAGTGTCTGAGGCTGTATTTGAACTCAGGTACTCCTGACTCCAGGGCCAATGCTCTATCCACTGCACCACCTAGCTGCCCCCACATCAATTTTTAAAATTTTGTGTTCTAAATTCTCTTCCTCCCTCCCTCCCCACCCCCACCCCTTAAAAACTCAAGCAATTCAATATGTTATACATGTACAGTCATGCAAAACATTTCCACATTACTCAGGTTGTGAAAGAAAACAGACAAAAAACTTTAGAAAGCAGAACTAACAAAAAAATTATACTTCAATCTGTATTCAGATACCATCAGTTCTTTCTCTGTAGATGGATTGAATTTTTCATAAGTCTTTCTGATAACATCCTGCTCATCATTTCTTTCTTTCTTTTTTTTTTTGGTGAGGCAATTGGGGTTAAATGACTTGCCCAGGGTCCCACAGCTAGTAAGTGTTAAGTGTCTGAGGCCAGATTTGAACCCAGGTCCTTCTGAATCCAGGGCAGGTGCTACCTAGCTTCCCCCTGCTCATAATTTCTTACAGCACAATAGTGTTCCATCCTAATCTCATCCCCCAATTTGTTCAGCCATTCCCCAATTTATGGGCATCACCCCAATTTCGAATTCAACTTTTTTTTTAAATCTCTGTTAGGATACAAACCTAGTAGTGGTATTGCTAGGTTGAAGAGTATGCATGATTTTATAGCCCTTTCTTTGGCTATAGTTCCAAACTGCTCTACAGAATTGTAGAATCAGTATAACCCACATCTGATTACTTAATACCTCAGGGAAGGGGGAGCTAAGGGAGGGAAGGAGGGATAAAATTTGAAACTCAAGACTATAAATAAAATGTTTATTATTTCTTAAAAGGGGGGGCAGCTAGGTGGCACAGTGGATAGAGCACCAGCCCTGGATTCAGGAGGCCCTGAGTTCAAATCTGGCCTCAGAAACTTAACACTTACTAGCTGTGGGACCCTGGGCAAGTCACTTAACCCACATTGCCCTGCCAAAAAAAAAAAAGAGAGAGAGAGAGAAAAGAAAAAAGAAAAAGAAAGAAAGTAGAATCAAATTGTACATTTTTTCATAAGATATATGCTTAAAATATGAAAATTCACACAGAATTAAAATTAGAGACTGGAACAGAATTTATTATGTCTGAAGAGAATACAAAAAAATCAGGGGGTGGGAATCATTGTCTCAAACAAGGCAACAGTAAAAAAAATAAACATAGAGATAAGCAGGGAAACTACAGTATGTTTAAAGGCATTAGAAATAACTAAATAATTTCAGTGCTTAATATGTGTGCACCAAATAGCATGGCATCTACATACTTAATGGAAAAGGTAATTGAATGTCAAGGAGAAATCCACAGTAAAACTGTAATCATGGGGGATCTACGCCACTGTGCCTTTTTCAAACATACATATCTAACAAGAAAAGATATATATTTTTTAAATTAAGGACACAAATGGAATTTTAGAAAATTTAGATATGATACATCTCTGGTGATTATTAAATGAGACTAAAAAACTACACATTCTCAAGTGTGCATGTTATCATTACAAAAATTGACAAAAATTATGCTAATGCATAAACCCTCATAAACAAATATAGAAAAGCAGAAATATTAAACACATCCTTTCCAGACCATGAAGCAACATAATTATAACCAATAAATTCTTCATTTGAAGAAGAATTCAGCTTAAATGGAAACAATTATATAATCCTAAAAAAATAAACATCAAAGGACAAATCACAGAATTAATAATTTTATTTTTTAAAATGAGATAATGTTGGTACAGAAACTTTTGTGGTGTAACCAAAGCAGAAAAATGTAGATATCTTAACACTTTCATAAAAAAAAAAAGATGAATAAAAGAATTGGTCAAGCAACTTAAAAAAACGTGAAAGAAAAAATCACAAGTAAACACAAAATAAAAATTTTGAAAATCAAAAAAGAAATAAAACCCAAAAGGGGCAGCTAGGTGGTACAGTGGATAAAGCATTGGCCCTGGATTCAGGAGGACCTAAGTTCAAATCCAGCCTTAGACACTTGACACTTAGTAGCTGTGTGACCCTGGGCAAGTCACTTAACCCTCATAGCCCAGAAAAACAAAAACAAAAATATATGAATCAGTACATTAGTCGTTCTTTCTCTCCTTCCTTCTTTTTTTTCTCCTTTCCTTCTCCTCCCTCCCTCTCTCTTTCTTTTTTACTGTCTATCTTTGTCTCCTTATCTCCTTCTTGATGGAAGTACAGTAATCACTCATGGCCTGATCCCACTCTTGATCAGTTCATCCCTTTTTAGGTAACCTGGTGGCCTCATCATCCATATTGGCATTATATTTAATGCAGATTCCTGATTGGGGTTGGCACTCCTGCAATTCAGAACTCTTGAGCTCAAGTAATCCACCAGCCTAAACCTCCACAGATACAGGGATTATAGGTATATACCACCACATCTGCCAAACTAGCAGTTTTCAAAAACTTCTATATAACTAGTCCAAACAAACTTTCTGTCAACCCGGTTGAAATGCAATGAACAGGGGCAGCTAGATGGCGCAGTGGTTAAAGCGCTGGCCCTGGATTCAGGAGTACCTGAGTTCAAATCCAGCCTCAGACACTTAACACTTACTAGCTGTGTGACCCTGGGCAAGTCACTTAACCCCCATTGCCCTGCAAAAAAAAAAAAGAAAGAAAGAAAAGAAATGCAATGAACAAAAAATGAAATGACAGCTACCTGAAAACCGGAGAAGAAAAAGCTTGAAATCACTAATTGTAAGTAAAGTGAAAAATAAAACAAGTCAGATCTTCTATCTTATTCCCATCAGATTGACAAAGATGACAAAAAAAGAAAAATGACAATTGTTGAAGAATGTGTGGAAAAGACAGACAGATTAATGAACTTTTTTTTTAATTTTTTTTTTTTTAGTGAGGCAATTGGGGTTAAGTGACTTGCCCAGAGTCACACAGCTAGTAAGTGTTAAGTGTCTGAGGCCGGATTTGAACTCAGGTACTCCTGACTCCAGAGCTGGTGCTCTATCCACTGTGCCACCTAGCTGCCCCCTCAGATTAATGAACTTTTAATAGAGTTGAGAATTGGTTCAGCCATGCTAAAAAACAATTAGGAAATATATCTCAAATGTCACTAAATCCTGTAGTAGCCTCACATATACCCCCAAAGAGTTCAAAGACAGAAAGGGCACATGCATATATACTTCATATCTCTATCTCTATCTCTACATACATACATACATACATACATACATACATACATACATACATACATACATACATACATACATATACATAATGTTTATAGAAGAACCTTTTTTGAAGCACAGAACTGGAAATAAAATGAGTATCCATCAAATGGGGAATGACTGAATATAATATGGTATATGAATATAATAGAATGCTATTGTGCCATATAAATCATTAAAGGGACTGATTCAGAGAAACCTGGGAAGTTTGTTATGAACTGATACAGACTGAAGTGAACACAACTAGGAAAACAATATTTTTGAAAGACTTCAAAGCTTTGATCAAAGTGTAGCAAATCCTAAAGCTACTCTCCCAACCCCCACTCACACTGGCAGGTTGGCTCTCCAGAGTTTGGATGACTACATCTCTCTTTGGGTCCTCTGGAACCTAAGGAATGGTTTTCTAATGCTTTAACTCATGAGTCCTTATCAGGGTGTTTCCCCCCATAATCATGAATTAATATCAGTTACTAAGTAGACTTACTTAGTTTTGGGGGTTTTTTGTTTGTTTTTTAGTGAGGCAATTGGGGTTAAGTGACTTGCCCAGGGTCACACAGCTAGTAAGTGTTAAGTGTCTGAGGCTGGATTTGAACTCAGGTACTCTTGACTCCAGGGCTGGTGCTCTATCCACTGCGCCACCTAGCTGCCCCTAAAATATCTCATTTTACTTTATTTTTATTATTTTTTTAATTTTTGGTGAGGCAATTGGGGTTAAGTGACTTGCCTAAGGTCACACAGCTAGTAAGTGTCAAGTGTCTGAGGTCGGATTTGAACTCAGGTCCTCCTGACTCCAGGGCCGGTGCTCTATCCACTGCGCCACCTAGCTGCTCCTTTACTTAGTTTTTAAAGGGAGGCATTTACTAAGGTAATATAGTAGGAACAGTTGGTGTAAAACATCCCTCAAAAGTTTATGACACACACTAAGCAGTGGAGAGAGTCCAGAGGAAAGTGGGCTTGTTTAAAGAATACATGTTACAAAAGGGTAACCCATAGTTTCAGTTGTTGGAAGTCATTTTCCCCTTTGTGGGGGTACTCTTGAAGTTTCTCATAAGTACATTATAGCTTCTCTTCTGGGCCCTTCGTCAAGTCTTGAATCTGCTTTCCTTGGTACATCTAGTTAGTGCTCAGCTCCCTGTGTTATCTGTCCCAGCAAAGCTGTTAGGAGTAGGATGCCAAAGGAAAATCTGTAGGCTTCTGCCTCTCTAAAATCCATAGGGTCCTCCTCTGCTAAAGACAGGGAGGAGGGCAGTTTGAAGAGGAAGTTGAGATCAAGACCAAGACTTTACTCCTCCTCCCCTCATCCTTAAGCAATTCTTTCTAAAGGGTTTGGCTCAAAGGCTTTCTCTCATTCAAATCTCTGATTCTAAACTAGCTTGATGGTTTTATATGTTTCACAGGGTATAACCAAGTCCTATAACCAATCCAAACAAACTCTCTGTCACACCTGGTTGAAATGCAATGACTAACTATGACTTCAGAAGACTGAGGATGAGGTAGGATTCCCATTTCTTGGCAGACATGATGGATTAGAGGAGCCAAATAAGGCATGTGCAACAACACAGAAATGTTTTTAGGTCCAGGCAGCCTGGGACACTGACCTTCTCTTCCTAAAGAGTCCCTTACTCTGAATTCAAGTATATAGACTGGGTTCAGTTTTAGGAAAGCTTATTCCCTAAAGAAAAAAGTTAAGCTTTTTCTCAAATACTTTGATTTTTTATATTCCACCACAGAGCCCTGGAGAATATAACTTAAAACTTAGGTTTGGCTCATGTATTAGGGTCTCTCCAAAAAGGGAGTAAAATGATTTTCAATATACAATATGGATTAGGTATAGGACAGCTATTTATTTCCTCCACACAAAAGAAATTATTAAACACAAAAGAGCCACAAGTGGACATTGGCAAAATCTTAAGCTTGAAGTAGTAACTTGGAGCTACTTTTATACTCTCCCAGAAGGTTGATACAGAAAATATTAAAATGAAGCCAATTGGGGCAGCTAGGTGGCATAGGGGATGGAGCACCGGCCCTGGAGTCAGGAGTACCTGAGTTCAAATCTGGCCTCAAACACTTAACACTTACTAGCTGTGTGACCCTGGGCAAGTCACTTAACCCCAATTGCCTCACTTAAAAAAAAAAATGAAGCCAATTAGGTGTTTTGTACCATACAGTGCAGGCCTGAGTCATTCATAGCCAAAATCAGGTTCACCATGCAGTGGATTGGAACCAGGCAGGGAACATTATTCATACTATGAATAACCCACTAGAAAGGGTAAATCTAAATATTTTCTGAGCACAGGGCCCTGATTGAATAGTCTTTCCACTAAAAAAGAAAAAAAATACATATTGTATGGATTTTTGATGCTTTCTAAGTCTAAGCAAGCAGATAGAGGGCCAGGCTTGAAGTCAGAAAGACCTATCTTCATGAGTTCAAATCTGGCCTTAGATATTTAGTAGCTGTGTGATCCTAGGCAAGTCACTTAACTCTGCCTCAGTTTCCTCATCTTTAAAATGAGCTGGAGAAGAAAATGGCAAACCACTCCACTATCTTTGCCAAGAAATCCCCAAATGGGGTCAAAAAGACTTGGACAGTACTGAAATGACTCAACAACAACACAAGTCTAGAATTCAAAAGTATATTCTGAGACTGTTATATACTAATTGCTTTATGTGTGTATTTTTCTTTTTTTTTCTGGATAGCATTTTCTTTCTTTCTTTCTTTCTTTCTTTCTTTCTTTCTTTCTTTCTTTCTTTCTTTCTTTCTTTCTTTCTGTGAGGCAATTGGGGTTAAGTGACTTGCCCAGGGTCACACAGCTAGTATGTGTTAAGTGTCTGAGGTCAGATTTGAACTCAGGTCCTCCTGAATCCAGGGCCAGTGCTCTATCCACTGTGCCACCTAGTTGGCCCCCATGGATAGCACTTTCTTTATGTATCAAGACACTGTGTTTTGCTTGGTATCTTTATGTTCAGGGTGTCTGTCACAGTCTTTGTAGGTATTTCCTTCATCCATTGGTTCAAAATCAATTCCATATTCGAGCTTGAATTCTTTAGTGTCTATCTTTCCTTAGTGTACATTAAGAATTTTACACTTATTGATTCTAAATGACATTTTGATATTATTGTAGAAAGATTCCATTAGATGAAAGGAATACTTAATATGTTTCTTTGTCAAATCATATAACTTGATGCCATCCATGTAACTTACAGGAGTGTGTTAGAACCAGCTCTTATAGGCTCATGAAGTCTGATAATTACATTTTCAGTGTGAGAATCTATACTTCAGAAATTGGCAAAAAAAAAATCAGAGCTTGAGTTATTGTTTATTGTCTAGACTTAAGAAAAGTGATGAAAAAAATGTTAACAGTGCAAATCAAACTTAAAAATGGAGACTGTTGAGTGGCATAGAAGGTAGAGTTCAGGGCCTGGAGTCAAGAAGATAGGAGTTCAAATCTGGACTCAGACGCTTTAATAGATATGTGAGACTGGGAAAGTCACTTAATCACTATTTGCCTCAATCCATTGGAGAAGGAAATGGCAGGCCACTCCAATACACACACATATATGTACACACACTGTATATACATTGTATATATACTGTGTATATATATATTTAGTATATATATACTGTGTGTGTGTGTGTGTGTGTATGTATAGCCAAGAAAACTGTATATGGGGTCACAAAGAGTTGGATACACTGAACCAAGAACAAACTTAAAGTGTGTCCTGTATGATATTTGTGTGTGTGTGTGTGTGTATGTGTGTGAGATTTGGTTGTTAAACATTTACACAGCCTATCTTTTACTGCAAATCATAACTAGTTCTAGTTAGGAGAGATGAAAATGAATTAAGGCTAGGCAGAATCATAATAGGGTTAGATTGTCACCTTGAAAATATCATATTTAATATAAATTATTCTTGATATTTACATTGGTAGTATATTTAAATAGACAGTACGTTAAAACTCTACATCATATCCTCTTCTCCTTTGTAAGGTCAATTCCTCTATTAGATTTATTGATCTATTACAACAAGAATTATTTAATGTGCTTACCATGTGTCCAGCTCTGTGCTAATTGGCAGGGCACCACCCACACATACCCAACACATTATGGGAAAACAGTCTCCTTCCTCATGGAGATTCCATTATAAGCATCTCTAGGAATCTACACTTAAGACGATACTTTTTCTCTCCTTTTCCATTTCTTCTTATGTATCAACTCTTTCCCTGATGTCTACAAACTTGCCCTGATCTCCCCTGATCTTCAGACAGGGAGGGGAGAGGACTGGAAAAGGCTTCTGCAATTGAGATGTGAGCAGGATCATAAAAAAAAAAAAAAATGAGAGAAACCAGGAGGTAGGAGCAAGCAGGAACAGCCATTCCAGGAACAGGAGTGACCAGTGAAAATGCCCAGAGTCAGGACTCTGACCATCCTAGCTACCAGTGTCAACTGGATCTGAGAAAACATAGAGGAAAGTGTAAAAAGATTTGGTCTGTTGGTATAGGGAGGCATTGGAGTATACTGAGTAGGGGGTCAGACGCGGTCAGATCTTCCTAAAGGAAGATCAACTGGGCAGATGAGTGGGGGAAAACTCAGCTAGGGAAACCAACCAGAAGCTATTGAAATTCCATGGGATAGCCAGTTCGAGCTGTCCTGTTTCAAGACCCAGGGCACAAGAGAGTAGTTAGGGCAATGGTAGAACTGCTGGGTCAAAGGTTATAAAGTTTAGAAACCTGTGCAGTGGATGGAGTAAAAAAGACTCATCTTCCTGAGCTAAATCTGGCCTCAGAAACTTAGTAGCTATGTGACCCTGGGCAAGTCACTTCACCCTGTTTGCCTCAGCTTCCTCATCTATAAAATGAGCTGGAAAAGAATTGGCAAACCACACCCATATCTTTTTTTTTTTTGTGGGGCAATGAGGGTTAAGTGACTTGCCCAGGGTCACACAGCTAGTTAAGTGTCAGTGTCTGAGGCCGGATTTGAACTCAGGTCCTCCTGAACTCCAGGGCTGGTGCTTTATCCACTGTGCCACAAGCTGCCCCCCTAGTATCTTTTGCTAAGAAAACTCCAAATGGAGTCATGGAGAGTTGGATACAAGTGAACAACTCCTGTATAGAAAAGTAAACTTTTCTTAAAAAGCATTTTTTTAAAGAATGGTACTTTTCAAAGCAATACTAGTTCAAGCCACTAGAAAACTTAGCTTGAAGAATTATAATTAGTCTCTATTAAAATCACTTTCTTTTCTTCTCTGAACTATCAGGATTGAGAGAGATCACTGTTAATATTAACAATAATATAAACAATATTAAACTCAGAACACATTTTAAGCACAAAGCAAGCCCAAAAAGTAAAAAGTATGATTGTTTTAACAGTGGAGCCTTAATACAGTAGGTTCCCCACTTAGAGTACAGGAAAGTGTCAAAGTTTCATGACTTGACTCATCAATATAATAATAGTTCACATTTAAATAGGGTAAAGTGCTTTCCTCACAGTAACTTCATGACGTAGTCAGGACAAAGTATTATCACCATTTTAAGGATGAAAAAATTGAGGCTGGGATGGGCTAACTTTTCATAGTCCCGTAGCTTCTGGCCTTCAGTCCATTGCTCTTTTCACTATGCTGTGTAGGCTCTCCACACTAGAATTGCAGCATGTTACATCTGGTCTGGGACCTTAGAGATCATCTATCCCAACCCCTCACTTTATAGATGAAGAAAATTGGCTCAGAGTGATTATTGTAGTGCAAACAAGCTAGTATCAGAGCTGGCTTGAAATCCACAAGTCGATTTCTAGTCTAGCTCTTAAGAGAAGAAACTTTATCTGAATTTATATCCCTACAGGTGCTAGCAAAGCGCACACAGTAGGCATTTAATAAATATGTTATTGTTTTCCTGTATGGGCTCTAAAGTAAAGATGAATATAAATATAATTAATTTTTGAGTCTGCATTTATTGTATTTTTGTCATTATTCACCTCTAAGATGAATAATTTTTTTATCCTTGTCAAAAATATATCATTGAAAACGAATTTTAAAACATTTTACAATTGTGGGTAAAGGATCCTAATGATAAGGATAAATATTATCAAGGAAAAAGTAAAATTGGGGTTGGTTACATGGAAATACTTTTCCAACACTCAGATTTTATGTCTAGTACTCGGTAAAAGGTCAGCTTGAAACAAATTGCATGTTAGTAACATATGTAGAAAAAGGGTCCCGATTTTGAGTAGGCTTGCATAGGAGCATTTGGTAGGACAGTATAAGGGTCACGGACATCATTTTAAAATGCTATTGGATTCTGTTATAATTGATCCCTATTATGCCCCCAAGTTTCATCTCTTTATCTGGTGACCCCTGGTGCTCTTAGCTGGTATAACCTCGAATAAGAGCGTGGACCAATGGGGCCCCATAGCCTCATAGGATGCTAGCATAGTTCAACATTTCCTGTTTGAACTTTTCAGGGCCGAATTTTGTCCGTATCTAGTATTAAAGAGAACAACAATGACAACAACCCCAACAACCCCCCCCAAAAAACAAAAACAAATAAAAAACCCCCCAAAAACCCAGCCTAGCTGTAAGTCATATGCACATATGGAAGGAAAGAGCAACCGACCCCAAAATAGCAGCGAAGATGGAAACAAATTCTAGATAGTAGTTGGTGCAAAAGAAATGAAAACATTTTTGTCTCCCCCACCCCCACTCCTTACCGGCAGGTTTCCATGTATTTAGTTATGCTTTTTAAATGGGGGGAAACTTATTTATTATTCTCTGGCCCCTTTGGCTCTCAGAAACATTTTTTCTTCTATTGTGGGATCTAGAGAAGGAACTGAGAAATGGCCCTTAACTGGAATTGGGAGAGAGGGGGATGGATAATTTTCTTGGCTCTTTCTCTCCCCAATCATTAAAGCTCCACTAGTCCTTATTAGACCTCATGTGCAATCTTCCCAGAGTCTATTCTATCCCCTGAAAGAAGTTTGTGGCTTTCCCTGTTTTGTAAGTGAAGGCTCTGGCTATCCTTCTGTTTCTGCCCTCTTTCCTCCACCCTCACGCCCCTACAGTCACTGAATATCTACTTCTGCTCTCTCCATTAAAACTGAACAACAGATCATTTTCCATTGCATGGCAACCCCAAGAGGGCTCTAGCCTCAGCAGAGCATGATGGGAGTCTCTTTTTACTCTCACTCATTCCCTTCCCCCCACCCCCATTTTTCCCCCCTTCCCCTCCTCCAGAATTAATTCCTTAATAACGTATTTCTTAGGTAGCGCAGGCTCCCGGATGCATATTAGAATCCACAGTAAGGCTAGCCCAGCCAACCCGAAGCATAAAGCGGGGCGGTTTCCGAAACAAACTACAACTCCTAGGAGACACCGGGCTTCAAACTGCCGCAGAGCACCACGGGCGTCGTAGGCCACCTGCCCCACGTTCCCTTCGAAGTACTGGTCGGAGAAAACCACAAATCCCAGGGAGGCCCGGGTGCGGGCACGCCTGCGCGGGAGCCAGAGGGAGGGAGTTGGGGTCGGGAGGGGCGGGGCAGTACCGCCCCGGGTGGGGGGCGGGGACCGAGGGGACTGTGTGGAGGCTTCTGGCTCCCGGCGCCATTTAGCGCGGAGTTTCTCCGGCGGACGCGCCGCTTCTCTCCCCTCCGCCCAGCCCCACCTTTCCCGGTGACAGAAGGCGCCAGGTGGGGGGTGACGACTCCCTCTCTTCCCCAACCCCCCCACCCCTCCACCCAATCCTCTTAGCCTCCTTAACTCCCCGAGCTGGGGTAGCGGTGGAGCGTGAATTCTCTCCCCACCGACCCCTCCCCCCTCAGCCCTGAGGCGCCCGGCACCGGCCCGGGAAGCGAAGGGGTTTTGCTGGGCCCGAGGCCGGCGGGCAGGCCTCTGGGAAGGGGGGGATCGGCTCCCAAGCGGCCGTGACTTCCATCTTTCACGTCTGGGCGGCCCGATGGGCACCCAGTGAGGCAGGAGCGCTCTTGGCCACCCCACCCCCCGGCGGGGGCGTGTGTAGGAGGAAGAGGGGCGCGAAGGACTGAACCGCCGGGAGCCTTCGACCCCGTCCCGTGCCCCTCCGCCCGCCTCGGCCCCTCCCTATACTTTTGCCCGGGACCCGGGCGAGGAGACGCCGCCGCCCGCCGGCCGAGTCGGAGGAGGCGTCCCTCCCTCCGCTCGTTGCCGCCGCCGCCTCAGGGCTACCAGCCCGCCCTGCTGGGGGGGAGGGGGGCACGGAAGTGCGGTGGTTGTAGGGAAGCCGGAGCCGCCGACGACAGCGACGGACGACGACGCCCGCGCCGCCGCATCGCTTCCCTTCGTAGCTGTCGTCCTGCCCCCTCTCATGACTGCGGTGCCTCAGCTCTTGTTCCCGCCCGGCCGCCCCCAGCCGCAGATGGATGCGGAGCGTGAGGCGCTAACTCCCCCGGACCAGTGCCGGAGCCCCAGCAGCGAGCCCAGCCAGCAGCAGCAGCGGCGGCGGCGGCGCAGCGCCAGCAGCAGTCGGGCCCCAGCGTCTCGCCTCGCCGCTCGGGAGCCCTGTCGGTGCTGAGCCGGAGCAGCCGTTCCCGCTCGGGAGGAGAAGCCGCGGTCGCCGCCCTCGGACCGTCTCCCCTCTTCATCCTTTCGGTTTGCCCCCTCGTCCCCCCTCCCCCCACCCTTTCCCATTCAATTCTCGGGCCCGTCTGCTCCTCTCCGGCGGACCGACCATGTCTGGCGGCTCTGTCGAGAAGCAGAGCGGTCCTGCGGGGCCCCGCTTCCTCTCGCCACCGGCCGTGCCCCCGAAAAATGGCTCGAGCTCGGATACTTCAGTCGGGGAGAAGCTGGGGGCGGCCGGGGCCGAGCCCGGCGCCGGCAGGACCGAGGAGTACCGGCGGCGTCGCCATACGATGGACAAGGACAGCCGAGGGGCAGCAGCGACCACCACCCCCACGGAGCACCGGTTCTTCCGGCGGAGCGTGATCTGCGATTCCAACGCCACGGCCTTGGAGCTGCCCGGCCTCCCTCTGTTCCAGCCCGGGGCCGGCGCGGCCGGGGTCGCCGCCGCCGCCGCCGCCCCCCCGCCGAAGTGCGCTCGGAAGCCCCAAACGGGAGGGACACTCTGCCGCCCCGGCCGTGTCTCTGGCCGCCCCGCAGCCTCCGGCCCCCGCTGCCCCCGCGGATCACCCCAACGGCGGCCCTGCCTCCGCCGCGGGCCGCGACCCTGCCGTCAAGCACACCCCGACTACCGCCGTCTCCAACCATGTGGGCAGCAAAGAGGAGCCCGCGGCTGCGAGCAGCGGTAGCGGCGGCGGCGGCGGCGGCAGCAGCGCCCGGGAGCAGGAGGAACGGAGCCAGCAGCAGGACGACAACGAGGAGCTGGAGACCAAGGCTGTGGGGATCTCCAACGATGGCCGCTTTCTCAAGTTCGACATTGAGATTGGCCGAGGGTCCTTTAAAACCGTCTACAAAGGCCTGGACACCGAAACCACCGTTGAAGTAGCTTGGTGCGAACTGCAGGTAAAGACCCCTTTGGTTTTTTTTTTATTTATCTGGTTGAGGGAGGGAGTGGTGAGCTTGGAGAGAGAGAACAGGGTGGAAGAAACTGGTGTGAGTTTAACATTTTGAAAGCGATCGTGCCAACTTGTGAAGAAGCTGTATCCTTTTGGACACTACTCATCCAGTTTCCCTCTTTCTCCCAGTAAAGGTTATATTGTTGTGAATGAGAGGAGGTTGGGTTTTGGAAGGTCTGAATTAAGACTAGTTGAAGGTATCTCGAGAGAATAAGAGGTATTGGTAACTCCAGAACTTGCAAATTGTGAGGGAGTGGCACGTATATATATGGCTTACAGAAACCTGACTTTTATTACTGATGATACTGGTATTAGTGGCAGGGACTTTTTTTTTGTGAGTTAGCGAAGCATCCCAATTTTTTAGGGAAAAAAAAAGATAGATGCATCACTGGAAAGTACAGGATCTTCCTTCAAAACCTTTTGCTCTTCCAGTTAAACTACAGTACTGGCTGATTACCCACTGATGAATTGCATTAGCTCAGATGTACCACATTGATTTTCCCATCTCAAGATTAGGTCTCAATTCCAAAGACATAGAGCTTGCTATATCTTTATATTTGGATTTCTAGTCGGTATCTTAAACGTGAATGCCAGTTAATGGCTATATACTTCCTATGTTACATGCACCTAATACAAAAGTAGTAATTAACTTGAAAATTTCCTCCACCTGTCACTTCCCTCTTCAGTTAAGTGCCCCCAACTAGCAGGATGCATAAGAATGTACGTTTGATAATGTTTAAAGCCACGTAGTTGCTAGCATTGGTCTGATACCATTTCTTAAAACTCCTATTAGTTTTCATTATGTGTTCTGTGCCAGGTGTACAGATCCCTCCAAAAAAGTGCTTTTAGAATTGTACAGTCTTCATTGTCTTGTTTGTTAGAAAAGTTCATTAAGCCACATTCCCCAGAATCTAAAACATGTTACACCCTTTTAAAAACTCTTCTAAGGTTGTCACCAATATGGATGGCTATCAATTTTAGTGCTGCTGTCTTAAACAGTCCACAGTTTAACTGACCACTTCTGTCTTTAACCAGATGTTCTGATGGTAGCATAAGCTAGAAGAAGCTTTAGGCTTTGTTGAATCATATTATCCAAACCACTTATGAAAAATGGCCCTGTTAGTCCTTCAAATCTTAATGAAGTAGTAAAATGGGTCAAATAATATTAGAATATGAAAACTTAAATAAGACCTAAGTTGAATTTACTATAAATAATATTTAACTTCTAATGATAAACTATTAATCAGTGCAGATTGAACCCTTTTTCTAGTTTATAGTCAGAGTTGCTTAAAAACTCAAGAGATAGCAACATTTGTTCTTGACCACATAGTATATATTGGAGTCAGAATTTCAACCACTGCCTTCCTGATGCTGGGTCTAGCATTCTATTAGTTATCCTGTACTTGAAAAACAGTTCCCCTTCTACAAACTGACAAATTGCTATCTGTTCTATACTTGAAGATCTAGTGAGAGGGGATATCCAGTAATTCCATTGGCAGCTCATTCTGTTTTTTTGAACAGCTCTATTTTTCTTTGCTCTCAAATACTCAAAATTTTTCCTTACATTGAGCCTGAATTTCTCTCTGCAGCCTTTATCTCTGGTTGGCTGTGCACTTTTGGGCCACACAGAAGAAATATAAGCCCTCTTCCACCTAAGAGCTTTTTAAACACCTGAGGACTGTCATAGTGCCCCATTCTCCCCCACCCCCTGGGTTTCTGTTCAGCAGGCTAGTAAATATATAAAATTTATATAAATTTTAATTTATATAAAAAATTTATAATTTATATAAAATAAATATATAAAAAGTATATTCCCAGTTCCTTCAACTGATAAAGTTATTTGGCCTGCTTTCAAGGTCCTTTACCAACCGATTGCCATCCTTTAGACTCTCTCCATATCATCAGTGTCCTTTTGAAGATGTACCCATTGGTGAACATGGCTCTCCAGATAGGGTTTGACTACAGCACAGTAGGACTGTCACCTTCCTAGCTCTGGATACTATACCCTTCTTAATGCAAATTTAGTTTGCTTTTAACTCTTTTTAGTTGCCATAACACAGTTGACTTTTTTCCCTCCAGACTACTGTCCTGCTATGCATCCTGGATAGCATACTTGTGAAATTTAGATTTTTTTTTTAACTCAAGATAAGGGTACTCTTTGCAAAGCTTGGGAAGTTTTATTATATTTGTCCCTGTTCAGTTTTATCATCTTAGATTCTGAACACAAGATCTTTTGGGATCCTTCCGAGCTTTGTATCATCTGCAAATTTTGATAAACATGCCATGTCTTTGTCCAAGACATTACTCAAAATATTAAATGGTATAAGGCCAAACACAGGTCCCTAGGGCATTTGACTAGAAACCTAATTTAAGTTGACATCAGCAAATCATTAAGCATTTATTAAGTGATATCTAGTCATTACTGATGTTTTTCTTTTTGATTATTAGAGCAGTTTTAATTTATCTCACCATAATATTGAGCTCCACAGGAACATTATGAGAGGCTGTCCCTTAAAGCTAGGTAAGCTATAGCTATAGCATTCCTTTGATTTACCAATTTATCAATCTTGTCAGGAAAAAAAGATATGAATTTAGTATGATGTGTACTTGATGAAGCAGTCTTGGCTCTTTGTGATAACTTTCCTTTTCTAGATGTTAACTAATCATCTCTTTTGGTAACATTATACTATTTTCCCAGGAATTAATGTTCGGTTTACTGTACTATAATTTCCAGGCTCTATTTATATTGTGTGTGTGTGTGTGTGTGGCATTAATGTCGTTCTCTAAATATATGTTACTGTATGCCAGATATTTTGCTGAAGATATAATTATAAAAGTGAGATAGTTCCTGCCTTCCAGGAACTTCTTTTCTAGTACAGGGAATCAGTATGTTCATAACTAATTCGCTCTTGGGGATACACCAAATAAAAATAATGGGAGGGGGTACTAATGACTGAATGTAATTGGGAAAGGACCCTTCAAAGGAGATGGAACTTGAGCTAAGCCTTGATAGTCTTGGAATTCCAAGAGGTCAGGGTGCTTGTGCAAAGACGAAGTGTTGTATTCAGAGAATAGCAAGTAGGACAGTTTGTTTGGAGTGAATAGTGAATAAGGGAGAGTGGTGGATAATCAACCTGAAAAGATAGGCTGGAATTAGGTGGTAAAAGGTAATAAATTCTAGACGTAGGAATTTGTATTTTATTCTAAAGACAGTGGAGAGTCACTAAAGTTTCTTGAGCAAAAGAGTGGCATTGTTAGACTTGTGCTTTAGGACTCCCAATTTGGCAGCTGTGTGTGAAGAAGAAATTGTAGACCGGCAGAGACTAGTCAGAGCAAGCCTTCTTAGGGCTTTCTCTGCAGGCAAGAGGTGATGGTGTTAGGGTAGATGTGGTGAGTAGAGAGAAGAGAATGATAGATGGGAGAGATGTTGAAGAGGTATAATCCACAAGACTGATTGGATGGAGGGGAAGGAAGGGAGTAGTAAAGGAGAATAAAGAGTCAGGGATGATTCCTAGGTTTGCAAACTTGAATGGATGAAATCGGTAAATTAGGAGGACGGGTGGCTTTATGGAGAAAGATAATGGTTTTACTTGATTTTGAGATGCATATGGAACATCCAGATGGAGATGCCTAGTGAGCCAACAGTATTGATTCTCAGGAGAGAGGGGCAGGCCTCATTTTCTGAGCTCTTCATGGATAGCTAGGTGCTTTCTTTTTTACTTTCTCCCTTATCTAGGATTTCGACCACCTGTTAGCCTTTTTTATTTTATCCTTGCATTTCAAAAATTAATTCTTATTGGCAGAGGGAAAAAAAAACAAAATTAAAGTTTAGTAGGTCTACCTTCAGTCCTGTATATTATCATTATCCCACCTATTTGTTCCTAGCAGAACTACATCTTTGTTTCTTTAAAAAACAACACACACACAGACACACATATGCAATTCCTAAATGCTTTGTTTTCAGAATCATGTGAAGCTTATCTAGTTCTGAGCTCTAGCATTGCTCTTTTAGGGCCGTACTGTGCTTTTGTATTCCTCCTCTATTACCTACCCTATTGCTTTCATCTTTTGTACATTCCTTATTACAATTTTAAGTTGGTTTGCATGTGACTACATTAAACTATTTAGATAGCTTTTCTACATTGGAATTATTTTTATCTTCAGAATTTCACTCTTGAAGTGCCCATTTCTTCTCAGCTGACTTCAATTTATAATTTTTGGACATGGGAATCCTACTTATCCTTTTTCTGAACCCTTTGAAATCTGTTTCTCCCTGCTATAGTCCCCACTATAGCCTATCTTCCACTCAGTTGCCAAATTGATCTTCCTAAAAGGCAGGTCTAACCATGTTTTCCCCTTCCCCTTCCTTTCCCCCTCTTCTTCCTGCCCCTTCTTTCCCACCTCCCAAGTCAGTTAACACTAGTGGATACAGGATCCAGCATGTTGACTACAGTATAAAATCCTCTGTTGGATATTCAAAGCCCTTCATAACTTAACACCTATCTACCTTTCCAGTTGTTCTTACACCTTAATCCCTTCTACCTAATCTGTGACCCATTGACACCGGCCTCCTCAGTCTTTTTTGGAAAAGATATGAAGCTTCTGACTTTTTTTTTTAACTGGCATTTTTACTGGCTATGTGGATGTCCCCAAGTCTCTCTCACACAGTTAAAATCCCTCCCTTTCCTTATCTCCTTTAATTCTAGTGCCTTCCCCCAGGTTATCTCTAATTCATCATGTACATGTACATACATACATCATGTACATACTTGTTAGTATGTAGTCTCCTTCTTTAGGCTGTGAGCTCTCTTTAGATAAGAAGTGCTTCTCCCTTTCTTTTTACCTTAAGTGCTTAGCACAGTACCTAGCACTTGAGCTTAATAAATGCTTTTTGACTTAACTTGCACTCCTTAAATCTAGGCTGTATGTGAGACTATGCCCAACATATATATATGCTTTATCACAAATTACAAGTTGGAACGGTCACTTCTACCCCAACCCCCACCTGCCACAAAGGTTCCCATAATTTTCACTTCAAGAACAAGTTTTTCCTTGTTTATGAGAATTGAGTCTAGTATAGCATTTCTTCTAGTGCTTCCTCTAGCTTTTGAAGGGTGATATTAATTTCTCTGATTTTTACAGAGACGTATAACTAAAGTTCCCCATTAATACTATTTCCTCCTTTTGTACTTAAACTTGCGATGGGTTTCCCAAATTCTTTATTGACTTCCTCTTTCTGTTCAGGTGGTCTGTAGCATATATTGCCATGACATCTAGCTTCTTTTTCTGCCTTATTTCTTAGAAGAAAAAGTTTCTTCTTCCTTTTTAATCACAGATACAGTATGCATTTACATAAAAGCCTTTTAAGCTAGCAGATTTATTGATGGCTGCCTTCTTGAATTTTAGTCTCCTGAGAATTTCTAGCCATCACTATTGCTATTTTTCTTCCCACAATTTAACTACCCTACACAATCTAACTCGAAGGGCTACATGTAGACCTTTTACTCACTCCCTTCTTCCTTTTTAGTTTAAAATACTTTTGCTTAAAATCTAGTAAATCTAATCAAATACATTTTTATT
Source organism: Dromiciops gliroides (assembly GCF_019393635.1). Taxonomy (NCBI): domain Eukaryota; kingdom Metazoa; phylum Chordata; class Mammalia; order Microbiotheria; family Microbiotheriidae; genus Dromiciops; species Dromiciops gliroides. The sequence continues at coordinate 200,670,173 of NC_057865.1, forward strand.
CGCCAATCCTAGTCAGGGAACCATTATTCCTATCATTTAAGTTGTGATGTAGAATTCTAAATCATCTTCATATTATCTTTTTAACCATTTATTCATATATCAATTTTGCCTTTTTCTCTTGAAGCCTCTGCTTTTGATTGGCTGGTCTTCAGTTTCTTGCCTTAGACCTCTTAATCCTTAGTAATAATTACTAGTCTTTTTCTTTCTTTCTTTCTTTCTAAGTATCTTTTGTGGTAGTGAAATACCAGGAGTGTGGTAGGAATCATTAGGTTTGGCAGGTACTTAAAAGTTCTTGGATATGATAGGGCTCTATTTTTATATTGTCAAGTACCCATTAGTGGGGTATTACCAGTCACCACTACATGTCTCTTCCTTCTCTTCTTGGATGTTTTTTTTATTTGTTGCCACCTGTGGGTTCAAAATTATTCCTTAGGGACAAATAGCCTCAATTATTACTAGTTCCTAATGTCTAGTGGTCCTTACACAGATATTTCCTTTGTGTTGCATTAAAAGAAGGATCAGTCTGCAATTTTCTTTAGAACATTTAACATATTAGAGCTAACTGTAGTGATTCTAGGTTTTATGTTCTTTCATAGTGCCACATAGTGCTTTTAGCCATGCTATTGTGGAGGTGGAGCTGGAAGGGACATTAGAAGCCATTTAGTCCAACCCCCTCATTTTATAAATAAAGAATCTGAGGGAGGTTAAGTAACTTGTCCAAGGTCCTAGAGGTAGTATCACAGGTGGGATTTAAATCCAGATCCTCAACTCCAGAGAAGGGTGCTCTTTCCACTCTACCATGCTGATTCCATGCTATTTGACTCGATATTATCTTAATTAAGCTTTCCAACAGAGATTTCTTTTTGGAGAAGACTAATGTTATTTGCTATATATCTGGTTAATTCTGAAGCTTCCTTTGCCCCTGATTAATCCTGGTATTTATTTTTAGCAGTAATGTATTTTCAGTTTGGAAAGGTTTTCTCCTTAGGCTAACTTAGTTGGCTTATTTGACTTTTTACATTAAGATTATAGCTCAAAGGCAAAATATAGAGCTCATAGGAATTAAGCATAGTTTTTTTTCCAAATGATAAGAGATCATGAAGAAGGGAGAAAGGAGAGCTTTCAGTAAATGGTCTCAGTTTTTTCAGCAAAGTTTGAGGTGAGGCCCTCACTGAGGGGGGGCAGGTAACTGAGAAGGTTCTCTGGGAAGCTTAAGGGGAATGTTTAGTAAGAAAACCCAGGGTTTTTTCACACTATATGAGCATAATGAAATTACAAGCTGTGTTTGAAAATTCAAGTTTACATCAAAGAAATACTTAATTTAGTTTTAATTTACAGAATGGTGCAATAGAGAGATCTTGGGTATATACAAACATCTAATTCCTAAGAAACAGATTAATTTTAACTTTTTACCCTTACATTTCCTTATACAGAGAGATTTCTGTGTCAAACACAGAATATATATATTCAAATGCAAAGATGGAGAAACCTACCCAACAAAATAATTAGTTGAATTCTTCTAGCAAAAGGCTATCTATTTAAATAAATGCATAAATCAAAACAACTCTGAAGTTTCACTTCATACCCAACAAATTGGCAGATATGAAAGAAGATAGGAATAATCAGTTTTGAGGGATGCGGCAAAAAGATAGGCACACATTGATCTGACTATTCTGGAAAGCAATTTGGAATTAGGTTTTAAAAAATAACTAATGCCCCTTTTGACCAAGTGATCTCACTGCTAAGCATGTACCTTACCACAATCAAAAATAAAGTTCCATATAACCAAAATATTCATAGCAACATTTTTTTTCTGGTTATAAAATGCTGTGGTGGGTGGGGAATCAATGTTCAATTGGAGAGTGGCAAAAAAGTCAGTATTACTGCACTCCCCAAAAGAAGACCAAAATTAGGAATTCAGATCATTGGGAGACTGACAGAGTAAAGATAGCAAATCAAGAAAACAACATACACAGTGATAGCAACAATTAAATTTTAATTTAAAATAATTTTTAAAAAACCCAAGGAAACTGAATGTTATGTATTCTTTTGGGGGGGGGGGGTGGAGCACTGAGGATTAAGTGACTTGCCCAGCATCACACAGCTAGTTAAGTGTCAAGTGTCTGAGGCTGGATTTGAATTTAGATCCTCCTGAATTCAAGCCCTGTGCTTTATCCACTGTGCCACCTAGCTGCTGTTGCCCCCTCCCCCCCATGTAATTATAATGACCACACTTAGCCCCCGAAAAGAAATGAGAAAATAGACTTCCCTTCTTCTATCAGAGATTTGGGGATTAGAGGGGTACAAAACTGTATATTCCTTCCAGCAAACTTTTAAAAAGGCTAAATGGTTTTTAGAGGTCAAATTTAAAATAGTGGAAAATAATTCCATTTTTTTAAAAAGACCTAAACAAGAGCAAGAATAACAGGCTCCAGTGGTTTTGTCATTCCCCCCCCCCCTTTTTTTTTTTTTTGCTGTGAAGACTCATTGAAGACTTCTGGACATAATAGCCATGGACAGCATGAACTTTTTCTTCCATCACTTGGTACCTTCTGACAGTATTTAACTTTTTGAACATTTCAGTTGTTTGAAAAAAGCTGGATGGTAGAAAAAACATAGCCAAGTTTCATCCATTTTAAGGACTCAGCCAAAACTTTCAACTTTGCTTGGTAGTCTTCTCTTTCTGCTCTGTACCATGATAGTGAGCAAACAGGATTTGGTATGACTGAATCTTGGGGATACTATTGGAGGTGTCCTGTCTTAATGGACTGGTAGGAATCCATTAGGAACTGTTTTCATTGATGTAAATAGTGTGATAAATTGCATAGACACATCTCATTCTATTTCTATGTCAAATTAATTCTATATCAAATTAAATTTCTGTATATGAACCAAAATATAAGGACAAACACGTGATGAACGAAAAGTGGAAATTTAAATGAGAACAAGCATGGCTTTCCTTGGTGTACTCTGCTTTGGCCCCCTGGTGAAAAATCTTTGTTTTTTAAACATTTTTAAAGTATGAAAGGAAGAGATAAGCAGAAATAGTTATGATATGAGAATTGGAACCAGCTTTTTGGACAAATCATGTTGGTCTGGCAGTTGTGACAGCTGGGAAATCTTAGAGAGATTGTTTTGTAATAATGACACTAAAATTTTTCAAGTTTAAACGAATGCAGTTTGGTAGCATCATGTTCCCTTTTAGCATACTGGCTTCTTCCCTGTTTTCTGCATGTTCCTATCTTCCTCCTCTTTAAAAAACTGTCACTTAAATTGTCTGCCAGCTTTCACCCTAAACTCCTTGAGAAAGCTTTTTTAGGGTCTTTTAAACCCTATGAGTTCTGACATTATTCAACCAAAACTGCCCTCTTCAAAGTTACCAATGACCTCTTATTTGAAAATTTAATATTAATAATAGCCTTTTCTCAATCCTGATCCTTCTTGACTTTGCAGCATTTGACACTTAATCATTTCTTCCTGGATAGTCATTCTCTTCTCTAGGCTTATGTGGCACTTCTCTCTATCTCTTGATTTTCCTGTCTCTTTCACTGTTTCTTCTCAGTTTCCTTTGTTGATTTCTCATCATTGTTTCAGGCACTGACTATGGGTGTTTCCAAGACTCTGTCCTGGGCCTTCATCTCTCTGCAGATGATTCCTACAGATAGATCTTGCAATCCTGTCCATGTCTCCTTCCTGAGCTACAGTCCTTCATCACCTTCCTTTTGTGATTCCTTTCATTAGCACCTTTTATATGTTTCATTCATATGCTAGTTCACATCTAATCAGTTCAGCCTTTGACTTTTGAAACTTGATGAACTGCCTTTGGTCCTGATAATTAGCAGCCACACTTCTTACATTTTATGTGATTGTTGTTTATCAAAATTTTAGGGTAGGTATATCTTGTACCTAAGTTGTTAATGCAATAAGCATTTGAGAAGAATTCTATTGTAGATACAAAGTATATCTTGAAATAGGAATCATACTTATGTAAGTTATGATACATACCTATTAGAGATAAAATTTTAATTTTTTTCTTTAACTTAGCCGATCTTATCTACTTTTTTATCTTGCCAAATTATTTGGTGGCCATAGTTAATGACAGATTTTGGGGGAAGAAAATGTATTGTTTTATTTTATGGCTACTATACAATATACTACTTGCAAGTTAAATACTTTGTTGCTTTCTCTCCTACCAAAATAGTTGTTTTTATGATAAATATAGCTACATTGTACAGTATTTTAGTAAGGATTGAAAGAACAGTGCTTCTGAATATAGAAACAACTTTAAGATTATTATTATTATAATTTAGACAGGATACCAAGTTGATATTGCTACTCCGTTACATTTTTTAAAACCTCTTTTTCCCCCTATAAAAAGACCTTTGCTTTTAGAATTGTTTTTAGCAATGTGCTGTTTTAATTCTGACTTAAGGGAGAAGAATGTTATCTGAGTCATGAACATTATAGTCATGCACCACACCTTATTTATTCCTCTAGGTTCTCAAGCAATTCTTACTGTCCTTAGATTGAGATTCCTATAAATCATGAGAGAAAATATATTGCACTCACATTTTTCTACTTTTGATGCAGCCTGTTTCTGCACATGAAATAGAATATCATTAATTTTAGTAACAAATGTGTTTGAGGGTGAAAAGGAATGTCCAGCAACACTTTATTAGCTGATCATTTAAAATATTTAAAATAAAACAAAATTAACATTATGTAGGAATAAACTTTAAATTTTGCTTATTTTTAAGCTTGTAAACTAAAAAAAAATCAGTAAACAGGGATAAAATATTATAGAAAACCTTTAAATTTTGACAGAGTATATATAAATGAAGTAACAGAAAAGCCAAAAAAAGTTTTTTGTTCTATGTCCTCTTCCCAGACTTGTCTGAAGTTCTATTTCTGCCCATGCTTTCTTTCTATACATTTGTAGTAAATATGTACACTTGTTTTAGCGATTTTTTAAAATTTTGTATCACTTTGCATAAACCTTTACTTCCATGTTTTATGTTTCTCCTTTTTAAAGGCACCATAAAATTACATTTGTCAGTTCTTGAAGGCAATAAGTATTCTTACCATTATCTAGTATTATTGCTCCCTTTCTTTCTTATAGATATTAGGATTAGCAATATCACTCTTAGCCTATATTTCTGCTGGACTCTGAAAACCAAAAGATCCTCTCCCATAGGAAGGTTGCAGAGTACTTTAACAGAGGCATGGTTTGAAAGCCAAGAAAACACTAAGAAGCATGTCCTCGGACCCTTAATAGGTCTAGATTTTTGTAAAAGTAGTGAGGACACATGTTAGTTAGCAGCATATAATGTGTGTGTATGTGTGCATCCGTATGTATGCATAGGTATAAGAGCATTAGATTTGGAGACAGACCCAATTTATCACTTAATAACCGTAACCATGGGCCTCTTCATTTGTAAAATAGGAATTAATAAATATTTATTAAGAGTTTAAAATGTGCAAGGCATTGGAGATTCCAGGACAGAAATAAAAGTCTCTACCATCAAGGAGCTTACATTCTATAGGGGGAGAAAACATGCACTATACATACCTCTTAAGATTGTTGTAAAGAAAGTGCTCACTGTTCCACATAGTTTGTATTTATCCTTTCAGTAAATATTAAGTACCCACTATGTTGTGAACATTGTGCTAATCACTAGAGACATTAAGAGAGATATGGACAGAGCCCTGCTCTTACAGAGCATTCACCCAAATTCAGACAAGAAAATGTTTACAAATATTTAACAAAGGAGAGTGAGTTGTGCAAAAAAAATAGCAAAATGCCATATGTAAATGAATGCTACAGTGTATGTTGGTGCATATTCCACAAAATTCTGCCTCAGATGAACCAACTTGGTTTGTACTACTTTTGTATTCCTCACAGCAAATGCTGAATACAGAAGGCACTCAATAAATACTTATTGATGGGCAAATCTGAATGACAATATCCTTCTGATTACCTCTTGAGCTAATTTTTAGTGTGATTTGAGGAAGTATTCAAATCCATCTCTCCTCTTGTGGAATGTTATAAACACTTTGGTAATGATGACCTATAGCCAGGACAGGCCTCAAATTTCAGTCATACCTAGTCCAAAAAGCCCTGAGAAGTCTAGACTGGTCTTAGTCTGGAGTTCAAGCTCCCTCTTCGGTGGACGCTACTGGATTTCCAGTAGCCTTGGAAATCTTATCTATTTTGTTCCCTTTGATTGACCTTGGAATTGTCTCAGTACCCTGGGGTTCTAGACCATAATCTCCTAAGAGCAAAGATTGTTTGTGTATTGTAATTTCCTTAGTACAACATCACTGAATCAAAAGGCTTGACACATAGTAAAGCACACAATAAGTGATTTGAATAAGCACTTACATGCTTTTTGGCAGTCAGTGACAATGGTGCATGTCTCCATCGAATTCATGGTCTCATGATTGAGGAGTTAAGATGCAACATGTGGGGACAGCTAGGTGTCACAGTGGATAAAGCACTGGCCCTGGATTCAGGAGGACCTGAGTTCAAATCCAGCCTCAGACACTTGATACTTACTAGCTGTGTGACCCTGGGCAAGTCACTTAACCCTTATTGCCCCCCCCCCAAAAAAAAAGCAGCATGTGCCAATAGATATCCAGATGAAGGTGAAAGGGGCATGGTGCCCAGAGGATCATTTGGAGGAATTTAGTATGTTACACCAGAGAAACATTGGGTACTTGGAGGTTGGGAGAGGACCATCATGTGAAGAAGAATTATATTAGACTTATTCAGTTTAACCTCAGAAAGCAGTACTAAGAGAAACATAAAAATTATAGAAAGGTAGATATCTACTTAATGTGAAGGGTAGAAAAAACAGCTTCTAACAGTTAACTATTCTGAAGTATAATGGGCTGCCTTGGGAGGTGGTGAGTACCTTCTCGTAGGAGGTTTTTAAATTTTTTTTTAAATTTTTATTTTTTTTAGGCAATCAGGGTTAGGTTTCCTACCCAGAGTCACACAGCTAGGAAGTGTCCAAGGTCAGATTTGAATTTAGGTCCTTCCAGATCCAGAGCTGGTGCTAAATTTATCCACTGCACCACATAGCTGCCCTGCAGAAGTGGTGTTTTTTGTTGTTGTTGGGTTTAGGTTTTTTTTTTTTTTTTAGTAGATGCTAAATGACCACTTACTTATTGGTGATATAGGAGCAGGTTAAGACTAGGTCACCCCTGATATGTACCTCAAGTTCATGATTCTATTATTTGGTTACCAATAGGATTAATTTCTTTGATCTGAGAGCTAGTATGCCATAGTGGATAGCCTCTGACACATCAAATAGGCCAAAGCTTCTTAAATTCTTGGTTATAACCCCATATGGGGTTGCATAACTGAATGTGGGGGGGGTCATAAAAAATTTGGCAACAGTAAAAGGTTGTGTATACTTATTTTACATACCTGTATACCTGGAATCATAAAAATTTCTTGGGTAAAAAGAGGTCATGAGTAGAAAAAGTTTAAGCCCTGATCTAGGTAGTAACCCTAAGACTTGCAGAGAAGGTATCAAGTTGCATAAGTAAGTAGAAGAAGCTTTACTTTAGACTGTGATTAAGCTAGAGCTATTGTTATATTTTTATAACAACATTTATAACAAAGTTTTCCTAATTTTGATCTTAGGATCATTAAAAATGGATTTTATTGTTTTGTTTTATTTTGTTTTTTTAAACATGATCACTCTTGGATGCTGCATTAAATGTAAATTTTAACTTCTCACATTTGGTAGGTCCCAAGATGATTTTACATCAATTGATACTGGCTCCATTTTTTTAGTACATAGGACAGGCATTTTTTTTTAAGTGATATGATATAGCAGATGACTCAAGGATCAAAGGACATGGTTCGCTGAAATAAAAAATTTAGATCATTTGTTAGTATATTTATTCTTTGTCCTCTGTGGTCATTTACTTTTTTAGGAGATCCTTTCATATCTTTTGACTTTGAAAAAACTGTTCAAGAGGTCTAATTTTAAGAATGAAGGTTTAAAAAAAAACCTTTTAATACATATTCAAAATCAGAAGTTTCTCTATTTTAATCATAGTTTTTTGCCCATACTAAGCTAATATTTTTGTTATTCTTCCAGATCTTTGATTTCATTAGTATTGAGAGCTCCTCCAGGTAATGCAAATAGGCAATTATTATGCAACTTGGTCTTAGAGCAAGGGTTCTTAACCTAGAGTCTATAAACTTATTTTTTTTTTATTTGATTTGGGAGGGGGCAGTAAGGGTTAAGTGACTTCCCCAGATTCACACAGCCTCTGAACTTAAATTTTTAACATTTTAGTAACTTATTTCAATAAAATTGGTTTCCTTTGTAAACCTGTGTATTTTGCTTTATTTATTTATTTACCTATCTATCCATTCATTCATTCATTCATTTATTTGTTTGTTTATTTTTAGTGAGGCAATTGGGGTTAAGTGACTTGCCCAGGGTCACACAGTTAGTAAGTGTTAAGTGTCTGAGGCCGGATTTGAACTCAGGTACTCCTAACTCCAGGGCCGGTGCTCTATCCACTGTGCCATCTAGTTGCCCCTTTATTCATTTATAAACATTGTTCTGAGTAGAGGTCCATAAATTTCATCAGATTGCCAAAAAGGGTCCTTGACATAAAAATAGTTAAGAACTCCTGTCTTACAGGCTCATTGGGGTTTTGAGAGGTTATGTGATAGCAAAAATGTGTCAGAAGCTAGGCTAAACTTGAACCCAGGTATTAATTCCTTTGAGACCGAAGCCAGCTTTCTATCTACTATGGGCAGTGCTCGTTTTCAACCAAGTTGATGAAGCAAAAAGCATAAGTGCTTACTATGTGCCAGACACTATTCTGTACACTAGATAAAATGTTGGTAAAACTTTTAAGTTCTGTTTTCCAGCTTCATTTATTTATTTGTTTGTTTAGTCATTTATTTATTTTGTGGGGCAATGAGGGTTAAATGACATGCCTAGGGTCACAAAGCTAGTAAGTTGTCAAGTGTCTGAGATCAGATTTGAACTCAGGTCCTCCTGAGTCCAGGGCCAGTGCTCTATCCACTGCGCCACCTAGCTGCCCCCATTAAATGGATTATCTTTTTTTTTTTTTTTTTTTTGCGCAGGGCAATGGGGGTTCAGTGACTTGCCCAGGGTCACACAGCTAGTAAGTGTAAAGTGTCTGAGGCCGGATTTGACTTCAGGTACTCCTGAATCCGGGGCTGGTGCTTTATCTACTGCGCCACCTAGCTGCCCCCTCATTTAATTTTAACCAAATCATATCAGATCCCAGACTTTGAAAGGAAATAGATATTTATATAGTGCTTTCCCACTTGTTATTTCATGTGGGCCTATAAAGTTTTCTTCCTGAAAGATAGAATATTTTCCAGGGAGAAGGAGATAAGGCATGTAGATGTGAAAACAGGGGGGAAGGTGGGAAGTCAATTGATTTCAGATAACTAACTAATAATAGCATATAGGTTGTAGACTAAAATTTTGTTTTAACCTACTTTGAAGGCAGGGAACTGAGCTTAAGGTTTTTTATGGTACTAGTATTCTGTTACATGTTTAATTAGAATTATGAACATTTTCTTATTTTAAGTAGTGAACAATATTATATCTAGTTATTACAACCTATTGTATAGAATCATTCAGATATAACATCCGTGTTTTTCAATATGGATTTAAGATTTTGATTAGAAGAAAAAAATTGTACAGTGTTAGATGCTTATGTTACCTTGAGTTATGTATGACATCTACTGAAATACCTATGTATGAGCTATAGAACTGTCACTGAAATCATTTTTCAGTGTTTTGAGAACTGAGAAAGCACTTGAAAAGAAACACTGGAAGACTTCTAGATTGGAAAATTCTCTCATTCTGTTACCTACTTTCCCCTCTCCTACATACACAAACACACACACACTGTTGGCTTCCAGAACCCATAAGAAGTTGTCAATGTGGGAAATTCATGTAAAGACATAATAAGAATCCATACAGGATAAGAAGGGTGGACAGGTGACAATTTACATAAGTGAAATGAGTGCCTACACTGTTGATTACAAATCCACTGAAATATTAAAAGATGAAAACTGGAAATAAATGACATTCTATTATAAAATGCTGTGTACATGTATGCTCAACAAACATTTGTGTTTAGTAAAGATATCCTGATAGGTTTAGATTTTTAAAATAGTTGATGTATTTAACCTGGATGTATTTAATCTTGTACAAAATGCCAAATTCAATGTGCCATAGACTCAGAGAATCTTATGATGATTTCCAACATTTGGCAGTTGTCAAGTTATCTGCCTTTTTCTTTTTTAAGTGAGGCAATTGGGGTTAAGTGACTTGCCCGGGGTCACACAGCTAGTAAGTGTTAAGTGTCTGAGGCCAGATTTGAACTCAGGTACTCCTGACTCCAGGGCCGATGCTCTGTCCATTGTGCCACCTAGCTGCCCCTCTTTTCTCTGTTTTAATGTTACAAGATTACACTTTTACCTCTGCATCTCAGAGTGGCATTTATTGTTTAACTGTAGCTGCTCTTCTGTGAACCACTGAAATAATGTTACCAAACTGGTCATTGATCTTTGTGCTTCTTACTTTATAGCAGTCACTTGAAGAAAACTGAAGCTACACTGCTGCTTTTTCAGTGTCCCATCTAAGTTTGGCAGATGATTTCTGATTGTCCTGGTATCTTGATCTCTTAAGTTTCTTTTGTTTTTAATCATTTGAGAAATATAGTTTGCTTTCTTTGTTTCACTTGGCTCTGCTTCCCTTACAGATAATTTTTATGGGAAGAATTCTAAGTCATGCCTTGCCTTGGAATGCTTGTTTTTGGGGGATGTTAATCTAAGAAATAGCAAAGACTTGTTTAAGCTGTTTTATTGTATTTTAGAAAGAGCTCTTTTCCTGAAACATGCAAGAAGTAGAATTTAGAAATAAAATCTAAGGACTGCGTGTTAAATACTTCATTTAATAAATAGCTATCGATTAAATGCCTACTATGAGCTAGGCACTGATCTATTTGTCCTCAAAGAGCTTAGATTTTATTGGGGGAAGTGGCATGTACAATATACACAATATCAGTACAGGGTAAATTGAGAGAGGAGAGGGTACTAGCTAGCAGCTGGCTAGATTAGGAAAGTCTTCATGTAGAAGAGTTTTGAAGTAAAGACATTGTGAGAGCTTGAGGTAAGGTGGGAGTACATTGAAGGCATTGGGGATAGCTACACAAAAGTGTGGAGTCAAGAGTTAAGAGTATATGTGTGTGGGTGCAGCTAGGTGGCACGGTGGATAAAGCACTGGCCCTGGATTCAGAAGGACCTGAGTTCAAATCCATCTCAGTCAGTCACTTTACACTTACTGGCTGTGTGACCCTGGGCAAGTCACTTAACCCTCATTGCCCTGCAAAAAAAAAAAAAAGAGTATGTGTGAGGAACAGTAAGGGAGGCCAATTTGGCTGAAGCACAAAGTGTAAGAAGGCAGAATAATAAATAATTATGGAAAGGTAGTTTGGGGCTAGGTTGTAAAAGACTTTAAGGCTGAACAGGGGAACTTACATTTGATCCCAGAGGCAAATGGGAGCCATTGGAGTTTAATAAGTAGAGGGTGAGAAGCATGGTGAGACCTGCATTTTAGGAAAATCACTTTGGCAGCTATGTAGAGGATGGAATAGAGGAAAGATTTAAGGTATGGATGAATTTGGCTATTGAAGTGATAGATGATGAACAGGGTAATGGCCATCTAGAAAGCAATAGATGCAAGAGGTACTTTGGAGGTAGAAGTAATAGATTTGATGTTCGATTCTATATGTGAGGAAAAGGAGAATAAGAAATCAAGAATAAAACTGATGTTACAGACCTGACTGATAGTGGTGACCCTCGAGAGAAACAGTGAAGTTTTTGAAATTCTGTTGACTTTGTGGTAATGAGTTGAGTTTTAGAAATGTTGATAAAGAATCAAACAAGCATGGTGCACGTTGTTGAGCCTTATTTATTTTTGGCTTGGTTCATAAAAGAAATTGTTTTTAGAATTAAAAGAAACTCACTTTAAAGTTTTCCGTGTAGGTACACTTTAGTGAAGACATGCCAAACTCATATTTAAGAAAATAGAGCTCTTGTATAGACATCAGGCTTATGCATTATAGTAAATTTTAGAGCTAGTTGTCATTCTCAGTAATAATTGGATCTAAAAAATCTTTATAAACTGTACTAAATTTAAAGTTCTAGTAACAAGCAAACTTTTTATCTTGGAAATCATTGGGTTATATATTCCACATAGAGTGCCAATTAAAAAAAAGTTTTTGATAAAAATCTTTCTAAAATGTATTACATATTTGCTTGCCTGCTTAAGCAGAAAATTCATTTTAATCTCAGATCTCGGTGTCATTGTTGTATAATCTGTCACAATAAAACTCTTGAAAGAAATATTTAGAAATTGCATTTCTTTTTTTCCCCCAATGGTGTAAATAGAGCTTTTATTCCCAACTCCTCACTTCCTTTCCTGGAGAAAAAAACCTTATATTTCCAGGTCAAGGAATCATCTAATAGTGGGAAGAGGTTGATAAAACTGGTGGTAACACTCTTGGGGAAAGGGGAAGGAGGTGGGGAGAGGAAGAAAGAGCTGAGAATCTCTTGGACCAAACACAGAGAGCCTCAGAGTAGCCATCAATTATGTCTGATTCCCAAGTCACGTGTTCATTTTCACCAGTTATTTGGGAGGGAATAGCAATGTGACAGAGACTGGAGACATTGGACCAAAAAAATGCAGCATGGGGAACACCTCAGAATCTGTTCTTGACCTCTTTCCACTCAGGGGGTCAGGGCCTCCTGGGGGTCTCTCCTCGAGCCCCACCTCCACCTCTCTGCCAATGCCCTGAGGCTCAGGGGCCCTGCCTCTTGGGCTGAGGGGTATGTGGGGGATTCGGCCTAAAGGTTGTCCAAGACTAGCAGGAGTACCTGAGGGCTGGTAGCCACCCTCATTGAGGTCCAGGGGGTCCTCGCTCAGCAGAAGCCACATGACTGGCACGTGACAGCATACAGTAAGTGGGTCCAGACCAGCCTTGAGTATTATAGGGGGCCAGGCAGGTGGTGCTTCAGGATCTCTGCACAGGTCACAGCTTTGCCTGTGGCACAGCCTGCACCAGTGAATACTATTCGCTGGGTGGATTTGCTTTCCAGCCACCCCAGTGCAAAGCCCAGGAGGTTACAGATCTTGCTGCCATTCTGGACCCGCATTTCCAAGGTATTTGGAGGCAGACCTGGCACTGGGGGGACCAGTGGTTTCTCTACAGAGCTCACCTTCTGGTAATTCTTCATAACTGGTCCAGGGACCTTCACTGTGCCTCCACCTCCTTCTACTACCAGGGACCTCTCATGCTGGAGAATCAAGATGGCTCCATTTATTTTCAAAGACTATTTTTTAACCAGAAATAGAAACAGCATTATGATGTTTTTGAGAACATTAGAAAAAATTGAGTTGTCAGTACAAAATGGGTCTGTGATTTCATCCATTTGGGAATTCCTTCTATCTAAGCAGATTGCAACCCATCAGTGACTACTTGTCCTCTTTTTTCTGAGATTCTGAGGGTACTAGTGGAAAACTCTTAACTGACCATATGACATCTCTCTCCATAGACCAGCCTGTCTTATTATTATACATCTTGTTGATGGCATTTTTAATCGCAGTTCTTGTTCAGAAATCCTCATCGGAGACTGTTGTATTCTATGTATCACTGTCATGTAGAAAACTTGTGGAATGATGGCATTAGGAAGATGGGCCTTTCTTTTCATGGGAAGCTTGGGGTCATTAAAGAAGCTTTGCAATTAAAGAAGATTAGCAATCAAGCCTGCTCATTTCTTCTTTAACTTGGGGTCCAATTTGTTGATCATTTATTGCCTGTCCCAGATATATATTCTGATGGACTAATAGACAAACTCTATAGATTTCCAACCAAATTCATGTTGTAATCTTTACAATTGACTGGGTCCATTAAAAATCAATGCTGTCTTACTGCGTTTTTCATACCCTGCCCCACCTTGCCATCCCCCAGGCACCTATTTGAAATCTTAAACCTTTGCCTCTACTTTTACATTCTTTAAGCAGATGCCTCACATCCTACTTTACTGACAAGATTGAGGTCATCTAGCCTAAATTCCAATTCTCTATGCCTCAAAATTTCTGTCTTTCTCCTTTTTTCTATTCATAGTAGCTGAGGTTGCACCTCTTTGCCAAATGCCCCAAAACTCGGTAATGAAAGAGCTGCAGCTATTTTGAATGAATGAACAACAAAAATTATTAGGCATCTCCATATGCCAGCTTCTGTGCTTAGCATTGAGGATACAGGTAAAAGCAAGCAAGATAGGCCCTGCCTTCAGGGAGCTTACATTCTAACAGAGGAGAGACAGAGTTATAAAACAAGTGGTGGGGGCAGGGCATTAAGCCTGATTCTGGGAAGACTAGCTGAAAACTCACCTATCAGATTTTAAGGTTCCAGGAGCAGAGTCTATGTTCTTCTTGGAGAGTAAAAGGATTGAGGTACAGGCAGCTTTTGAAAATGGCTCAGAAGAATTGTTTTGTATCCTAGCCTTTTGGGTTTTTTAAGAGTAGCCTCAGACTTTCTACTTATTTTTTCTCTTTCCCATAGATCATTGATCTCTTCCCTCTTGCTATCAGATGTAATTTTTTAAATACTCATTGTAATATAGTTAATCTGCTGCCTAAGTTCTTAGACACAGCTATTTGGGTCACCAGTGATTGTCCTCTGGATGAAAATGAGATGCTTTTTCTAAGGTTGAGTCCAACTTCTATAGTGTACAGATGAGCTTTTTTGCTAGGGGTCTTTTCTGTGTGTGTGTGGGGGGGCAATTGGGGTTAAGTGACTTGCCCAGGGTCACACAGCTAATAAGTGTTAAGTGTCTGAGGCTGGATTTGAACTCAGGTCCTCCTGACTCCAGGGCCAATGCTCTATCCACTGCGCCACTTAGCTGCCCCTCGCTAGGAGTCTTTTTAATATCTAATTGCTAGGTAGTGATATTAATGGTTAAAATTGGAAGATTATCCTCAAGTGGTGACACATTGTTATATTTTGATGATTGCTTTAGAGTACATGAAAATATCAATGAATTATCAAAGTTTGAGAATGTAATATGCAAGTTAGAATTGTTCTAGTTACTCTGGGTGATATGTGAATATAGCCTTTGTGGGAGATGAGACTTTATACATAAAACAACTAGAAAATAAGATGGTCTAACGTAGTGCTAGAGAGTGTCTGATAGAAACAGAATGTAATAGGAGTTAAAGGAAAGAGCAGGGTGAGAAAGGGAACAAAGTGTATTAAATGCCTACTATATGTCAGGCACCATGCTAATTTGTGCTTTACAAATATCTCATTTGATCATCACTATGATCAAATAGTGATCTGAGTAGATCTGAGGTAGATGAGGAAAAAAGCATATAGGAATCATCAGAAATTTTCAAACATAAGAGACTTTGAACTGTGCCTTAAAGGCTTGGATAGGTAGAGTGGAAGGGTTGTGCTGCCTGCTTCCTTATCAGCTGTTACCAGATGTTTCTTTGACCAGGGTATCTCTCCTTCCTTAATCAGCTGGGAAACAAACTGTAGTCTCACAACTTTTTTCCTATTGACATTAGATCTATAGACTTAGAACTGGAAGAGACCTTGAAGGCCATCTAGTTCAACCCTTTTGTTGTACAGACAAGGAAACTGAACCCTAAAGAAGCAAAATGATTTGTTCTGCTTTATCAGGTAGTAAGTGACAGAGCTGGGGTTAAGACCCAGGTACTGTGCATCCAGATTCTTTTGGATATTGTGTTTCAGGCATCTCAAACTCAGCATATCTAAAACAAAACTCATTGTCTTTACCTCAAAATTCACCCTTCTCAACTTCCCTATACTGTTGAGTACCATCTTACTCACCTACGCTCACAACCTGTGTCATCCTTAATTCCTTACTCTCACCCCACATACTCAATCCATGCAGAAATTCTTTCTTTCTTAACATTTCTTGTATATATCCCCTTTTCTTTACTCCTAATACAGGTCTTCAACACCTCTCACCTAGACTGTTGATCTCCCTGCCTGAAATCCTTCCCCACTCCAA
The DNA here is from genome assembly GCF_019393635.1 of Dromiciops gliroides. Lineage (NCBI taxonomy): Eukaryota > Metazoa > Chordata > Mammalia > Microbiotheria > Microbiotheriidae > Dromiciops > Dromiciops gliroides. The sequence continues at coordinate 200,686,293 of NC_057865.1, forward strand.
TCCATCTTCGACTCACTTGCCAGTGATTTTTTTTTTTAAGTATAGGTCAGACCCTGTCACCATCACTCCACTCAATACATTCCAATTCTCCTTGTTACACCCAGGATCAAATATAAAGTACTCTATTTGTCATTTAGAACTTTTCATAACCTGGTATTTTCTCCCTTTTAGGTCTTTCAAATTTACTCCCTTCCATGGTGTCTATTATACAGCTACGCTGGTATAGTTGCACTTGGTACATATAGAAGATATAGGGAACAGATGGAAAACAATTTTAGGGAGCAAAGCACTAGCAGCTAAGGGTGGATGACCAAGAAAGGCCTCCTGCAGAAGCTGGGATTTGAGCCAGGTCTGGAAGGAAGTCAGGGAATCAAAGAGGTAGGGAGGGGAGAGGGAAGGGGACAGGATGTTCCAGGTATGGGGAAAGCCAGTGCAAAGCACCATCGCTGGAGATGAGAATGTTGTGAAGAGTTTTAAATGACAAATAGAAGACTTATTATTTACCTGTTGTAGACAGCTAGTGAGCACGATGGATAGAATGCCAAACTCATCTTCCTGAGTTCAAATGTGGCCTCAGACACTTAACTAGCAGGATCACAAGTGTGTGACCCTGGGCAAGTCACTCAGACCAGTTTGCCTCAGTTTCCTCATCTGTCCGATGAGCTAGAAAAGGAAATGACAAACAACTGACCAAAGCTCTTGGAATGCAGTCTCCTTGAGGACAAGGACTGCCTTTTTGTTTGTTTTTGCCTTTGTATCTGAAGCTCTTAGCATAGTGTATGGCAATTAATGAATGCTTGTTGACTGACCAAATTCATTGCTTTTTTCCTCCTGTTTCTGAAATGAGGATAATAATCCTTTGGGTCTTCTAAGATTTTTTAAGATTCATAGTCTAAGAAACCTGAAGTGAAAAGGTTACCCTTTTATTCTTTATTCATTTGGACCTTATTAAGGAACAAAGTGGTCAGCAAGGTGGTATAATGAATAGAGAACTGGCCCTAAAGTTGGGAGGACCTGAGTTCAAATGTCACCTCAGATACTTACTGTGTGACCCTGGGCAAATCACTTAACCCAAATTGTCTTAAAAAAAAAAACATCCTTGGCCATCTCCAGTCATCCTGATATGTATCTTGCCACTGAATCCAGATGGCTCTGGATGAGAGAGTGAGGTTAGTGACCTTGCACAGCCCTCTCTTGGATTTAAGCAAGTCTGGTTTACTGCAAGTCCTGATGTCATGGTCCTCTTCAAGAACAAAGGACAAATAACAGAAAGGAACAGAAGCCCACAAGTGATAATAGGTATTTTGGGTACCAGGAAGCCTGTAATAAAATTTATCTGCATTTCAGAGGCTTATATAAATCTATTGAACTTCCTAACAATTCCTCTTTGGAGTTGGATAGATTTCTGTAGTAGGGGAAGGGAGATTAAAGAGACCTGAGTCCAGCTGAGGGAGTGTCAGTAGGGTTAGGAAAGAAGAGAGATCTTAGAGCCTATTCTTTCCTTTCTTCCTTGGGATCTTCTATTCTGAAACTATAGAGCAGAAGTGTCAAACACACAGCCCTCAACTCTTCAATGTGACCCAAACTACATTAAAATGTAATTGGGATGGGGTGAGTAGGTGGTGCAGTGGATAAAGCACCGGCCCTGGATTCAGGAGTTCCTGAGTTCAAATCCGGCCTCAGACACTTGACACTTACTAGCTGTGTGACCTTGGGCAAGTCACTTAACCCCCATTGCCCTGCCAAAAAAACAAAAAAACAAAATGTAATTGGGAAATATTTAACAAAGTAAATTTAAAAACAGTAAAACAGTTAACATTAACCTGTAGTTTTCTAAATGAATACATGGCCCACAGAAATACATATATATATGTATGGTTCAGTAGCTCCTGTTTCTCCTTGGGTTGGATAGCACTGCTCTAGACCCTGTCTAGTGGTACTGGGGCTAGAGTATGGGGTCAAGGTTAAACTTCATTGATTGGTATCTGGAAGAGAAAGAATTTTTAGTTTATTTTGTTGGAGCATGATAGACACCTGAAAATTAGGTAACTTAGCCAGTCTGGCTATAATTTATTCAGTTGTGAATAATTTTTTCCCATAAGTTCTCTCACACTGAATTTCCTAGAAAGAAGGACAATCAAAGCTGGTAACTAGGCAGAAATGTTAGGATTCATAAGCAAAAAAGAGCTGAGAGAAGTTTTTCTTCATTTGTATAATTATGGAGAATAGTCTTTCTGACAGGGTCTTTTTCCTCTTCTTTGGATTTTTTTCTGGAAGTGACATTTTATTTACTTATTTGAACTGAAAGTCAGAAGTGGTGGCTATACCTGTAATTTTACTTTTCTCAACTCATGCTTTTCATTTCCAAATATTACCAACATCATTTTAGTGTAAATAAATCACCATGTTTTCTAGGAGATGATTTGAAGAAAGTTATAGTTGAATTAATAAGTTATATTAGAATAACTCAAATAATTATTAAACTAGAACTTTTTTAGAAGACAAGATTTTTTAATCTTAATTTTCATCTTAAACCCAGAAAATGTTAGAACCTTCTGTTTTTGCATGCCTAGTCAGTTCCATTTTTACATCTTGACAGAGTGCTTCTTATGACTTGTACTGAGTTTTTTACTATAGAGAGCAAAATTCAGAAAATGAATGCAGAATATATTTATGAAACTAATTTCATTCTTTTAAAGTTAATAAGATGTTTAAATACAGACAAGTAGTTATAAAAAAAACCTAATCAGAATGTGGCCTGTACTGTGCATTCCCTAATGCAGTGTTGCATGCACTACTGAGCATAATGTGAAAAAAAAAGTGCCATAAAAAGTTAAGTACCAAGTAACTAACTGGAAAAAGACCTTAATGGGAAAGCAGCCATGGTCATTAATCTGGTAGAATGATTCTTGTGGAGATGGCTGTGTGTTAAGCTGCATGGACTCTTTGGTAAGCGAAATAAGAAATTCAAAATTAAATAATTCATTAGTAATGAAGTATAAGATTCCTTAAAGTAGCTCTTAAGCACTTTTAGTATTTCCCTTTCTTTTATTCTTTTTTTCCCCCAAAACATACTTCTCTTTCCTTCTAAGAACACTTGACAACACAAACTACATACCTGTTTGCTTATCGTTGCCATGATAGTTAATTAGCACATTAGTTTTATAATTATAAAAGTGTCTCATCAAATGTTCCATATAAAGTACAAATTCTTGCTGATGCCACTGTCTGTTGTATTTGTATTTTATTTTTTATGTAAATAGTATTTTATTTTTGCCAATTACATGTAAAGATAATTGTTAACATTGTTTTTTGTTTTTGTTTTTTGGGGGGCAGGCAATGGGGGTTAAGTGACTTGCCCAGGGTCACACAGCTGGTAAGTGTCAAGTGTCTGAGGCTGGATTTGAACTCAGGTACTCCTGAATCCAAGGCCGATGCTTTATCCACTGCGCCACCTAGCTGCCCCCTTAACATTGTTTTTAAATAAGTTTTGAATTCTAAATTTTTCTCCCTCCCCAAGACAGCAAGCTGTCTGATATATGTTATACATGTACAATCTTGTTAAACATATTTCCACATTCTTCCTGTTGTGAAAGAAGACATAGAGCATTTGCCATATGTTATTTGAACCTCACAATAACACAACTAGGTACTTAAAGGTATGATTATCCCCATTTCACAGGTGAAGAAAGTAAAGCTTGGAAGTTTAGTCATTTGAATGAGGTCACAGAATTACTAATTGTCAGGTGAGAGTTTGAGAATGGTTTCCCGACTCAGTTATTAAACATTTATTAAACCTACTGTGTGTCAGACACTGTATTAAGCACTGGGCACCAATAAGCACTAAGACTCCAAGTTGAGTATTCTACTTTGCCACACTCATGAATGGATTTTAGTCCTATCTTAAATCAGTACGTTTTTCCATCTCATGGTAGTGTGTTTCTACAATTACTGGTTCTTTGTAAGATTTGCAGTTTCTTTATGTTAAAAGTTTTCAAATGTCTTGTGTTTTTATTTTTTATTTATTTTTTTTTTAGTGAGGCATTTGGGGTTAAGTGACTTGCCCAGGGTCACACAGCTAGTAAGTGTTAAGTGTCTGAGGCCGGATTTGAACTCAGGTACTCCTGACTCCAGGGCCGGTGCTCTATCCACTGCGCCACCTAGCAGCCCCCAGTTTTTTTTTTTTAATGAATTCTAACCTCTTTTGTATTTTCTATTTGTAATATAACTTTTGATACTTTATATTGTCTTGCTTTTTGATTATCTCTTCAATCAGTAAATTGAAATCTGCTGCCAGTTTGCCAAAATGCTTATCAGTTATCTTCTTCACTGGTTCATCCTCTTTTCCTTAAGGTTCAACATCTTTAGCCTTTTCTGTATACACACTGCCTAAGTAATCTCATGTCCCATGACTTCAACTTTTTATCTCTGTACAGATAATACTCAGATCTCTCTGTAGCACCATTATCTGACCTGAGCTTCAGTTTTGTGTCAATAGCTGTAAGCATAATATCCACTTGAATGTCTTGCCAGCGATTTGTATTCCATGGTTCCCAAACTGAACTGTACTTCTGCCCTTTGTAGTTGTCATAGCTAATCATTAAGTCTAGGAGTAAAATACGTTTTTGGAAACTTTTGGGTAATGGGAGAGATAGGACGGGAAAGGGAATAATAAAACGTTTATATAGCAAGTAGGATGTTCTAGACACTGTCCTACTTTACAAATATTTTATCCTTTGATCTTCAACAGCAAACCTGTAGGTGCTATTACGATCCTCATTTTACAGGAGAAACTGAAGCAAAGTGATTTGCTGAAGGTCACACAGCTTATGTCTGGAGACAGACTTGAGTTCAGTTCTCTCTGATTTCCAGGCCCAGCACTCTTATCTATTCTGCCAACTAGCTGCTTCTAGGTAGCTAATAATTATTAATTAGCATTAATTAATTACTACTGATGAAGCAAAAAAAAATTATATTAGAGTGTCTGTGGAATAGACAGGAACTAGGAGAAGTTGGGGAAAGAGCAGATCTTTTTTCTTGGAACGTTCCTTAGTCTTAGTTTGGGTTGGTGAATACAACTGGTAGTGTCAGCCTTAGTCTTCCTTTTTGAGATGCTTATATAAGACCATTAGCATTTCGTAATATTTCTTTTCTCTTCTCTTTGATGGTCCTGGGCTCCCAATTCTTTTTCACTCAGCTCTATGACCTCACTCCTTTCTCTCCACTTCCATATTCTTAGAATCTTTATCATAATGGTTCTTATTCTTAACCTGGGGTCTGTAAACTTTTTTTTGGGGGGGGGGTGGAGGCAATTGGGCTTAAGTGACTTTCCCAGGGTCACACAGCTAGTAAGTGTCAAGTGTCTGAGGCTGGATTTAAACTCAGGTCCTCCTGACTCCAGGGCTGGTGCTCTATCCACTGTGCCACCTAGCTGCCCCTGTAAACTTGTTTTTTAAATATTTTGATGACTATATTCCAATATAGTATCCTTTGTAATCTTATGCACTTTATTTTATACATTTAAAAACATTATTCTGAGACACCAAAAAAACCTTTTTGGGTTCAACCAAGTTTCTCTGGCAATGGCCTTAGTGATTCAAAGAATTGTCCACTTCCGTTCACTCTCAGCTGATTGATTGGCTCAATCAAGAAGTGTTCTTGTGTAACTTTTTAAGTGGGACAGGATAATCAGTGGAGCCCTACCCATAAATGTCCATGACATAATCATTCTGTTAATGACATAATTGTTCTTGTCATCTAGGCATAAAACATTCATCATTTTAACTTTTTCCTTTCCTTTGTTCTTCATATCAGTTGCCAAGACCTGAATGTAATTTTTTCTTGGCAGCAATAATGGAGTGGTTTGCCATTTTCTTCTCCAGTGGATTAAGACAAATAGAGGTTAAGTGACTTGCTCAGGGTCATCCAGCCAGTGAGTCAGATTTGAACTCAGGTCTTCCTGATTCAACACTGTATTCACTGAGCCACCTAACTGCCTCCTTGTCTAATTATAGCTAGTATTTGTATAGTACATTAAGGACTACAAAACACTTTACATATACATTAACTCATCTGAGCCTCACAACAACTCTGTTTGTTTTGTTTTGCAGGGCAATGAGGGTTAAGTGACTTGCCCAGGGTCACACAACTAGAGTCAAGTGTCTGAGGCCAGTTTTGAACTCAGGTCCTCCTGAATCCAGGGTCAGTGCTTTATCCACTGCTCCATCTAACTGCCCCTCACAACTCTGAAAAGGAAGATTGTTTTTATCCCTATTTTTCAAATGAGGAAACCGAAGCAGATGCTAAGTGAATTATATTGGGTCATACAGCTAGTAAGTGTCTGAGGCATGATTAGAACTCTGGTCTTCCCGACTTCAAGTCTAGTGTGCTACCTAGCTATCTCTTTATGAAGGTTTTAGTGGATTGATTGCAAGCCCAGCATGAGTCAACAGTGGAAAAAAAAATATTTCAGTCTTAGGCTGAATCAGGAGAGGAATAGTATTTTATACCAGATAGAAAGGATAGGAATAGGGGGCGGCTAGGTGGTGCAGTGGATAAAGCACCGGCCCTGGATTCAGGAGTACCTGAGTTCAAATCCAGCCTCAGACACTTGACACTTACTAGCTGTGTGACCCTGGGCAAGTCACTTAACCCCCATTGCCCTGCAAAAAAAAAAAAAAAGAAAGAAAGAAAGGATAGGAATAGCCTAATCAGTTTTGGTTATCTGCATCTACAGGACTTCATTCAATTTTGAGTATCATGTTTTAGTATAGACATTGGTAAACTTGGAGGGCATTCAGAACCAAAGTCACCAGGATGATGAAGGGCTTCTAGGTTATCTCCCTAACTCTGATCCTTTGCTTAAGAGCTTTCACCTGACAGTCTCTTTACCTCCTACTGTTCTGGGCCCCAATTCCCTAATCCTAAAAAAAATTGATCTCAAGGTTTTAGCACAATAGGTCCACAATACTCTGTTCTACCTTTCCAGTCCTCTTACAGCTTATTCATCTTCTTAGAATTTATTACATACTCCAGTTAAGAAACACTATTCTTCCTGTTCCTCACATAAGCCTCCATCTCCTGGCTACATGCATTTTCACTGACTGCCCCTTATGCCTATAATTCTCTCCTTTCTCATCTTTTCTAACCTGGCTTTTCTCAAATCCTAGTTAAAATCCCACCTTCTACAAGAAGCCTTTCCGAAACTCCTTTAATGCTAAGGTTTTCCCTCTCTTAATTAGCTCTTAGCACAATGCCTGGAACACAGGTACTTAATAAATATTATTCATTGATTAATTTATCTCTCATAATAGTTTTGTTTGTACATAGTTGTATGTATGTTCTCTCCTCCATTAGACTGTGAGTTCCTTGAGCATAGGTACCATCTTTGGGGGGGGGCAGGGCAGTGAGGGTTAAGTGACTTACCCAAGGTCACACAGCTAGTAAGTGTCAAATGTGGAGTGTCTGAGGCCAGATTTGAACTCAGGTCCTCCTGAATCCAGGGCCAGTGCTTTATCCACTGTACCACCTAACTGCCCCCCAGGGACCATCTTTCACCTGTCTGGGTATATCCAGCGCTTAATACAGTGCCTGGCATATAGACACTTAATAAATGCTTAGTTTCTGACTGAAGGGGTAATTTTTTGGCTGAAATTGTCATAAATTGTTAATGAATGTGGTGCAGGACTTGTTATATCTTGAAAAATGGGTAGGATTTGGCAAGGGAGAAGAGGCCATTCCAAGCAGGTGAGAGATCATGAAGAAAGGCAGGGAGCAGAATGTCAAATATATGTCTTATACTTGGGACATTGAGGTCATTCACTTACCTGGGACAGAGGACAGAGGGATGTGTATAGAGGTATTAGCGTCAGATAAGATTAGTTAGGTCTGATGAAACCAGGTTTGGTTAATGAGACAAGTGACAAATACTGAAATGCAACAGGAATTACAATTAAATACAAATTGTAAAGAATTAATTGTTATTTGAGGTTTTTATGCCTTGGCGAGCACTGGCCTGGGGCTCCGCAAACCACACGATGCTCCACCCACTGGTTGTAGCCATTGCCATGGTGCTGGCACCTCATGTCATCACCACTTGCTGATATCTACATGGGCCTGGCAAAATTATAATGATTGGAAGCCTAGTGAGGGCAGTCATGTGACTGTCAGAGTGGCCAGACAATTGGTTGGGGGCTGTGTGGGGTTTCGGGAAAGGGGGAGAAGTCGCCATTCTAGCTGGAAGCTGGAAGGTGACAGGAGCGGGGCTGTGTATTCTCAGCTGATTCTTGGTTGGTGATATTTTTTTCAGGTTGTATAATTTCCCTTTCCCCATTTTATTTCCTTTCCCTTGATTCTACTGATCCTGTTTGTGTGTTTTTTTTTTAAAGTTTGTTCTTGTTAAAATAAATCCTGTTCTGTTTTGAGGGAGGCTGCTGGTCTCCTTCCTTGCCCCAATATTGCGGCGAGTCGCTTAGCTAACACTCCCCAATTAAAAATTGGTCCCCACAAAATCTTCACATTAGCCAGGTTGTGAAAGAAAATAAACAAAATAACTTTAGAAAGAGGAGCTAACAAAATTATACTTCAATCTGTATTCAGATACCATCAGTTCTTCCTCTGTTGATGGTTTGCATTTTTCATACGTCCTGATATCATCCTGCTCATCATTTCTTTCAGTTACTAGCTAACTGTATTACCCTCCATCTTATTCCCTCCCCTTGATATTTACTATTTTCTATCTTCCTTCATCCTATCCCTCCTCAAAAGTGTTTTGCTTTTTACTGTCCCCTCCCCCAATCTGTCCTCCCTTCCTTCTCTCTCTCTCCCTTATCTCCTTCCCCTCCCACTTTCCCTCAGGGCAAAATATATTACTATACCCACTTGAGTGTGTATGTTAATCCCTCTTTGAGCCAATTGTGATGAGAGTAAGGTTCACTCTCTCCCCCACTCCTTCCCCATCTTCCCCTCCACTCCATAAGCTTTTTCTTGTTTCTTTCATGTGAGCTGCTTTTCACCAGTCCACCTCTCCCTTTCCCTTTTTTCCAGTGCATTCCTCTTATCTGTTAACTTTATTTTAAAGATGTCATCATGGGTCAGCTAGGTGACACAGTGGACAAAGCACCAGACCTGGACCCAGGAGGCCCTGAGCCCAAATCCAGCCCCAGACATAAGCTACCCCACCCTGCCTGCCCCACAAAAAACAAGGATAAGCAAAAAATAAATGCTTTACAGATACCATCCCTTCATATTCAATTCACACCTGTGCCCTCTTAAGTATATTCCTTTCAGCAACCCTAATACTGAGAAAGTTCTTATGAGTTAGAAGTATTATCTTCCCGTGTAGGAATGTAAACAGTTTAACCTTTAAATATCCCTCATGATTTCTTTTTTCCTGTTTACCTTTTTATGCTTCTCTAGGGTCTTGTATTTCAAAGTCAAATTTTCTATTCAGTTTAGGTCTTTTCATCACAAATGCCTGAAAGTCCTCTTTTTTCATTGAAGTCCCATTTTCCCCCCTGAAAGATTACACTCAGTTTTGCTGGGTAGGTGATTCTTGGCTGTAGTCCCAGTTCCTTTGCCCTCTGGAATATCATGCCCTCCATTTCTTTAATGTAGATTCTGCTAGATCTTGTTTTATCCTTATTGTAGCTCCACAGTATTTGAATTCCTTTTTTCTAGTTGCTTGTAATATTTTTCTCCTTGACCTCGGAGCTCTGGAATTTGGCTATAATGTTCCTGAAAGTTTTCCTTTTGGGATCTCTTTCAGGAGATGATTGGTGGATTCTTTCAATTTCTATTTTACCTTCTGCTTCTAGAGTATCAGGGAAATTTTCCCTCACAATTTCTTGGAAGATGCTGTCTAAAGTCTTATTTTGGTCATGGTTTTCAAGTAGTCCAATGATTTTCAAATTCTCTCTCCTAGATTTATTTTCCAGGATCTATTTTCTGTTTTTCCAAGGAGATATTTCATATTGCCCTCTGTTTTTATTCATTTGGATTTGCTTTACAGTGTCTTGGTTTCTCATAAAGTCACTAGCTTCCATTTGTTCTATCCTAATTCTTAGGCAATTATTTTCTTCAGAGAGCTTTTGTATCTCCTTTTCCATTTGGCTTTTCAAGCTGTTGACTTTTTTCTCATGACTCTTATGCATTGCTCTCATTTTTATTTCCATTCTTTCCTCCATCACTAAATCTTCCTTCTATCTCTCCTACTTTCTCTTCAAAGTCCCTTTTGAGAGCTTCCATGGCCTGAGACCAATTCATATTTTTCTTGGAAGATTTGGATGTTGGCACTTTGACTTTGTTATTATCTAATTCTGAGGGTGTATTCTGGTCTACCTTGCCCCCCCAAAAGCTCTCTATGGACCTCTGCTTTCTTTGCCTGCTCATTTCAACCTGGAAGATGTCTGATTGAAATCTGATTCTCTATGGTCAGAAGCTTGGTGTGCCTGTGCCCCTCCCTCACTGGGCTGCCACCACTCGAGTCTGCCTACTACTGGTTCAGAACCTGGGCTCTTTGCCCCAACTCCAGCAGAGACTGCAGCCACTTCACCCTGGCCAACCGCCGAACCTCCTCACTGGTCTGTGAGCTGAGCCTCAGAAGAAGCCACTGGTGCCAAAGACTCTGAGGTGCTGGAGGTGTGGTCTGTTCTTGTTTGGGTCTGGACCATGGGCTGAGCTCCTCTCTCAGCTTGAACAGCAGGTGATCCCAGTCACCTAATTAAGCTGTCTTTGGATGGAAAATAGTCTCACTCTGTTCTTATGCGGGTTAGCCTCCTCCGGGAGTTGTCTTATGGCATTATTTTTGGAGAGTGTGGAAGGGTTTGTTGGGAATTGGAGGACTCCCAGCATTTCCTCCGCCTGAGGTCATATTCCTTGTAGGAACTTTTTGAAATTTGTTTAACTACATCTGCTGATCCTTTCCTTGGCTAACAGCTACCTTTGATTTGAAATTACCAAACAATTCCTCTTTGGTAGAAGTAAATCTTAAATAGAAGTTCTACCTATTAAATGATGAACTTGGTACAAGACAATTGAGGAAATAATCAGAAGGCTGTAAGAGGTAAAGTTCTCTGTTGATTTTATGATCTGTGGCAAGAGTTGATGTAGGATGTAGTACACAGAAAGTTAGTCTTGGAATCAGGAAGACCTGAATTAAAATTCTGCCTCTGATAGCTATGGGCAAATCACTTAAACTCTTGGCAATTTTCAGATGCCTTTTCCTGACTTTTCCTCCCATCTCCAGTCAGGAAAAGTTTGGCACAGAAAGAAGTTCATCATATTATAACTTTATGAAAGTTCTCTGAGGTAAACTGAGCAGTGAGTCTTATGGCACTGCTATTTATTTAAAAGCAAAACATGCATTGATTGAAAGTCTTTGTTGTTGTTGACTGATTTTTAATTTAAAAGAGAAGCCCATAAGACTTGTAGAAATGGTTCTTAATGCATATGTGTAAAAACCATTCTTAATCAGTGTATAAATGAGTCTGTGAAATCTAGGAAAAGTTAATCCCAGAAGTTTGAGAGATTGATTTATATCATGGCAAGTGATATATTTTGCAAGTTAAATAGAGCTGAAGTAGTTGGTTGTCTTGAGGCTGGGTTTTGCTAGGTTGGGAGTAGGGGTGGAGTATAAATCTGTGGAGGCAAAACAATGTGTGTGTGTGTGTGTCACACACGTGTTCAATCTGGTTGCAAGTACTCATCACCTTAGGCCTTGACTATTGCAGCAGTCTGTTGCGTGTGTGTGTGTTTAATGTAAACCAGAAAGAAGTGGTTGAGCTCCTAAATAAAGTATACCAAAGGCCAGTTTTTAAATGATGACTAATTTGGGGGTCTATGCAAATGGGCTCAGGACAACCAGCCAAATTTTGATGGTTTTGAGGAAGAATCACCTTCTGGTCTAGCTATTTTTTCTTTCTAGAAGCAATACCTTGTTATGTAGAACTTTACTATGTTGGTATGATATGGAAGATTTGGGGTTTTTAAAAAAAAATTGTGTGTGTATTGTTTTAGTTACAAAGGCAGTGCTTTTTGGAAAATTAGTCTGGTGTCCATGTGAATGAAGAGAATGATTGGAGATATAGGAAGAGCTTTGATATTCTCACTATCTGAAATTGATACAAATACATGACTACAAGCAATTCCCCAATAAATAAGTGGTCTAAGATTTTGAACAGTCTTCAAAAGAAATGCAAATTAAGGATCAATAAACATGTGGGGGAAATGCTTTCAATAAGATAAATGCAAATCAAAATAACTCTGAGGTTTTACCTCACCTTTCAAAGTGACAAAGATGATAAAAGACAGAAATGGTCAATACTGATGCAGCTTGGGGGCGGCTAGGTGGCGCAGTGAATAAAGCACCGGCCCTGGATTCAGGAGTTCCTGAGTTCAAATCCGACCTCAGACACTTGATACTTACTGGCTGTGTGACCCTGGGCAAGTCACTTAACCCCATTGCCCCGTAAAAAAAAAAATAAAAAAAAAATACTGATGCAGCTGGTGGTGGTAGATACTAACTACACTTCACCTATTCAGTATTTATTTGATGCCTACTATGATTAAAGTTGGGGGTTGAGGGAGGTACAAATCCCAAATGGTCCCTGCCCTGAAAGAGATTACATTCTATACTGATTGAATGCAATGTGTAAATATGCAAATAAATTAGAGAAAGGATCATAGCAGATCTCTACTTTTCTTCATAAAAGAAAACTGAGCCACTTTTTTTTTTCAGGCTCAGTGGATTCTTTGTTCAAATGCTTGCTAATCTAGTTTTCTGTAGCATATACCACATTTCCTTCCCTGTGGTGCTAGATTCTTACAAGATGAGAACACTGTGACCCACAAAGATTCACTGCCATTGACAAACTCCCTTTGAATATTTGAGCTCTGCCTTGCTAGCCTCTCCCTTGGTGACCCCTCATTAACCCAGCTGAAAAACCTTGGAAAGCTTTTTTCTTATCTACTATATACAAGCACACAGAGCAATGCTTGTCTCTGTCAGTAGCATAAAATGTCTTCCTTCAAATAACGGACAAGAGATCCCTTCCCCCCTCAATTCCTACCAGCCTTTTGCCAGTTTTAGACTCCTTAATTTTTTGTTTTCTTTATAAGCCCCAATACAGTTCTCTTCTATAATAGCCTAACAAATTTATCTTGTCCTATTTAGATGAGTGTCTCTAACCAGTTACCTTAAAAGTTATGCTTTGTTAATTACCAAAGGACATAATGGTTTGTTTTTTTAATTAGAAGTTAGTATGATATTTCCCAATTAATCATGGTTGTTCATTTCTTCTTTCATCTTTGTTTAAAATTTAGCTTTTCAGCATTGTTAATCCTCAGTTTTCTAACTGAAAGTAGTGAATGTATGGGAATTTCTTAGTGTTGTAAAATGGCTATTAAATTTGAGATTCATTGGGACATATCTATGCTGTTTTAAGGAGTAAATCTTAAAAAAAATAATTCTTTAAATTTGAGGAATTTACTAAATAAATTGACTAAATAATGGAGAATTTAAGTCGACATCCAGTGTAGTTCATAACAGTTGGAGACTGTGACCAAGAACTGGGTAATGAATGGCTTACAGAACTGCCGAATGGGCACCCATTTCTAATCCCAGTGCTATTTCAGGGGTCCCTTGGTCTCTTTCTGCCCTGGTGCTTCCAACCCTGATGTTCAGTCTTAGCCCCATTACTGTCCCTGGGCTGTAGAATACTCTTCACCAGAGCTGCTGCCCAGCTGCCACTGCACTGCTTTTGGCTAGCCCTCCCCCAAATGTCCACAGACTTCTCTGTCTATCTTTCTAAATGACCCTGGGCTAGAAAAATGACTAACATTTTCAAGGCTTTCTTGCTCAGAATTAGCTATAGCTGTTTTCTAGGTTGTTGTGAAGGAGGTATGTTGGGTGAACTGGGCAAAAATGCTGAGCCTCACTCCACCTTCTTGACTCTGCCTTTTATTAGGATACTCTCATAGAGAACTGGAACATAAAAGAACTGAGCTTATGGAAATTGGGTGAGCTAAGTTGGAAAGAAGAAAGGACAGGCAGTAGTGATCATGAAGTTCTTTTATAATATCTGGTTCCCTTTTTTATTATTGAAAATATTGTAGGGAAACTCCTTTAATAGGAGACCTTATGTGAGAGGAATACCTCTAACAATATAATACATGTTATCTAAATGATGAAAGAATCCAGCTTATATATATAGCTGGATATGTGCTTTCTGCACTTTCTAACTTTCTCCACTCCAAGTTTTGTTAATTGGCACATTACAAATAGAGAAACCTCTAGATTAAATTGGATCTCCTTTTGACTTTGCTATTTGAAATTCAATTTATTTTTCTTTTGAAGTACTTTTAAAAATATTTTAAAACCTTTCCCATGTGAAACAATATTTCTTCATTTTTAGTGTAAGGAATAATCATAGGATCATAGATTTAGAGCTAGAAGGGTCCTTAGAGGCCACTGAATCCAACTCCTCTGTCCTCCCTTTTACAAATGAGAAAACTGCAGCATAAAGATGTTAAGTGACTTGCCTTTTATCACGCAATGGATAAATATCTCGGATTTGGGTCCCCTAGATTCCAAGTTCAGGGCCATCTCCACTATCCCACTTGTGATTTCCTACCTTTTATCAAGGGCTATTGTGGTAGACCCAAAGTTCTCTTATTTCCTGCAATGGAGATTAGCTTTCCTAAAAGGCAAAAACACTGGCTGGCCTTGCGAATTGATTGTTGTTCTCCTCACTTTGATGCAGCCTCCTGGTCACTAAAGAAAGGGCACAAAAACTCCTATTTATATGGTATAAGGGACCCTTCCAGCCTTAGTGATTTCTGACGACTGTACTATTTATTCACTATGTCCTTCCATGCTGACCAGATGAGTTTCCATTTGTAGACAAGGGGGAGCTGAATCCTGAAAAGCTAAGGGCTGCTATATCCTTGTCACATAACATGTATCCTTGCTGTGTTAGGACAAATTAAGATACTCTTTTGTAAACTGTTCAGTCATTTTAAGTGCCTTATTTCATCCCAGCATCTAACCTAAACAGGTTCTGAGTGGTAAACCCATTCCTTTTTTTTTTTTTTTTTTTTTTGGTGAGGCAGTTGGGGTTAAGTGACTTGCCCAGGGTCACACAGCTAGTAAGTGTTAAGTGTCTGAGGCTGGATTTAAACTCAGGTCCTCCTGAATCCAGGGCCGGTGTTCTATCCACTGCTCCACCTAGCTGCCCCGGTAAATCCATTCCTAACAGATATCATATACCCTTGCTGTTTGTAAGCATTTTTATTGTTCTTTAATCAACACAGTCAGGAATTGTAACAGCATAGATACTCAGTTAGATGTGAACCATGCCAGTACTTCAGTGGATCTGCCATGAGTTCTTCCAGCAGTACAGATTGAAGCTTTTCTATGCCTTACCTTTTATGACCCATGTCCATATCTTCCCATCTTTCAAAGATGGAGATGACATGCAATACACAATATGTTACGGAAGATGATAAAATGGAAAAACTTCCCTATTGACCTAAAATACTTGCAATCAAGAAATTCCAGGTACTATATCCCTACATGTGAAAAGTACCCTTTAGGGTTTTAGTTTTAGCAGCAGAATTTTAACATTGCCAAAAATGAATGACTTCACAAGCAAAACAGTTGACAGCACTTAAATTCTTTAAGTTGAAAGATTTGATATACACATGCAAGAACATGTCTACCTAGAAAGATTAGGGTTTCTTGAAGCAGAAGGTGAAGGAAGGAGTAATGGAAAGGGAAGGGGCTACTTTTTCTAGGACCATATCATAATATTAGTGGGGGGGGAAAGAGTGTAATAATGGATCAGTGTAAATAAACCATGTTTTTTATGATTCCTAACATAAAACTGTTTCACGGGAAGAAATCGTAAGAGTATAATAACTCAGTTATTTGAGTAATACGCAGGTGAACAGTTTCTTCAACCCTTGTCATTTCTTTTATATATTGGAATTTAATATGATTTAAGAAAGTGTTTAGATTTCATATTAATACTACCAATAAATATGACACTTTACCTTGGGAAAAGACCTGAAGTTTGCTTGTGGAAAAGGGTGTCAAAATGGTTGCAGTTTATGAGTTATTGTGAAGTGGTATAATTTTCTGCATTCTTACTATTTCTTGTGGACAATATATTAGTCATGTTGGAACAAATTTTTGTTTTCCTAACAATTGTTATTGCAGAACTGACAGTACCATAACAGATGCTTAGATGTGGTGACGCCTAACAGTTTTCTGGGCGAAAATAATTTTTAAAAGTCACAAATTTACTTTACCTTTGTTGTTATAAATTTTGTTATTGACCTTTGTGCTCATTGTAATTTTAATGATATTTTTTCCTTTGCCAATTTAGTTTATCTGACAGTCTCTAAGATTCTTTGTTTAACTTTCTACATTCTTAAAAAAATCCAACATTAAAGGTTTTTTTCTTCAGATCTTTAATCCCAATTTCTTCTTAGTTTATCCTAATTAGTAATCCACTTAAATTCTATCTATATTTAATGTAAACCTACTGTCGTCTAAAAACAAAAATAAGTGTTAAATATACAAGAATTTATTAGTGTCCAATATTTTTAAAATACTTGGTTTCTCCCAGACCAGGTGTTGCTTGTTTATACTGCATTATAATGTGATATAATAATAATAAATTGTGATTATTATAACATAATCATAATATTATTTATAAAACAAGGAAATAAGGACAAGCGTGATGCAGGAGTATGCCTATATATTATCATCTTCTTAGAGGAAAGAATTAACTGGAAACTTCTTAGAGGGTAACTAACTAACCTTGTGAAAGAGCACTAACCTGAGTCAGGAGACATGTATTTCTGTTCCTTCTGCCACTCATAGGATCTCAGACCATCCATTTCATATCTTTGGGTGCTTTTGGTTTCATAATTTTGGGAGCCTTCAGTTTCCTCAGTTGTGAAATAAGGAAATTGAGCCAAAGTTTCACGTCACATCCAGAAATATTGGCAATGACGACAAAAGATAGAACTAGTAAATGTTGGATGAGCTGTGAAAAGACTGATATGTTACTAGTGGACATATGAATTGGTTCAGTATTCTGGAAAGTAACTGGGATTTTTGCCAAGAAAGAGACTAAAATGTCTATACCTGTTGACCCAGGGATCCCTCTGTTAGGAGATCAATGATAGAAAGGTCTCATTTACACCAAAATATTTGCCTAGCAGCATTTTTTGTGGTTGTAAAGAACTTGAAACAAAGCAGATACACATTGATTGAAGAATGACTAACAATATTGTGGTATATTACTATATTGGAAAATTAATTACTGTGTCAAAAGAAACAATACAAAGAATACAGAGAAGCATTGAAAGATGTATGAATTGTTGAAAAAGAAAGAATTAGTACAAAGTGGAAAGAACAACAACAGAAACTGTACACTGTAATCGTAATGACCAAGTTTTATTCTAAGCAGGACATAAAAAAAAACTCCCTCTTTGCTGAAGTGTCAGAGATTGTGGGTGTGCAAAATTGCAAATTCTTTTAGACTCTCTTGGTTTATTGGTTGATTTTTCTGAACCCCTCTTTTTAAAAAAAATTCTGTTACAGTAGATGGCTTTCTCTATAGGAAAGTGTTATATCTGGAAGGGAAGGTGATGAACAAAGAAATAAAGGTTATATGCGAAACCTTACTGGTTCAAGAGTTTGTTATTACTAAGTTAAGTGTAAAACCACAAATTTTACACATTATCAGTAGACTATTGATAACTATTTTATATCAATTTTAATTTCTAATATCCTTAAATTTTATCCTTTGATTTCCAATATCCTTTTTCCTTCCCCTCAACTATCCTTCTATAGCAAAAAATTTGAGGGAGAAAAAGACCTCCAACAGAACAAATGACTACCTTAAAAAAGGCCTCCATCTGGAGTGTTCCATACCCATAGCCCCCCACATCTGAAAAGAATGTGGGGAAGTGCCTTTTATCTCCTCTCTGAGGTCAAACTTGGTCATTATAATTTTATAGCATTTAATTTGGGTAGATGTTCTTTCGGTTTAGAATTAGGTAACTTCTCATGTTTGGAAAGGTACAAAGTAATCAATTAATCATAGAGTATTTATTAAGTAACAAACTACTATGTCAGGCGCTTTGCTAGTGGTTAGAGATACAAATACAAAACCAAAATGAAACAATCTATACCCTCAAAGGAGCTTACATTCCATTAGTAGACAATGTGCATATATAAATATATACAGAATAAATACAGAATAGGGGCTGGGGTGTCAGCAGGAAATTCTGGAAATGCTTCCTGAAGATAGGGAGTCATTAAAGGAAAGAAGAGCATTCTGGGCAGCCAGCACAAAGGCATAGAACTGGAAAGCATAATGCCTTGTGTGAGAAATAAAGAGAAGGCCAATTTAGCTGAATTACAGGGTGGAGGTAATGTCCAATGAGGTTGAGAAGACAGTTGGTGCCAGGTTGTAAAGGGCTTTAGAATTAAACAGAAGACTATATTTTGTCCTGGAGGCAGTAGACACTGTCATTTGAGTTGGGAAGTGATATAGTCAGGTCTATGCATAAAGTAACTGTGTAGAGGATGGACCAGTGGGGAGAGATTTAAGGCAGGGGAACTAATTAGAAGGCTTTTCACAGTAGTATAGTTTCCCTGGCTTTCTTCTAATCCCAACAAAAATTCCATGTTCCACAGGAAGCTTTTCCCCAACCCCTCTTAATTCTAGTGCCTTCCCTCTTTTAATTATTTATCTTTCCTATATATAACTTGTTTGTTTGTACATGTTTTTGTGCTTATTGTCTTCCCTATTTGATTGTGAGCTCCATGAAGACAACTATCTTTTGCCTCTTTTTGTATCCCCTGGGCTTAGCATGGTGTCTGGTGCATAACAGGCACTTAATAAATGCTTATTGACTGACTTGACTGATAGGGTCCTCAGTAGTGAGTGGTAACAGAGGGGTGGATTTGAGAGATCAAATTGTGGAGTTAGAAATAACAAGATATATGGATATGTGGGGTAAACAATATTAGGATGATGCAAAGGTTATGAACCTGGGAGATTGGGAAAATGGTTGTGCCTTCAACAGAGATAGGAAAGTTTGGAAGATGGGTTATTCTTTTTTTGTGTGTGTATGAGGTATTTTATTTTTTCCATTACATGTAAAGATAGTTCTCAACTTTTGTTTATACATGCTTTACAATTTCAGATTTTTCTCCCTCCCACCCCTCCCTCCCCCCTCCCCTAGACAGCAGGTAATCTGATATAGGTTATATCTATATATCTCTATACATATACATATATATATATATACACACACACACACACACATATATATACACATAATAACATTAATCCTATTTCTGCATTAATCCTGTTACAAGAGAAAGAATCAGAGCAGTGATGCAAAACCTCAAAATAGAAAGAAAAAAAAAAACCAACAGCACCCAAAACAAAAGAAATAATATGGTTCAATCAGCATCTATACTCCACAGTTCTTTCTTTCTTTTTTTTTCTTGGATTTGGAGATCCTCTTCTATCATGAGTTCCCTGGAACTCTTCTGTACCATTGCATTGGTGAGAAGAATAAAGTCAGATGGGTTATTCTTTATCCTTTCTCAAAGAGGACCAGTGATGGCAGGCAGGTGATATCATGAATTGCAAGTGAATTAAATTTAAATGAGACAGAGCTGTGCAAAATCACCAGCCTCAGGTAAGAAGGAAAAGATGAGTTCAGTTTTGGAGGTGTTAATTTTGAGATATCTCTGGAAAACATCCAATAGGCAGTTAGTGATTAGAAACTAAAACTCAGGGGAGACAATAGGGCTTGATGTGTGAGTTATATATCTGTATTGGGATCATAATTAAACCAGTGAAAGTGAATGCAGTTACCAGTAGAGTCAAGGGAGGAGAGAAAAAAGCCCAGGGCAGAGCCTATGGGGAACACCCCCAGTTGGGTTTTTATTTGGGGTTTTGTTGGGTTTTTTTTACTTAATAGCATTTTTTCCAGTTATATGTAAAGATTAAGATTTTCTCCCTCCCTAAGAGAGTAAGCAACCTGATATAGGTTATACATCTATGATCATGTTAAACAAATTTTCACATTTAGTCATGTGGTAAAAGAAGAATCAGAACAAAAGGAAAGAACCATGAGAAAGGGAAAGAAAATGAAAATCGTATGCTTTGCTCTGCGTTCTGACTCCCTAGTTCTTTCTCTGGATGTGGGGAGCCTTTTCCATCATGAGCCTTTTGGAATTTATCTTTGATCATGATATTGCTGAGAAGAGTTAAGTCTGTCATAGTTGGTCATCGTACAATGTTGCTGTTACTGTGAATGTGCTCCTGGTTCTACTCACTTTAGTCAGCATCATTTCCTATATTTCCATGTTTTTCTGAAATCTGTCTGCTCATCATTTCATATTGCACAATAATACACCATTACATTCACATACTACAACTTGTTCTGGCATTTCCTAGTTGATGGGCATTTCCTCAATTTCCAGTTCTTTGTTGGGGCATTATTTGAATGATGTACCCACAAAGAACACAGAGAAGGAGTAGTCAGACAGGTAAAAAAAAAAGGGGGAGAGTGGTGTCTGGGAACAGCCACAGAAAAGAAAGTATACAAGAGGAGAGGTCAGCAGTATCAAATACAGAGAGAAGGCTGGAAGAATAATGAGGACTGAGGACCATTAGATTTGGCAGTTAAAAATTTATTAGTACTTCAGAGCAGTTTCACTTAAGGGATGGGGTTGGAAGCTGTTTGGCTTCCAATTGCTACTTGGCAAAAGTTTGAAAAATGAGTAAAAGAAGCAAACATAGAAAAAAGGTAGACAATTTTTTCTAGGTGTTGGCTGAGAAAGGGAAGAGAGATATAGAACATTAGCTAGAGAGACTGGTAGAGTAAATGAAGATTTTCTTTAAAGGATTAGGAAGAGTGTTTGAGTGAATGCCCTTTTATGAAATAAAAAAGAGAAAAAAGGGAGTAAAATTGATTCCTAACCCAGAAGGGAAAAAAAGAAATGAAGGGATTGAACTAAATGATCTCAAATCCATTATAAATCTGATATTCTAAGATTCTGTTTTGCAAATTGGAGTTAATGAAATGTTTCATCTACTGAGAATCATATTTACTAATAGGTTATGTTTTCTTCACAGTGTTTTCCTGACTATCTTCTTTCCTCTTTAAAAATAATGGATATATAGCTTTTTAAAATTTATAAGGCATTTTCCTTAAACAACCCTATGAAGTAGTAATTGTGGTACAGGTATTTTACAAAGAAATTGAAACTCTGAAAAATCAAGTGATTTATCCACTGTAACAAACTAGTGAGTGTCAGTGCTCAAATCCTGTGAACTTTGCGTTACAACACAGTTACTTCCTCATTATTTATGGCTACAGATGTATACATATGTATCTTAAGTGCCTGAGGGTACCCTAACTTCTCATTTGCATTTTCTTTCTCTTGGATCTGTATATTTACTAATTAATAATAGAATTGAGATGCCCTATATTTTGACAACAGTACCACCATCTTACAGTGTATTCCAGCCTAAAAATAAATTTGATTTGTATGCCAAATTTAAACATCATGAGAGATACTTCTAGTTTCTTTAACCTAATTATTTTTACCTTTTTCAGATTTGGCCACGGAAAAAGCTGAATTAATGGTTGAACAGATTGCTTAGTATTTTAAATACTAAGAAAACATCTTTCAACTTAGAATTTTTCAAGAAATGTTAATCCATGTGTCAGATTAGTGGTTATTTTAAAATAATTTATTTCTTTCATCTAGGTTTCTTAGTCACAATGTCCTTGTTTCTGTCAGTGTGACCACTCTCCTTTCTATAACCTTAGATTCATAACTTGTGTTATCCTTGATATATTCTCTCTTCCATATCCTTTCATTTACTAAGCCTTGCCAATTTTGTGTTCATACACAACTCCTCATCTTTACCCTTTTATTTACTCATGCAAGTACCACCCTAGTTTGGAGTATCATAGTTTCTCACCTGGACTATATTTCAATATCATTCTGGTTGGTCCTCCTGCTCCAGCTTCTTCTCTATATACAGGATAAATTTGAAATAATCCACAAAGGTTACTAGAATTAAGAGAGAACTTAACTTGTAGAAGGTAGGATTTTAACTGAGAATTAAAGGAAGCTGAAATGACAGTGAGGAAGCAGAGCATTCTGGGCATGGGTAAGGGCAAATGAAAATGCCTGGAATTGGGAAATGGATTATGTAGTTAGAGCAATAGCAAGGGAGCCAGTTTCATTGTTGCAGAATACAGAGGAAGAGAGGGCAGTGTGAGTAAGATTGGAAAGGGTAGAGTGGCCAGGTTATGGAGGACTTTGAAGGCAATAGGGAGCCAGTGGAGTTGATTGAATAGAGGAGGTGACATGGTCAACCTTGTGTTTTATGAAGAGCAGTTTGACAACCGAATGGAGAATGGATTGTAGTCAAGAGAGACTTAAGGCAAGGAGATCAATCGGTATTGTTATTGTTGTCGAGTCATGAGGTTATAAGGGCCTATACCAGTGTGCCAGCAGTGTCAGACGATAGAAGGGAGTGTATGCAAGAGATGTTACAAAGGTAAAATGGACAGGCCTTGGCAGTGAATTGGATATGCGGGGTGAGAAGGAGTAAGGAGTTGAGCATGACATCTAAGTTGTGAAGACTGAGAAGATGGTGGTGACCTTTAAAGTAACAGGAAAGTTAGGAAAGAAGGAAGGGATGGGGGGAACTTATTATCTGAGTTCATTTATGGACATGTTGAGTTAAGATCTCTGCAGGATATCCAGTTTAAGATATCAAATACATTGTAATTCTGGAGGTGAGAAGAGAAGCTAAACTGTACAAATAAATTTGAGAATCATCTGTATAAAAGTGATAGTGGACCTTTCCATAGAACTCTAGTAAAAAAATTTTTATGTAATGCAAATTTGTTTTCAGACATGCCCCTGTGAAGGGAGGGGGCCTGGAACAGAGAAAGGAGAGCAGGAGGAGAAACAGGGAGAGGGAACCAGGGCCAGCCACACTGGGGCCTGGCCAGAATCAAGAGGAAGAACATGTCGGGGGCTGAACACAAACTGAAGAGGATGTGGGACACATGGGGACCAGGAACAGCTCCCACCCAGGCACAGATGGATGGAAAACAGACATATAGGGGTTGGATATGCAGGTATGTGAGCAGAGTGGAGCAAAAGTTTCCTCCCTCAGCTCCAGAGATCTCAAGCCAAGCCCCAGATCTGGTGGTAATAGCAGCAGTCTCTGCATGTGTCTGGTTTTTTGCTTTCACATGGAAGGTTGTTGTTGTTATTTGGGTTTTTGTTTTTGTTTTTTTTTAGTGAGGCAATTGGGGTTAAGTGACTTGCCCAGGGTCACACAGCTAGTAAGTGTTAAGTGTCTGAGGCTGGATTTGAACTCAGGCACTCCTGACTCCAGGGCCAGTGCTCTATCCACTGCGCCACCTAGCTGCCCCGGGTTTTTGTTTTTTTAAGATTTTCGGGGTGGGGGGGGCATTGAGAGGAGAGAGAGCCCAGTACCATATAGTAAAGTTAACATAGGTTTTTTGTTGTTTTTTTTTTCAGAATGTGGCTTTTTTATTTTTTCAGAATTCTTTACATAAAGTTGAATTTGCCTGATACAGATTTATGTGAATCAAGAACTTTAGATAGTTGAATCCATGAGAACTGATGAGATCTCCGAGTGATGTAGTATAAAAGGAGGCAAGAAAAGGGTATAGGACAGAACCTTAGGAAGTAACCCACAATTAACAGGTGTGATCTGGATGAAGAACAAGCAAAGGAGACTTGGATGGAATGGCTAAAAAATAGGAGAACCGGGAGAGAGCAGTTTGAAAACCTAGAGAGAAGAAAGTAAAGGCTTCAGAGAGGTCAAGAAGGATGAGGATTGAGAAAAAGCCATTATATTGATGACTAAAGAAATCATTCATAACTTTGAAGAGAACAGTTTCAATTGAGTGATGAGGTTAGAAGCCAAATTGTAGAGACTTGAGAGGAAGTAGAAGCACCTCTGCTGACCTTCTTAAGGAATTTAACCTCAGGAGGCAGAAGAGCTATTGGATGATAGCAGGGATGGATGGATCAAGTGAGAATTTTTTTGAGGATGGGGAGACATGGGCTTCTTTTGTCAGTCAGTAAATATTTTTAAGTGCCTCCTTACATGTCTGTCATTGTGCTAAGTGCTAAGGATACAAAAATAAGCAAAAACCACTCCCTGCCCTCGGAGCTTGCAATCTAATGGAGGGAGACAGTGGGCAAACAGATACACAAATAAGCTATGTACAGGATTAATAGAAAAATAAGAGGGAAGGCATCAGAATTGAAAGGTTGGAGGCTTCCTATAAAAGATAGGATTTTAGTTAGGTTTAACCAAGGCCAGGGAAGCCAGGTGTTAAAGGCTAAAATTCTAGCTAGTCTGTCTAAAATATCTAATGAGTGGTCGCCAATAAATTATAAGCTTTAGCAAGAGTTAGACTTTTAAGCATTTATTAAGGAGAATAAGAATTTGGTAAAAAGAGAAAGTCCTACATTCATCTATCTATTAAAGGGAGAGCACATTTTTAGCTCTGCTCTCCACCAGAGTCCAAAGGAAAGAGAGAGACAGCGCCCGGCTCCCCTTTTCTCCTCCCACCAGCAAACATCACTTCCTGACGCCAAAGAAAAGATGCATGATCTTGCCCCCAAAGATCTTCCTTTCATGGCAGAGCTTTTCTACAATAAGTCTCCAGCAGGTGGCATCATTCCAATCACACAGGAGGGGAGCATTCCAGGCATGAGGCACAGCCAAAGAAAATGCCTATAGCCAAGAGATGCAGTGTCTTGCTAATGGAACAGCAAGGAGACCAGTGTCACTGGATCAATGAGTACATGGTGGGGGGAGTAAGTAGTAAGAAGACTGAAAGTGGTCAAAGGGTGGGGGTAGGTTTTGAAAGGCTTTGAATTCCAAACAGGATTTTGTATTTGATCTTGTAGGTGACAGGGAGCCACTGGAGTTAATTGAGTTGGGAAGGTGACATGGTCAGACCTGCACATTAGGAAAATTACTTTGCTGACAGATTGATTGGAGTGGAGGGAGATTTATGGCAATCAAACTCACTAGCAGGTTGTTGAAATAGGTAATATCGACCTGTAGGCCACTAGAGAAGTACCAGAGAAGTTAGGGGGTGGGGTGTATTTAAGAGATGTTGCCATGGTGAAATCAACAGACTTTGGCAACAAATTGGATGTGGGGGGTGGGGAGAGTGAGAGATGAGAAATCAAGGGTGCCACTTAGAAGGGTGATGTTTGTGAGCAGTAGGGAAGCAGCCAATAGACAAGGAAAGATTGATAATAAATGAGAGAGATGGGATAGTAAGTAGAGAGAAGAAAGGATAAAATAGACTTACTTGTGCAGGAAGAGGTGTTTGGGCAAGAAGAAGAACCACCTCATTATATGAGATGGCCATGAAGAAGAATAATTATGGTGGATAGCATTTAGGAGGTGTGAGTTAAGGAGGATGGGAGAAGAGGAAGCTCTTGGCTAATGACCTCAATTTTCTGAGTAAAGTATGAGGCAGGGTTCTCATCTGAGAGGGTGAGTGGGTTGGGAGGCAGGGGAAGTTTAATGAGGGATGGGTTTAAAGTGAGACATTTGGAAGAGATGCTTCAGTGAATGAGACAAGTGGGTTAATTGGGGGCAAGATCTTCAACCAGATAAAGGGTCACAGGACCGAAGATGATAGTGTAGAGTTGAACCAAACTTTTCAGGTGGGGGAAGGAATGAAAATATAGCCAATGCAGGCATGATGGTCTGGGAACGCATCATCAGTATCTAATATGTAATTATATATTGTATAATTGTATTATACATGATCATATAATATGTATATAATAATATAATAGGTAGCATTTTAATAGCACTTTATGGTTTGCAAAATATATACAAATATCAGTGGCCAGTGGTGTCCCAGCCAGTGCCAGTCAATGCCAGCATTGGCCCAGAAGACCACAGCATGAGGCTTGCACCAGGTGCTGTGGACCTGCCTGGAGGGGCGGCTTCTCCATCGTGGGCCAGGACATGGAGCGCTGGTTCCCAGGACACATGACCAAAGGTCTCAAGAGGATGCAGAGCAGCCTGAAGCTGGTAGACTGTACCATCGAGGTACATGATGTTCAGATTCCATTATCTGGTCAAAATCCTTTTGTGAGATTTAAGATTGGATATAAGAACATTAAACTCCCCTTTAACCTTTCCCTTATATATCTCCCAGACCAGTAAGAGAAAAACCTCTGAGCTTTAGTTAGAAATGGATTATTAACTTTTATTGTTTGGGAATTAATTAGCTAACAAACAAGGTGATGCTGATTAGAGAAATAGAAAAATAGAAATACAAATAAATAGTCTTAGATCTAAGCTTAGTCTATATTCCGTTATAGAATTCACCAAAACCCAAGGCCACCTCTGAGGCTGAGAACCGCGTCAAGCACGTGCTATTACAGAGGACCAGGCCAATCACCAAGAACCACGCTGTCGAACCTGAGTCAGCGTGTGTGTGTGTGTGCGCGCGCGCGTGTGCACGCGCACGCGCAAGGAGAGAAAAGGCCCCACTTCCGTTCTCTCCTTGCCTTTAAGCTCACACCCTGGAAGTGGAGTGCTTAGCAGACGCACAGCTGTTCATCATGGTCTCCTCCCCAAAAGGGCGTCCTTCAAAAACTGGCATCCTTCAGTTATCACTAACCAACTCTAAAAGCTTTCACTTTTTACCACACTTTCTTCCACAAAATTCTTGGAATTAAGCCTCACCTGTTTGTACTTAACAAAATGGATTTGGCAGATCTTAAAGGTAAACAGAAAATTGTGGGACAGCTGAACAAAGAAGGAGTGAAAATGTAATTTTTACCAATTGTTTAAAGGATGAAACCATAAAACAGATTGTTCCAGTGGTTACTGAACTCATTGAGAGTGGCTACCACTATCATCGAGGAGAGAATCTGGAGTACTGCATCATGGTGATTGGTGTGCCCAATGTGGGCAAGTCCTCACTCATCAACTCACTCAGGAGGCAGCAACTCAAAAAAGGAAGAGCCTCTCGAGTGGGTGATCTTCCTGGGGTCATGAAAACAGTTATGTCCAAAAAAAGGTGTGTGAGTAGCCTTTGTTCCTGCTGGATACTCCTGTTGTGCTTGCTCTATGGATCCAGGATGTAGAGACTGGGCTGAAGCTTGCCACCTGTGGAACTATTTTGGACCATTTGATAGGAGAAGATATCATTGCTGATTATCTTTTCACACTTAATAAGCACCAGCAGTTCCGGTATGTGAAGCTTGTGATGACATAGGAAACATACTGAAAAGGATTGCTATAAAACTCAAGAAGATCCACAAAGTGAAAGTGCTCCCTGGGACTGGTGATATTAATGTAATTCAGCCTAACTATTCTGCAGCAGCCTGTGACTTCATTCCAAGAGTCCCCAGTGGGGTGCTTGTCTGGTGATGTTCAACACTCCTATCCTGCAAGAGCCCCAGGCAAACAATTCTGACTCCTGAGCCTGGGCAGTGAATATTCTTTTCTGCTCCTACTCCCTGTGTGGCCTCAAGCAAGTCACTTAATGTACTTGGGCTCAGTTTCCTCTTCTATAAAATGAAGGAGTTGGAATAGATGACCTTGGAATAGAGATCCCTTTTAGCTCTAAAGGTGACACTATGAACCTGAAGCCCAAGAAGTAGCCACTATCTTTGGGAGGTATCTGAGGATTTAGCATTGATTTTCATCTTGTCTTGGCATAATAATAAAGTATAGTTTGTTATTTCTTCCTAATGAACAACCAATATATTTTCAGGGCTAGGGTCCATGAAATGGATTAATCATTAAATTTCTTTTAGATACAGTATGTGTTCCTTTGATAACTGGGCCTTTTCCTAATGTAGATAATAAAGGAATCTTTATTTAAAAAATATACAAATATGTCATTTGATTTTTTTAAAACAACCCTGGGTGCTATTATTATCTTCATTTTACTGATGAGGAAACTGAGGAAGACTGAGGGTAAGTGATTTGTCTAGAGTCATGTAAGTGTGCCTGAGGCTGGAGTTGAACTCTGTTCTTTCCAACTCCAATCAGCAGTCTATCCACAGTTACCACCTAGTCCTTCTCAATTGAGGGTTGAAAGGCTTGGAGTCTATATGACGTCTACATGAAGAATAAGTTTTGGCCCCCAACTGATTTGGGAGAAGAAATCAAAGCTCTAATTTGTCATATTAAAAAAATGCTCTAAATTATTATTGATTAGAGAAATGCAAATTAAAACAATCTCATACCTATCACATTGGCTAAAATGATAGGAGAAAATGACATGCTGGAGGGAATGTGGAAAAATTGGGACATTAATAGACAATTGGTAGAATTGTTAACTGATCTGACCGTTTTGGAGAGCAATGTGAAACTATACCCAAAGAGTTATAAAAGTGTATATATACCCTTTCACCCAGAAATACTACTATAGTTTGTTTCCAAAGGTGATTAGGGAAAAAGGAAAAGAACCTATATGTTCTAAAATATTTATAGCGGTTATCTGGAAATTGAGGGGATACCCATCAACTCAGGAGTGGCTGAACAAGTTGTGGTATATGATTGTGATGAAATACTATTGTGCTATAAGAAGTGTTGAGCCGGTTCATTTTAGAAAAACACAGAAAGACATTCATGAAATAATAAAAAGTAAAATGAGCAGAACCAAGAGAACATTGTGTAGACCAAAGATGCTTAAACTATGGGTTGTGTAATTGAATGTGGGGGTCACAAAAAGTTTGACAACAGTAAAAGGTTATATACCTATTTTTAAAATATACCTATATACCTGAGGTCATGTAAAAATTTCTCAGGCAAAAAGAGTTAGTGAGTGGAAAAAGTGTAAGAATCCCTGATATAGATGGCATCACTGGTGAGGAAAATCGAGGACAGTGTTTCAGCAACAAAAGTTACAGGGTTTCTTGCACTTTTTCCACCCTAGCCTGAGAAATTTTTAGGAGACCCAAGGTATATAGGATATAAAATAGGTATGCAAATCAAACATTTACTGATAATAAATTGTAAGGAAATTTATTTTTAAAACAATTCTTTGGTATATGTATAATTTTACCATTTATTAAAGATGAAAGCAAAATTGCATACTAATGAGATGGATGTGCCTGTTTATTTATTTTTTTTAGTGAGGCAATTGGGGTGAAGTGACTTGCCCAGGGTCACACAGCTAGTTAAGTATTAAGTGTCTGAGGCTGGATTCGAACTCAGGTACTCCTGACTCCAGGCCCGGTGCTCTATCCACTGTGCCATCTAGCTGCCCCGTGCCTGTTTATTTTTACATAAAATTATATTTTGACAGAATATTTGAAACTGCAGGACATAGAAATATCTTCAGCGTTTTTCAGAGTTGATCAATATTTTGATTTTACAATCATCAATGCTGAAAATGCCGCAAAATGGCAGAAGTATGTTTTAGGGGCATTTCAGAAATTGTTGGAAATTTTGTTCTAATCCCAAGCCAAAATTTATTTAATAATTTAAAAAAAGAAAGAAACTCAAGTTTTAAACCTGTGTCACTTGATAACTAAGCAAATTCTTCTTGAACTTTTAATGGCAGATGACTGATGGTTTTTTTTTTTTTTTAATTTCAATTGAGTCTGACTTGTGAACCCAACTTAATTTTTTAGAATCAAAATTTGACAGGAAGTATTCCTGAAACTTTCTCCAGTCACTTCAGATGATATATTATAACTCTTATAATTAAATCTTTGGGAATGTTATTTTCAATTATAAAAGCTGTAAACATTCCTAAAGAACCATTTTTCTACCCTATTCTTCTATATGTTAACTTTTTAAGTAAAACTTTCAATTTTATCCTTTAACATAAATGTTATAATTTTTTCCTTGAAGTGACATGTTTAAATCATTGAGCTTTTTGAAAATATTAGACAAATAAGTTTTGAAAGCCACAAGTCATTATGAAAAAAATGAACAAAATTGGATTTCTGCTCAGTCAAAAATATTACAACTTAATCTTTCAATTTCTTTTCTTTTTCTTTCTTTTTTTTGCAGAGCTAATGAGGGTTAAGTGACTTTTCCAGGGTCACACAGCTAGTGTCAAGTTTCTGAGGTTGGATTTGAACTCAGGTCCTCCTGAATCCAGGGCCAGTACTTTATCCACTGTGCCACCTAGCTGCCCCCTCATCTTTCAATTTCTATAATTGCTTAAACTTTGCCCTCTTGAGCCACCTTGCCTCTACATGTAGTAAATAAGCTTTTTTGTTTTGTTTGGGGTTTTTTTCGGGGCAGTGAGGGCTAAGTGACTTGCCCAGGGTCATACAGCTAGTACGTGTCAAGTGTCTGAGGCCGGATTTGAACTCAGGTCCTCCTGAATCCAGGGCTGGTACTTTATCCACTGCACCACATAGCTGCCCCCAAGTAAATAAGGTTTTTTGATCAGAATCCATGTCTTTGCAAAGGTTTGAAAACAAAAGACTGTCAAGGGCAAGGTTTTTAATGAAGTTAATGATTTTGATAGTATTGCAAAGCACATCTAACCAGTGATATTTTTTGGCTACAAGTGCTTCCCAATAGATGAATAAAAGTGATATGTTCATTGCCACCAGCTTTTGCTATAAATCAAACAATCTTGCCCATCGTTGCTCTAGCACTGTATGTACAGATTCCAAAACAATTTTTCTGCTGTAAATCTTCATTTTTGAAAAATGTGATTTTGAGATATCTATCTTCTCTTCCCCTCTTGAGTGCCCTTCCAAAGGGCAACAAAACAATAATTCTCTCATGTATGCTTCCTTCATAAACATACCTTACATGAAATAACAGCCATGTTATAAATATCATCAGTTGTTTCATCTAGCTGAATTGCAAACTTTGGGCATCCCTTATGTCTGGTGATAAGCTGCTGGAATTGGCCATTACTAATTTCAGAAATTCCTTTTATGAATTTCATCCCCATACTTTTTCCCATGAACGATTTCTGACGTTTAATAGCAGCAGGTAACATGAGATCTTCTCCTATTGCATTGCGCTTTTTAGTTTTTGCAGTTAAATAAAAGGTTTTGTTAGATGCAAGCATATACTTTTTGTTGACAGTAACAGATTTCTCAAAACATTGTTTTACTTTATTTGAAGATTTTAAAAGTTGTTCAAAACATTCCTTTGGTTTATTGTAGTATGCTACATGCTTGTTTTAGTTTTTTGTTTTAGTTTGTTTGGTTTCATGCTCTCTGCAACCAAAACTTGATTACAAATTAAGCAAAGAGGTTTTTCCAAACCATCATCGTTATTCAAAGTAAATCCATATTGCAAAAATGATTGGATGTATTTTCTTTTTCTTGTTAATTTAAGTGTACTACAACCTGGTAGCAAAGACTGCTATATTGTCATCAGTATTTATAGCTCTTCTGTCTAAACTTAGCCACTTAACCATGGTCGGGAAATATTTTTGTCCTAAAATATAAATATTGCTAATAATTTCTCAGATATTAGCTTTAGTTTATGAACCTACATTTGTGCTTAATTTTAAAAATCGATGTTTACACTTAAATACCTATATAGTGGTGATGATTGAGAAATATTATTAAACAGCATTTTTCCTTGCTGAGATAACAACAGTTTTAAAATATCAGACATTCTAATACAATACAATCCAAAGATATACTAATTTGGTACTTACACGCTGAAGAATGTAAGAAAATATTAAAAGACTTTATTTTCCATAATTAAACTATTATGTTTCTGTAAGAGCAGAAAGCTTTATATGTACAGTAACAACACTGCAATTGATAACATACAGTACTCTCAAATCTGAGCCGAGGTATTTCTGGCAGGTTCGTTTGACATTGCATGGTGTGATGGCATGCTCAGGGCAAAGTGCACATGTTGTATGTTCAGAACCAAGGCTGCAACATGGGTAGATGCTGCCAGAAACACCTTGGATTCATTATACGTTTGGTTTTGAATTAATTTTTGATTGTTGTGCATTCAGAAACCTTTTACTGTTGCCACTTTTTTTGTGACCCTCACATTGAGTTACGTGACCCCATATGGGGTCTTGATCCACATAAGAAGCTTTGGCATAGAGCAACAGCAATATTGTTTGAAGAAAAACTATGAACAGCCAAGTTATTGAGTATTATACTCATATCAACTAGAAGAAGGTAGATGCTATCCACCTCCAGAGAAAAAATTGATAAATAGAAGTACACATAGTATGATTATACATATGTTTATTTGTGTCAAATGCTAGCCTTCTCTAGTATGGGGTATGGAGGGAAGGAACAAAGGAGAGTTTGAAACTTAAAAGGAAAAATGGAAAAAAAAATAATAGGTTTTGGATTTGGGATTACAAGGGAGGGGGAAATGGAATTACATTGTTATTAGATAAAGGAGATTCAACCTTCATGAACATGGAAGTGATAAATTTTCAGGTATTCATAAGATCAAGGGTATGATCCTATGTATAGTAAGGTGGAATAGAGTAGGTTATAAGAATTGAGTAAGTTGAAGAACTGGAAGACTAGCATGATTTATAAGGGATCAGTATGTATAATGAAATCCCCTGGTATGAGGGCAGGAGTTGGTGAAGAGAGAAACTATGAGCCAGGCATTGAACATATTGATGAAGGAAAGTATTCTGGAGGTCAGTAGATAATATAGCCACCAGCATTTTAATTTTTTTTTATGTTTCTGATGTTAAACTAGCCTTGCTTAATCTAGTATAAATCTTGCTTGTCATAATTAATTTTTAAAATGTATTTGCTGTGTTAAGGGCTAAAATTCTTGCTAGTCTGTCTAAAATATCTAATGAGTGGTCGCCAATCAATTACAAGCTTTAGCAAGAGTTAGACTTTTAAGCATTTATTAAGGAGAATAAGAATTTGGTAAAGAGAGAGAGAAAGGCCTAGATTCCTGTCTATTAAAGGGAGAGCACATTTCTAGCTCCCTTCTCCGCCAGCGTCCTCGGGAAAGAGACCCAGAGTCAGCGCCAGTCTCTTCCTTCCTCCTCCCACTAGTCTGCGTCACTTCCTCCCCGCCAAAGAAAAGACTCCTGGTCTTGCCCTCAAAGACCTTCGCTTCATGGGCAGAACTCTTCTACAGTAAGTATCCAGCAGGTGGCATCATTCCAATTGTTACAGTCCCCCCTGTTGTTCCTCAAGAAACAAAATGTTTCCTTGACGGAACAGTAAAAACAATATAATAACTATTGCTAACTAATAATATGTGAACAACAATATAGAAAAGGAAGAGAGGAAAGTTTTGTCCAGAGGGGTGATTTTTTTTTTTTGTCCTCATGAACCGACGCTTTGACATTAGTCTTGCAAAGGGAGGGCCTCTGCAGAGAATACATGTTACAGATGGTGTATATTATAACAGAAAGAGAAAAAAAACAACAAAAACAACAAATCAAAACTGTTCATTTAAAGTCTCTGAAAGTCTTTTCTCAGATGTCCTCTAGGTAGTCGTAGAATGGAAGTCTCTTCAGGGGTTGATGTGTGGATGCTGGTAATCAGCCAGGAAAATTTCCTACAAAATTGAGCTTAACACAACTTTAAAATAGCTTTGTCAATAATCAAATCAAACAATGAAAGTTCTCAAAAACATGTCTAAGGGAATTCAGAATCTTAGTTGTTAACACGTGAAACATACAATAAAACAAAAATTGAACCATTCTTTAAAATTATATTATTATTATAGTCCCCCCTTATGGGGAGTAATTGAGAAGACAATTGCTGCAATATTAATTTTTTAAAAATAATTTTTATCTTTGTTTCATCACTTTTTGCATCATCTGCCTAATTATCCTCATGCCATTATGAGAAATTAGAAAATCTAATATAATTGGTAACAGGTGTCAAGGCCAAATTCAACACTGTTATTTATCATGGCACCTGAGATAATTATGGGGGTTACCATAAAAGAACAGAGAAATGATGGGATATGAGCATTCCCACACTTGAGCAATATGTACTGCCCATACAGTATGCCAGGCTTAAAATAGGTGGATGGAATACATGTCCATGCCACCGAACATATTGGAGGAAACTGAGTCAGACTTAATCAGATGCATGGGATTGAGATGTCCATGGCATCAGGCATATAGGAGGGAGCATAGAAGCTAGGTGTAGAAGTGAGATGGGTGGGATCAATACTTCCAGCCATCTGTACAATATTGTGGGGAAAAATAAAATAAAATATTAAACCAAGAGAATCCAACCTCAACATTTGTCAAAAGCCGTTCTCTCGGCCATACCTTGACTTCATGCATGTCTCCCCTCATGTGACAGTTCAGTGTCTGCTCTTGCATGTATTCCTCTTGTGATTGGATGGCACCTTGGCCAACTGGCATCTGATAACTCAGAATAAAGGTAATTAGTGTCTTAAATGATAAGTTCCCATAATCCAAGTCTCATATGGATTTAAAAATTGAGGATAATAAATGATTGCAAAAAATGTGAATACATCTTGACTCAGAACACAATATATAATTATGCAACAATTTCAAATAATACCCCTTTTTTTAACTTAGTATACAATTATTTTTTTGAAAAATCTGAACATATTTAAATACAAGTTAAAGCACAACACAATCTCAAAGAAAACTTTTACAAATGTTCCCCTCTTTTTTTTTTTTTTTTTTTGGAATATGCTTATCAAAAATAATACTTCTAGAATCAATTTACACTTGCCATGGCAAACAATTTGCCAGGGAAATGCTTTAAAGAGTTTGATCAAATAATCAGTTGAGAAAAAATAACAAAAACAAACAACTCAGAATATGGGAGCACAATACTCCTAGAATTAACATTGTATAATAAAATCAAAACCATCTTGCAATGTTTCAAAATTAGATAGACAAATGAATAGAAGAAAATACACATGGAACAATAAAATACAGTGAAATTCAAACTAAGGAAATCTAAATGAATATGAACTTAATATCAATAAGAGTATTATAAAATATAAACTTGATCACATGACTATAAAAAGCTTTTACAAATATTCTCCTTGTTTTAGAAACTAAGTATAAGACACAATCTCAAAAGCATGAAATCTCTATGAAAATAAACCCATACCATTAATTTCAAAATGTATATATAATAGCACAGAAATCCTATGTAACCTCTGAACTGATACTATTACTCTGAGTGAATTCAGAACACTTTTGATTCCGATATCTAAAATCCCCAATACTCATATCAATACCTTGCTGTTTACTTCTACATTTCTGTAAAAAATATATACTTCCATGGCAAAAGAAGCGGAGTCTTGAACTATGGTGATAATTGTCATTCTCATTCAGCTTAAGTTTTTCTTCTTTAACCCCTCTATATTGTCTGTCAGTCTTTTCACCATGCAAATGCTTTATAAGATTACTAATTAAAGACAAAAGCAGGTTAGCAAAATTATGAACAAAACGAGTATATCTGGAATTTAAAGGGTTTTCTAAGGTTGTCTCAGAAGCACAGCCAGGCTGGGGAAGGGCTGAGCCTGAAGCTGCAAATGTAGTTAGAAAAAGGTGAGCATGCGCATCAGATCTCTGGACTTCCCAGGCAGGGGAAGCTATGGGCTTGGCCATAGGAGGAGTAGAGGGTGGGGTCTGGAGAGGAGGGGAGGGACCAGAGCAATTTGAATCAGACTTGATTTTGAACTCAGGCCTGGATTCCTCTTCCCCCACTTTGCCTCCAGGTGCTAGGGGATTAAAAGCTTCTAGAGGGTGGGTCATTGCCTCCAGGCATGCAAAATTAGAGCAACAATTAGTGTTAGAACTGGGAAAAGCTGCAGGAATCTCTTCAGGTTTCTCTGAAAAAGCATGGTTGGGAGAGTGGGAGATATTTCCTTGTGTGAGTATGTTGCTGGCTCTTCTAACAAAAATAAAAAGAAAAATAGAAAATCCACAAAAACAAAGCATTAACATGATCTTATCTCCCATTTGTCTGGTTAAACAGACTAAAATCAAAAATAGGATAATTAGGGAGTCTAAAAGGTCCATTCGAAAAAACTTGAAGGAAAACACAGCCAGTACACCAGTACTTAGCAGTTAAAGGGAGAGGGAGGGGAAATTTCTTACCCAACCAGAAGATCAGAAGAAGACTGAGGGTTAGCTTTCCTCTTCGTGGTCAGCCATCTGTTAAGGGCTAAAATTCTTGCTAGTCTGTCTAAAATATCTAATGAGTGGTCGCCAATCAATTACAAGCTTTAGCAAGAGTTAGACTTTTAAGCATTTATTAAGGAGAATAAGAATTTGGTAAAGAGAGAGAGAAAGGCCTAGATTCCTGTCTATTAAAGGGAGAGCACATTTCTAGCTCCCTTCTCCGCCAGCGTCCTCGTCCTCAGGAAAGAGACCCAGAGTCAGCGCCAGTCTCTTCCTTCCTCCTCCCACTAGTCTGCGTCACTTCCTCCCCGCCAAAGAAAAGACTCCTGGTCTTGCCCTCAAAGACCTTCGCTTCATGGGCAGAACTCTTCTACAGTAAGTATCCAGCAGGTGGCGTCATTCCAATCGTTACAGCTGTATTCTTTGAACTACCATTTATCTGGCCTTTTTTTGCATTTATAATCAATTCCATAAGGAAATTGGTTTCTGTATTTTTTTTCCATGTTCTTTCTCTTTCATGTTATCTTTTCCAGAGTTTTTTAAAGAAATAATTCCCCCCCCCAAATTACATATAAAAGCAAATTTTAACATTTGGTTTTTAAAAAGGTTTTGAGTTCCAAATTCTATCCTCCTCCCCCCCCCCCATGGTAAGCAATTTGATGTAGGTTATACATGTGCAATCTTGTAAAAATTTGCATATTAGTTATTTTGTGGAAGAAAACTTAACCAAAGGAAAAAAATCAAAGAAGGAAAGAAAGTAGAAAATAGTATGTTTCAGTTGTATTCAGATTCCATTAGTTCTTTTCTCTGGCCTTTTTCATCATAAACACTTTGGGATTGTCTTTTATAGTTGTTCATCATATAATATTGCTGTTACTATATATGATCTCCTGGTTCTGCTCACTTCACTCAGCATCAGTTCATGTTAGTTTTTCTAGGTTTTTTTCTGAAATCATCCTGCTCCTCATTTCTTCCAACACAATAATGCTCCTTTATAATTGCATTCCACAACTTGTTTAGCCATTCCCCAAATGATGAGTATGCCCTTGATTTCTAATTCTTTGCTACCACAAAAAGAGCTGCTATAAGTATTTTTTGTACAAATAGGCCCTTCCTTCCTCCCCCCCCTTAAAATCTCTTTGGGATACAGATCTAGTAGTAGTATTTGCCAGGTTTTTTTTAAAAGTCTGTGTCCTTTTTTCTTCATAAAAGTATTGGATAACATTCTAAACTTAATGTTTACCTGTAGCCTATATAATACAAAAATTATTTGTTCTTTGTTGTGAAAAAAATTTACCCATGCATGACCTTGGCCACATAGCCATTTTCACCGATGACTTGTGTTTGTTTCTTCAGAAGTTGTTCTGTTTTTTAAAATGAGCTCTGAGTAGAACAAAAAAATAAAAAATAAAACAAGGATTACCATTTACCAAATAGAACAGGAAAAAGAGATTGTGCTTGAAACTACTAAATTGAACATTTAGCTTTCAAAGCTGTCCAGTTTGGCTTTCCTTTTGATCTTCTATTTTCCTCTGTTAGAAAGAGAAAATGCTTTGCCTTTCTCTCTTACTATTCTTCCCCATTATTAACCCCCTCCTTTTAACTCCTCTCAACAGGGAAAGAAAAACAACCCAATAACAAATATGGGTAGAAGCAAAATGCATTCCCACATTACACATGTCCAAAAAATGTGTGTTTAATTTTCCTCTTGAATTCTATCACCTGGGGGCAAAAACTTATTCTTACCCACCTGTCTAAACACCCTAAAAAGTACCCATAGTCTGTTTCCCAAGGTGACCAGGGAAAAAGGAAAAGAACCTGTATGTTCTAAAGTATTTACAGCAGCTCTTTGTGATAACAAAGAATTGGAAATTGAGACACCCTAAAAAGTGTATCAAACTCTATTCTGAGTGGAATAACCATCCAGACATCACAATGAGTCATTTTTCCAACTCAGGGTAGCTTAGGAGGAGAGAGAGAGGTCTGAAGACCCTTGGGTAGGAGTTGGGACAAAACACAGCATAAGAAAAGTGGCACTGGTTATGGGCCATGGAAGCAGCACCAGGATACTTGGTTAGAGAGATATCCCTGGAAAACCTCTGTGCTAGCAATGGGTTCAGGATTGGGAACCATTTGGCAGGTTCATTACTCAGTTCTGGATTGCAGTTCCAGGATATAGAGAGGAGTAGTTGCTGACGTCCTACCTGTGTAAGGACCAGAGCTCAGACCAGTAGGGCAGTGACCAGACCACACACAGATCATATCGATTTGTAAGCATCAAAAACTTACAGGCCCGGCACAGAAGAGTTCCAGGGAACTCGTGATAGAAGAGGATCTCCAAATCCAAGGGGAAAAAAAAAAAGAATTGCGAAGTAGAGATGCTAAATGAACCATACTATTTCTTTTGTTTTTGATGCTGCTTTTTTTTTCTATTTTGAGGTTTTTCATCATTGCTCTGATTTTTACTCTTATAACATGACTAATGCAGAAATAGGATTAATGTTATTGTGTATGTGTGTGTGTGTGTGTGTATATATATATATATATAAATAAATATATAAAACCTATATCAGATTACCTGCTGTCTAGGGGAGAGGGGAGGGAGGGAGAAAAATATGAAATTGTAAAGCTTGTATGGATAAAAGTTGAGAACTATCTTTACATGTAACGGGAAAAATAAAATACTTTATTAATTAAAAAAAACTTACAGGCTCTCAGGAAAAAAAATGAATAAACAACAAAAAAGAACTTGGTCATAAAAAGCAACTATGATGACAGGGAAACTCAAGACACAAACTCAGAAGACAAGGACTTAAATATCTATAAGCAAAGCCTCAAAGAAACATGCAAATTGAACAGAAGCCCAACAAGAATCCCTAGAAGAGCTAAAAGAAATATTTTTTAAAAGCATAAAAAATAGACTTGAAAAATCAAATGAGTGGTAGAGAAAAAATTGGGAAAAGAAATGAAAGCAATGCAAGAAAAATATGAAAAGAGAACTAACAACTTGATAAAAACCACACAAACATATTGGAGAAAATAACTCCTTAAAAATCAGAATTGGGGCAGCTGGGTGGTACAGTGGATAAAGCACTGGCCCTGGATTCAGGAGAACCTGAGTTCAAATCTGGCTTCGGACACTTGACACTAGCTACCTATGTGACCCTGGGCAAGTCATTTAACCCTCATTGCCCCACCCCCAAAAAAATCAGAATTGGTATGCATACCCTTTGATCCAGCAATACCACTTGCTAGGTTTATATCCCAAAGACATCCCCCAAAACAGAAAAATATCTATTTGTACTAAAATATTTATAGCTGTTCTTTTTGTGGTGGCTAAGAATTAGAAATCAAAGGAATAACTATCAATTGGGGAATGACTGAACAAGCTGTGGTGTATGATTGTTTTATAATTTTTTGTTGTTGTTGAGGCAGTTGGGGTTAAGTGACTTGCCCAGAGTCACACAGCTAGTAAGTGTTAAGTGTCTGAGGCGGGATTTGAACTCAAGTCCTCCTGAATCCAGGGCCAGTGCTCTATCCACTGTGCCACCTAGCTGCCCTTTTGTGGTATATGATTATAATGGAATATTATTGTGCTATAAGAAATGACAAGCAGGATGATTTCAGAAAGGCCTGGAAGGACTTATATGAACTGATGTATAGTGAAGTGATCAGAATGTTGTGCACAGTGACAGCAATATTGTTTGATGAAGAACTGTGAATGACTTAACTATTCTCAGCAATACATTGATCTAAGACAATTCCAAAGGATTAATGATAAAGCATACTATCTAGCAACCAAGAAAGAACTGATATTGATTGAACACAGATTGAAGCATGCTATTTTCTACTTCATTTCTTTCATTTTTTCTTTTATTCAAGTTTTCTTGTACAAAATGACTAATTTGGTGATGTTTTACATAATTGCACATGTACAACCTATATCTGATTGCTTACTGGCTCAGGGAGGGGCAAAGGGACAGAGGTATAGAATTTGGAACTTAAAACTTTAAATAAAAATGCTTATTATCCAAAAACTTAAATAAAAAATTTTAAAACAATTGGCCAAAGGGCAAAAGAAGTACTCACTGAAGAAAATAACTCCTTAAAAATTAGAATTTGGCGAGTGGAAGCTAATGACTCCATGAGATTCCAGGATACCAAGTCTTTCAAATTTGTTTTTCTTACAGTGTTGTTAATTTTCTTAGTATTGTTTTCCTGATTCTTCTCATTTCTGTATCAGTTCATACATGTCTGTCCCTATAATCATTTCTCATAGTGCATTCAGCTATTCCTCAATTGATTTAGTTTCCATTGCTTTGATACTACAAAAATTGCTGCTATAAAGGTAAACATAAAGGGTCTTCTCTTTCTTTGATCGCATTGTGGGTCTAGTCTAATAACTGTTGGAGTCATAGTTCTAAATTTCTTTCAAGAATCAGTGGCCCAATTCATAACTCCATCCAAAGTATGTTAGTGTTCCTTCCCTTAATGTGTAAATTGGTCCTTCAGTGCCCTCCATCCACTTCAGTTGCCTCTGTCACAAGTATCCTTTTTATATACTTGAACTAATCTGGCTACTTTTCCTATCTTTTTTCTTTCTGTTCATTTCTACCTCCTCTGTAAGCAGATACTATGAAGCAGGGTCCAAATGTGACGATTCTGCTGACCTTAATGGAGAAAACAATTTGTTGAAACCATTTTTAGTCCTTTTCTATTTTTCTTCTGTTTGTGGCCCTCTCCCTTTTCTTCCTGAGATGTTTACTTATTTAAATATATTGTTAGGCTTTGTTTAGACAAGTTTTACCCTTCACTGCTTTTCTGCTTCATGAAATGATACTGTTCCATCACCATTCTTTTTAAAGATTTTATAGATAAGTTTTCCTTTTAACCTGACTTTCTCTGTGGCAATGTCAGACATTTTCTGACCAACGTACTTTCTTGAATTATTTGGTCTCCTTGTTTTAGCAGAATAATTTTAGCAGGTAATTTATGTTGGTTTAACTCTTGAGGGAAATTATAGTGTTAGTATCATTAATGTGGTTCATTTCCCTTTTTAAAAAATTTTGTCAGTAGCTTATTTAAATACAAAATTAAATCTTAATTGCGTGTTACAACGTTCTCATTGCTATTCTTATTATAAATTTTTATATTAGCTCTGTCAATTATATAAGAAAGCAATGGACATCTTATTCAGGGATAACACTCACATCTAATAATGAGCCTTTTCTTATCTGTTAAAATGAGTTTCATTCTTCATGACAGTATTTGGTACTCATCATATCCAATGCCTGCCATTTATTTTTTGAAAGAAATGTTCATGTTAGAGAGGGTGTGAGGTTTCTGTATAATCTGCAAGACTTTGGCTCCTCTCATCTCTTTTCCCCATATGTTTCACCCCATCCTTAATCTTTTTCCACCTTTGCATTGAAACTACCAAGTAATAGAGAATACATTTATTGATTTGTTGGGTCTTATCAAGTTCCTTATAGAATTTCTTCACCACTTGGTTCTCAGCAACTGATGTTAGTGCATAAACCATACTTATTTTCATGGTGGTCCTTTTGCAAATTCTTATCTTTGGTACTGTAATATATTATGATCAAATGGCCCACAAAATAATTTTTTTTTGTAGCTCCCTCCATCAAATTCTTTCTCTCTCTAAGGATAACCTTTGAACTATCCTTTTATTTAGCTGCAACTTGCTTATTTGTTTCATTTATATAAGTAAGAATATCAAGGTTCATATGATTTAGTTCCTCCAGAAATTATGGCCATTAGTTGATTGTTGGACAAAGATCTCATATTTCACATAACAATAGTCAAATTAGTTTGGTTCCAAGGAGAGTTTTTATAGTAAAGCAATTTTCTGCCCTTTTTGCTGAAGTGGAAGGGGACAACACAAGTCTGAGGAAAATAATTAATTTTTGTTAATTTTGTGAGTTGCAGTAGCCAAAAAAAATTTCATTACTAAAACACAAACCTATTGGTGATGTGCCCTCTCCATATTTCACTAGACTCTACCTCAGCTACACACAAACATGGTCATACTGTTGATTTTGCTTTCACCCATAAAGGTACCACTTCCACGTTCAAGAATTCTGAATTGTTTTTGTAATTCTGAAATCTTCTTATCTGACCATAATCTGTTGGCTTTTCACTTCTCCTTCTGCCTTCCCTTGCATAACCATCCTCCCAGTCCCCCAGGCTTGCATACTGGTTTCCTCACAGCCTCTCACCCAAGCTGTTGCCAGGGCCTGCTGATTTCACCTTTGCAACATCTCTCAAATATGTCCCCTTCCTTCTCTCCTCTGATACTGCCACCACTCTAGTGGTTCAGCATTTTTAAAAGGCCCTTGTCACTTCATCATTTGATTATTGCAATAGCCTGCAGGTAGGTTTGCCTGCCTCAACTCTCTCCCCACTCCAAACCATCCTCCATTCAGCCAATAAAGTGATATATATAAATATATATATTTTTTTGCAGGGCAACGAGGGTTAAGTGATTTGCCCAGGGTCACACAGCTAGTTAAATGTCAAGTGTCTGAGGCTGGATTTGAACTCAATTCCTCCTGAATCCAAGGCCAATGCTTTTACCCACTGTGCCACCTAGCTGCCCCAGTGATTTTCTTAAAGCACAGGTCTAATCATATCACCTACAGGAAGCCATCTCCAATTCCTCTTAATACCAGTGCCTCCCCTCTTTTAATTATTTCCTATTTATCCTATATATAACTCAATATCTATTTGCTTATCTCCCTAATCAGATTATAAATTCCTTGAAGGCTGGGGCTGTTTTTTGCCCCTTTCTAAAATCCCTAGTGCTTAGCATGGTAGGTGCTTAATAAATGTTTATTGATTGATTGATTAATGCCTAGTAGCAAAGAGGTGTGAACCTAGATTCTTGCAGGTTATATCAGTGGAGTAGAAGTTCCATGCTGTGCTACTATTTTGTCTACTTTTAATAGATAAGCTTTCTTTTGTGAATTTTAGCTGTTTATGTAAGAATTGTTCAGTATTACTTTCACTGTTACATAATGAATTTACCTGTTTCCTTCAGTGTGTTCTGATTTAAATTTTACTGAAAAGCATCTGAATAAACAAATTAATGCATCTAGGACAAGATGGGAAGTGGTTGATGGGGGGGGGGGGAATCTCTATCAAATTTCTTAGATTAGGGTTTGGTTTCCATGATATGTAGATAGGTGGTGGAAGGGGAATGAACAAAAGTTTTCAAAAGAATTGCAAACTATTAATAACAATATGAATGCTCCTAATCACTAATAAGAGATGCAAATCAATACAACCCTTAATTTTCACCTCAAACCCTACAAATATGAACAGATGACTATACACACAGAGTGTTGAAAGGGTTATGGGAAGATAGACAATACTAGTACGTTGTTGGTGGAGCACTGAATCAATAAGCCATTCTCAAAAGCAGTTTAGAGTTATGCAAGTTAAGTGACTAAAATAGCTGTACCCTTTGACTTAGAGATATTGATACTAGCTAGACATATACCACTATAGGTAAGGAAGTTCCTATACACATCAAAATATTTATATCAGAACTTTTTGTAATATCAAAGAATTGAAAACAATTGGGGAATGGCTAAAATAAATTGTGGTGTATGTTATTTATTATGCTATAAGAAACAATGCATATGATGCATATAGAGAAGCACAGAAAGATTTAAATGCAGAATGAAGTAAGCAGAGTCAAGAAAACAACATGTATAATGACTACAACAGTGTAAATGGGGGAAAGCAACCATTTTCCCAACCACTCAAAAGAAAAAAGGGGTTGGTTACAAAATTTCAAAGAACAAGTATGGCTTTAAAGAAAACAGATGAAAAGCTCCTACCCCTGACTCCCTACTTTTTTGCAGGAGAATTTTTTCACAGGTGTGGAAAATTGCACATATTTTGATTCATTTTGTTAAATTTTTTTCTTTCATTTTCAAAAAAATTATTTGTTACATGGGAGGAGAGATATAATCTTATTTGGGAAAGGGATATTGGGAGAAATTCGGGAATTGTAAAAAACAAAAAGTAATATAAAAGTAAGTTAGGATCTAGAGCAGTCTCAACAATTTTCCACATATATTATTTTCATTAAAATTAATT
Source organism: Dromiciops gliroides (assembly GCF_019393635.1). Lineage (NCBI taxonomy): Eukaryota > Metazoa > Chordata > Mammalia > Microbiotheria > Microbiotheriidae > Dromiciops > Dromiciops gliroides. The sequence continues at coordinate 200,730,582 of NC_057865.1, forward strand.
AAAATTTATAATAAATTTTAAATGATCAATTCTTATTCCTTAAAATTTTGGCCTTACTCCTACCATCTTTTTTTTTTTTTTTTTTTTTTTTTTTTAGTGAGGCAATTGGGCTTAAGTGACTTGCCCAGGGTCACACAGCTAGTAAGTGTTAAGTGTCTGAGGCCGAATTTGAACTCGGGTACTCCTGACTCCAAGGCCGGTGCTCTATCCACTGCGCCACCTAGCTGCCCCCTCCTACCATCTTTTTAAAAAATAGTTTTGTTCTTGGGTTGGCCTGATCCTTTCACTTCCCATTAAGTTGTGAGTTCCTGGAGAGCAGAAACTATCTTTTAGCCTTTCTTTGTATTCCTTTAATTTAGCACAGTGCTAGGGAGAAATATTCATTGTGTAAAGATTGGAATGACGCCACCTGCTGGAAACTTACTATAGGAAAGCTCTGCCATGAGGAGAAGGTTTCTGAGGGCAAGCCATGCAGCTTTTCTTTGGCTCCAGGAAGTGACGTTTGCTTGTGAGAAGAAGAGGGGGCGAGGCTGGTTCTTTCGCTCTCTTTCGTAAGGACTGGTGGAGAGTGGAGCTAAAAATGCGTTCTTCCTTTGATAGATAGAGGAATCTAGGCCTTTCTCTCTTCACCAAATTCATATTCTCCTTAATAAATGCATAAAAGTCTAAACTCTTGCTAAAGCTTATACTTTATTGGCGACCACTCCTTAGATATTTTAGACAGTATAGCTAGAATTTTAGCTCCTTAACAATTGTTTGACTGGCCTTTCCCCTTCCCCCACCTTTGACTATAGTTTCTTGTGTGTTTAAACACCTTTTTATTAATGCTTGTGTGTGTGTGTGTGTGTGCACGCACACATGTATATATACACATGCTCTGTTCATTACAAAATGACTTAATCTAATGTGATTATTTCTAACTTTATACCTTTTCAAAAAAATACTTAACTATCAAGTAGTAACAGGATTATTATAACTTTTGCTAAAAGCCTATTGTACATGACTCATGGAAATATGTATAACATGATTGTACATATAACCTCTGATTCCTTGCCGTCTTGGGGAGGAGGGAGAGGGAGGGAGAAAAATTTGGAACTCAAAATCTTAAAAAAATGAACGTTAAACGATCTTTACATGTAATTGGAAAATAAAATACTACTGAAATGGGAAAAAATAACTGAGCAATTACAATGTAAAAGGCCTACTGTACTTGACTTCTTTATTCTTTCATAATGGAAAATTTTTTTTCTTTGTAATTCTCAATTTTAACAATTTTGTGCCTTAGTTTTTTAGTTTAGTTTTTTTCTTTAAACTCTTGGAATTTCTCCATGCTAGATAGAGTTTTCTGACCTTTCTCCACTTGAGGAATATTGATTCTTTTACTCTATAGCATTTTCTCTAACTAGCATAATATCTGTAAAGTGTGTGATGGGTTATAAAGTGTATTTACAGGCTAGCCAAAGTGTGACCAGCCTATTTGTTATATCTTACACATGACACTTTATCTCACATCTCCATGCCTTTGGTACAGTCTGTCTCCCACATCACCTCCCCATCACTGTAATGTACTCTGGCCCCTTGGAATCTTGAGTTTTCTTCTAATACTCAAGTATTATGTTCCACATAGGGCCTTTCCTGATTTCCTTTTACTTCGCTATACCTCAAGCTTCCAGTTCTTCCATATTTGATTATGTCCTTGCTTGGTGCACATTTTTTCCCCAATAGGACTGTTTTATTTTTGTCTTTCTGTGTTCTGCTATCTGGTTAAGTGCCTGGGATATAATAGGGTACTTGATAAATGTTTATTTATTGATTGGCTGTCAGTATAGGAAACGCCTACTGGTTCTAAATTATCTAGACACAGATCTTAAGAAAAATCTAAATGATCATTTAGCTGATTCTTTCCTTCTGAATTATTTTAATAAACAAGGTAGATTTCTTAAGTGGGGCTACTTTTTAAAAATGTCATGTGTATTTCATGTAGCATTTGTATGTAAGCACAGATATACATGCTAGACACTAAAATGTTTGAGCTAGAAAAAAATTAAAATAGGTTTATTTTAATTGGATTCTTTTGGCTTGCAGATAGAAGAAGAGTAAATTGATGAATTATAAGCATTTTGGGTACTGGGGGAAAAGAAGCATCTGTACTCTTTTTCTTTTGGGGGGGATATTGATCATAATCACTGAATTTGGAGTAAAAATAAGCTGTAAGGGGGGCAGCTAGGTGGTGCAGTGGATAAAGCACCTGCCCTGGATTCAGTAGTACCTGAGTTCAAATCCGGCCACTTGGCACTAGCTGTGTGACCCTGGGCAAGTCACTTAACCCCCAATGCCCCGCAAAAAAAAAGAAAAGAAACTGTAAGGCTTTGGTGTCAGAAAACTTTAAAAGATCATAAAAGAAAATATTTGGATTGATTTGAATTGAAACTCCTATTCAATCTGTTTACTGGAAAATACCCTCTAACAGACATAGACCCTTTCAGTAAAAATGTTCTGGATAAGTTACAATGTCCTTTTCTATCTGAAGGGGTTATTCATTACTAAAATTCAACACCATGGTTAACATCTTAGATATTGACATCATAATTCAGTTTAACCACATTTTATTTATTTACTTTTCAGGATAGAAAGTTGACAAAGTCAGAACGGCAAAGATTTAAAGAGGAGGCTGAAATGTTGAAGGGCCTTCAACACCCAAATATTGTTCGTTTCTATGATTCTTGGGAATCCACAGTAAAGGGAAAGAAATGTATTGTTCTGGTGACTGAACTTATGACATCTGGAACCCTTAAAACGTAAGTAAGAGAACATCATAAAAGAATATGTAAATCACAATATTTTAATCATGATGGTTCAAAAGTATTTGTATTTCATTGCCCATATACATTTATATTTACATGGAATCCCCACTATAACAAGCTTGATACATAGTCATCCAGACTCTGCTTGTGGCCTGAGTTGAGGGGGAATCCACCAATCAATCAGTAAATAACCATGTATTAAATACCATTTACTATATGTTGCTTAACTGTGGCATATACAGAGACAAAATTAAAACAATCCTTGGCCTCAAGTATTTTATAGGCTTATATTGAGGAGCCCATTCTACTCTTTGGATAGCTTTAATGAATAGAATACCAGGCTGTGTATCAGAAAGACTCCTCTTCCTGAGTTCAAATCTAGCCTCAGACACTTACTAGCTATATGACCCTGAGCAAGTCACCTAACCCTTTTTTGCCTCAGTTCCTCATCTGTAAAATGAGCTGGAGAAGGAAACTTAAACATTGTGCTTGTTGTAGTAAAGTCAAGATCATAATTATATTTTTCAGCTGCTAACTCAAAGTGAGTTTGTAATCCACTAAAGCCCCCAGATCTTTTTTGGAGACAGTCTAAATATGCTTCCTTGTCTTGTACTTATGAAATAGATTTTTTGAACTCGAGGGTAAAAACCTTTGTTTACCTTTATTAAAATTGATTTTAATTAAAGTATTAAGGATAGGGACTGGGCCAGTGGTTTCATTGGTTATAAGGAGTTTCTGGGAAAGAAAACTTTCTACCAGTTCATTATCACCTTTGATTCTTATAGACTGAGATCTTCCTAGAGCACTAAGAGATTAGGTCAGGGCTTCTTAAACTTTTTCCACTCATGGCCCCTTTTCACCTGAGAAATTTTTATATAACCCCAGGCATATAAGTTTATGAAATAGGCAGACAGAACCTTTTACTGTTGGCAAGTTTTTTCAATCCCATATAGAGTCAAGATCCACAGTTTTAAGAAACTTTGGATTAGGTGACTTACCCAGGATGCCGCATCTCCTTTGTATTAGTAGGATTTTAACCTGGGTCTTCCTGGCTTCCAGGCCTGTTCCCTATGCACACTGCCACACTATCTCTACTTGAGTGAATGAAAGAAAAAGCATTTAAGTACTTACTGTGAACTAAGTGCTGGGAATACAAATAGAAAAGTAAGACATTGATATGAAATGATCAGTAACTATCAACTCTAGAATATTTCTAGGAATCAGTCGTAGGTTTTTGAATTTTATGGCTTATCTACTAGTACTATGGTTCCATTCCCATTTTCTATTATGTCTACTTTTTTAAAAAAAATTTTTAAACTTCACTTAAATTTTCAGTTACAAATTCTTTCCCTCCTTCAACCACCTCCCTCACCATTGAGATAGTATGAAATATTATACCTCTTATACATATGAAGTCATTTATGATTCTTCAAATGTTGCTGGCAATAACGTAACCATTTCTTCTAATACCTTAATAATCATATCTGCTAGGTCTTCAGTACCTGAAAATGTTGTTCCTCTGAGCTAGGTGACTTGGATGAGGGGTGGTGATGTTGGACTTAATGATCTCTAAGATTCCTTCCAGCCCTAAATCTATGGTAGTAATAGAGGATCTAGCTCCCCTCAGAGAATTCATTAAAGTTGATTGGTGAGTTAGTTCCACATCAGATACCATCATCAAAATTGTTCCTTTTGTATTTTCAAAATTTACTTGCTTTTCTTGCCATTGGTGTTTACTTAAGTAATGTTTTCCATGATGCTTCCTGCCATGTTCCTAAATTTCCTAACATGAGTATGCCATCCTTCTCCACTTACCACCTTTATCCTGTTTCTTTTGTATAAGGTATAACCCATGTAGAGCATTATTCCTATCTTAAGTTTTATCTTACTAAGTGTTAGTAATAATTAAGAGGTCAAATTTGCCTCCGTGCTTTTGGACTAGTCCTTTCTGCTTGTATTCTGTTGTTTTGGGTTTTTTTTTTTGTTTTAGTGAGGCAATTGGGGTTAAGTGACTTGCCCAGGGTCACACAGCTAGTACGTGTTAAGTGTCTGAGGCCAGATTTGAACTCAGGTACTCCTGACTCCAGGGCCGGTGCTCTATCCACTGTGCCATCTAGCTGCCCTCTGCTTGTTTTCTAAACCATGGGCATTTGTGAATAGATATTTGAAGCCATATGTTTTACTACTGGCTTTTTTTTTTTTTAATTCTCCTTATGAGGCTTTTGGGTATTTCAGGTACTGTTCTTCTTCCATTAATTGTATATGCTGTATGGTATCTAGCTTGGTAGATACACACAGGCAATTTTATTCTCACCTACTCTTTTTAATTAAGGCCCTTTTGATTAGTTTTGAAAGATACCAGGAAAATGCATCATCATCAGCCTGTGTTAGCTATACTCCAAACCTGGCCAGGAGTCTCTTATCCCTGTATTCTAAGCTGTGGTGCAGAAGTCCAAATTTCATTTTCGGATACCCTTATTAGTTAGCTGTTCACTTTCTAAGTCAATTTTTTCTTCTACATCTCTTGCCTTTAGTAGACATTAGTAAGAATAAAACAACCTTTGTCCATATGTTATTCAGTTTCCTTTGTAAGGCTTTATAATCTTTTAGGATCCTTTTAGAAGTATCATTTGTGCCTTCATGAATTGTTAATCACCAAAAGTAGGCAGTAGTTTTCTTTGAGTCTTGAAGGGTTCTCACTTATGTCTTAGATATTTGCCCAGGGAATTACATAAAATTTAAAAGTTAGAATTTTAGTAACCATCTAGTCCAACCCATACACAAAAGGAATGTTCACTATAATGTAGTTGACAGGTAGACATCAGACATCTTCTTGAAGACCTCCAAGGAAGGAAAACCCATGAATCTCAAGATAGCCCATTCCATTTTTTGTATAGCTTGAATTGTTCAAAAGTTTTCACCAATATCAAGCCTGCATTTTCTTCTTTGAAACTTCTACCCATTGCTCCTGATTTTGCCCTCTGGTGCCAAAAAGAACAAATATAATCTTTCCTCTGCATGATAGCCCTTCAAATATCTAAATATTTGAAGATAACTATACTATTTCCTCTGAGCCTTCTCTTCTCAAGACTAAGTATACCTGGTTCCTTTAATCAGTCTTGATATTGTTGTGTACCCAAGACCTTTCACCATCCAACTTGTCCTGAGTACTCTGGATTATCAGTGATTTTCTTAAATTTGTTGCCCAAAATTGAATATAGTACTCTACATTGGGTCTAACAAGGACAGAGTACAGTAGTACTGTTACCTCCATGTTCTTGAAAGTCAGCTCCATCAGTATAGCCCAAGATTGCATTAGTTTTTTTGGCTGCCATATCACATTATTAATTCATGTTGAGCGTTCAGTTCACTAAAACTTCTAGATCTTTTGCAGAACAACTGCTATGCATACCTCTCATATCTTATACTTGTGAAGTTGATTTTTTAACAAAGTACAAGACAACCTATTTTTCCACCCTACCTAAACCACACACAAAGATGGTCATATCTTTGAACTTGCCATCACCCATAAAATACAGCACTTTCATGTTAAACTCTGAAATTCCCTTATCTGATCATAATCTATTGATCTATTATCTGATCACATCTCTCCCTCTCTACCCCAACTTCAGAGTATATTCTTCATCCACACTGTGACTTCCAATCCCTCAGTTCTTTCTGAAAGGATTCCCCTTGCTCTGACTATACCCTTCTCCCTTCTCCATCTTGACCCCTTAATGAAGCAGTTCAACTCTATATGTTCCTCTGTTCTTGAGTCTCTTTCCCCATATGATTATGGGGATCTTTCCCTGTCATGCCACAATCATGAATCTCTCCTGTCATCAACTGCCTTTTGTTCCCATACTAAACAAATATGGAGAAAACCAAAAAACAGTGCTAATTGGGTCCACTACCACTGCATTTTTTTTCCTGTGAAATTAATACCTTTATTTAGCTCTCCAAGAACCTACAAGCCATTCTACTAGTTACTGCAAGTATCTTATATCTTCTATTTTATTTATAGCAAGATTGATATGGATATGTTTAATAACCTTCATTTATATAGCTTTTAGGTTTACAAAGCATTGTTCAGCACATACAATTATCCCCACTTTATAGAGAGGCTCAGTGAATTTCAGTGACCTGCCCAGGGTCACACAACTAGTGTCAGAACCAGGATCTGAATCCAAGTCTGGCCTGTCTCTAAAATTAGCATCCTTTCCCCTACAGCACACTGTCTCTCATTTGCAATGAACAGATTATTCAAATGGAGTTTTGTTATTGGTCATTAAGCAAAGGTCTCACATAAGCATTAGTTTATAGAAAACAGCGTGATACTTAGCTTCACCTGCCCCCATTCTCCACCACTTCACCATTATTACTGGGGGAGATGAAGGCCATAGCAGACCTTTCAGATTTTTGCTTCAAGCATCACAATGGCCAAAAATGTCATCATCTAGTGGCAGGTATTCTAGTAATGAGCCTAGTAGTAGAAGCAGTGTTAGATAGTAGAAAGAACCACACTTAAAATCCTGGATCTGCCACTCCATGCCCATGTGACCTCAGGCAAGTCACTTCATCACCTCACTGGGCCTCAGTTTCCCCATTTTTCTACCCATCCTTTAAAACCTCAGCTCTAACGCCACTTCCATGAAGTCTTCCCTGCTTTCACCAGTTGAACATGAGCTTTTTCTCACTTCCCTTTGTTGCACCTTTCAAGTTTTAGATTCCAGTTGGTGTCAAAGTCCTCCTAATAGATGCTTAACCTCCATGGAAAGGAGTGTTCTAATCTTTTCTCTTCCCCTGCAGTTAAAGAGTACTCTAGAATAAATTGATGCTTAATAAGTGGCTGTGGAATTCAAATGATCCTCAGGAGATAATTAATTTCCCTTTTTTTTCCTTAGGTGGCTCTGGTGGTCCCTGGGTGTTGCCTTAGGGAGAGGAACTGAGGCACATGGAGATGGCTTCAGCACTACCAGTGCATTTTACATAACCTCAATTGGGCCACCTCTGCTTCTAGACAATCTCCCTAATTAACTCACCATCCCACTTACTACAGTGGCTCTTCTAAACCATTTCATTCCCTCCTATCCCCAAACCCCACTTGAAACAAGCAAACACCACCCACCTTCTCAGCTGAGAACTTCACCTCATATTTTATTTTTAAAATAATCTGACATCACTAAAATGCCTTCCACTTTCTTCTCTTTTACTTCTTAATCACATGAAGAGGTAGTTATCCTTGCCAAAGCAAACTCCCCTAGAATGCACAAATGAATCTATTCCAACCTATCTTCTTAAGCAGATTGCTCCTTCTCTCACTTTACCTTCAATTTCTCCATCTTTACTCGCTGATTTCCTGCTGTCCATAAACATGTCCATGTCTCCCTTATCCTCAAAAAACCTTCCTTGGTCTGTCCTTACTGGCTAGCTATCATACTGTATCTTTTCTCCCTTTTCTGGCTAAACTCCTTGAGAAAGCCTGTAATAGATGCCAGTTCCTTTCCTCTCACTCTCTTTTAACTCTCTGCTTTCAACTTCATTACTCAACAGAAACTGCTTTCTTTTTGTTCAAAGCTATTAACAATTTCTTAATTGACAAATCTGATGACCTTCCCCTACACCTCATCAGTCCTCATCTTCCTTGATCTCTCTGCAGACTTTGACACTGTTGATCATCTTCTCCTTGATATTCTCTTCTCTTTGTTTCTGTGATCCCGCTATATCCTGGTTTTTCTCTTACCTATCTGATTCTTCCTCCTCAAGCCTCCTTTGCTGGATCTTCATCCAGGTCATGCCCAGTAACTGTGATGTCCTACAGGACTCTGTCCTGGGCTCTCTTTTCCCTCTGCTATTTAATTCGGTGATCTCATCAGCTCCCATGGTTTCTTCATGCAGATATTTTCAGATTTATTTATCCAGCCTTAACCTCTCCTGACCTCCAATCTTATATCTCCAACTACCTTTTAGACATATCAAACTGGATGTCTATAGATATTTTAAACCCAACATAGACAAAACCAAACTCTGCTAAACTTTCCCTTCCTCCAAATTCTTCTGTTGCTGTCAAGATCACCACTGTCAAGATAATGGAATGTGATAGATGAGATTTGGCAGATACTCAGGAGCCCACCTGAGTGGATTACTGGCTGACTTATAGTTGACTAGATTCTAAGCACATCTGGCTGATACTTGAGAGTACTTAAGAAAGCATGGTTCTCAGAAGCTAACAAACTTTGAACTTCCGGTCCAGTCAACCAACCAGCTTGAAGAACCTCCCATTTCTGGGAGGGGACAGGAAGGAGGAAGGAGAGCCTGCGCAGGGAGCTCTCTCTCTTTTGATTCCTGACTTCACCATGGTGGAGGAGAGAGACTCCAGAGGACTTCACAGGGAAATTGAGGAAAGATAGGATTGCCAGGCTGTAGGAATTCTGTTCTCAATCTTTCTCTATTTTTCAGTAAATCCTTAAAAACCTAAACTCATTTTATCAGTGATTTTAGTCAGTTTCCCCCAAAATTGGGGGAACAGATTAGAACCCACATTCAGAATTTTAAATTACACACCACCATCCTACTCTCTAAGTTCTCCCAGACTCATGACCTAGGTGTAATCCTGAATTCCTTACTCTTTCACCCTTTATATCCAGTTCATTCCTTGAGAAGGCCTATCCATTTCACATTTGTAATATCTTATATATACCCCCTTCTCTCCTGAGAATTCCAACGTGCTGGTGTAGGCCCTCATCACTTCATACCTAGACTATTGCAGTAGTCTGATAATTAGTCATCCTGCCTCAAGTTTCTCCCCACTCCAGTCCATTCTCTACTTAGTTATCAGTGTTCTTCAGCTCTCAGGTCTGTCTTTATACCCTGCTACTCAATAAACTTAATTGCTCCCCTGCCCCTCATCACCTGTAAATTTCTCTGTTTGGTATTGAAAACTTCCCTTTTCCATTCTTTTTTTCACCTTATACTCCCAACCCCCATATTCTTCAATCCAGTGACACTGGCCTTCTTGTGTTGTTCTTCAAACCAGACACTCCATTTCTCAACCCAACACATTTCCAGTCTGTCTCCCATGCTTGGAATGCTCTCCTCAACTCTGCCATCTGGTTCTCCTGGCTTCCTTCAAGTCTCAGCTAAAATCTTACCTTTTCTACTTCCCTCTGTTGATTATTTCAGATTTATCCTGCATATAGCTAATTTGTACATAGTCGTTTACATTAGGATTCACATTAGGCTGTGAGCTGCTTTTTTTTTTCCTAAATTTTAAAATTTATTTTTTTAAGTTTTCAACCTTTCTTTAGATAAGATTTCCAATTTCAACTTTTTCTCCCTCCCTCCCCTAGACAGCAGGTAATCTGATATATAACAAACATATTTCTGCATTAGTCATGCTATACAAGAAGAATCAGAGCAAGAAGGAAAAACCTCCAAAAAGAAAAACAGCACCAAAACAAAAAGAGATAGTATGGTCCAATCAGTGTCCATATTCCACAGTTTTCCTTTTTTCTGGATTTTGAGAGCTTTTTCCATCATGAGTCCTTTGGAACTTTCTTGTACCATTGGATTAGTGAGAAGAATCTAGTCTATCACAGTTGATCAACACACAATGTTGATGATACTGTGCACAATGATCTCCTAGTTCTGTTCATCTCACTCATCATCAGCCCATGCAAGAGCCTCCAGGTTTCTCTGAACTCCTCCTGCTCATCGTTTCTTGCAGCACCATAGTATTCCATTACATTCATATACTACAACTTGTCCAGCCATTCCCCAATTGATGGGTATCCCCTCAGCTTCCAATTCCTTGCCACCACAAAAAAAGCAGATATAAATATTTTTGTACATGTGGGTCCTTTTCCCTTTTCCATGATCTCTTTGGGGAAAAGACCCAAAAGTGGTATTGCTGGGTCAAAGGGTGTGCACAGCTTTATAGCCCTTTGGGAATAATTCCAAATTGCTCTCCAGAATGGTTGGATCAGTTCACAGGCTGTGAGCTTCTTGAGACCAGGGACTGTCTTTTATCTTTCTTTGTATCCCCACTTCTTCATACAGGGCTTGACACATAGTATGCACTTACCAAATGTTTTTTGACTGATTTATCCCAATTGAATTTCAGCTTATTAGAGTACTCCTAATAATTTGTCAAGATCCTTTTCAATTCTGGCTGACATCCATTCTCTTAGTACAGCTGCCAAGCACTGCATTAAATAATTGTCAGATTTTATACCCATTTTATCCTCACAACACCCCTATAAGGTAGGTAGTATTTTCAGCACCATTTTATAGTTGAGGAAACTGAGGCAGACCAAGGTTAAGTGACTTATCCAGGTTCACACAGATACTAAATCTCTGAGGCTTGATTTTTAACTCAGTTCTTCTTGACTCCAGGCCCAGCCTCCTATCCATTTTACCACCTAGCTGCCCCTAAGAATAACATATAGTACTTTAAGGTTTTCAAAGTGTTAATTTCTTTTGAAATATAAAAACCTACTTTGTCATATAGAGTTGTTTGGGCTTAATTTAATGATAATTTATTGGAACAGTAAGAATAGAGAGTTGGTATAGCAATTACCTCAACCACATTTGATTATGAATTGACATTCCAAACTAATTTAAAGTGTTTTCTTTTGGTTTAGCTAAAGATAGCACAATGCAACTAAAACCATATAGCAAGATAGCCCTCTAGTGGCTAGAATAAGTTCAAAGCATATTCAACATTATTTAACTGAGGCTAAATCCAGTTTTGTCTTTTTGCTGTCACATTTTCTCTGAATATGTCTAGAAAATAAGTCTTAAGGTATGTACCCTTCTTCCTCAAAATTGAAACCAGATTTGAGAGAATGTAGAAAAGCAGAGTTAAAAATATTCCCTTGATAGATCTAGCTTTTGTCCCCCACCTAACTCACCCCTCTAGGAAGGAATTGTGGGCCCTATGAATGGCCATTGGGAACATCAAATATACAAAAAGTAGTTTGAGCTAAGACTGAAAAAATTGGTTGGAGCCAGCTTATAGAAGGGGTCTTGAAAATCAGGCTAAAGAGGCAGTAGAAAGATTTGGTAAGAGCTGTACATTGAGCATCATTCTGTAGAGTGGATTGAAGAAAAAGAGAATTCCAAAGGCTATATTACAATAATTCAGTGAAGAGTTAATGTGGGTTTGAATTATAGTGGTGACAATAGAAATACTAAGAAGTGGTGAGAATGTAAATGATGATAAAAGAATCAAAGTAAAATTGGATTTGGGGGTTTCAGAGGAAAAATGAGTAAAACATAGCTATATTTATGAGCATGTTTATGTGGAGGATGATGGTACCATTTACAAAAATTTGGGAATTGGGGGAATTTATTGGAAAGATTTCAGTTTTGGACAAGTTGAATATGAAGTAATGATGAGGTATCCATATACATATGATGTGCTAAGTAGATGTTTTTTTTTAATTCTGTATGAATGGACAGTTTTCAAGGACGAAATCCAAGCCTTATGAAAAAATGCTCCAGGAGAGAAAGGGCAATTAAAAGAACTTTGAAGCACTACCTCACATCCATTAGATTAACAAACTTGACCAAAAAAAATGACAACTATCAGAGAGAAATTCTGGAAAAAATTTGGAGCTGTACCTAAAAGATTACTAAACTCTACATTTCTTCTTACCCAATAATATCACAATAAAGCATACACCCCAAAGAAATGAAAGGAAAAGGACTCCATATGTACAAAAGTTTCTTTAGAAGCTCTTATTGTAATGAGAAATGACTAGAAATTAAAGGGGTGACCATCAGTTGGGGAATGTCTGAACAAATTATTCTGTATGATAAGAATGAAATACTCTTTGTGGTATAAGAAATGATGAAAGGAACAATTCAGAGAAATCTTTTATAAACTGATCCAGAGTTAGGGGAAAAGAACCAGATGAATTTAGATAGTAACATCATAAAGATAGACTACCTTGAAAGACTTAAGAAGTCTGATCAGTGTTATGACCAACCTCGATGCCATGATTATACATGCTGCCCACCTCCAGAGAAAGAACTGATAGATCCAGATTGCACGTGTGTGTGTATGTATGTATGTATGTATGTATGTATGTATGTATGTATGTATGGTATATACATGTATGGATGAACAAGTGTGCATGCACAGGTATATCATAGCCAATACAGAAATTGGTTTTGCTTGACTATATATATATTTGTTATAAAAGTTTTGTTTGTCCTTCTCCCTCTTCATCCCATCCTACCCCCCTGGAGGAGGAGGTAGATAGGTAAGAAAGAAAGTAGATTTTCTTTCCTCATTGAAAAAAAATGTTTTTTTAAGGAATCTGGATAATCATCTTTGAAAGACTTAGTTATTTTACAACAGACTGACCTACTGCAATTCCAAAGGACTTAGGATAAAACATGCTATACCTACCTTCAGTTAGAGCACTGATGGATTCTAAATAGAAGTTGAGGCTTATTTTTTTCTTTTGTGTGTGTGTGTGTGTGTGTGTGTGTGTGCGCGCGCGTGCGCGCGTTGGGGGAGGAGGCAGAACATAAGTAATACGGATTTTTGTTTTGTATGAGTATAATATTTTGTAATAGTTTTGGTTTTCTTACCTTCTCATTGGATCTAGATATGTGTGGGGGCGGGGAGTAATTAGAACTGAAAAAAGAAAAAGAAAAAAGTCTTTGCTTTAAAAAAGCAAACTAGAACTTTAAACAAAAAAATTACTCTGTAGTTTAAAAGAAGGGTTGAGGCTGGTGGTAACATGCAGGATTAATTTGCATAGTAGTAATAATTGAAGCTTTGGGAATAGATGAGAACCAATAACTTATATTGAAGAAACCAAAGTGCAGAGTCTCTGTAGGTAGGTAATATATGCAATTCCTTTATTAAGGAGGAGATGTGAGGTAAATTAGGTGGCAAATAGGACAAAGCGCGCTGTTCTGAGCTGCGTCTGACTCCGACTAGTCCCCTAGTAATTTAGGTTTGATATTGGAACAAAATGAGACAGTCATGGGTCATTCAACAGTTAAGACAGCTTTATTTAGCCATAAATAGGAGCATATTTAATAAAGATAAATATTTAGGACTCCTTGAGTTAGATGAGTGAAGTTCCCTTGCCTCAATTACCATTTGTGATCTGCCAGCCTATCTTCCAAGTACCCCCAAAGCTCCTGGTGCTCGCTTTGTACTCACTCAGGTGTTGAGGAGCAACATCAACTTTCTAAACCTTCAAGTCTCAATACCTTAAAAAAACAAGCCGGGGCAGCTAGGTGGCGCAGTGGATAGAACACCGGCCCTGGAGTCAGGAGTACCTGAGTTCAAATCCAGCCTCAGACACTTAACACTTGCTAGCTGTGTGGCCCTGGGCAAGTCACTTAACCCCAATTGCCTCACAAAAAAAAAAAAAAAGCCAAATTTCAATGAGGAAGGGTTAAAATACTGCTTTTTAACATGTAAACCATTTTGTGTGTGTGTGTGTACATATGCACATGCAACACACAGAGCTAAGAAGAGAAGCAAAGGTGATGTTTCTGAAAGGCTAAAACTAGAGTATCAAGAAGCAGGGAAGTCAAAGGATTGGTCAGCAGTGTGAACTCCTTATGAAAGATTAAGAAAGATGACAGAAAGGGGGCGGCTAGGTGGCGCAGTGGATAAAGCACCGGCCCTGCATTCAGGAGTACCTGAGTTCAAATCCGGCCTCAGACACTTGACACTTACTAGCTGTGTGTCCCTGGGCAAGTCATTTAACCCCCATTGCCCTGCAAAAAAAAAAAAAAGAAAGATGACAGAAAAAGGCATTTTATTAGGAAGGCCATAAAGGACCTAGTTTCATTAGTGTAGTGAGAGATAGAAATCAAGTTGCAAGGGTTTAAGAGCTTGAGGGAAGTGGAGGCAGGTCACTAGGTCAGATGTTGAGTTGCCAGGGATGTGGATTCTGGTCTGGATCTAGGTTTATATCTAATAGTAGGTTAGGTGAGTTTGCACTCACTTAATTGCCAGTGTTAGTACTGCTCAGCCCCAAAGTGGGAATTCCAAAAGTAAGTGTTGTTTTTGGAGGTAATTGGGTGTGACTTGCCCAGGATCACATGGTAAATGTCTGAGACTGGATTTGACTTAAGGTCTTCTAGAGTCTAGTTGATTCTCTATCCACTGTGCCACCTAGCACTGTCTCCCCCTTCCCACCATTATTTTACCTTTAAGGAAATTGAGGCCCAGAGAGGTGAAATGACTTGGCCCATATCATCTGGGTAGTAAATAGCAAAAATAGGATTTGAATTCAAGTCCTTTTATTCTGGATCCAGGGCACTTTCCACTGTACAGTCCTGTCTGTTGGGCTTGATTATTCATGAGTATCTACTTGTCTGTTCCGCTGATGTTTTTTTTTTTTTCTTGCCCTCCCAATTCAAACATTTTTCAATCAATAAACATTAGTTAAGTGCCTACTATGTGCCAAACACTGTGCTAAGTGCTGGCACTAAAAAAATGTATATTGTCCAACCTCATGGATCGTATACTGAGGAGCTTACTTTTCTATGTATTTTTTAACTAGAACCAGGAAGCTTGATGATTACTGCCATTAAAACATGGTATGAGAATTGTACTGCTCACTTTATTCATTCTTTTTTTTTTTTTCATTTAAATTCTAGGCTTTTTATTCCGTATGATTTTTGTTATTTTACCTATCTCTATAAAGTAGACCACCTTGGTAGTCTGGCATGCCACTAAATATGCACATTAATTTTGGGGGTGTTCTACTTTTTATTAGTATAGCCTAGCCATGAAAAATGAACATCACTTCAATTATTTAAGTCTTTAATGAAAATGGGTGACTCTTGATAGTTCATTTGTCTGGGGCATGTTTCTTGAGAAGAGCAGTTGAAGTCTGTCTTGATAATTCACTTGTCTGGGGCATAGGTCAGCTGTAGGATTCTTTTGGGGGTGGGGCACAATGAGGGTTAAATGACTTTCCCAGGGTCACACAGCTAGTAAGTATCAAGTGTCTGAGGCCAGATTTGAACTCAGGTCCTCCTGAATCTAGGGCCGGTGCTTTATCCACTGTACCACCAATCTGCCCCCAGCTGTAGGGTTCTAAGAGAAAGCTGATATAGAGTTCTATTCTAAGATAGTTGTTGCTTAATTGCAAATGACAAGCTGTAGGACATTGGAACGAATAGAGAACACAGACTGCTTTCATAATTTGCATTTGAAGAATTGGAGAACTTTTAGATTAAAAACTGGGGAAATATGAACATTATAACTTCTATAATTATCAGGCAGATGTAATTTACCTGGTTGTAGATAAAAGATATGAATTTGGTTGGTAACTCTAAACTAAGGTAAAGTCATAGAGAAGACCTAACTACTGAAGAAGGTTAGAAAGGAGACAAGAGATAGATACAAAGAAGATTTTGGGACTGTGTCAGGGAATTCTTTCTGTCATTTTTGTTGTTGTTGGCCATTTAGAGCTAGAGTGCTCTCTGCTGCCACTTGCTGCTGAGAAGAAAAGGTACAAAGAAGACATTCTGCTTATGAGTTGCTAAGGAAAATCTAATAAGGCCTTTTCTTAAGTCTTCATAATTCTTCACAACCTTTGACATTATAGATTACCACCTTCTGAATACTCCCTTCTAAGTTTTTGCAACACTGTATTCTGGCTCTGCTTCTACCTTTCTGATGATAATTCTTAGTCTCCTTTGCTGGATCTTCATGTCACACCCATTAGCTTTAAGTATGTTCCAAGACTCTGTCCCTGGCTCTCTTCTCTTCTCTTCTCTTCTCTTCTCTTCTCTTCTCTTCTCTTCTCTTCTCTTCTCTTCTCTTCTCTTCTCTTCTCTTCTCTTCTCTTCTCTTCTCTTCTCTTCTCTTCTCTTCTCTTCTCTTCTCTTCTCTTCTCTTCTCTTCTCTTCTCTTCTCTTCTCTTCTCTTCTCTTCTCCTCTCTTCTCCTCTCTTCTCCTCTCTTCTCCTCTCTTCTCCTCTCCTCTCCTCTCCTCTCCTCTCCTCTCCTCTCCTCTCCTCTCCTCTCCTCTCCTCTCCTCTCCTCTCCTCTCCTCTCCTCTCCTCTCCTCTCCTCTCCTCTCCTCTCCTCTCCTCTTTTCTCTCTCTCTCTCTCTCTCTCTCTCTCTCTCTCTCTCTCTCTCTCTCTCTCTCTCTCTCTCTCGGTTATCTTATCAACATCCATGGGTTCAGAAAATGTCATCTGTGTAGGTGATTTCCAAATCAACATGTCCAGCTCTAGTCCCCATCTCATCTACTATCTTTTGGATATCTCAACTGGATATTCCATAGTAATCTCAAACTCAAAATGTCTAAAACAGAGCTTATGATCTTTTCCAAACCCTTCCTTCACAACTTTCCTATTACTGTCAGAGAACATACCATCCTCTGTCACTCAGGTTGTCAACTTCACTGTTACCCTTGACTCTTCATTATCACTTAATTAACATATCTAATCAGCTGTCAAGTCTAGTTCTTCTCCCCCCCCCCCCAATATCTTCCTGTTCTCCAGTCAAACAGCTACAATCCTAATTCATATCCTTATCCTTATCATCTCTCATCTGGACTTTTGAAATACCCTTCTAACTATAGCCTCCTTGACTCAAATGTCTCCCCACTCCATTCTATCCTTCATTTAGCTGCCAAAGTTTTTCTAAAGTGTAGGTCTGACCGTGTCACACACACCTCACCCACCCTCCACCCCTTTTCATTGAGCTTCAGTGGTTCCCTGTTATTTCCAGGATCAAGCATAAAGTCTTCTTTTTGGCATTACCTCCTCTCCTCTCCAGCAAATTGCTCCCATTATCTTTTATCTTAGGGCATCTAGGTGGTGAAAGTGGCTGGAGTTCCAGGCCTGGAGTCAGAAAGATGAATCTGGCTTCAGACACTTAACTGGCTGTATGACCCTGAGCAAGTCACTTAATCCCAGTTGCCTTAAACATACAGGGCCATCTCCATTTGTCCTGATCTATATCTTGCCACTGGACCCAGGTGGCTGTGGAGGAGAGAGTGAAGTTGGTGACCTTGCACAGCCCTCCCTCACTTAAATCCAGTTTATTTCAAGTCATGACATCATCCTGATGATCCTCTTTGAGAATGAAGGACAGATAACAACAGTATTCCTGGAGGTAGGGAGACATTGGCCCAGTCATTTGGGTTCACAACATATTCTCTTGACTCCTCTCAGCCCAGTCTTGTTTCTTTCCCATATGTCCCCTTCTCTCTGGTCAGACAGCCGAGACTAGTTCAGTTTCTTATTATTCACTTCTTATTATTTTTTGGGTGTTTTGGCGGGGCAATTGGGGTTAAGTGACTTGCCCAGGGTCACACAGCTAGTAAGTGTTAAGTGTCTGAGGCCAGATTTGAACTCAGGTCCTCCTGAATCCAGGGCTGGTGCTCTATCCACTGTGCCACCTAGCTGCCCCTTCTTATCACTTCTTACCTGCCCCTTCTTATCACTTCTTACCTGGACTTTTGCAATAAAATAGCCTTCCTGCTTAAGTCTTTTCTCATTCCAGTCCATCCTCAACTCAGCTGCCAAGGTGATTTTTCTAAAGTCTCCCCTGCTCAGTAAGCTACAGTGGCCCCCTAGAATCAAATATAAAGTAATTTTTTTGTTATTTAAAGTTGTTAACCTGGCTTCTTCCTACTTTTCCAGTCTTCTTACATTTTATATTCTGCCATGTACTCTGGGATCTAGCTACGCTGTCTTACTTTTAGTCTCTTAACAAGACACTATATTTCTTCTCCATGAAGAGGACCAAAATGACATCTCTATATTAGAGTCAAGTTACAGTGTTGTGACTGTGCCTGATCAGACCAATGCTCAGAATGCTCTACCACAGGTTGGACACAAATAATCCATATGAATATTTGGGTTGGATTCTCTGAATTTGCGCATCTCACAGTTCTTTTGACCTTCAGTTCTATTTTTCTCATAGAGCACAGCACCTTCTTTGATAAGGGCACGCCATGCTGGGTGGTCCTGTGCCAGTATCTCCCATGTCATGCAGTCAACTCCAAAATTCTTATGAAATACTTTGAAATGAAATTAAATACATTATACAACATTACAATCACCATTTTAAACATTTCCACATTACTCAGAACAAAAGGGGGGGGAAACAAGAAAAAATAAACAAGAACAATAACAAAAAAGCAACAACAAAAGTTAAAGTAGTGCATTGATTGTAATGTATAACCTATATAAAATTGCTTGCTTCAGAAGGGGTGGGAGAAAAGTTTGGAACTCCAAAAGTATCTTTACATGTAATCAAGAAAAATTAAAATAAATAAATTTGGGGGGGGGAATTCAGCAGGGCTATAGGCAAGGAGAGGGAGAGGTAGTGTTTAAGACAGATGGTAGGAATATAATAGTCACAGATAAGACAACTTCAGAGGGTGAACTTCAGAGAAGAGCAAAAGAAGAGAAAGTATAAGTACCAGTGAAATTTCTAATGATTTAGATAAATACAAAAAAAAAGCACAAGCAATCATGACCTCAAATAAGGCAACAGTAAAAATAGAAATTACATTATGATTAAAAGAAATTAATAAAGTATTTTGCTTACTTATTTCCCAATGGAAATTTCCCATAAAAGAGTGATTAAAAATATATGTATAAGGGGCGGCTAGGTGGCGCAGTGGATAAAGCACCGGCCCTGGATTCAGGAGTACCTGAGTTCAAATCCGGCCTCAGACACTTAACACTTACTAGCTGTGTGACCCTGGGCAAGTCACTTAACCCCAATTGCTTCACTTAAAAAAAAAAAAAAGATGGCAACATTTGGGGCAGCTAGGTAGCGCAGTGGATAAAGCACTGGCCCTGGATTCAGGAGTACCTGAGTTCAAATCTGGCCTCAGACACTTGACACTTACTAGCTGTGTGACCCTGGGCAAGTCACTTAACCCCCATTGCCTCACACAAAAAAAAATATATATATGTATATATAAGCACACAAACTATCAGAAGATATAGGTCATTTAAATAATCCAATATCAGGAAAAGAAATTGAACAAATCCATAAACTAACTCCCAAAAGGCAGGGGGGGGGTCGGGGGTCGGGACAGATAGTGAATTCTGTCAAACATACAAAGAGCATTTTTATTCAAGTAAATTATTGGCATCCTAGCAGATGCATCCTATGAGAGAAATATGAACCTGATATCCAAATCATAGAGAGACAAAACAGATAGTTATAGACAATTGTATCAAGTTAATATTAATGTAAAATATTAAATAGTATATTAGCAAAGAGGCTATAAGCTATATGGGGCTATACGGTTATTAAAAAGCTTATATAAGGGGACAGCTAGGTGGAGCAGTGGCTAAAGCACTGGCCCTGGATTCAGGAGGACCTGAGTTCAAAAAATCTGGCCTCAGACACTTGACACTTATTAGCTGTGTGACCCTGGGCAAGTCACTTAACCTTCATATACTTCATATACTGTGACCAGATTGAATTTATACCAGGAAAGCAAAGTTAGTTTGGGAAACTGTAAACACAGTTGTTTTATCTCAGTAACAAAAATAGTTTACAATCACATGAACATAACAATGCAGGAAATATTTTGGACAAAATGCAACACCTACTTTTATTTTTAAAACTATTTTTGATAAAATATATAGAACATATAGAAGTAGAGGACTTTTCCTTTGTGGTAAAACTTACCTAAAACTAATAACTAGCTTTTCTATAATGAAGACATGCTAGAAGCTTTTCTGGTAAGATAAAGAATTAAAACAGTGACATCCATTGTCAAGATGATTATTTTATAGACTTCTAGAAATACTGGCTTAATGTAATTAAAATAACATAAAGAAATAGAGGAAATAAGCAGATGAAACAACTATTTGTTGTTTGCAATTGACAAATTAATTTGAAATTGATATTCTAATAATGTAGTATGATATATAAACAAGCCCACAGAAAGCTTCAGTTTTTCTGTATATTATTAACAAAGCTCAGCAGGAAGAGACAGAAAAAGAAATTCAAAACTAATATAGAAGATATATTTGGAAGTCAGTTTTTCAAGCCAAACATAGGAGTTACTACAAAACAATCTTTACAAAAATAAAGATTTAAATAATTTCAGAGATTTATTGCTTGGTTTGGGCTAACATAAAAATGACCCTGCTAATTAACTTAATGCTATGTTAATCAGCCTGCCAATGGACTAGACAAGTTTAGCAAAATTCATTTGGAGGATTAAAAGGACAAAAATCTCAAAAGAAGTAATGAGAGGAAAGTGGAAAGGAAAGGAGCCTTGCAGTACCAAACTCCAAACTGTATTAGAAAAAAGTAATCATCCCCCCAAAATGTGGTATTGGTTTAAAACAATGTAAGAGTCGATCACTAGAACAGATAGGTTTAAAAGATGCAGAAGCAACTGAATTTAATAGTTTAGCATTAAGTAAGGACAACAGCTACACTGTTTGACCAAAATGACTCAAAATATTGGAAAGCAGTTACAGCGGAAATTAGGCTTAGATCAATACCTCACATCATATACTATAATCTCTAAATGGTTACATGACCTAAATATAAATGGTTATATCATAAAAAAATTAGAGCAAAGATAGATATACTCTCCACAGTTATGGTTAGGGGAAGAATTGACACAGGATGGAGATCATCACAGGAGATAAAATGGACAGCTTCAATTACATAAAATTGTTATTGTGTTGCATGAGTAAAGTCAGTGCAATTTGGAAGGAAAACAACAGGGCGGGGGGCACCTTTGCCTCAAAGGTCCCTGATAAAAGTCTGTTGTACAAGATGTTATTGGGAATTGTTACAAATACGTAATGAACCTTTCTCCAAAAGATAAATGATCAAAGGATATAAATAGGCAATTCTTTTTTTCAATCTTAATAGTATTTTATTTTTCCCAGCTACTTGTTTTCAACATTTGTTTTTATAACATTTTGAGTTCCAAATTTTTCTCCCTCCCTTTCCTCCCCCTTCCCCAAGATAGAAAGAAATCTAATATAGGTTATATATCTACAATCACATTAAACATATTTCTGCATTAGTCATGTTGTGAAAGAAGAATCAGAACAAAAGGGGAAAACCTCAAAAAAAGTAGAAATAGTATGATTCAATCTGCATTCAGATTCCACAGTTCTTTTTTCTGGATGTAGAGAGCATTTTCCATCATGAGTCATAGGCAATTCTTTTTGGTTTTGTGTTGTTGTTGTTGTTGTTGTTGTTGTTTTGGGGGATTTTTTTGGTGAGGCAGTTGGGGTTAAGTGACTTGCCCAGGGTCACACAGCTAGTAAGTGTCAAGGATCTGAGGTCAGATTTGAACTCAGGTCCTCCTGAATCCAGGGCTGGTGCTCTATCTACTGTGCCACCTAGCTGCCCCTAAATAGGCACTTCTTACGGGAAGAAATGCAAGTTACCAACAACTCTGTTAAAAAAAAAAATATTCCAAATTACTAATAAGAGCAATGCAAATTACAATAAAAAATATAAAATACAAAAAAAATAAAATATAAATTAATTTCTGAATTTAGGGGAAATTTTTAGTTGATTAGAGATTATTCCTTCAGCTGTTTGAATTAATGTACTAATGGTTCAGTGATTTAAATCCTGAAGTAGCAAATAAAGTTTTTTTAATTTAAGTTTTTTGGGAACACTTGTTGAGATATTCTTGACTAGATTTGATGACTTCTGCTTTTGCTTATAATATAATTTTAAAAGTGCAGCTTCCAAAAGGCAAAATGTTTTAAGAAAACATATTTCTCACTAAACATGAAGATCTGTCATTTTTCTTTTTATTTCTCAAGTTAAATTTTGTGACATGATTTCTTGTCGATTATTGTTTTAGGAATCACTGTCAGTGGATGTATAAACAATCACTGTGAGTCAGGGATAAGCACAAAAAGGGAATTTGGAATTATTTCGTTTCATTCATATATATATATATATATATATATATATATATATATATATCCACTGCACCAACTAGCTGCCCCCTATAAATTTTTTTTTTTGCTTTGAATAGAATTTTATTTTCCAAAATATATGTAAAAACAAATTTTAACATCAATTTTTAAAAACTTTGTGTTCCAATTTCTCTTCCTCCCTCCATTCCCACCCCCCACCCACAAGAACTCGAGCAATTCAAAATGTTATACATGAGTAGTCATGGAAAAAGTACTATATTAGCTAGTTCTGAGAGAAAATGGTAAAAAACAAAAAACTTCAGATTAAGGGATTGTCAAAAAAGGAAAAGGAAAAGGGAAAAAAATTTTTTTTAATGTGTTTCCATCTGTTTTCAGATACTATCAGTTCTTTCTCTGCAGATGGGCTGCAGTCTTCGTAAGTCCTTCAGGGTTATATTGGATCATTGCCAGAAGTATAAAAATATTTTAATAGATTCCTCTTTATAAACAAAAATAGGGGGGAACTAGGTGGCACAATGGGTAAGGCAGCAGCCCTGGATTCAGGAGGACCTGAGTTCAGAGCCAGCTTCAGACTTTTGACACTTACTGGCTGTGTGACCTTGGGTAAGTCACTTAATCCTCATTGCCCCACAAAAAGACAAATAAATAAATTCAGGGCATAAACCCAGCAAGGAAATGAAGTTTAATTTTTTAAATTAATTTAAAAGGCTTAATTACTTTTGTAGCTTTTATTGCATCGTGGCAGATTTCTGGGGAGAAAAATTAACAATCTGCAAGTTTACAATATTCATCAGCAACAAGTAAACAGGGCAGATGGAAAGACCTGTTAGGAATCCAGTGGTGGGGCTGACAGCAAGACTCTGGGATCATTAGGTTATATCGGTAAGCCAGATGCCAGTTCTAGGGACCTCAGAGGTAAAGATTCAGAGTAAAGAATCAAGGTGGAAGATAAGGCATAATATAATGGTCCTCCATATCACCAGAAGAAATGGAATTGGTGAGTACTCTTTCATCCAAGCTATAAGAAGCTGAAACATGGGAGGAGAGCATGAACTCGGAGGAACAGCCATAAGTCCCCAGAATTAGTGGTTGCATTGAGGTCAGGCAGTGGGGGGTCAACATTGCTAAGTGTCTTTTTTTCCCCCCCAAATCTCTCAAAAGAATTTCCTATGGATTGAAGTAGGTTTTTTAAAAAGTAATAAATATTTTTATTTATAGTTTTGGGTTCAAATTTTTATCCCTCCTTCCCTCCTCTTCCCCTTCCCTGAAGCAATAAGCTATAATAATAATAAGATATAGGTCATACGTGTATGATTATATCATATATTACCATATTAGCCATTTTGTACAAAAAACTTGAACGAAAGAAAAAAAAGAAAGTGAAAAATATCATGCTTCAGTCTGTGTTCCATCAATAGCAGTTCTTTCTTGGGAGGTGGGTAGTGTACATTACATCAATAGTCCTTTGGGATTGTCTTGGATCATTGTATTGTTGAGAATAGTCAAGTCATTCACAGTTCTTCATCAAACAGTATTGCTGTCTCTGTGCACAACGTTCTCTTGGTTCTGCTCTCTTTACTATACATATCTTTTAAGACCTTAGCTGATAGGGTCACAGGACCAATAAGATGGAAGACTAGACATTTCCTCTCATCCCCATGACCTTTCAAACCTCTCCAGAACAAAAATTAATGCACCAAAAATAAAACAACTTTAATTCTCTCCACGGTCTAGGACACCTAGAATCCAAAAGAAGGTTAAAAAACAACAACAACAATGAACTGATGTCTACTCTTAGCTTACTCAGAAACCCTCCTCTACCACTCCCTGAGCTACTATTAAGCATGGCTTACAGCAGCCCATTCAGGGGCCTGATACATGGGTTTACAATCAACACCATAGCACCAGTGTGGTAGCTGTCTGAACCACCAGTGCTGGGTTAGAAACTGAGGAACAGAGGGAGCAGGACAGAAAACCTCTGGGGTGGAGGTGTTGTACTCTGCTAAGCCTGAGGGGGAGAGCTCCGTATGGAGCTTGGACCAGTTCTTTTCCTTTAAAAGCTAAAGCTATTTGGGGCAGGGACCTCGGTTGGTGATCCATGAATTGTCAAGCATGGAGAGAAGGCTAAGATGCTTTGAAATCCAGCTTGCAGGGAAATCACCATCAGGAAGTGAGCAGTAGGGGAAAATAAGGGGAGACTGAAATTACCAAAGGTCCCAGGAGAACTCAAGGATCTTAAACATACACAAATAAATAAATAAATAGGAAAAGCATTAACAGAAGAAAATATGACCTCCAGATCTAGTAAGTTAATTAAGGTACTACAAAACAAAGGAAAACAATCTAACATTTGAAGAGACAGGATCCTGTGGAATTTGAGAAGAACATGAAACTGCAACATGCTGTTTCTGAGAGTGGTTTTAAAAGAAAATGAAAATTGAAGGAAGAATTTATGGCCCACACAGCAAACATAATAGGCAGAATAGAAAAACTTGAATCTGAAATGACAAGTCTCCAAAAAAAAAAAAAATGAGAGAGTGTGAGAGCACACATGGTGGATTGGGAATGCCAATACACAGAAGTGAAGAACAATCTAGAAGAAAATAATAAAATATTAAAAGAAAATATGCTCAAAGTCCTAGCAAAATATGATGATCTTGAAATCAGGATCCTTATGGACAACCTAAAGATCATAGGTTTCCCAGAAGAGTACAAGAAGACAAAAATCTTGAACACTATAATGCAAGAAATAATATAAGAAAACTAAGTTTCAAGCACAGAAAATGAAATACTAATTGAAAGAATTCATAGATTTCTTCCAGGAGGGAAAACACCCTCAAAAACCCAAATCTGCAAACTACAAGATGCAGAGTGATTAAATTTAACATTTAAGTTCAGAAACAAAGTCTACAAGTTCTTAAGAGAAATACCTTCAAATAAAAAGGAAATTCAAATAATATAAGACACAGGAAGGAAGGGAATAATGTGTTCTGAAGAGCAGGGGAGTTCAGGATGTAGCCTGGGATGAACTACCCCCTGCAAAAGATGGATGTTTAATAATGAAAAGTCATTTGAAATATTCTTAGAAATTCTTAGGAAGAAAACTAGAACTGAAGAGTTTATTTGCTTCTTGAATACCCCAATCATCAGAAAGGTAGGAGGTATGAACAAATACATTAACCAAGAACTGCAAGAACTACAAGTAAATACTACAACTAAAACAATGGTTTTGTTTTTTGTTTTTGTGGAACTACATTACAGGGCAGGGTACATGAAAAGGAGGAGAGTGGGGGATAGAAGATAGTGTGTGATATACCCAGATCAAATTGAGGGCTAGCAAAGAGGAGGTGGTCCCTATGGTCTTAGAAAGAGGAGGGCCTGTAGGAGATTGGGTAAGGAAGAGGGAGAAAATATTGGAAAGGAAGGAGGACTTGATTTGATGGTAGGAAACTGTTTCCACTGATGAATGCATTGTGGAGGGAGAAGGGGACCTTGTGTTGGGTGTGGTCTGGGGGTTTTTATTGAAAGGACCATTCAACCTGTGTTAGGGTGGGAGGGGAGGTGTAGTGGGGAAGGGGTTAATTAGAGCTCCCAGGGGTAACTGGCACCTGGAAGAATGGGAGGGGATGGATACAGGGAGGAAATTTTGAGGCAAATGGGGAAAAGTTGGTTAACCAGAGAGAAGGTATCAATGGTGGGCATATATAATCAGGGATGTGGGAGAAGAGGGGCATACCATGGAGCAGTCCCTGCTGTCCCCTGAAGGAATTGGCATTGTTCTGGGAGTGAGGAAAAGGAGAATCTGTGAGACGAGTTCTACAAGACAGTGGCCAAAACTGTCTAGAGGAGAGAGCCCAGAATAGAGACCTTGGAAATTTTGAATCGGAGTATTTCAGAGCAGACTGAAAAGGGATGGATAATGAAAGGAATAAGAGAAACCTCTCTAAAAAAGAGTGTAAAAAATGAAATTTAAAAAATTAATCAACAGGACTCATTGAAGGGAAAGGGAGAAGGGGGAATCTACTTGACTGAGAGGGTGGTAAAGGTGGAGAAATGATTAAGGAACTACTAAGCAAAAGCCCAAAGAGAAAGGAGTAATAGGAAAGAGTTTTGGGTATAAAAGGAGAAGAGAGTCAGTAGGAATGAGGATACTTTAAAAAGATTAAGATAAAGTAACTGAAGGAACATAATACTGTATTTCTAGTAGAAAAGGGGGGGAAACATTACTTGAGAAATGCAATATTAGGGACAAATGGAAGACAATATAAATCTAACTCATAACTTTCTTTTTTAAAAATTTTTTTTATTAGAGTATTTTTTTTCCTGTTACATGTAAAGATAGTTCTCAACTTTTGTTTATACAAGCTTTCCAATTTCAGATTTTTCTCCCTCCTTCCCCTCCCTTCCTCCTCCCCTAGACAGCAAGTAATCTGATATAGGCTTTATATATATAATAACATTAAACATATTTCTGCATTAGTCATGTTGTAAGAGAAAAATCAGAGCAATGAGGAAAAACCTCAAAATAGAAATACAACAGCACCAAAAACAAAAGAAATAGTATGGTTCATTCAGCATCTATACTCCACAGTCCTTCTTTCCCCCCTCCCCCCCCCCCCCCAACTCTGGATTTGGAGATCCTCCTCCATCATGAGTTCCCTGGAACTCTTCTGTACCATTGCATTGGTGAGAAGTATATAGTCCATCACAGTAGGTCAACACACAGTGTTGATGATACTGTGTACAATGTTCTTCTGGTTCTGCTCATCTCACTCATCAGTTCACGCAAGAGCCTCCAGGTTTCTCTGAACTCCTCCTGTTCATTGTTTCTTACAGCACAATAGTATTCCATTACATTCATACACCACAACTTGTCCAGCCATTCCCCAATTGATGAGTATCCCCTCAACTTCCAATTCCTTGCCACAGCATAAAGAGCAGCTATAAATATCTTTGTACATGTGGGTCCTTCTCCCCTTTCCATGATCTCTTTGGGGAAAAGACCCAAAAGTGGTATTGCTGGGTCAAAGGGTATGCACAGCTTCACAGCCCTTTGGGCATAATTCCAAATTGCTCTCCAGAATGGTTGGATCAGTTCACAGCTCCACCAACAATGCATTAGTGTTCCAATTTTTCCACAGCTTCTCCAACATTTATTATTTTCCTTTTTTAAATTTTAGCCAATCTGATAGGTATCAGGTGCTTCCTCAGCTAACTCATAACTTTCAATGTGAATAGATTAAACATTTTCAATAAAATGAAAAACCTACAGACTAGATAAGAAACCAAACCCTGCATCAAATGAATAAAAAAAATAAGTAATACTATCTGTTATCTGATTAGGCAGAAACATTCAAAAAATAATTAGGGATAAATAACACTATATATCAGTAATAAACATCTATGCTCCAAATGCCTTAGCATCCAAATTTATAAAGAGAACTTTAACCAAGCTATATGAACATATAGACAATAACACAATAGTGTTATAACATATATGTGTGTGTACACACCTACACATACATAGATACATACATACAGTGTCAGTATTCCTCTCTCAGTTTTGGAGATGTCTAACAAAAATAAACAAAAGGGGAAAATGAAACTGACAAAGTACTGGAGAAGCTAGAATCAAAAGACTTATGGTATTTTCTAAATTGGACTACAAAATAATATACATTTCTCAATGCCTTTTACAAAAATTGACCCTGTATTAGAGCATAAAAATATTGCAAAGAAATGTTTAAAAGTCAAAAATAGTTAAAATATTCTTTATAGATCATAATGACTTAGTCATTGCTTCAGGAGACACCAACAAAAGACACAGACCCAAATGGGTTCTTAGCAATGAAATCCTACATAATGAGTGATTCAGAGAACAAATCATAGAAACAATAATTTCATAAAATCATGATGAAACAATATGCCAAAATTTTTAGGATGTGGGTAAAGTAGATTTGTGTATCTCATGTTTCCTTTGTGCTCCTGTGATTCTGCTTTGTTCATAGAGCTCAGCACCTTCTTTCATGTGGGGATTCCATGCTGGGTGATCCTGTGCCAGTGTCTCCCATGTCTCACAATCTATACTTAAGTTCTTCAGAGAGAACTTGAGAGTGTCCTTGCATTACTTTTTCTGACCTCTGTGTGAGCACTTGTCTTGTGTGAGTTCTCAATCAAAGCACTTGCCTTCTGTGAGGTAAATGAATGTTTGGCATTTGGGCTACATGGCCAGCTCATCAGAGTTGTGTTTTCTGCAAATGAAGAAATTTTGAATGCTGTGGATAAGTTCACTTACCTTGGCAGTATACTTTCCAGGAATATCCACATAGATTATTAGGTTGAAACACATATTACCAGAGCTAGCTCAGTGGGAGGCTCCAAAATAAAGTATGGGAGAGAAGAGGTATTAGCTTGCCTACCAAACTGAAGTTCTACAGAGCTGTTAGTAAGCTGTGCTTACCTTGTTATTGTATTCTTGTGAAAGCTGGACAGTCTACCAGGGCCATGCCAGAAAATTGAACCTTTCATTTGAATTGTCTTAGGAAGATAATTAAGATTACCTGGCAAGATAAGATATACTGCTTAAAGAAATAAAGAGCAATTTAAATGGCTGGGAGAATATTTAGTGCTCATGGTTCCGTCATGACAATGTAATCAAAATGACAATACTACCAAAATTAATTTACATTGTTACACCAATCAAATTGCTAAGGGCTTAATTGATAGAATTTGATAAAATGATGACAAAATTCATTTGGAAAAACAAAAAGATCTAGATTATCAAGGTAAATGATAAAAAGAAGTGGGGATGAAGGAGGAATTTCACTTCTGTACCTCAGACTATAAAGTAGCAGGCATCAAAACCATCTGGTATTGGTTAAGGATATAAATAGAGCAATGGAATAGACTGTATGAAGGATAATCAGAAACAATGTAACTCAGAATGTTTAATGAAGTTGAAAACATAAATTACCTAGGAAAAAACTACTTATTTGATTAAAATCTGCTGAGGAACCTGGAAACCAGTCTGTCAGAAGTTAGGCCTAGATGAACACTTTATATTATGTTCTATGATACATTCTTGTTTTTGTTTTTTGTTTTTTGTTTTTTTTAGTGAGGCAATTGGGGTTAAGTGACTTGCCTAGGGTCACACAGCTAGTAAGTGTTAAGTGTCTGAGGCCAGATTTGAACTCAGGTACTCCTGACTCCAGGGCCGGTGCTCTATCCGTTGCGCCACCTAGCTGCCCCTTATAATACATTCTTAATTTTAAAGATTATACATACTAGAAAAATATTAGAAGAGAAATAGATCATATACCTCTCACAGCTATGGGTAGGACATATATTCTTACAAGAGACAAAAACAATTACAAAAGATAAAATAGATAACTTTGGTTACTTAAAACTGAAAAGCTTCTGCACAGACAAAATTAATGCACCAAGGATAAGAAGAGAAATGGTTTAATGGGACAAAGTATCTATCCATTTCCTCTGATAAAGGCTTTGTATCCAAGATATAAAACCATTTGTGAAACACATACACACACCACCACCACCACCACCACCACCATCCACACGAGATTTATAGCCATTCCTCAGTAGATAAATGGTTATGAACAGATGCTTTTCAAAAGAATTGTAAAGTATTCACAAACATGTGAAATCACTTTTGGTGGGTAGTTTCCTAAAGTCTGATATTGTTCCATCTGCTCATTTTCCTTCAAAATGTTTTTGGTTTTGGTGTTTTGTTTTTTAATTTTTTGGTAGTAAAATAAATTGCTTTTTAAAAATCCATTTTTTAATTGCTTTATTTAATTTATGCAAATTTAATTCATTCACATATAGGGTTATAACATGGCACCTCAAAGTTGTTGTAATTTGCATGTCTTTTATTACTGAGGTTAAATATTTTTCTAGTGAGTTAATTTGTCTTTTTAAAAAATTATTCATATCTTTTTACCATTTATTCACTGATCTTTGTAAGTTAATAGTTCTCTATATGTAAATCTATCGTGCATGCCATCAATATTTACCCATCTGCATTTTCTTTTATATTTTTGTAGTTCAAAAATTTATTTTAATGCAACCTATATCTATTTCATTCCTAATCATTCCTTCTCTTTTGTTTAGTAGAAAAAGTCATCTCCTTTCCACAATTAAAGGGTATATTCATCTATTTTCTTCCAACTTTTATATATTTGTCTATTGTCCAGCCAAAATTCACTATTGTGTATATTATCTAAATCCATTTTCCAGCATAAATCCAACTTGGTTATAGTGTATAATTATAGTATATTTAATTTACAGAAATAAAAGCGGAACTAAATAATTGGCAAAATATTCATTGCTTTTGGGTAGAATATGTCAATATAGTAAAAATAACAGTAGTACCTAAATCAATTTATTTAACACTGTACCAATAAAACCACCAAAGGATTACTTTGTAGAACTAGAAAAAATAGTAATGAAATTCATATGGAGGCAGAACCTCAAGGGAAGTAAAAGTAGTGGGAATGAAGGGGAACCAACAGTGCCGGATTTCAAACTATAGTACAATGATTTGGTAGTAGTTGAAAAATAGGGCTCAATTAGTGGAATATATTAGCTACAGAATATGCAGAAGTAAATATTTCTAGTGGTCTAGTATTGGATAAATATAAAAACTCCAACTACAATGATAGGGACTGAGAAAATTGGAGAGCATTAGGTAAGAAATTAACTTTAGAGCAACACTTCAGTTAGAGAAATGAGGGGGTAAATTACCCATCAGATCTATTGATAAGAGAAAGTTCATGACCAAGTAAGGAATAGAAAGGATCACAGAAAACAAAATGGTAATTGATTTTTTTTTTTAGTATAAATTGTTTTTCTCGTTCTGCTTACTTTATTTTGCCATATGCTTATAATATCCTTAAAATCATAGCATCACATATTTTTAGGGGTTATACCCATAAGAAATTCAACACTAGGGGGATAGCTAGGTAGCACAGTGGATAAAGCACCAGCCCTGGATTCAGGAGGACCTGAGTTCAAAATCCGGCCTCCGACACTTAACACTTACTAGCTGTGTAACCCTGGGCAAGTCACTTAACCCTCTGTGCCCTGAAAAAAAAAAATCCAACAAAATACAAGTGACCATCTGGCCTCTACTTGAAGATCTTCAATGGGGGAATACATTACCTTCCTGGGTAACCTAATTCCATTTTGTAGAGCTCTCAGTGTTAGAAAGTTTTTCCTTTCATCAAACCTAAATTTTCCTCTCTGTAACTAGTACTCATCATTCCTACTGCCTTCTCAGCACACTTTCCTCCTCTCCCCATAAATCTAACCTCTCTTCCACGTGGTAGGCCTTTAGTTACATGAAGACAGGTAGATATAGTGTCATGTCCAACCTGAATCTTTTCTTCTTCCTTCTCCCTAGTCCTTTCAACCAGTCTTCACAGAGCATGAACTTAAGGCCCTTCCCTATCATGCCTATGACTAAAGGTGTGGTCTGATTGAAGCATAGTTCAGCAGGGTTTTTATCTTCCTTTTTTTGAATACTATTTTTTCTTTTATTTATTTTTTTTATTCCTTTATTGATGCCTTTTTAAAAAGAACTTCAAAAAATAAAAGGAATAGCAAATTTTACATAATAGATATACAGTTTTATGTGCAATCATCTTTTTAATTATACTCTGTTAAGGGAATGCTTGTTTTATTCCATAAATTAAAAAGAAAATTAAAAAAATAACTTCAAGAAATACCACTTCCCCTCAAAAGAACCAACCCTTATAATAAAGAAGTATGGTTAAATAAAACAAACTGAAGCATTGAACATGTCTAACAACATACACCTCATTCTGTACCTGTAATATACTACCTCTATTGAGAGGAGAGAAGTCTATTATTATCTCAGTTTTGTGTAATCATGATTAATCATTTTCTTCAAACAGCAAGCAAACAAGCTATGTACCAGGCACTGTGTTCAGCTTTGAAGATACAAAGAAAAAAGTAAGGTAGTCTCTGCTCTCAAGGAGCTTACTTTCTACTGGAGAGAAGGAACTCAAATATGTTCACAGATTAAGTAAACACAGGAAATAAATAATAAATGCAAAGCAATTTGGAATGGAGAGGAGAGGGAGTGTGGGGTAGGCATGAACAATTAGTTGCTCTTTATAGACAATTTAAACTTGTGAATCCTTCCCTCTGTTTATACTACTGTTTAAGAGGTAGTTGTTTAAGAGGCCTCTTTGAGGCCCTTTTTACCTCTCATTTGTAATTAGTTTCCCTGCATTCAACTTCTTTCCTCTCCAGTACATCCTCAACATAGCAAGTCTGACCATGTTACCTCCCTATTCTAGAAATTCCAGTCCCCATTGTCCCCAAAATACAAACCCCTCTAGCAACTAAAGACTTTCATAATCTAGCTCTACCCTATCTTTCCAGTTTGATTACACGTTATTTCTCCTTACTGATCCTTCACTTCAGACAGCCTACTTGCTGCTACCTCCTCCATGCCTTTGTTAAGACCATGTTTGGAATATTTTCCCACTTCCTCTCTGCTTTTTGTGGCCCCTTCAAGTCTCCACTCAAATGCTACTTCTTACAAGAGGCCATTTCCCATTTCCCCAGTTGTCACTGTCCCTCTCCAAAAATCACTCTGTATTTATTCTGTATTTATTTTAATTTACTCATCTGTGAGAATATTTCTGAGTTGGGTGAACTGGCCAGTATGTTCAGATTCCAGATTCTGCAAAGGAGAGACACCTGGAATACCAATCATTACAACTGTTTATTAACCTGGTGAGGGGAGTTGCAGTGATGGGAATGACTGGGCAGTCCCATCCAGTGGTGCAGCCAGGTACATACACACACATACATGCACCTCCTGCATTGGGCTGTCTCTACATGAAGAGTGGCCCTGTGATGTTTGAGCCCTGGGTGTTCTATTCTCTTAAAGGGGCCTATTAGGAGAGGGACAGCTCCAGAGTTCCCACCAGCAGGCTGTTCAAATGATGGCCCCTTTCATCAGCCATGAGGGCCTGGATTATGTGGCCCAATTAGTTTATTTTCCTCCAAGTTCACTGCACTCCTGTATAGAATGAGTTCCTTGTGTTCAGGTATACGTTCTTTTTTGTTTTTTCATACTCAGAACCTGTTTGATACTTAATAAAAAGTATTTTTCTCAATTTTAGACTGGTTAAGTTATCTAGACTTTCTTTAAACCCTTCCAGTAATATTATCATATAAAAGCCTGCCTTATTTTTACTTCCAGTTCCTAGGAAGTTTGCTGCTTCTCTTCCTCTTCCTCCTTCTCCTCCCCCTCCCATCTTCTGCTCCTTTTCACCCTCTGTGGGCTTAGTTCTTTAGAGCTATACAGAATGTGGCTAAATCTCAATCAACACAACAGTCCTTCAGATACTGGAATATAGCTACCTAGTTTCCTCTCATTCCTAGATCTCTACATTTTCCCTTTCCAGACTTTACAAGTAATACTCCTTACATGATATCAGTTCCTCACCTCTCACCTCTATGAAGGAATATATCAGATAGGAAGAGCTGGGAACCAGCAGTTGTTGCTGACCCCTCACCTGGCATATTTCCTTGTATATTCTATCTATATATATATAGGCTAGGGCAACTTTTCTCATAATGTGGTCTATAGATCCATGGGACCATATGGTCAAAAATATTTTCTTAATAATACTAAGACATTTTTTACCTATTAAAATGCTCTTCCCTTTTCCAACAACATATCCATGTCAAACTAGATTTTCTTCATATATTTCAACCAAAACAACATGTTACAGCAGATCAAATGCAGAAACAGGAGAATCCAGTGTAATCTATTAAATCAGTCCTTAAAGAGATTTGCAAAAGATATATAAAACAATGCCAGTCTTTTTTCTTGGAAAATAGTTATTTTTCTTTTTAAAAAATTACCATGTAATGGATTTATCATTGTTTTTAAGTGAATTGAATATTTTTGTTTTATCAGGTTTATTTTTTTTTCTTATATAGTAAATATCATTAGATATGTCCTCACATAATCCCAGATTTTGGGGATCCTTAATAATTTAAGTGTGTAAAAGGGTCCTGAGTCCAAAAAGTCTTGAGAACCTTAGTGGTCTCATCGTGCTTAGTCTGTCTCTTGTGGCCCTACTCCATTTTTTTTTTAATCTGAAATTGTAAAGCTGGTATAAACAAAGGTTGAGAACTATCTTTACATGTAACAGAAAAAAAATAAAATACTTTATTAATTAAAAAAAAAAGATGATATGTAGGAAATTTATTGGGAATATTTGAAAGAATCAGCCATTCCTCTGGATTTCTAGCAGGAACTTTCTTTTTTCTTTTTTGCGGGGCAGTGAGGGTCAAGTGACTTGCCCAGGGTCACACAGCTAGTAAGTGTCAAGTGTCTGAGGCCGGATTTGAACTCAAGTACTCCCAAATCAAGGGCCGGTGCTTTAACCACTGCGCCACCTAGCTGCCCCCGGACATACTCCATTTTTGTGGTGTCCTTAAACTGTGATTCTCAGAAGTAAATACAGTATTTGAGTATTATATGACAAGTGCAGTATATAATAGGATTTACTCTATTCTGGATTTTATGTTTATATTACTGTTGCCTGACATTAGCATTTTTTGTTTTGCTGGCATATGTATCACACCTAAGCTAACAACCAACAGAAATCCCAAGTATTTGTGTGCATGTCTTCACACAAATTGCTATCCTATAATTGTGCAACTAACTTTTTAAAACTCAGGACAAGACTTTGCATTTATCCTTATTAAATGTCACCTTTCTAGTTTTGGCCTATACTTCCAAACTAAAGTTATGAAAGTTCTTAAAATATTTGTAAGAAGTAAGTAGAGAGAGCGACAAAGTCTTCATCACATCCCTGTTAGACATCTCTAGAACTGGAGGGAAGACAGTTACATGATAATTTTGTTGTATATTTGGAGGGAATTGCAAGTTGTACATGGTAGATTTTCAATTTGATGGGCAAATCATCTACAGCCAAAAATAATTATTACCACTTCACAAATATTGGAAGGCACCCTTTTACAGCTATTTCTCTGTTAACTTCATTTTCATGTTCTCTGGCCAAAGTTCTGCTTTAAAAATATGTTGGTCCTGGGCAAGTCACTTAACCCCAATTGCCTTACACCCAAAAAAATAAATAAATAAATATGTTGTTGTTGACTTTTCCTTCCTCTTAGAAGAAAGAAATAGCATGTTGGAAAGTAAAACCTGTATTACAGAGCATTTTAGGCCATGCTATTTACTGTACAAGACAAGCAAATTTTTTTTTTTCAGGGCAGTGGGGGTCAAGTGACTTGCCCAGGGTCACACAGCTAGCAAGTGTTAAGTGTCAGAGGCTGGATCCGACCTCAGGTCCTCCTGAATCCAGGGCCAGTGCTTTATCCACTGAGCCACCTAGCTGCCCCTCAAGACAAGCAAATTTAACCCTATTTTTTTCTCCATTGGAGTGGAGGGGAGAACTCACTCTTAATTCATAAATTAATTAAAAGACATTTATTAACCACTTGTGCAAGCACCATGCTATGTTCGAGGAATACAAAAAAAAAAAAAGCAAAACTCCCTTCTCTCAGTGAACTCATTCTAAAAGGTAGATTGATTGATTGATTGATTTCTACTTCAGGTCAGAGGAAAAGGAAAGCAGATAGTGATACATCTTCTTTAACTTAATTTCTATTAATAATACCATATTGGTTCTTAATATTGAACCATTTGACAGTGCCAAGGAACTCTAGTGTTGAGAACTTTATTTTCCAAACCTTTAGTAGCTATAGCTGCTGAGGAGCAGAAACTGCAGCATTTGCAGAGAAAGTTTCCCCTCCATAAAAGTTGCTCCTTTGCCCTATCTCTGTAGTGTCCAGTCTAGAAACAGGGTGGCTACTTAAGAGAGTTGCTTAGCTGTTGGTCTTTTTTTTTTTTTAAATAACAAAGTTTTTACTCCCAATTACCTATTGACATTCATTTTTTATTTGAATTCCAAATTCTCTCTCTCCCTCCCTCTTTATCCCCCCTCCCTAAGATGGTAAGGAACCTGATAACAGTTATACATGTGCAGTCATGTAAAACGTATTTCCAAATTGTCATTTTGTGGAAGAACATTCAAACTAAAAAAAAAAAATAGAGAAAGAGAATGTGAAAAATAATATTCTCTGGTCTGAACTCAGACTCCATCAGTTCTTTCTCTGTAGGTTGTAAGCATTTTTCATCAGGAGTCTTTTGAGATTGTCTTAAATACCGTTCTTCTCCCCCCCCCCCCCCCAAAAAAAAAAGAGAGAGAGAGAGAGAAAGATTGTCTTAGATAATTGTATTGCTAAGAAGAGTTAAATTATTCACAATTCTTCATTGTACAATATTGCTGCTATAGTGTACAATGATCTTCTGGTTCTGCTCATTTCACTCTGCCTTAGTTCATGTTAGTCTTTCCAGGTTTTTCTGAAATCATCCTGCTTATATTTCTTGCAGCACAATAATATTCCATTACAATCATATACCACAACATGTTCAGCCGTCCCCAAATTAATGGGCATCCCCTCAATTTCCAATTCTTTGACAACATAAAAAGAGCTGCTATAAGTATTTTTATACATATAGGTCCTTTTATTTATTTATTTTTTGCCTCTTTAGGAAACAGACCTAGTAGTGGTATTGCTGGATCAAAGGGTATGCACAGTTTAAAGCCCTTTGGGCTAAGTTCCAAATTGCTCTCCAGAATGGTTGGATCAGTTTACAACTCCATCAACAGTTTAGTTGTTAGTCTTGATAGTGGTATATATGATGAATTACTTCTCTGCAAGGTTTGCTGTTCCCAGTGATGTCTGTGAGGGCCAAACTGGAAACAAGGCCACTGGTCCAAGGGGCACTGCTGTTCTTGGGGCTGTTGGGTTCAGAGTACTGGGATGTCTCCAACAGGGTCTAAAGTGTGGTTGTAGCCAGGGTGGTTTGGCCTGGCACATGATGTCTCTTGAAATATTGCCGATTTTGAAGCAATTAATCTGCCGAACAAGAGATTCTTTTAAGTCTTTTGACAACTTGTTATTATACTTGTAAGAGGAGAAAAGTTATGTTTTTTTCTCTACCTGTAGTGAAATTAAATTTTAAACTATCAGTATCTTAAGCCTTTTCATTAAAGTCACACCAGCTTATCTCTGTTATGTTAGAATTTAATGGAATACTTCAAAGAAATGAACTATTATCATGGACGACCTCTTTGGTGTTTGCTTTTTCTTCCAGGTACCTAAAAAGGTTTAAGGTGATGAAGATCAAAGTTCTGAGAAGCTGGTGCCGTCAGATTTTGAAAGGGCTTCAGTTTCTTCATACCCGAACACCACCTATTATTCATCGGGACCTTAAGTGTGACAACATCTTTATCACTGGCCCAACAGGATCAGTCAAGATTGGAGACCTGGGTCTGGCAACTCTGAAACGGGCTTCTTTTGCCAAAAGTGTAATAGGTATGTTTCCAGTGTACCTTGGAGCCTAGCTGGCCCTTCTGGCAGTCTTTGATCTGGAGGCTTGGCCTTCCTGGCAGATTTTTCATTAAGTAAAGAAATTTCTTTTTTTAATTTATGATTTGAGTATAAAAGTGATTATTTCTGCTTATAAGGAGTGAAATTCTTGATAATTGTGCTGCAGGAAGCTTTTATATGGTGATATAAAACATCTTGGATAATACTGATATTTCCAAAATTTCTGTGGTGATCAACTTTTTTGGCTGTACTTTTGTTGAACAATTCAGTTGACATTTGAACAGTATTTGTGTGTTGGAAGTACAAAATGATATTGAAGAAATGGAACTTAATTGAATTGGAACTTGAATGGAACTAAATTTATTTCTGATTTTTTTTTTTTTTACTGTGCATCTAAATTGCCCGTTTGATATGTTCAGCAATTGCTGTGACTGCAACCTGGTTGGAAAATATTGTAATCACTGACCTGTGGTTTTATTGACCAGTTTTACTCCTGATCTCCAGAAGGAGTTGAGTCTGAAAAAGAAGCTAAACAGGGGTGGCTACGTGGCACAGTGGATAAAGCACCGGCCCTGGATTCAGGAGTACCTGAGTTCAAATCCGGCCTCAGACACTTGACACTTACTAGCTGTGTGACCCTGGGCAAGTCACTTAACCCCCATTGCCCCGCAAAAAAAAAAAAAAGAAAAAGAAGCTAAACTATATTTTATCGGTCTTTTGGAACACTAAAAAGGAGGAAAAAATACTCTACTATCTATGATTGTTCTCTCCTAAAGGGATAATCTCAGAAGGTTGTCATAGATTTTGAAATGCCTTTCTCAAATGAGACAACTTTATAAATCATCGATTTCCCAGTTAGACCAGATTTTTAGATGTTCTTGGAAAAGGACAAGTAGACCATGTGGATATTTTTTACATTTGCAGATGTCACCATTGTAACATTAGATTGTATTTGTCATGTCAAGCTGTCACTTTCGTTTTATTTCTAATAATTAGTAGGAGAATCTCAAATTGAATTTTCCTAAAATTGGTCTGAAAAAGATTTTGTTGACATCTTCAAATCTTTGGCCTGATTCATATAGAGGACAATTTCCTGCAGGAATGCACCATAATTTAAAGAGTCTGGGATTAACCTTCCTTAAACAAACTCTCTGCTTATAACTCAATCTCTTTGTATTTCTGAGTATTTTTTTTGCCTGTAGGATGCCCTATATTTCCTGTATCTGCAGTAGGCTTATAATGTGTACTGCAGGTG
This sequence comes from Dromiciops gliroides, assembly GCF_019393635.1. NCBI lineage: Eukaryota > Metazoa > Chordata > Mammalia > Microbiotheria > Microbiotheriidae > Dromiciops > Dromiciops gliroides. Next base: position 200,770,032 of record NC_057865.1, read on the forward strand.
TGATGGTAAGTATATGAAGAAAAGGGCTCTGGTGAGTGGCCTTTGTGGACAATCACATTTTAATTTATTCTTTGCAAATTTTTTTTGAACACTGGGTTTTTCATTGCAAGGCCTTTATATAAAATGGAACCGAACAGGTGGAATATGTAAATGGTTAGAGACTAGCTGGGAATTTTTAAATCAGTACTACTGCTTGGCAGCAGAGGGCAGCAGGTATTTAAAATTTTTCAGTGCAAAAATCTTTCAGTTCACGTAGTTGTTATGTTATGCTTCATTTTTAGCCTTGCTAGTCCATTACTTTTTTCTCCTTTCATCATCAATCTGAGTTATATTAGATATTCAATTATAGCCATGGGCTTTATTTTTATTTTTTTCAATAAATTCATTTATGAGGCAGTAAATCAGCAAATATTTTCCCACTCTGTTCTTATTTCTCATAAAGGCCTTGGAGTGGAAGACACCTATTAGTTACATTGATGCAACAGACTTAAGTAGGGTTCCTCCCTCATTTTTTGCTTCTACTTTCTCTCTTCTCTCACAGGTGGCCCCCTCTGCTTCTCCCTGCGGTGAGTAACGTCTGCTGCCTCTGCTCGAATTGAGACTGAATCGTTCTTTTAATTTAAGGTACCCCAGAGTTCATGGCCCCTGAGATGTACGAGGAAAAATATGATGAGTCCGTTGACGTGTATGCTTTTGGAATGTGCATGCTTGAGATGGCCACATCCGAATACCCTTATTCTGAGTGCCAAAATGCTGCGCAGATCTACCGTCGAGTGACCAGTGTAAGTTTTCCCCTGCATCTCGAGCTTTTGCTACATATAACCCAGAATCTCAGGATAGATAATATAGCTCAGTACAATGAGGAAAAAAGTAAAAGACATGCTGAAAAGTTTAGGGGAAAAATATTGAAGCTTTTGCTTCAGAACAGCATAAGATAAATGTGTGAATGGTTCTCTCCCCCTTCTTCTTCCTACCCCTTCTTCCCCCCCCCCCAAAAAAAACCCCCAAAAAACAAAATGCAGCTCCTACTAAATTCTTACTTTGCCCGTTTTATACTGGGCCCTGTTTATATTCAGGGAAATCCTGATAGAAAGTATGGTATCAGTTGGAAAACATAAAAAGATTACAGAAAGGTCATCACTTTTCTGCATTGTTTAAAAATATTCTTATGTACATACCTTGTCTTTTACACCCCACCCCCACTCCAGGAAATTCAGTTTGAAAGGTTTTTTTAAATCTATAAATTAGATCTTTTGAAAAATAGCAAATTTTTAGGTTTTAAATTCAGGCTGTTGTACCCAAGGTTTGCTTTTCAGTTTACCTCATTGATTTAGTTTAATTCACTCAACAAACATTTATTAAGTTAGGTGCTATATCTTAATGATCATAAGTTAATAGCTTACTGATGTTTAAATTGTCCTTGACTGCAGTGGTCTGCAGGCGGGTCTTTCCAGTGCTGTCCAAAATCATTAGGTAAATAATTACAAAACAGGTATGGTAGTATTAAGGAGGTGCTGTAATAAATTCATGACGGCATCAAAATTAAACCAAGTAATTCTACTGAATTTTTAACGTACTAAAAATTTGTAACTATGTGGTAATGATCAACATTTAGATTATCCAGCTAGTGAGAGTAGTATTCTTATACATCTTTAATAAGAAAGAAAAAAAACATTGCCATAATAGGGGTTATATTGTTTTTAATTTTTCAGAAAAAAGATTGACAACTGGAAAATTTTAGAGGACCATAGTTGGTATCATGATCATTTTAATATATGAATTTTGGGGAAAATAATAGTTATGACCTATGAATAGTTGTGGCTTTTTTCATGTTTCGTATAACATAGTTGCATATTAGTATCTAGTGTTCCAGAATTCTGATTTTAACTGTGTTGCATTGTATACTTGAACATAGGACAAGAGAAGTCTTGTAAATAGGTTGCTGCATTTAGGTTCAAAGAATAGTAGGATAGGCTGATGATTTCTCCCCCCCCCCAGTTTACCATCTAAATATTTTTCAGTTCATTGTTATCATTCAATACTCCAACAATAAACATCTTGTAAGTTCTTAGTTGATATTTACATTAAAAGGAGTATTACTCTTGAGGTATCATCTCCTCATGTGAATTTATAATGATATTTTATTAAGTTGATTCTTACATGGCTAACAGCAACATTCACTATTAAGATCTCTTCTCAATATCTTGATGAGGACGTCTTCTCATCTTGAACTGTGATTACCAGATCTTCATCCATAAGCCTTATTTTCTCATTTCTAACTAAAATCAAATATACTGTTTAAAAAAATCTCCTTTTCTCAAATGCCCCCCTTTTTCCAGTGGTAACATCATTTTCTCAGACTTATAATCTAAGAAAGAAGCTTGAAATCAAATATTCATTCTTTACTTCTTTCTTATACTTTTCTTTGTAATTTATTGTTTGGTTAATTCTGTTTTTTATTAAATCATGATATATCATCAAATGAGTAAATAATCCCTGGTCCCAGTGAGCAAATCGACCCAAACCCGAAAGAAGACAACTTGCTATAGAAATTTTACTGATGAAATGCGGCTGGAAATTTTCCAGGTTGTTTATTATTAAATGTTATGCTATTAATAATTTTCTTGTGAAAGGAAAGAGAACTTTAGTTCTATGACCATTTCCCCAGATTTTCTCAGACTTTCTTAGCTGCATAGAGTCACAGACGGTGAACCTTAAGGTCATCTGATCCAACCATCCAATCCGATCTAATTCAACCTTGAATAAGAAGCCCTTCTACACCCCCCTGACAAGTGTTTATCCAGGCTTTTTTCAAAAACCATGTCAAGGGTTTTTTGAATCCTGACTCTGACAGCTATTGTATTAGCTAGCCTTCCCAGCTTTGTGTCTAATCAGGTTTGATATGCTATCTCTGCCTTTATCCAAATCATTGTGTTGTTTTGTTTTGTTTTTTAATTTAAACAACACAGGGTCAAACAGATCCCTGGGGCACTGCACTGGGAACCTCCTTCCAAGTTACACTCAATGTTCTACTTCAGTGTATTTGCCCAGGTAATCCATTATGCCTAGAATTCCTACTTTTCAGAATCCTTGTCTTCCTTCAAGGTTTAGTTCAAATGCCATATATATATTTTTCATATTCTCTTGAAGGTACAGGGTTTTTTGTATTTTTTTTTGTATTTATATTTGTATCCTTGAACCTAGTAGGTGCTTTTCTTTTGGCCTGGGCATGTAATTTCATCATTTTGAAGAATTCAGTGTAGAAACTCCCCCAACTGATGAAAATCAGCAACTCATGGATGATTTGATTTTACAGAGTTGCCTTAGGGGATTGAGTTTGTGACTAGACCATTCATTCACACAAGCCTGGTATAGGTCAAAGGTAGAACTTGAACCTAGATCTTTGTAACTCCAGAGCCAGCTCCCTCTGTTCAGTTAGATGCTTAATTGAATTATAGAACTAGGTTCCTTAATACAAAACTTCTTAAACTGTGGGTCACAACCCCACATGGGGTTGCATAACTGAATGTGAGGGTGAGGAAAATTTGGCAACAGTTAAAGGTTATGTATACTTATTTTATGTACCTGGGGTCACAAGTGGAAAAAAAGTTTAAGAAGCCCTGCCTTACTTAAAAGGTATCATAATGTTTCTTTACTCTTTAGGCTTTACTAGTAAAGGAGACTTCATTCCTTCAATCTGTAGTAGAGCAGTGATATAGAAGATAAAAAAGCAAATTTTCAAATCATGTGTGCCATTTTAAAAACTTTAATGAAGACAAGATATTTGAGATAAAAAACAAACTGCAATATAAGTACCACCAGGAACCTATTGACCATCATTAGTTAGATGTTTTGCTATCAGGTAGGCAGTCACCTAGTCCCTAGATATGAGCCATTCTAGATCTGATGGCATTCATTCTGCTATGAAGAACAGAAGCCTTCACTGTTTCCACGTTTTAAGAGTAGAATTAAGGTGTGGTTTTAATGTTTATTGTTTGTTTGTTTTTTCCAGCATAGTCATCCATGTATGCACCTAAATAGAAATTACTCTTTTCAAGCAGCCCCAAATACACAGCACAACACAAGTCCTATTGCACTGGTTTCTGTTTAAAGAAAGTAGTTTATGGACCAGTATTTCCATCCATTTGCAACTATGTCTCACTGGGTGTTCAAATACCAAACAGACAGGGAAAATGGACTGTGCATGTGGAAGCTATATACTGAGACATTGTGTGCTATCTATCTCTTTTGGCCACCAGCCATTTTTGATGTTGCAATATTCCTATTTTGAAACTGGTGTGGATTTCATTATGCATCACAGACAATAGTGCTGCTGTTTTGCAGGCTGCTATTGGAGATTCTTTAGCTGAGCTATCTCTTTTAGTTCTAAATGTCTCTAGTTAATCTTAAGGAATCCAATTCCTGATTATTTCTCTACATAAATAAGACCTGCCCCCAATCAAAGGAGCATGCAATTTGTTTATTTTTACAACATGAACTTTAAAAAAAAATACAGTTCCGTGTAACATCTGGTACTATTATGGGAAATTAAAGGCACATTTTAAAACTTTTTTAAATGTGGTTTTCTTGGCCAGGTAGGAGACAGGAGAGAATGCCTTTTATAAAATTTATAAAAGAATACAGTAATCCTTAGCTATTGTACACAGCTTTTGTTTTTATGCAAAACTGTTGCTAACATAACCTGCATGGTCTTTGGTTTACTTCTCTTTTAGTTTTAAATTTTTTGTTACTAGTAAAGGGGAAGTGCACACTTGTTAGTTGTAGTGTCTGGATCCATTTGAACCTTCAAGACATCGCTGGTTTCAAAGAAGATAGCACCAAAAAAAAAAAAAACCCAAAGAGAATAGCAAATTATAGGATTTCTAATTTTATAAAAATGCATTTTTCTGATGAATTTTATGCAAAAAAAATTTTAGTTTAATTGTTTAAAAAATAATAGAGGAGCTTTCCTCTTCCCCAAGTTCCATTGTAATCCTTTCATAAAGAGAATAATTATTGCTTTGATTACTTTCATATGAAAGTTTGATTTTTCATATTAAAATTGGTTCAAAGTAAGTTATCAATAATAGTGTACATTTACATATTATTTTGCAAAGCCCTTTTACTCACATCCCCATGAAAATAGGTCATACAGACATATTTATCCCACTTTACCGATAAAGAAACTAAGGCTCACAAGAGCAAAATGAATTGCTTTTAGTTACATGGCTATTAGGACATGGCACCAAGACCTAGGCCTCTTTCCACCTTTACAGTGCTGTATCCCCAATTACCTCTAATTGCCTCTTCCCTTTTCCAAGTCCGTAAATGTCTATTAACTGTGTTCCACGGGAATTCTTACTTTTTTGTTGATTGAAGTCAGTTGTCACAAGATGACTGTTGTCCTTACTTGAAATGTACTTTCCATATTTCCAGCTTCACATAAGCCTCAGTTGTGTGGCTGATAATCTGGATTGTGCATAGTTCAACTCAAGAAATGTTTATTGAGCACCTGTTTTGCACTAGCCCTAAGGAAAAATAACCAGAGTGATTCGAACATCTCTGCCTTCACAAGTCCAGCAAAGACTGACATTTTCACAAGTAAATAAAATATTAAATCAAGTGTGCCTTAGAGCTAAATTCAACCTTCCCATTCATTGTTTTATAGTTAAAAAGAGGTTACATGACATGCCCAAGATCCAACCAATGTTGCAAATGCAGAAATCATACCCAGGAACACTAACTTCAAAGCTGATGGCTCTTGTCTACTCTGCTTGTTGCATTAAAAAAGCAAAGAGTAGGTTATGAAAGCTCATAGTCATCATTGCTGTACTTGTAAGAATTTTTGTCTTTAGAGTCAAAAGACTAAGGCTAAGTCCCTGCTCACTTATGTATCACTTGTGTGCCCTTATAAATCACTTAACCTTCTTGGACCTCAGTGTCTTCATCTGTAAAAGGAGAGTGAGTTAGACTGGATGACCTCTAGAAGTCTTTTCCCACTCTATATCTTTAATCCTGTCTCCTGTGATGAATGTATGAATGAATGAACTTTTCAAAAAAACTGTGCTAAATATCAGAGATGTAAATAGTAAAAACAAGGCAGTCTCTGCTTTCCAAGGATTCATACACTGATTAGAAGAGACAACACATAAAAGTACAGCTGCAGAACCAATGAAAAAGTTCAGAAATCCTAGGGATACCAGTGGTAAATTAGAAGGCAAGGTCCAAAGGCTCTTAATTTATGTAATTAGTTAAGATGATATCACCTGAAGACTTCATGGCATAAAATCTGGACAAATGATAGGGTCTGGAGGGTCTTAGGAAGCAGTGACAAGGCAGATGGTAATGCCTGGTGTTCCTCCCTCTCCTCAGAAGAAATGAATTTGTTCATTCCCATCTCCCAATCCCTGTGAGCAGTCAAGCAGCTGGGTCAAAAGGGGAAGGCAAGTAGGTAGGGTACCACTAGTGGTGATGATTCTGCTGCTGTCATGGATTCATCTTCATGCCATACCCACTAACTATAAGTAAACCTCAAGGTCCTGCCCTAGGTCACCTTTTCTTTCTGCATTCATTCACTTGGTGATTCCATCAGCTCCTCTTAGCTGAGTTGTCATCTATTTAGATCTTTCCTAGATTAAATATCATAGACACTGTGCTCCTAGAATGCGATGATCCATCTTATCTCTCCCTGCCATGCCACTAGCTTAAGACTCAGTTAAAATGCCTCCCTATGTATTACACCTTTTCTGGTCTCCCTTGCTACTAGTGCCATCCTCTCTAAGGTTACTTTCTTTCTACTCTGTATGTAACTTGTATATACCAATCCTTCTCCTGTAAGCTTAAGGGTTTGAATTGATTTTTTGCTTTTTCTTTGTTGTAATAGCAATAGCTAGCATTTACATGAGACTTTAAGGTTTGCAAAGTGCTTTATACATATTATTTTATCCTTATAACAACCCTGGGAGGGTAAGTACTATTATCCCTTTTTTATAGATGAGGAAACTGAGGCAGAGGTTAAGTTAAATGACTTATTCAGACTCACACAACTAGTAAATGCCTGAGATCATATTTGAACTTAAACCCAAGTTTAATACTTGATCCACTAAGGCACCTAGGCTGTCTTTGGTATCACTGCTGCTTCACATAGTACCAAGCAATTACTAAGTACTTAATATGCTTTTTGCTTGCTTGTTTGATATATTTTCTTCATTTGTAAAACAGGAATAATTTTTATATTAACTAAGTATGATTGTTAGGAACAATTTGTCCAATCATTACATACATTATCATTTTTAGGTTTTCTCTAAAGACTCAGGACTGAAGGAGAAGTAGTTTCATATCCAATTTAATGAAAAACTTACTGGCAAAGCAGTCTGGCAAAGCATACCTCTTGAGGAAGGTTATAGCATCTTTATCCTTTAGTTTATTCAAGAAGAAAATTGACAGCTAGCTATCTACCCTGAATTATTAGACTTTACCTTCCTGAAGGGAAGGAGTTATCTAGTAATACCCTATGGTCCTTACTAGGTTCCTTCCAGCTCTGTGACTGATACTTTATTCATAGAAAATGAGAAGCCAGAACCATCTTTAATTCCAGTGAAGTTTTAGAATTTATAATTGTATTGTCTTTACCCACAAATTAATTTTCTAGAATTGTAAATATGTGGCAAGAATAATTCATATGAATGTCAGTCAGCTTCTTTATCTTCTTTTTCTTTTGAACTGCTAGATAAATGAAAATAATGGATTTAGAATAAACAAAGAATGGAAGGAAACAAAGAACAAGGATAATTTGTCCTTGATCCCTCTAGTTGTTAGTGCTCTCTCCCTCTAATCACACACACACACACACACACACACACACACACACACACACACACACACATACACACACACACACACACACGATTTGTATATTTTTGTATGTGTGTGTATACATATGCATATACATATATATGTATATACACACATATACATATACATTTAGATGTTATATTTCCCCCTCCAGTAGAATATAATAAATTTCTTGGAGGTAGAGATTATTTTTATTTTTGTATTTGTACTGATAGCCCTTAGCACAGTACCTCCCTCACTCATAGTAGATGTTTAATAAATATTTGTTCGATTGAATTGGATTCCTTGTCTTAGTCGGTATCATTCTTGCTATATGACTACTGTCCAATAGGCAGTAGCTTATGCTTTTATTCTGAGCCCCGAAAGTTTTCAATCACATGTCGTCTTCTATCTGTTGTACATTATTCATAGATTGGCCTGGTCATTTTATGTTAGAATGTAAGTAGAAAGAAGAGTGTGTGTCTGTGGTTAATAATGAGACTGAAGTACATTTTTTTCCAAAATCTTGTTTGGTTTACTCATTTATGAAATTGAAGGAAAGAAAGTATGTTACTGTTTTTCCACTTAGATGCACATGATGACCAGACAAATGTGGGAGTTCTGTTTGAAGGGACAAAAGACCCTAATATCAGAAGGTCCAGTCCCATGGTTTGGTAACTATGATCTATGGGTTGATTTCTCAAGCATCCTCCTAAAGCACAGGTAGCTTCAGTCACTTGGGGAATTATTTTTTGGTTTTAGTTTGTTGTTTTTTTTAGTGAGGCAGTTGGGGTTAAGTGACTTGCCCAGGGTCACACAGCTAGTAAGTGTTAAGTGTCTGAGGCCCGATTTGAACTCAGGTCCTCCTGACTCCAAGGCCGGTGCTCTATCCACTTCTCCACCTAGCTGCCCTACTTGGGAAATTATAAGCTCTGTGCTCCAGGGGCTAGAATCCTGAAAGTCAAGTAAGTCCCTCTATCTCTGCTAGAGGCAGATCAGCTTGGTAGTCCTTCCTTTTATATCATTTATTATATAGAGAAGACAAGATCACTACAGAATGTACTTTTTTTTGGCATAAGGCACTTGTCCAACCTTGTTTTGTTATGAATGTAACCAGTAATGGCAGCCTAGTTATTAAAATGTTTTCGTGTATAAATATTAGTATTGAAGTCAGATATTAAATGCAACTAGCAAGTAAAAAATAAAACTTAAAAAAACTTTTTTGTTATTAATCTAATACTAATAGGCCAAAGCAAAGACTCAGGGTAGGGGAGAAATCACCTTTTTTTATTGCTGTTTGCCTTTATTTCCAGATCTCAACTCATTTCTTGGGGCATCTTGCCTACAGAGCTCAGTTGGTGAGAGAATAGCTTTTAGCCTGTAACAATGGCTTAAGCTGCATATAAGCTAGTCAGCTTTGAATGAGAAAAAAACTATTTCATAACTGTATACTTTATTTTGGATCTTGAGCTACCTTCTTCACCGGCACACATACCAGAACAATTCAATGACAGTGTAAGGGAATGTTTTCTGTGCAATCCAGTGTTGCTTCTAGAAGAATCCCTTAAATAAGTAAAGTTGTCAGTCACATTGCTTTTATATATGAAGGACAGCACTTTTAAGGTTGCAGTAGCACACGGGTTTTCTTTTGTCCAAAGAGTAATGAACCTTAGTATGTTATGGGAATCATGAGACCAACTAATTTCCTATAACAGTATTACTTAGCAAGGTTTGGTAGGGAAACTGGAAGGCGCTTGTTTTCCATCAGGATCATAGGGCCTGTTCAAATTCCTGTAAACTAATGGTTCATACCAGTAAGTATCTAGTTGAATCCAGCCCCTTAACAACCAAGCAAGAAATGTAGAGATCTTAATTACTTTGTTTGTGTAATTTGACTTTGTCACTAATTCCATTAGCCCCTAGATTTCAAGGTCTGAATGTTCTCTCAGAAGGGAAAAAAAAAGGATTAAAGCAGTTAGGGTAAAATTCCTTTTAGCTGGGTGTATAATTCACCCTGCTCTTTTACAGAATCATTGAAACTGATCTATGATAGATAGGGGGTTAAAGAGTTGGTGAAAACTTATGTGATTTCTTTAATAGCCTCGAATTGTTTATACCTCTCACATCCACTGGAACAAGCTACAGTAATCACATAATAAAGGAAGAGACTATAAGTTGTATTCCTGTCCTATGGTAGAGCCTTAACAACACTTTCAAAAGAAAACATCCCATCTCTAATTTTTGCCTTTAATTTTTATATGTTAGAGATAAAATCTTTTTCTCTTATGATCCTTGTTGAGGTAGGAAATATATAGTACTATAATATAAACACATATATAATATAGAGAACGTTTTTTTCCCTAAACTGATAGATTAGAATTGCAACTTGCATGGGGTTTGGAGTTTTCCCTTGTTGTATATTTAAGTTTTTCCAGTAGTGGTAATGAATTCTTTTGAGTCATAATAACAATTTTGCCCATCCTCCTATAACAATTAGTTTGTACTCTGAAAGTAAAAGAAAACCTGTATGAATGAACTGAGGTGCCTTTTAAAGGTATTTATTATAAAACTCTGTTCAGTCAGTAAATATAAAATTATTAAAGTTAGAGACAACTGCTATGTGTAAGTTCCTAAAATTGCTTCATAAAACCCATATGGACTCTGAATTATTCTTAGTAAATCCAATTTTTAGAGGCAACTCCAGGACCATAAATTGCTGAGCAAGTGCCAATATGGATTGGTAGTTTCTTACTGGGTGTATGGTTAAAAACAAAAAACCCTCAATTTTACTTTGGAATCTAAGACCCTTATTCCAATTAAATTATGTTAAATACGGATAGAGACTGGCCCTGTGATTTAGGGAACTCCCAGGTGAAGCACATTATCACTTGTTCTTATAGAGTTACTTAGAACATTCACAGGTTAAGTGACTAGCCCAGAGTCACAGGACTTGAACCTAGATCTTCTGGGCTTCGAAGCCAAAAAAAAAACCCTCAATCTACTGCTTTGGTAGTAAAGGGAAGGAAGAAATAACAGGCATGTGAAATGCACTTCATATGTCTATTATAATTACTTTTTCAATTCAATATTAGTTAAGCTAATATTATTTTCTGCTCTACCAGCTTTACTAATAGTTTTTAAAAATGAAGATTTAGCAATTCTTGTGTTGTGCAGGGAACACTGTCTATCCTTATCATCAAACATTTATTGAATACCTATAGGAGCTTTCTACTCATTGCTAGTGATTCAGAGCAGTACAATGCATGGTCTCTGACCTCAAGGTCGTGCTTCAGGAATCTAGTTGGGGAGATACATTCTGAATGCCAGACTGAGTTGTATAGATACTAAATCAAGTTCAAAGGAGGGAGAAGTCACAGAAACTAAGTCAAAGTTGAGGAAAGTTTTATAGCCTCTGTATAATTTGAGTTGAGCCTTAAAGAAAACATAGGACCAGGCAGGATAAGGCAAAAAGGAATGGAAACAGGGCAGCTAGGTAGCACAGTGGATAGAGCACCAGCCCTGGATTCAGGAGTACCTGAGTTCAAATCCAGCCTCAGATAATTGACACTTACTAGCTGCATGACCCTGGGCAAGTCACTTAACCCCAATTGCCTCCCCCCCCCCCAAAAAAAAAAAAAAAAGAGTGGAAACAATCCATATAGGGAAAACAGCATAAACAAAGGCAGAAATGGACGTGTGAATGTTATGTTTGAAGAGAAATGAATAGACTTGTTTATTTGAAATATTCTTGTTTAAGGGATAAATTAGGTATCAAGCTGTAGAGGGTCTGAATTCTAGGCTAAGCAAATGAGATAAAGATAAAGTGAAATGGGCTGCTTTACTGCTCCTCCAAGGGTGCCCCCTCTCCCTGACTCTAATCTAGTGATACTGGCATTTTTGCTGCCCCTCATGCCTAGATTTCTTTCCCTTCTCATTTCCACCTCCTAAAACGCCACCTTCTTTGGGAAAGTCTTTCCTCATTAAGGATATTGCCTTCACTATGTTGAGTATTTCCAGTTTATGTTGTGTGTATCTTGTTTGTATGTAGTTGTTTGAATGGTTCTCTAAGTTCCTTGAGAGCAAGGGGATTGTCCATTAAATTTCTTTGTATTCTCAGCACTTACTACAGTGTCTGGCACATGGTAGGCATTTACTATATACTTATTGACTTGACCGAGTTTTTTTAAATGCTTGTTTTTTGCTTCACCTAGTGTCTTCACTGTTTTATGGTTTTCACTAGAAAGGAGATTTATGTGTATGAGTTGGATTTGATAACTTCAGAGGTCCTTTATTTGCTTTGATTTTGTCATCTATAAATGGAATTAATAATAAATAGTACCTTACCCCCCAGGGTTGTTGAGATTATATTTGTAAAGTGTTTAGCACAGTGCCTGGCATGTAGTATTGACTATGTAAATGTTAGTTACTCTGTCATTATCATTATTATTGTCACTACCTTATACATCCTTTTATACCACTAAATTCTGCCCTTTTGTCTTTTCAGACTAAGTATTTAGTTTAATGGATTTCTAGTTTTATGTACATACCAGCCATTGAGATAGTTACCCTTATAAAGAGGGGGCTGGTCCCTGGAGTTAGGGGGTGGAGCGTTGAGTAAATAAAAATCTCATTTTACCTGCCCTTGGGAACTTGTGCTGTTGGAGGAGGATCAGTGAATCAGAGTAGTTTATTTGTTGCTTAGCATGTAATACTGTTCTTGGGGCTAGAAGAGAACAACCAGATTCCAAAGCAGAGCAAACTGATGTCTGAGAGTTGGGGAAGCATGGCTAATGTTAAACAGGAAACTATGCTTCATTCCAACTTGGAAATCTGCCTTCCTTGTGCTGTGGGTTAATTTAGTCTTTTGTCTTAATAGACCACTAACCCACTCATTGTCCACACATCCCCACCTTATTTCCTTCTGTAACTACAAGGTATCTTGTCTACCTTGTCTTTTCTGATGGATTTTACAAAGAGAGATTTTTGCTCTGTATTGGTCATCTTTAATTCCCATTGCTGCTGCTGCTCTCAAAAGGATTGTGCAAATGAGGTGGGTAAAGGCTTGTTTCCAACCATTTGGGAATATGCATAAAGTACTGTTGAATTTATTGGGTTTTGCATGTTTATAAAATAAATTAATATAATTTGGTTAGACTTTAGTTTGTGACTTGATTCCTATTAAAAAATTGCTCATTGTTGTTTTTTAATAGGAAAAGTTCCCTGGAATAAACTAGTATACAAAAACAACAAAGTTAAGCAAATATTTGAAGTAGTTGTATTTTATTGAGGGAGGGAAAGTTTCCTCTATTCTGAATGGTCAAAAAAAGTATTGTTTTGTTTTTTCCCCCATTGAGATAAAGTTAAAACTGTTGCAATAACAGATTTGAACCTGAAGCTTAAAGTAAGTGAGGCTGAAAATTCTAGGAATTGGAAGATTGAGCCATTGGAGATTATCCATTAGGAAGCAATTTTTTTGTTTTTCTACTTGATCATTTTGTGTTTGCATGGGATGCTTTGCCCAAAGAGCCCTAAGTACATGGGATGCAAAATAAAGTGAGTCAATTTTTTATCCAAATAAAGCAGTGCACGTAAATATGTTTATATTCATATGTTAGCTCTTGATTTGCCTGCAAACCCTTGAGCAGCTGAAATTGTTCAGAGAATACTTGGATTTCTTTAAGAACAGATCTTCCTGTTGCCTATACTGGCCTCTGGATAGAATAAAATGGGGGGGGGGAGTTAAGAGTTATTTTGTCTTAATTTGTCATTAAATTAATTAAAAATTATTAGTCAAAGCCCCTTTTTTATTTTAAAGGTGATTACTAGTAGATTTATGCAGACAATTTGCACTTGGAAATTCAGCAGAGCCTTTATTGTTGTATGTCTAGAGCCAGAACCCTGTTTGCTATGATTAGTACCTCTACACAGATATTAACCCCTACAGATTTGTGATGGCTTCAGTAGAATTTATATCAAATCACTTCTGATTTTTACAGCTATTTATAGGTCAGCTTTCCTATAGTTGATGCCAAATTCTGAGGTTTCTTTCCATATTCTACTTGTATTTTTTCTAGTATCATGCTGTTCTGTATACAGTCTATACATTTTTGCTGTGCAATAAATCTTTTAAAAGTAGTAGGATCACCATATTCAATATTTGGTGGAGTGGACTTCATAATGTTGGCTTTCTGGTAAGGTTTCTTGTGTTACCATTTATTTCAGCTATTAAACCCTTTCGTATTTAAGTATATTTTTATAAGCAGTCTTAATCTCTTCAGATTTGCATGCTTAAGTATCTGAGCTATTTGGTTAATAAGGTATGTCTTAAAAGTTTATTGGCTTCTTTGGCACCTTAAGAACACCAATAATGCCTGCATATGCTATGGAACTTTATAAATGTAATTTTCATTTCTAGAAGCAGAGCAGCACAACCTAATGGTTTTGAACATAAGTTGTGATTTCTGATTTAGCCATTAATTTGCTATGTGACTTTGAATAAATTATACTGTTTGCCCATTTTTAGAGTTGAGGTGTTCTTAACCTCATTTGAGAATAATGGGATTGAAGAAAGTATATGTGTTCTTCTATATTTAAATATTTGAGTGACACATGATTTTGTCTTTGTGGTTGCTCTTCTTCACCATTATAGACAACAACCTCGCTATGACTTATCATATATAGTTGCCAGTCATTGCCTTGGCTAAAACATTCATTACACTAGGGACATCCAGGTGATTGGCCTTGCTGCACTTACCTAGATTAGTCCTTGGGTAATAGTTATAGAGTTGGACACCATGCCAGCATGTGAAACTTTTCCAATTTTGGTAAAACCTAGAAGAGTTTATGCTCTGATAGAACCTTTGAGAACCCAAGATTACTTTCATACCCTAGTAGAATGTTAATGGAGAAAAGGTATGTGTCTTGTGAACATTACATATTTTGCTCACACCATGTAGATTAAGTAGCAGTTTATGAATGACAAATATCACTTGGAAATGAGTAACCTTTGGATTCTAGTAGCTGTTTTCAACAGTAGCCCTCACTTTTGTATAGCTGCTTTTGTGAACTCAAAGGTGGCTTCTTGTTGTTGAGTCCTTTCAGTAGAGAGCAATTCTTTCTGACCCCATTTGGGGTTTTCTTGGCAAAGATATTGGGATGGTTTGCCATTTCCTTCTCCAATTCATTTTACAGATGAGGAAACCAAGGCAAATGGGGTTAATAAGTGACTTGCCCAGGGTCACATGGCTAGTAAGTGTCTGAGATCAGATCGGAACTCAAGTCTTCCTGACTCCAGGCTTTGGTGCTCTATTGACTTGACTGTGCCACCTAGCTGTCCCAGAGATAATTATGTAGATAGGTAAATTACAGCTGGGTGAAGGTAATTCCCTTTCTCAGTCTGCCTGGCTACTTTTTTGGGTTTGTTATAATTGATTTCACTTTTTTGGGTTGTCAATTATGCTACCATAATATGTAGTTATAATTGGTTTTACTTTTTGGGGTTGTCAGTTATGCTACCATAGTATCTAGTTATGGTTAATTTTTCCTTTATATTTTGATAAATCAGAACTATGAATAGTTAGCCCTTTAAGCAGTATTGGGAGCTATCATTCAAAAAACAATATCAAGAGTGAACCATTTTAGACACTTTCCTATGTACCCAGAAGGTGTCAGTTTCAAAGTCTTTAAGTATAAAATGCAATTGTATATTAATTTTAACATTTCTCAGAAGTTCTTTTAACTTTTAATAGTCCTTGACTACTCAGTGGTATTTAATGTGAATTTAATCCTATTCTGTCTTTTTGAGGGAAGACCTCCAATCATTGTTGGAGTTCTTTTATATTTCTCACATGTCAGGATTACTAATTTTAAGTGGCCTTTTGGCTTAGACATAATTTGTAATCTAATCTTGATTGGAATTAAGTTATCATGTGAAAATAAATAAGTTGAAAGATTTGACTTATAATGTCTAGGGAGTAGAAACCCTTTAATCAAGCTTAGTAAATTTGACAACAATAAAATATTGCGTATACCTATTTTATATACCTATATACCCTGGATCACATAAAAATTTCTCAGGTGCAAAGGGGTTGCAAATAGAAAAAGTTTAAGAAGCCCTGGTATAGAGTGCCACGCCTTAAGTCAGGAAAACTCCTCTTTGTGAGTTCAAATGAGGTCTCAGACACCTACTAGCTATGTGCCCCTGGGTAAGTTTGCCTAAGTTCCTCATCTGTAAAATGATCTGGAGAAGGAAATCGCAAACCACCCCAGTATCTTTGCCAAAAAAAAAAACCCAAAAGGGGTCATGAAGAGTTGGATGTGACTGACAGCAAAAAAAATCATACATATAGCAGCACCTTTTGTTGAAGCAAAGAACTGGCATCTAAGAGGGGAACATATGAATAAAGTATGTTCTGGAAACATAATTAATATTACTCTATCATAAAAAATGATGAAAGGGGGCAGCTAGGTGGCACAGTGGATAAAGCATTGGCCCTGGATTCAGGAGTACCTGAGTTCAAGTCTGGCCTCGGACACTTGATACTTACTAGCTGTGTGACCCTGGGCAAGTCACTTAACCCCCATTGCCCTGCCCAAAAAAGAATTATAAAAAAGATCTATTTAGAGAAACCTGTGAAGAGTTGCATAAAATGAACAGGACCACATAACATTGTAAAGGCAAATAGCTTTGAAAGACTTAAGAGCTTTGATCAATTCAGTGAACAACCATTATTCCAATAGGCCATAATGAAGGGTATTGCCCACCTTTAACAGGGGGAAATAACATTTTAAAATATTGTCCGAACTGTGGGTTTGTTTTGCTTGACGACTATAATTTCTTGATACAAAGGAGGGTGGGGGGTTTTCAGGCATGGAGAGAAATATGAAGAGAGAGCGTTGGTGGTCATAGTGATATCAAAAAGAAGAAAAAAATCAGCAAACATTTTTTAATTCACAAAACTATGAAATTCAGAGGGGGACACAAGCTTTTAGTTTTATAACAAACATGTAGAATTTATCATATGCTTTAAAAACACAAGCTATACAGGATGGAAATTTGTGATTTCACATACAATTTTTTCATTGTATATGGAAATGTTCATCTTTATTTGTCAAGTTCAGAATAATTAAAATCCTTAATATCAGAAATTTTTTTTAAAAATAGGTTAGATGAACCCTTGCTGCATATGGTATGTTATAGAGAAGATTCTTGTTCACATACTGGTTGCATCAAATCCCTTCCTACTCTGAGTTTAAATTTTCCATTCATTGTTATGGTTTTAGTTGTTTCAGTCTTGTCCACTTGTTTACTCTTTTTTTTGTTTTTTTTTTTACTGAGGCAATTGGGGTTAAGCGACTTGCCCAGGGTCACACAGCTAGTAAGTGTTAAGTGTCTGAGGCCAGCTTTGAACTCAGGTCCTCCTAACTCCAAGGCCGGTGCTCTATCCACTGCGCCACCTAGCTGCCCCCACTTGTTTACTCTTAATGATCCCATTTAGGATTTCCTTCTCCAGCTCATTTTACAAATGAGGAGACTAAGGCAAACAGGATTAAGTGACTTGCCCAGGGTCACATAGCTAGTAATTGTCCAAGCCAGATTTGAACTCGGGTCCCCCTGACCTGGCACTCTATCACTGAGCCACCTAGTTCCCCTTACATTCATTATTGGAAGATTTTCTATGAGGTTTGCACTTTCCCACCATTGATCTGTGGTGTCCTTAGATTACTTTATTTAAATAACTAGATGGTTTTTCTTAAAACAGGCTAAACAATTAGCCCTTTTAGGTTTGTACTTTACCAACACTAAATATTTTTTTATTCTTCAATCATCATTTTGAACCTAAATCCTATAGCCTGCTATGTTTTACTAAGTATTATAATAGAATCCCCTTACTGTGTCTGCAAAATTGAACATGTAACTTCATGCCTACATATGGGTTAGCTATTCAAAATTAAGTTCTCTGGTGACTAATGTACTAGTAAACAAGGGTTGTACAAAAGATGTTCCAACCAATGAAATCTTTGTGTTCTTCTCCCCAATTACTTCCTTTACCGAAAGCACAAAAGATATTAATGCAGCTAGTCTTGAATTCTTCCGTAGTCTCATAGAGAGG
Organism: Dromiciops gliroides; assembly: GCF_019393635.1. Classification (NCBI taxonomy): domain Eukaryota; kingdom Metazoa; phylum Chordata; class Mammalia; order Microbiotheria; family Microbiotheriidae; genus Dromiciops; species Dromiciops gliroides. The sequence continues at coordinate 200,787,977 of NC_057865.1, forward strand.
ATAGTACCTCATCAATAGTGGCAAGAGCCACATGGCGGTAGGTGACCCTACTATCTAATTCTCCGTGATTGTTTTCTAGGGAAGAGCTGGAGTTGCAGCTACCCAGCTCTGACCCTGCATGGCTTAACCCCTGCAGGCATATCAGAAGAAAGCCAGGAAGGTACAGTTTGTTTTCCCCTTCCAACACCATAATTTGCATCTGAAGTAGATTTTTCTAAAGAAGGCAAGATATAGGGTCTTAAGAGAAAAACCAAAACCAGCTAAGTGTATTTGCATGAAAAACAGTTGATAATATTTTGAAAGTTATGCTTTGGTTTTGTACTGTGCTATCTGAATTTGACTCTGCTCATATTCCTATGTATTTCAGGGGGTGAAGCCAGCCAGCTTTGACAAAGTAGCAATTCCTGAAGTAAAGGAAATTATTGAAGGATGCATACGCCAAAACAAAGATGAAAGGTAAGTGATTTTCTTTGGGACCTTGGTGTTTGTATTGTAGACAAAGCATTCGAGCGAGTACACACACACACACACACACACATGTTTTGAGCATAATAATATCTAACCTTTAAAAAGTATATTTCACATCATTCACCTGCTAGCAAAGACAAATTACTCATCAATATTTTGGGTTCGTTATTGAATAACTTAGTTAATTATTGGTCCTACCAATTGTTATGCAAATTGATGCAACAAAATTCTATTATACTCTGACTTATATACCACTATGGTGTACCACAGGCCAAATTATACCACCTGCCTACTACTACCTCGATTTACACTCTTCTCTCTCCTTTTTATTCCCACCCCCAACCATATAATATACTTTGGAAATAAAGCAAAAGTGGATTTCATCTCCCTAAAATAAATATGCAAAGGAGCTCTATTAAAGGCTGAATGTTTTATAATATTTTTAAGTTTCACTAATACTAAATTCTGATGGGTAAAAATAACCTTTTGGTTCTTTAAACTGAAATATACAGGTCTTGAATCATTACTGCTACTGTGCCAGAACCAAAAGGAACTAAATATCCAGTTTCCTTTCGTTTAAAAAAAAACAAAATCGGGAGGATTCTGCCTGAGGCTTAGGAGGAGATGTAGCTTAGTCATTTGTACTAACAGAGGACTTTTCTCAGAGGAGTGGCAAATATATCTGCCATATGACTGACTCATCACCATTTGGGGTCTGGCTAAGATCCAATGTCTGTTTTTGAGTCAGTTAAACTATTTGTGTATTGGTCTTGATTAGTCTAAGTCTGACAGTGTGCAAACATGACAAACTAAATTTAAATTTTTCTCTTTGTCTTTAAAAAACATATTTTTATTAATAACTTTTGTTTTTGTATCACTAAACTTCTCCAAGTATCTCTTTCCCTCTCATTCCCATGAGGCCATTCCATATAGAAAACAATTTTTTTAAAAGAAAAAGAGGAACAAGGCAGAGGGGAATCAGCAAAACTGACCAATAAATCAAAAAAGTCTGAATTCATATTCAGTGTTCCACATGTATTGGGCGCATGTCATCCCCACCCTCCATTCCCAACCTCTGTCAAGGAGTGGCGGGAGGCTTGTCTTCTTGATACCTCTTCTTTGGGACCATGCTTGTTCTTTGTAATCATACAGTATTCGTGTTCAATTGTTTTGTGGTGGTTCTTTTCATTTACATTACTGTAGTCATTATGTAATAATGTTTCTCTTTTTCATGAAGACTGGGGGGATCTTATATGTTATCAAAGTATAGAGGAATTAATAGCTTCACTTTCCCATTCTTATGTTCTAAAAGCTTCTAACATCAAGACCTTTCAAACTACTAAGAGTTTTTTAAAAAAGAGCTTCTTATAGATAGAAGAGAGTTTTAAGAAGAATAGATTGTTTTGTTTTGTTTTGGTTTTTTTGGCGGGGCAGTGGGGATTAAATGACTTGTCCCAGGGTCACACAGCTAGTAAGTGTTAAGTGTCTGAGGCCAGATTTGAACTCAGGTACTCCTGAATCCAGGGCTGGTGCTTTATCCACTGCGCCACCTAGCTGCCCCAGAAGAATAGATTCTTAATCTAATTTAAGGTTTTTTTACTCATTCCAAACTGGAATAAAAATCAATATAGTTAGTTTGTGATATTGGAATATGGAACAATTTGTTTGAAGTCAGAGTTTATAGGTTTTATTCAACAGTGATAATTTTGTGTATTATAACTGATATAAGATGTCATTGGATAAAACATAGGTAGGAGGCAGCTAGGTGGCACAAATGCATAGAGTTCTGGACCTGGAGTCTGGAAATTGAGTTCAAATTCAGCCTTATACTTGCTGGCTATGTGATTTTGGACAAGTCACTCAACCTCTATCTGCTCTAGTTTATTCATTTATAGAATGAGTATAGTACTAACAACTACTTCCCTTGGTTATTGTAAGGATAAAATGAGATAATATTTGTAAAGTGATTTGCAAACCTGAAAGTACTACTTAAATGCTAGATATAAATATAGATGTACATATGTAGCTATTAATATTTAGTAATTGAAATTGAATTATAATTTCATATAACTAATCACATTTTGCTAGTCAAAAGAAGCCTCATATTGATGAATTGGTAAAATAATTGAGTCTTCTTATGTTTGGAGAAAATTTAAGGGAAGCCATGTTAGTAAAATGTACAATTCTTTGAGGGCAAAGACTGTTATTATTGTCTTTGTGTCACCAGTGCTTAACAGTTCCTTGAACATAATAGGTATTTTATTTATTTATTAATTTATATTGGAAACAGATGAATTGCTTTGTTTGGTAGAAAGACTGAAGGATTCTGCCACATTGAGAGATTGTTTTGTTTTTAATGCTATTATTCCTTTCCTTCTCTCTAGATATGCTATCAAAGACCTTTTGAACCATGCCTTCTTTCAGGAGGAAACAGGGGTACGAGTAGAACTAGCTGAAGAAGATGATGGTGAAAAGATAGCCATTAAGCTATGGTTACGAATTGAAGATATTAAGAAGTTGAAGGGGAAGTACAAGGACAATGAAGCTATTGAATTTTCTTTTGATTTGGAGAGAGATGTCCCAGAAGATGTAGCTCAAGAAATGGTAAATGGTGTTCTTTCTGTGGCCATTCCAAAAGTCTGTGTAAAATTGTGCAAATGACACAAATTTGAGAGGGGTAACTAATGTATTAAATGATAGTCAAGATACAAAAAGATCCTGACAGGCAAGAAAATTGGAGTAAAGAAATTTACAGGGATAAATGTAAAGTCAGGTACAATATGAAGTCATGACTAAATAGTAGTTCATTTGAAAATGATTTAGTCATGTTTAGTGGCTTTTTAAGCTCAGTATGAGTCAGCAGTGATAACTAAGAAAGCTAGTACAATCTTAGGCGGGATCGAAAGGCAAAGTCTCTAGGATGAGGGAGGTGAGAGTACTGTTATACTCTGCCCTCATCAGATCATGTCTGGAATATGGGGTTTGGTTCTGTAATTCACATTTTTAAAGGGTCATTGAAAAGTTTGTGTGTTCAAAGCAGAGCAACCAAAATGGTACAGGGTCTCAAGAATATGCCATATTAATATCAGCTGAAGAAATTGGGCATGTTTAATCAGAAGAAGAAAAGATTTGAGTAACTGGGAGTTGTCTTCAAGTATTTGAAGGGCTGTCATATGGAAAAGACTTAGCCCCAGGGACTAGAACTAGGGTAATTGATGGAAGGTGCAGAGCCAAATTTAGGCTTGGTGCAAGAAAAAATCTTCCTAACAGTTATACCTATCCAGAAATGGAATGAGAGTAGTTCATTCCTCCTCACCAGAGGTCTTAGGACAAAGGCTAGGAATTTCCTTTTGCAATGGTTCTTTTCATTCAGTGAATAAATATGTAAAACCAAGAATAGAAATACTTAAGTACTCTTAAGGACAGTCACAAATAAAGGAGCCAGATTTTATTTCTTTGATTCGAAAGGCTAGGGCCCCTTTTATCTATATACATATTTACACACACTTATATATTTAATTGTAGAGTCACAAGATTTTTGAGCTGGGAGAAACCTTGAGGTGACCTAGGTAACTGCATATCTTCGAATGGTACCCCCCAAAAAAGTATTTGTCCAAAAATCTCCCAACTTAACATCAAGGCCCCCACAGTGCTTGAAATTGCCAACTTTGAAGTAAAGCTATAGTATATTGGAACAATCACATTAGCCCTCCTAATAACCCTTAGCATGTTTCTACCGATTAGTTTCTAAGTCAAATTTGTCTTCTCACTGTAGATCATACACAGCTCTCTATTTCTCATCTGTACTTTTGTGCCACCTGCCCTACATGCCTCAAATGTACTATCTCTTCACTGCCACTTCAAGAAAGACTCGGCTCAAGTGCCACCAACTACATGAACCATTTTTAATCATTTCAAATGATTACCAAAAATCTTCTATATATTTTATATACATAGGCATACATATGTGTTGTTTCTTCTCAGAGAATGTAAGCACCTTTAAGTCAAGAACTGTTTGTTTGTCTTTAGTCTTTGTAATCTCTAGCACCTAGCATGGTGCCTGACATGCAATAAGTACTTAATGCTTGCTTGAAAACTTTTTCAGACCATTTCCAATGTTAATGAGACACAAGGCAGGCTAGTTTTATTGAGGGAGAAGTACAAAAGAAGAGTCTAAGGCAGTGTTCCAGAGGAGTAAACCTAGTTTAGGTGTTGCAGTATGAGGCCCTTGCAAGTACTTTGTATGTACTTTTTTTTTTTTTAGCAAGGCAATTGGGGTTAAGTGACTTGCCTAGGGTCACACAGCTAGTAAGTGTTAAGTGTCTGAGGCCGGATTTGAACTCAGATACTCCTGACTCCAGGGCCAGTGCTCTATCTACTGTGCCACCTAGCTGCCTCTTTGTATGCACTTTTGAAAAGGGAGTTGAGAAGTACCTAGGTCAAGATCTGCTAAATTCAGTTTTCCCTAAGGCTATATTTGAAGCAGTTTCTTCCCAGATCTAATCCCTCTTTTCTCTCCTTGATATTTCCTAATGTACTGTGTTGTCCTATAGGTAGAATCAGGGTATGTGTGTGAAGGAGATCACAAGACCATGGCCAAAGCCATCAAAGACAGAGTATCCCTGATAAAGAGAAAGCGAGAACAACGGCAGTTGGTAAGAGAAGAACAAGAGAAGAGAAAGCAAGAAGAGATCAGTCTTAAGGAGCAAGTTGAACAACCAACAACTGTTTCTCAAGGTGGGACCAAACCAATTCCTTCTACCACTGGCACAGTTACTGTCTCTACCACGTCAGCCTCAGTTTCCACCCAAGTGGAGCCTGAAGAACCAGAGGCAGATCAACACCAACAACTGCAATATCAACAACCTAGTATATCTGTGTTATGTAAGTACTTCTATAACAGAGTAGTTCTGCCAGTGATATCACACAGTACCATTTTTTTTGGTCCCCTGTTCATTAATCTTTTAATTTCAAATGGAATTAAAAGACATTGGCTTCTAATTCTAAGATAGAAATTGAAATGAGTTGGATCTGCCTTCTCTTTCCTACATGTATGATCATGAGATTGAACCCATTAATCTGATAAATGCTCCATTTAACATGTCTAGACTCAATCTGTTACCTGGGTATAATTGTCCATGAACTAATAACAGCTCTAGTTTTTCAATTAAAGCAGTAGTAAACAATGCATCCCCTATAAAACATCAGTTGCTAGGGGGCAGCTAGGTGGTGCAGTGGATAAATCACCTGCCCTGGATTCAGGAGGACCTGAGTTCAAATCTGGCCTCAGACACTTGACACTTACTAATTGTGTGACCCTAGGCAAGTCACTTAACCCTCTGCTCCCACCAAAAACAAAAACCCATCAATTGTTGGAAGACTTTGAAAATTATGTTAGTTTGAACTAAAGTTAACTAGATAGAGGACAGCATGGGGTAATGGATAAAGAACCAGCCCCAGAGTCACAAAAACTTGGGTTCAAGTCCGTTCTCTAATACAAAGTAGCTGGGTAAAACTGGATAATTCATTTAACTGATCAATATTCCCAGATAACTCTCTAAGATTCAAAGTGGCAAAGAAGGTACAGAACTCAAATGGTAGCAAAAAATTCTTTTCTAAGAAACTCCCTACACAGATGAAATTATAGGTTCAGACCAAATAAAATAAAGATAACCTAATAAATGCTGTTCTGTGACCCAATCCAGACACACACAGAGAAATTAGTGGGAATGAAAGTTGCTTTTTAAATAGCTAACTTAAAGAGGATAGTAAGCTTAGTCATTAGAGGAAATTTTCCATTTTGACTCTGTTCAAGTCAGTGTTAACAACTCTTGCTGAACACTATGAGCAGCCAGTACTATAATAATACAAACTTGTACACATATTTCTATGGTGCTTTGAGGCTTTCAAAGTGCTTTCCTCCCCGTCCTGTGAGGTCTGTACAGATGAGGAAACGGAATCTGACGGAAGAAGTCACTTATCACTAGTCCACATAGTAAATGGAAGTGCCCAGAATTTGAACTCAAGCCCTCATGACTTCAGAATCCTTGTTCACACTGCCACTATTCATTTGTTTTAATGGAACACTCTCACATACTGGTGTCTATGCCTTTCTAGATGATCCTGGCTTTGAAAACCTTTAACATGTTATGGAAATGTGAGTTATTATTATTATCCATTTTCGAACAGTCAAATGAGGTTAGCAGTATAGTATTACACCTGTATTATAGACCAAGAAACAGGAGTACAGAGGTACATGACTTGCTTGTGGGCATAGTTCCTCTTTAGAACCAGGATTTAAACCTAGGTAGTTTTTTTTTCTTCCAAGTAAGTCCACTTTATCAAGTTGCCTCTTTTTGTGATAGAAGCTGATTATTGATATAAAACAGGATAACATAAAATTAGTTGGAAGTTTTAGAAGTTTTCTGAACTTTTTAATCTGTATGTGAAATTTCTTGTTATTTTCCTAAGCTGATGGAACAGTTGACAGTGGTCAGGGATCTTCAGTCTTCACAGAATCTCGAGTGAGCAGCCAGCAGACTGTCTCATATGGGTCTCAACATGAGCAGGCACTTTCAACAGGCACGATCCCAAGCTATACTGCTTCTATTGTTCAAGCACAATCCCAGCCCCATGGTGTATATCCTTCCTCCACAGTGGTAAGTAAAAATGTAAGAAACTGTGTGTGTGTGTGTGTGTGTGTGTGTGTGTGTGTGTGTGTGTGTGTGTGTGTGTGTATATATATATATATATATTTACAGTAAATAAGCTCCCAGGATCAATTTGTTCCTATTGTCAAGGTACCAACATATATTAAAGGAAAGTAAGCCATGATATATACATAAATTGTCACACACCCCAAAGAAAATAAAGCTTTTTGGTGAATAATATGGTAAGAGTGATGAGTGAACAGATTACTTAATCAGCTTAAACCCTCCAGTTACAGTAACAATACCTGAGTAAGTATATAACCAAGCTCTAATCACAGTAACATAGTACTCTTGCTGGTAAGAAACAGTCAAATCAAAATTGCTCTATAAATCAAGAACTGTGAAAACAGTTGATTTGAAAAAAACATAAGAGCTTTTTTTCAGAAGTGTTATTTGTTAAGCATTTTTTTGTTAGATTTCTTATTGTGGAAGTCACAGGTAAGTGACTTATAGAATGCTGCATGTGAGCACTCCAGAATGAACAGATCCCATGTTTGCATTTCCATTTTATTTAGTGCTTGTGTTTAGTTTATCATAAATTGCTGTGCATATTCCTTCCTTGGAAATGTCTGTTGGGCACAAATTCCTTCCCTACCGTATATTTGCCTCCCCCTTCCCCCCCACCCCCCTCATTTATTTGTTATCTTTTTTACTACTTGTTCATTTTCAGAATTGATTTATAGGGGCTATTTTCTAAAATATTGTATGTCCATATATGTATATCTTATAGACACATAATTATCTCTGGGGTCACTATCTCTCTTAGCCCCTTCCTTCTAATGTAGAAACCATTTTGAGATTTATTTTAAAATAATGGCACATTTCATGAGCCTCAGAGGTCCTTGTATTTTTCTGTGGATCTTAGCAGTTGTGTGTTAGTTATACAAAAAATTGACTATTAAAGGTATTATCCTATCTATCTTAAAAGAGCCATTGAACATTCCTTTATTTACATCTGTAAGCAAATAGTAAGTCTGTCCAGTTTTCTTCAAAGGGCTGTTAATGTTCAAGTTTGTGGTATTCTTGACCTTCCTTAAATGTATTTTTCATTAAGTTGTAGAAAGTTCTTTTGTTTGCTATATAGTTTCTTATCCAAAAGAGTGTGGGATAGGGGAATATGGCTTGTATCATAATCTTTTCAAACAGTCTTGACTTGATTGACTTCCAAGTTTTTTGGCCACAATGATACAAGGGAAAATACTAACCTTCTGGTTTTGAACAGTTCTATTTCAAACTGGGGGGGGGGGGGGGGGGGCGGATTAAGTTGGTTGGAAGAGTTCCAGAAAAGCTGTTTGAAAATTGTTCTTATGCCCTTGAAGACATTTCTAGTTTCCACAGTGTGCATTGAACTTTTTTGGATGTTTAATTTTAACATCTTGTAGAATGTGAGCTCCTTGAGGGCAGGACCTGTTCAATTTTTGTCTTTGTGTCCCAAGTACTTATCACAGTGCCTTGAGCATTGAAGACATTTAAATATTTATTGAATTGTTTAAATTCTCATTGAGAAATTTAAGGGAGAAGTTCTTGGCTATAAGTCTGTAGCCTACATAGAAAAAATTAATTTGAAAAAATCACATGGCCATTATACTCATGTTTCCAATTTTATTCTTTTTTTTTAGTGAGGCAATTGGGGTTAAGTGACTTGCCCAGGGTCACACGGCTAGTAAGTGTTAAGTGTCTGAGGCCGGATTTGAACTCAGGTACTCCTGACTCCAGGGCCGGTGCTCTATCCACTGCGCCACCTAGCCACCCCTCCAATTTTTATTGTAATGAAATTTTCTTAACAACTAAATTTCTAACATACTGGCTTAATTTGCCATATGGTTGTGAAACATTGGGAGTTGAGTTTAGAAGAAGTAACCATGTATGATCTTCAACTTTTGATTCGTAGACATAGCTGTGGTAGATATGATTACTGGGCAGGAATGTCTTTGCCTTCTAACAGTTTATAGTAATATAATAAGAATTTGACATCTCTGAGATGTTTGTTTTAAAAAAAAATGAACTTCATAATATTTGACTCTTACCTACTTTAGATTTGTATAGTGTATTTTCTCCTAAGGAGCTCAAACCACTGAAATTATATTGATTCTTACAACTTGGTCTGTGAAGCGTGGAAAAGACAAACATTTCTCTTTGAAGATGAACAGTGACCATTTTGTTAAAACAGTAAAACATTCTGTTTGCATTTAGTTGTGTATTATTTCTTAAAGCTAACATTTTCCTAGTATGAGCGTTTTCTTTCTTTCCCAACAATACAATAAAAATAATATTTTTGTAAGTTTGATCCTTCCTAATAAGAAAAAAACATAAGCTTCTCCCATTGTATCCAGCAACATTGCAGACTTGATCCCTATAGAATATTCAGTGCAGGTGTCTTTTTCTTATGTGTTCTTAAAACCAACCTGCAGACCCCTCAAATGTATATTTACTTATATGTATATACATGATGTTCCCAGACTTTACTGCATCCTTCCATCAATTAAAATCATTCCTGTGCATTCACAAACAGTAGGATAGTAGAGTCAGAATATCCTAGAGGGTAATTGGGTATTTGCCTAGTAGCATATGGGGCAACAAACTTGATGAACCTTCCTGGATGGAAAGGGAGCAGCAGTGAGTTGTCACCCCAGTGATTTATTGTCAAGGGAATTTACTGCCTCTTTCATGACTAGTCCAAACGATATTGACTTGAGTGGGGATTGTTATCTTTTCATCCCAGCTATGCCCCACTTCTGTTACACGTTTGGTTGTTGGTTTTTCCCCAGAGTACCGTATTTATCTTCATTTTTTGTTTTCTATTTAGCCTCATCGTGATCGTAGCATGTTGGTTTGTGTTCCCCGTCTTTCTGCTGTTCCCTTTATGTCCTGCATCTCTCCCAGTGTTCCTTCCACCCCACCATCAGCGCTGTCTGTACCTCTTTCTCCTTCCCACCTTCGGACTGCCCCTGAAGAAACATTTGCTGAAAAACTTTCTAAGGCATTGGAGGATATCCTGCCCATGCACTCTGCCCTTCCACGCAAGCACCGACGCTCCAGCCTGCCCTCCCTCTTTGTCAGTCCTGAATGTTTACTATACTTCCTGGAAAAATGAAGATAAGTCACTATTAAATACATCCAGGCTTTTAGAATTGTAATAAAAAGGGAGCAGAGACTGGAGTAGACAGAAATATATCATTGTATTCCTGGAGTGTCTGTTACTTTTATAGTAAGTTTATTTCTGCAGTAGTTGCAATGAAACTTTGAATACTTAATAACATGATTAATGGTGGAGATCATATGTCTTCTATCCTAAGCTGAAAAGAAAGAATAAATCTATTCTTATAGATTTTAGATCTGCCCAAAACTATCACCTTCCACCAATTTAAGACCTGCTACAATCATGAAATTGCCATTATTGGGTTCCCTCGTTTAGAATAAAGTTAGTAAAATGTAAAAGTATTACCTTAGAAGGATAAAAAACCTCCTCATAACCATTAATATTTCCACATATTAATTGATCAATTTCGCTTTTTAACAGGAAATATAATGTTCTCCCTAAGGGGAATGGGTATCAGAACTAGTTTGTTCTTACTGAGGGCTGGAGTAGGGTATCTTCCATTTTCATTTCTCCCCACAAATAACATACACATTCCATCAGTTTTACAGCAACAAACTAGATGAAGTGGTAATTCTATTTAAAACTGTCTGATTTTGGTTGATTTGTTTGAAATTAAATATTGTTCAAATTCATACTCTGGTAATACCCAAGTTTTAGATTTTCTTCCTGCTTGATTCTAAAAAAAAAGCCATCATTAAAAGCTGACTACAGTCTTTTATATTCAAAGAAAATTTTGCCTTAATAGGATTGACTTAAGTGGTAGAATTGTTTGGGGAATTCAATAAAACAAAAAGGCACATGCTATTGTTTTCTTAAAGAAACATTCCTCTTTGGCTTGAAGAGGAATTAGAGTTTTAGCCCCATGAAATTGACTTCTAGAGTGCATGACATATGTCACTCACTTTTCTACCTTTAAGAAGCTGTTGCTGCTTATCTGAAAAGGAAATGAACTAAATGTTCTGCTACAAGCACCAAAACATTTTTCACTAAAAACTATATTCTATATGACTTATTTGTTTCATCATTTCTTTTTTAGAATCAGCACCATAGAGTAAGGTCTCTCATTTCTAAAAGATCTAAGAATCTGAACATATGCCCTACAGAAACTGACACCATAGGTGTTTCTACACCATTATTTAAGTCTTAGTCCAACGGAAGAACATAGGGTGGCTTTTTTCTTTTAATAAGTAGCCAAAATGAAAATGAGCTGCCTTAGTCCATAGTCTGTTTTGATCATTATGCTTGCCTGAGTTTTGTCAAATATAATTTATAGGATCATTGGCTTTAGAGTTGGAAGTTATCTTAAAGATATCTGATCAGTCCCCTCATTTCATATCCCAGAGGAGGGATGCAACTGTGCTCAGGTCACACAGGAAGTCTCTTGCAGAGCCAGAATTGAAACCCTGGCTCTCTGACTCCAAATTCAATAGTCTTTCCTCTATAGTAGGTCAGATCATTGCTTTTACATTCAGATCATTAATTAATATTCTCAAAGCTGAAATTAAAGAATTATTGCTTCTTCTTTTCTTTTTTTTTTTTCTTTTTAAGTGAGGCAATTGGGGTTAAGTGACTTGCCCAGGGTCACACAGCTAGTAAGTGTCAAATGTCTGAGGCCAGATTTGAACTTAGGTCCTCCTGACTCCAGGGCTGGTGCTCTATCCACTGCACCACCTAGCTGCCCCTCTTATTTTCTCTTTTTTTTTTTTTTTTTTTAGTGAGGCAGTTGGGGTTAAGTGACTTGCCCAGGGTCACACAGCTAGTAAGTATTAAGTATCTGAGGCCGGATTTGAACCCAGGTCCTCCTGACTCCAGGGCTGGCGCTCCATCCACTGCGCCATCTAGCTGCCCCTTATTTTCTAATAAGAAATACTATTTAGCTATTAAGCTAATATTGTATATATGCCTATGATTGGGTACCAAATAATAAGGGCACAAAATTCATAGAAATTTTGTCCTGTCTAAGACTTTAAAAATACCCTCTGGTGTTTAGACATTAGTACTCTGTTTCATTGCAAATCTGCTGACCACCCTACACTAGTTTGGGCAGTTTAATGAAAGGTACTTCTTATTTAGATTAGGCTGTTAGAGTTTTGCCTCCTCCCCCTTTTTTTTTCTTTCTTTTTTTTTTTTTTTGCAGGGCAATGAGGGTTAAGCGACTTGTCCAGAGTCACACAGTTAGTAAGTGTCAAGTGTTTGAGGCTGGATTTGAACTCGGGGCCAGTGCTTTATCCACTGCTCCACCTAGCTGCCCCCTGCCCCTTTTAATGGATGTTAGACTTTGAGCTCCTTGAGAGTCAAGACTGCCTTTTCTATCTGTATCCCTAGCTCTTACTATAGTACTTTGCATGTAGTACTTTGGGCCAGTACTCAGGGCCAGTGCTTTATCCACTGCTCCACCTAGCTGCCCCCTGCCCCTTTTAATGGATGTTAGACTTTGAGCTCCTTGAGAGTCAAGACTGCCTTTTCTATCTGTATCCCTAGCTCTTACTATAGTACTTTGCAAACACTCAAAGTGCTTTTTTCATTCATTCATATGGAAAACCAATTCTTATGATGTTTCACTATACTTTTGGCAGATACCTTCACAGTTTGCTTTACAACTTTTATTGACTCCCTTCCCTGCAATTCAGCTAGTGTATATTTCATTGCTTTGTAAGATGATAATATTGAAGCCTGTAAACCAACATAGGATAATAATAGGAAATAGAAACGTGGGAAGATTAAATACAGTAACTGGAATTGAAACACATTTTCCATATTATTAAAATAGTTTTGGAGCCTTCTTCCTTTAGGGTAACTTTCATTTTTTCTTCATTGGGGGTATTCTTGCTTGATTAATTATTAAAGTTTAGCAGAGTGCCAGTAAATAGTGAACAAAATGATCATTTATAAATAAAACTCTTAAACTGTGATCCTATAATCTCCATGGTTGTTTTTCCCCCCATTCTCTTTTGACAAGGAAAGGGAGGTTGTAATTGGAAAAGCATTATCTTATCAAAGCAAAGACACTTATTTGTCCATTTTGCCCTGGATGTATTTAATAGATATTTATACCATTTCTATAACTTTGAAAAACACATTATATTTGTCTTGCTAATTTTAATTTGGAGCAGTGATCTCATAAGGTTATGCAAAGCTGCTCTTGAGCAAGCTATACATGTTTAATGTAATTTCATGTCTAAATGTGTGAATTACTTGTCTTATTCATGTTGATACAGCCTCAGTCCATGGTGCATCCGTGTGGGGGGACCCCAACATTCTCAGAACCACAACTATTTTTCCCAACCATTCATGAGCGTCCCGTCTCTTTTTCACCTCCTCCTACCTGCCCACCAAAGGTGGCCATTTCTCAGCGTCGCAAGAGCACCTCCTTCCTGGAATCCCAAACCCGCCACTCCCAGCACCTGCTGAGGACACTTGGCCAAAACATTCGCCCTACCAGTAGTAGCCCAGCTAATTGGACAACAGAGGCAATGGTCATGTTGGGTACTACAGGCACTGGGGTTACTGGGGAGCCACATGAGGTACAAGTTCAACCTGTGTTTGAACCAACTCAAATTTATAGTGACTGTAGACCTGGACTAGCACCTCCAGAAGACCCTCACTATTTGATGCCTCAGGAAACAGTATATCTAGCAGGGGTACATTACCAGCCCCAAGGAGCAGAACACTATGATGGCATAACATACAGTTCCCCAGTGCTGTCCAATCCTACAATGCAGATTCCTGAACAGAAGCTAATACAAAGTATTCCTCCCTCAAGCTCTGTCTTTGAATTTCCAGCTGGTCAGGCTTTCTTGGTAGGACACCTTCAGAACCTGAGACTAGATTCTGGAATAGGTCCAGCTACTCCCCTGTCAAGTGTCTCAGCTCCTATCAGTGCAGATGCTACATGTTTGAAATTTCACCCAATTTTTGTTCCACATTCTGCACCTGCTGTGTTAACTCATAGCAGTGAGGGCAGAACTGGCTGTGTATTTGAATTTCATGTTCACACCCCAAACTCCTCTTCAGGAGAAGGAAATGATACTTTATCTCAGCGTGTTTACCGGAGTCTTCAGGGGACCATTGACTTTAATCAGGAAGGGCTGCCTCCTCAACCAACTGGATTGCATTGTCGCCTACAGCCTGTGACTGAAGAGCAGTGTAATTACCGTGCTCCAGAATTGACTGTTCCCACCATGGAGCCCAGCAAACAGAATGGGCCAGTTGGAAGCCCAGAGTACTCCAGTGATTCATCACAATTAACATCTTCTGATACAGGAGATTTCCAGTCACCTCCCCCTTCAGGGGGAGCTTCTGCACCTTTTGGCTCTGACTTCTCATTGCCCTGTATTCATCTGCCTCAGACAGTATTACAAGAGTCCCCACTTTTGCTCTGCTTTCCCCAGAGTACCACAGCTCAGCGAGCCTTGTCAGCTTCACTCTCTTCAGGAGGATCTACACTCTATCCTCAGGTTATAGGAAAAACTTGCAGATTTTTTCTTTAATAATATTTTTAGTACTAAGTACCATTATCATTCTTAAAATTTATTTATTCAAGGAGTGTTGAATACTGGAGCTAAGAAAACTTTTTTTTTTTTATACAGTGTTTTGGCATTTGTAAATTGAGTTAGGTTATAAGGGGAAACCCTCACCACCAGCCCTCCACCCTCCATGTAAGAATGAAGCATGTGAGACTGCTAAATATACCTGTAACACATAACAGATCTTTGGAGGTGGAAACACATAAACTGAACAATAGACTAACATGTTTTTCTAGTGATCCGCTTGGTCAGACCCATTATCTTATATCTATGCCCACTGGAAGCTCTTATTTAGAGTGGGAAAATGCATGTTGCTACAATTTAGAATCCTCCTGGAAAGATTGGTTGTTTACCATTAGACCCATCTAATCATGAAATATTTCTTACAGTAGTCATGTAATGTAGAATTAATGGAGAATTTATGTTTGTATCACAGAAAAATAATAATTATAACTATACTTTCCTGTGCATATACTTTAGAGAGACTTTTTTTTAAGAGAGAGGGGTTAAGGAAATATCAATCTTTACATAATCTGAAAACTAATTGGATTAAAAGGGGCTATAAAATGTCTGAAACCAACATAGCATTTTAAAAATATACAACAAAATAATAAATGACCATTTTCTTAAACCACAAAAAAGGTCAATATAATGCATCCAAAGTGATACTTCATATTTGAGACATCATTAACATTGGCACCTAAGCCAGTACTTGGTGGTGTGCTGGATTACAAAGAATTTGCAAGCTATAAGTAGTATATGATTATGCCCTGTTAGACTGTTAAAAAAAGACAAACAAGGTCATATTTTCATGAGTTTCACAAAATTAAAGTATGATTATATGTAACACTCTTCCATATAAGACCAGGGTGATCCAAAAGGGGTGGAAAGAGGGGAGACTCCCTAATATTGCACAGTCCATAGATGCCCTTGATGAAACATATCTCATCTTGGGACACTCTAGAAACATATATTGGATTTTCTCTTAAATACTACAGAGAATCTAAACCATGATTCTTCAATTCCCCCAAATCTAGTAGCCTGGGGGGGGGGGGAGTTTTAGTATGAGTAATCCAAGGAAATTTCCATAGCCATATGATTTAGAACACTGCTAAAAGGCCAAAAAAGAAAATGTTAAGGAAATCTGAAAATAATGGAATACTAAAGCAGTATTTCCTACTATATTACATCTTGGAAAATATGCAAATTTTGCCTTTTATGAAAGTCCTATATATGCCAGATGATTCAGGAGAGCTAATGTAAAAATCACAATTCTTTTCAGTTCTCTATAATCTTCAGGATTACAGTTTTGAAGTTAGAAGGTCAGTTAGGAGGGTTGTCATATTTAGTACTTGTATTGCAAAGAGGTATAATGTCATACACTAAAAAGAGGAACAAAAGAAAATACAAATGGGATTGGCATCCTCCTTTGTATAGTCATGCATTCATCTTTTGCCTACTCATTCAAACTTCTCTGTATTTTATTTTGAAACTTTTAAAAGACTGAGATATTTCATATATCTGCAACAGCTAATTACACTGATAAACTGACATCTTTGATTTAATGCTTTGCTCTTGTTACCTGGTGACTCTTTCCTAAATAGCAAAAAGAACCAGCTTAGTGGTCTCACCTAATCTTTTTTTTTTCTTGACTTGGTTTCTTAAATACAAAAGTAATTCATGGTATTAATCTAATCCGTCACTTTTTCTTGCTTTTAAAAAAACATGCCCAACAATTTTTTCACAGGAATTCTGTTTAATATTTCTATTACTATTTGATAGCAGTGTAATCAGAATCCTAGAAAATACTGATAGGTTAACTTTTCAGCCACAGATCAGTTGTGTAGTGTCAGAATGTATTCTAGAAGATAATAAACCTTCTATTTCCACACATTCTTTATGCCAAAAAAATTGTAACTTCCCCTCAGAAGATTCTAGACACCTTTAGTACGCAGTTGGAAATATTCCCTTCTCCTTAGCTACCCATACAAACTTAGATATTTTTTACAAAAACAAATCTTTCCTTAAGGTTTTTCTCATTTCATTTTTTATCTACTTCTTTCCTCCAGACACAGGCACAGAGCCAGAGTCATCTGGCTTCAAGTAACTTGACTGGGATTCCATCTTCCCAAACAGCACAACATGCTCAGCAGGTATGAATGTCTTTTAATATATATGTTTATTTTGGAATTATTAATAAGCAGCAAGTGACAGTACAGTTCTGTATCAGTTCTTGAAAAACTTTAATGATTTGTGTTCCTTTTTTCAAATGATAAGCTTAGAGAGGAAAGTAATAATTATAATATTTTACTGTTACATATCTTAAAAAGTCAGAAGCAACTCACAAAACAATTTGACTAGTCTGTGAAACTAATTAATACTTCATATATCTATCATGTTATTTCATATAAATGATTTTTCTAAATAGTTGAAGTTTAGCCCTCAAAGTACCAAAAAGGTGGGGTACCTGAGGCAAGACTGAAATTCATCAAATAGATCTTGGAGGATCAGACAGACCCAGTAATGGTAGACTTGGGATCAATAAGGCTTAAGTTCAGGAATCATTATAGGAAGTGCACAGAAGAAGCTTTTTTGCTATAGCTTTAAACAAGATGGACACATGCATGCTAGGTATATTCAGAATAAGACTCCAGCACTGGATTTTCCAGGAGCTGAAGTCCTTTAGACCAACATTAAGAAATGAATCCAGGGGCAGCTAGGTGGCACAGTGGATAAAGCACCGGCCCTGGATTCAGGAGGACCTGAGTTCAAATCCGGCCTCAGACACTTGACAATTACTAGCTGTGTGACCCTAGGCAAGTCACTTAACCCCAATTGCCTAATCAAAAGAACAAAAAAAAGAAATGTCATAATGAGCCATCATTTTTCATGCTATAATATTTAGCATGATTTTTAATATTTAAAAATTTTCATGTCTCCTTTCCTATCTGTTATCATATCTCATTACCATCGCTAAATATGTTTCTTTTGACTCTGCCTCCTTCATTTTCTTTTAATGATGTTAAGAAACCAAATAACTAAGGTCAATAGCTATTTGTTAGAGTAAGGCTCTTAGTGAGTGTTAAAGATCCTCTTTGTGAAAGGCCTCACTTTCAGGTTCAGGGTATTTTTTCAAAATGTGGATAAATGGAATGTTAATTTACCAAGATGAGTATAAGTTGTTAATGTTTAAAATAAATAAATAAATCTATGATTAACTGTTATTCACAATACTGATAATGGTTTACAGAGATCTAGTCTGGCTCTAGTACAACTAAATATTTTTCATTGACAATTCTATAACCTACAAATTGGGGGAGGCGGGGGAATGGGGGAGAGAGCAATGTTACAAAAACCCAAAGAGGAAAGAATACCTAGGAAGAAATATATCCTATGAAGTAGAGGCAGGGGCAGCTAGGTGGCGCAGTGGATAGAGCACTGGCCCTGGAGTCAGGAAGACCTGAGTTCAAATCCAGCCTCAGACACTTGATACTTACTAGCTTTGTGACCCTGGGCAAGTCACTTAACCCCAACTGACTCACCAAAAAAAAAAAAAAAAAAAAGAGGGAAGGAACATGAAGGACAATAACTTATAAGGATCATAGGTTCTATTGAAGGTTTTTTGGGAGGTTATGCAACTTTGTAAGCATCAGAGAAGGAACCAATAGATAGGGAGAGATTGAAGATTAGAGAGGAAATGGAAATAATAGTAGGGACAGCCTTCTGGAGAATACCAAAGGAGATGGATGGGATCCAAAGGTACATGTTAAAAGATATTGAAGCACCTTTCATTAAATGCTGGAGTAAAAAATGCAAAAGTAGGAAATGTCAAGAAGTTCTGAAATAAGGAGAAAGGAAGAAGGGTGAGCCAGCCTATAATGAACGCCTTCTGTTCTGATTAACATAAGAGGTAAAGTCCTGGTATGCAAAAGTTGTGATCAGTTGCTGTGATAAATAGAATAAAGAGCCAGTTAGGGAGAAACAAAAGAATTGCCTTGTTACAGTGAGGGTCTTGTTGAGATTAGGTAACAGATCTGTTGGGGACTGCCTTAGCCCAGTCATGTGACTTCTTCTATTTCTATTTAGCAATACATATGTAGGAACAGAAGAGGTAGATTGTGGGAATAATCCAGATTTAGGATTTGGCAAGACATAAGTAGTTTTAGAGTAAAGGAGCAAGGGAATTGATAGTACAGAGTTGAATTGTTTAACTAACGGGTAGGAGTTACAAAGGGAAGAAGAATGTCACACATTAACTTCTATGTTATTTTGAGCAGAAAACTGTGGGTCATGTTTGCTTCACTTGCTTTTTAAAAGAGAATCGTTATGCATAAAACTTCTCTAAAGGCCTTAAGCACATTTCCTTGAAAATATGTAAATAATGACCTAGAATAAAACTCTTTCCCTTTTCAACAATAGGGTGTTCAGCAGGCAGCCCCTCATCAGCAGACAGGGCAATATCTTCTTCCCCAGTCAGCAGCATCTGGTGTGGCTACAACTGCACAGCCTGTGACTCAGCCTCAACTTCCACAGGTCTTGCCAATGCCTCAAGTATCAGTTGGGAAGCAGGTAAATCATCACATTCTGGTGTAAGCAGCTATCTGCATGTGGCTGGGGCTTTGAAGGGTTTATGTCTTCTTTCCTCGTGATGAAATGCCAGCCAAGAGAGTTGTTTTCATCCCAAAGTAAAATGGGATTTGCTTCCTTTGTACATCTTTCATGTGGATCAAAATATGCTGATAGCAAGAGCAAAAGAGACTTCTGGGATTTTTAGAACTGTCTGCTTAAAGCAAATGTGACAGCTTCTTGGTAAAGAAGGAAATAGGATGGCAGAACTTCTGTAAGATTGACAGTAATTTTAATGATTTGGACCTAGAAGTAATTTCTTATCTAATATTACATTTATTCTGTATAGGTGGCTGAAATATCTAGTGCCCTAGATTGTATCTAGAAGTTAAACTACTTCCTTCCTGATATTCCATTTCCAGGACCGTAGTCTGCATACACTACATTTGTCCTTTGCTGTTTAGTTTTTTTCCCCCTAATTGCTTCCCTGCATGCCATCTTAAGGATCACACTAAAGAAGCTGAAGTTACTTTTTGTTGCATGTTCTTTTTTTTTTCCTTTCAGATTTCATTAATGTTTGCTATGCTTTGTGACAATTTCTTTTACTGTAGGTTGGCACAGTGGTTTGGCACCAGTTTGTTCATTCAACAGATATTGAAAAATAGTGCAAGGCACTCTCAGTATTGAACCAAAGATCCTAAAAGCAATGTGAACAAAGTCAGGGATTCCACTAGAGACAAAAGAATATTTGCTAAAAGAAGAGTTTTGATTTGGAACGTAGATGCAACATTTTTGAACGATCCGTCTGATTGTATTTACAAGTTTGGTCAATGTCAGCAAAAAACGTTTGTGAAATAGTCCTATTTTTAGTGCCTAGCAGGAAAACAATAACAGAATTCCCTGCAAATATAACTGTTTGGGGCAACAGTCACTTTGCCAGCTATTTTTCTACCAGCAATCCTCATCCCGTTCTTTAGTGACATTGGTAGTAGGGTTTTTTAAGTTTGGCTAATAAGTAAATCTTGCTTTTGGCTACTTTGCTTCCTTTAAAAAAAAGGTCTGTCTATTTTTTCTTTACTTTCCCAGCTTCCTGTTTCCCAGCCAGTATCGACCATCCAAGGCGAACCTCAGATACCAGTTGCAGCACCTTCCCTTCCACAGCCCTCAGTTACCCCATCTCTCTCTGGGGCTCACTTCCTTCCCGTGGGCCAGCCACTTCCAACATCCTTACTCCCTCAGTTCTCAGTCTCTCAGATTCCCATATCAACTCCTCACGTCTCTGTGGCTCAGACAGGTTTCTCATCCCTGCCAAACTCTATGGCATCTGGCATTAACCAGCCTCTGCTTACCTTGGCCTCATCTGCTGCAGCAGCTGCTATCCCTGTGGGATCAACTGTGGTCCCTAGTCAGCTTCCCACCCTTCTGCAGCCTGTGACTCAGCTGCCAAGTCAGGCTCACCCACAGCTCCTTCAGCCAGCAATTCAGTCCATAGGAATACCAGCTAACCTTGGACAAGCTGCTGAGGCTTCACTTCCCTCTGGAGAGTCTCTATACCAGGTATTGTTCTAGAGAGTGAGCAAAAATTCAGGGTTCGATCTTCTAGAACCCAGGCCTGACCTCAGGATTAGTTACACATGGAGGTCCACCTGGAGGAAAAGATGTTCCTAAGTCCTTTAAAGAACTAAAAGCAGATGGTACAGGGGTTTGGCTGTAATCATCAAACATCAGAAAATTTTTACTTTTTGTTTCATGCAATGTAACATGTCAGCAAAGATTATTGAATTCCAACTATAAAAACAGAAGAGTTCAGCAGTACCAAACAACATAGCCATTTTCTCAACCCTATTCTGGGAAAGAAAGGGCATCCGGGATGTTTCTATCAGTGTATCTTACTGTTAGAAAGCAAGGCAATAGCTTCAGCATTCAACTTAAATTGTTCAGTCATGAGAATCAGATAAACTAGTATTCTGAATCTGAAAATAAACTAGCCTCTGGCTGTTTCAATATCAGGTTTTATAACTATAGTAAGTGGAACAGTCAATATGATAATAAGAATAAAAGTTCAACATTTGATTATGTCTATCTAGTTTAATAGCTAAAGGTGAGTTTGAATTCTTTTTCTTTGAAATGAAATACTGTCTGAGTGGATAAAGATTATCCTAATAGCGTATAGTAACTCAATACTGTCTCCAAAGCCCATTTCTGAAGTTGGTGAGAACCTTCCTAGGTTCTGGAATTATTTAACTTCCAGAAGGCTAAACAAATAACCATGACAGCCGAGATGGTCTCATATTTGAGATCATCTAAAGATGTACCAGTATTCCTTTTCTTCAGGGAATCTGAAGAATCCATCCTTTCCTCTTTCAAAAATCCATGTTTTCTAATCACTGAACATTACTCTCAAAAATGGTCTTTGGATGTGGTGAAAATAGAGCGAGGGATTATGCTTTAACTTCTCCCTGCTATATATAATTGTTTTATGTCTGTTGCTGGTTTGCTTATTTGATGACCCAGCCTGCACTAACTCAGCTCCCTCATTTCTGTCGCAGGGCTTCCCACCTCGACTGCCACCTCAGTACCCAGGAGACTCAAATATTATTCCCTCCTCCACCATGGCTTCTGTTTGCATCCCTTCTACAGTTCTGTCCCCTCCCTTGCCCACGGAAGCATTGGCTCCATCAGGGTACCTTCCTGCAGTTGTGCAGCCTTATGTGGAGCCAAGTGTTTTAGTTCCTGTGGGTGGTCTAGGAGGACAGGTTCAAGTACCCCAGCCAGCAATGAGCTTAGCACAGCAGGCCCCCTCTGCACCCTCCCAGCAAGCAGCTCTGGAGGTAAATGAAATCTCTGCATGTGTGTGTGGGAAGCATAAATCTGAGGGGATAAAAATTATAGGCCAATGTAAATTTGGGTTCTCCTTTCTTGGAATTCATTTGGACACCATTACCGACTAACGCCTGAATGACTTTCTCTTACAGCAGAATGACATGCCAATGTGGGGGCCTTGTTGCCACTGGCTGTTCTGTTGGGAAGTGAGTGTGCCTCCGAGAGGCTTAGCCCTGTTAGCACTTCACTTCTGGCTAGTTGTGTAGATCTTATTCTTGTCTTCTCACCAACTCTCTTGCCATCGGCAGTCCTGAGAGTATCTCATCCTGCTGTGCTCCCAGCAGCCCCTTTGCCCTGCTGGGAGAGAGATCTGAATCATCTCTGCACTTTGCTCTGCCTGCCCTGTTGCACATTCTTCTGGTAAGATGCTGGCTGCATGGCAAGTTGTAGTGTCACGCTGTCTAGTGGACATGACGGCTGATCTCACTGTGCAGTCTGTACCAGAGACTGGCCAATAAATAGAATCCTCCTCTGGAGTTGTAAGATGCTGAATGTCAAAGACTTTCTTAATGAGGTAGTGCTTCTAGGACATAGGGGGAGGAATAGGAGGATTCTTAAGGGTAGCTTCGTGGGTCATTAAAGAGATAGAAATTTTGACTTGTGATGCTCTAATCATTCTTTCTTTTCACAGAGTACTCAAGGTGTTTCCCAGTCCAGTCCTCCAGAACCTGTACCATCAGCACAGCCACAGGCCACCACATTGGTCTCCTCTATAGATAGGTAAGGATACAACTAGAAATTCTCCTTTCCCAAACTGGGGCTGGGAGGGACTCAGATCTATGAAGTCATTTTAAATCTTGAAAGGCCTTTAAATCTTGTAAGACCTAAACACGAAAGCTAAGCTTTCATTGATTTTTTTTTTTTTAAGTGCACATTCAGATGTTGCTTCAGGTATGAGTGATGGAAATGAGAATGTCCCATCATCCAGTGGGAGACATGAAGGGAGAACGACAAAACGTCATTATCGAAAGTCTGTACGGAGTCGTTCTCGTCATGAGAAGACTACTCGTCCCAAATTGAGAATTCTTAATGTAAGTATGAGCCTCTCAGACTTCACCCTATATTACAAGAAATTAGGACTAGAGGGAATTAATCCAGATCTTCATATTATAGTTGAGGAAACTGAGGCCCAAAGATATTAAATGTCTTGCCCCAAGGTCATACATCTATTTAATAGCAGACACTAAAGTCCTGATTCCCAATACAGTGTTCTTTTCACTATACCATGCTGCCTCTTGAGTTTTATCACGATAGTTTAACTGCTTCCCCTCCTCTTTCTTGGCCTATAGGCTGTCCTGAAATAACGTGACATTTCTGAGCAAGCTAAATTATCATACCACTACAGAAGTCCTGTAGGGTAAATTTATCTCTCTCATATAGCTATGCTTTTGGTATTCTCAAAGTATTTCAAGAATAGCACGATACATCAGTAATACCTTGTTAAACTTTCTTTGGTTTCCTGTCTTTAAAGGAAAGAATAGGCAATCAAGCAGTAAGATTATTTATATGAAAGGCTAACATAAAAATTAAACTGTATTTATGAAAAGCTCATCACCAGGTTTGGCACAGGATGGATAACAAAGTTTTTGGACATAGTAATTCACAAAAGGGTAGGTAGCGCTGTGGATTTGAGTACTGGACCTGGACTCAGGAAGACTCATCTTTGTGAGTTCAAATGAGATCTCAGACACTTACTAGCTGTGTCACTCTGGGCAAGTCCCTTAACCCTGTTTGTCTCAATTCCTCAACTTAACATGAGCTGGAAAAGCAAATGACAAACCCCACTCCATTATCTTTGCCAAGAAAACCCCAAATGGGGGTCATGAAAAGTCAGACATGACTGAACTCTCAGAAACCACCTGCTAAGATACAGAGGGTCTGTCATCCCCATCAGGGGAAAGAAGAACCCACATTGATGAAATTAGAGACCCTTGAAGTATCAAAGTAATAAAACTTAAAATCCTTCATTTTGACAACTAACTTTACGTTTGACCACATTTCTAGAGAAAAGCGCTTCTCTTTTTCTTAACAATGTGGACAGAAAAATAGCTCAAAGCACTCATTTTTAAAAGCGCTAGTGGCCTTATTGTTCATTCCTCCCAAAGCATAAAGTGGAAGACCAGTGAGTAGTTTGAGAGCCAGTGTAATTACACCATGCTGGAGATCCTATTGCTCCTCACTCCACAAAGAAAGGAATATAACAGGTATCTGCTCTTGCTTTGAAGAGTAGTGGCAGCACTGTACTTCAACTTGAAATCATGTTAATCTGTACTATTTCTCCTCGTCTTGCACAATGTTAGAATAATGTTCCAACTACATTGTTCTGGCTTTGATTGCATATTATCCTTGTTCAAAAACTTTGGTGGCTGTCCATTTCCTCTAGTTTGGAATACAAATTATTTGACCAAATATGTAGGGACCCTCCAAAATCTGCCTCTTTTCCAGTCTATTTAACATGACTTCCTACTCTTTGTTCTCACCAAATTAAATGAATGGCTATTCTGAAAGTATTCTCTCCTCTGCTAACAATACCTGTGTGATCTTAGGCAAAATGCCTCAGTTTCAATAACTGTAAAACATAGGGGTTGTAGTAGATTACCTTTAAAACCTCAAGTTCGGATAACAAAATAGTACATTATCCCATAAGATGTTCTTGTTCTTTCAGGTGTCAAACAAAGGAGACAGAGTAGTGGAATGCCAGTTAGAGACTCACAACCGGAAAATGGTTACATTCAAATTTGACCTGGATGGTGACAATCCTGAGGAGATAGCATCAATTATGGTATAGTGACATTGATTGATGTTTAGAGCCTTATCCAGTTAAAAACTAATACAAACAACTTTGGGAGAAAAACCAAGTACCTTTCAAGTCAGTCATCACTGATGTTCCTCAGACTTCTTTCTCTGCTTCAGGTTCCTTTTCATCCAGAATGGAATAAGAGATCACCTTCTGTTTTCATTGTACACTTCTTCAGGACCATAGTCTTATATAGGACATTATTTTATGTAGACTAGTTTAAAAATACTTTACCTTTAAAATGGATCAAACACTTAAGTTATTTGGAGTAGGGGTGGAATTGTGATTTTTTTTTTCCCCTTTCTAGAGAGAATTTGGAAGTTTTCTTTGTTGTAACCTGTTCCAGTGACTCAAAGTTGGTAGTCAGGATTCTCACTTTTATACTTAACCTAATTTCCTTCCCCTAGAATTCTCTTCTCGGTGGAAATGGAGAACAGCTACTCACCAAAATGAGGGCAGTGTTCACTTAGCTATCACTTACTGACCTATTACCTGCCATTGTACCATTTTGGACACTTTGTAGTGAAATTCTGTGACACAATATAAAAACTATATTTTAAGAAACCAAATTTTCAAAGGTAATAAATGAATAACCTTTTAAATATTTGTATTACTTTCCTAGTAGAAACAAACAAAAATGTGTTTTAGTGCTAGAACATGTGGAGAAGTCAAAGGTTTATCTGCGTGTAACTATTTTATTATTCCAAAGCAAGTACAAACTGCCCATACTTAAGGATTCTTGCTTTTACTTTGCCATGATGCTGAAAGTCTGATTTAAACTGCATATGATTACCCCCACCCCCACCCCAGACTGGAATTGGAATTCATATTTCACTTAAATAACTTAATTGGGTGCTTGCTATCTTTTTGACCTCTTGATGGATGATGAGTCTTCCTCTCACCTCTTTATACTTGTCTTAGAGTTGAGAGTGATTACTTTCCAGAGATGAGGGGCAACTAGGTGGCACAGTGGATAAAGCACTGGCCTTGGATTCAGGAGGACCTGAGTTCAAATCCAGACCCAGACACTTGACGCTAGCTGTGTGACCCTGGGCAAGTCACTTAACCCTCATTGCCCCACAAAACAAAACAAAAAACAGAGATGTAAAGTTCTTAAATCCAGGAATTACAAATGAATGCTTTTAAAGAGAAGGTTTCTTTGGTTAGATTACACAAGAATCATTAGCTTCATATACCAATAAATTGTTTCTTTTATAGGTGAACAATGATTTTATTCTAGCAACAGAGAGAGATTCATTTGTGGATCAGGTGCGAGAAATCATTGAAAAGGCTGATGAAATGCTCAGTGAGGATGTTAGTGTGGAACCAGAAGGTGACCAAGGCTCAGAGGGCTTACAAGCAAAGGATGATTACGGCTTTTCAGGATCCCAGGTAGGATCAATCTATGAGGGTTATCAAAAGCCTTAATTCTTAGAATATTACAGATCTTTAAGAACTAGCTTTGACAACCTAGGAACAATAATAAAAAAACAGGAATTGATTTTTTTGTTTCATACCTTCTGAGATTATTACTTGAATAATCTCAACTGGGCCCAGCAAGGGAGTCCTTTTACACCTCCCTAATAAGCTCACTCTCCTCACCACAGCAATTTTCACAGTTCCTTCTCACCTTCTGAAACCTCCCATGGCTCTTTTACCTTCCCAACCCCCACACTACTCTCAGCTGACGACCTTGCCTCATATTTCACTCAAAAAATGAGCTCATTCAGAAATAGCTCCCTCTTTTCCCCTCTTTACCTCACATAACTAAAATGCCTTCCACTACTTTTTTCTCTTTCACCCATCTCACATGAAGAGAAGGTTCTTGCCAAGGCAAAATCCTCCACGTGTACAAAGTGACCTCATTCTATCCCATCTTCACCAAAAGATTCTCATCCCCTATAAAACCCATTCTCTTATCTTCATTGTCTCCCTGTCTACTGACTGCTTCCCTACTACCTATAGACATGCCCATGTCATCCCATCCTCAAAAAGCCCTCACTGGATCTCTCCGTACCTTTAGCTATCATGCTGTATATCTGCCCTTTCTGGCTAAACTCCATGAGACCATTTACAATTTGATGTTTCTACTTCCTTTTTTCTCACTCCCTTCTCTCTTCATTCTGGCTTCTGACAACATCCCTCTACCCAAACTGCTCTCTCCAAAATGACCAATGATCTTTTAATTACTCAGTCAAATGACCTTTTCTGAGTCCTCACTGGCCCTTCCCTCTTCTGGATATTCTCTCTCCTCTCTAGGTTTCATGACACTGTTCTCTCCTGGTCCTGCTATTTATTTGACTATTCCTCAGTCTCCCTTGCTGGGTCATTATCCAGGTATTTATTTGACTATTCCTCAATTTCCCTTGCTGGGTCATTATCATCCATGGGTATCATCCAGGGCTCTATCATGGATCCTTATCTACCTCTATACCATTTCACTTCGTGACCTCATCAACTCCCATGGATATAATTACCATCTCTGTTCAGATGATTTTCAGATTTATTTGTCCAACCCCAACCTTACTCCTAACTTTGTCTCACATCTCCAACTACCTATTGGACATCTTGAACTGGATTTTTCATTGATGTCCTGAACTCAATATGTCCAAAATTGAGTTCATTATCTTTTGCCCCAAACCCTCCCCCTCTTCCTAACTTCCCTATTACTGTGGAAAGTGTGTGCATCTTCCCTGTCATCCAGGCTCACACTCGAGGTATTACCCCTGAACTCAGTTCTTTCTTACTTGCCATATCCAGTCATTTGTTAAGACCTATCTTTTCTGCCTTTGTAATATCATTAACATAAATTCCCTTCTCTCATCTGACACTGTCACCATCCTGGTGTAGGTCGTCATTACCTCACACTTGGACTATTGCAGTAGCCTATAGGTGAGTCTGTCTGCCTCAAGTCTTTCCCCACTCCAGTCTATCCTCTTCAGCTGTATAATCAGTCTTCCTAAAGCACAGATCTAAACATCTCTCTCTCTCTCTCTCTCTCTCTCTCTCTCTCTGTGTCTCTGTCTCACTCACACACACACACACACCCCACCACCACCACTATTCAGTCAACACCACTGGTACCTCTAAGATCAAATATAAAATCTTTTGTTTAGCTTTTAAAACTCTCCATAACCCAGCCCCTTCTTACCTTTCCAATATTCTTACTCTTTATGCTCCACCTTCCCATACCTTATTCTGCTTCTATCCAGTGCCACTGGCCTCCTGGATGTTCCTCACACAAGACTCTCCATCTCTTGACTCTGAGCATTTTTTCTGGCTGTCCCTCATGCCTGGAATTATCTCCTTCCTCATCCCTGTGCCCTAGCTTCCCTGATTTCAACCAAAATCCTGTCTTCAAGAAGTGCTTTCTGACCCCTTTTAATGCTAGTGACTTTCCTGTGTCAATTATCTCCATTTTATCCTGTATATATATTGTTTGTACATTGTTGTTTTCATGTTGTCTCCCCATTACGATGTAATTTTTCTTGAGAGCAAGGACTGTCCTTTTTACCTTTTTTTGTATCCACAGCACTTAGTATAGAGCCTGGCACATAAGAGGCCCTTATTTCAGTTGACTGATTTACCAGCAGTTTTCTAAACTAGATAGCCAGCTAAAGCCCTAACCGAGTCTAATGAACACAGTCATTGTGTAGGACTTGGGAGCTGTGAAGCACAAGTGACCTGATTTTTGTTTGTTGTAGAAATTGGAGGGAGAGTTCAAGCAACCAAATCCTGCATCTTCTATGCCTCAGAGAGCAGGTAAGATTCCTTTCAGCTTCCACATTGTCTTGTTTTGGCATTTGACTTCTCAGAAAACAAATAGCAGTCAGCTTCCTAGATGCTCCCTCTGTGCTTTAATAATGAAATTTGGGGGCAGCTAGGTGGCGCAGTGGATAAAGCACCAGCCCTGGATTCAGGAGTACCTGAATTCAAATCCGGCCCTCAGACACTTGACACGTACTAGCTGTGTGACCCTGGGCAAGTCACTTAACCCCCATTGCCCCGTTAAAAAAAATTAAATAAAATAATGAAATTTATGAGCTTCTTGTGAGTCAGGACTGAAGTCAAATAAAGAAAAAATGTACAATTTCTTTTCTTATTTAGGTGTTCCCTCCAGTTCCTTAACTCAAGTTGTACATTCAGCCGGACGGCGGTTCATAGTGAGTCCTGTACCAGAGAGTCGGTTACGAGAATCAGCATTTTTCAGTGCTACATCCAATGAAATGTCAGACACAGGTAAGTTTTTCCCAAACAACTTTTCTATTTTTGGAATTTGGCCCAAATTTAGTAGATGGAAAACTCAAATTAAGAAGAGCAGATAAACATGAGGCAGAATTAAAGTGGGGAGGTTAATGAATACCTGGTAAGTATAGGAGGTTGAAACAGAACAAGAAATAATAACTTTGGTAATCATAGTACATATATATATATATAGTGAGTTGTGAGTAGATAGAATAGATATATGGGGTTTTTTTGTTGTTTTTTTTTTTGTTTTTTTTTTTAGTGAGGCAATTGGGGTTAAGTGACTTGCCCAGGGTCACACAGCTAGTAAGTGTTAAGTGTCTGAGACCGGATTTGAACTCAGGTACTCCTGACTCCAGGGCCGGTGCTCTATCCACTGTGCTACCTAGCTGCCCCAGATATATGGTTTTAACTTGAATTCCTCCATCCTCATTTAAGGTTGGGTGCCCAGGCCTGATGATTTGTGTACCCTGACTAAATCTGTACAGTTTTAATATCAGTCCCCTTAGCAGAGTGTTATTCTCTGTTAGTATTGGTGAGCTTAATAGAGTTTGGGGCCATGTTGTATTCCTAGCCTTTTTTTAAAAAAATGAACTATCTTCATTTTTGTGTGTTTTGTTTTGTTTTCCTTTTTCAGCTGCTGTTGCTCTATCCCATGGCCCTGGAATGAATCTGTCTCATTCTGCTTCATCCCTTAGTTTGCAACAGGCATTCTCTGAACTCAGGCATGCTCAAATGGCCGAAGGACCCAGTACAGCTCCCCCAAACTTCAGCCATGCAGGACCAACCTTTCCAACTGTACCTCCCACCATGACTAGCATGGCTGTAGCCTTCCCTTCCACGGCAGCAGCTGTGCCTTCAGTATCAGTCCCTGCAACAAGTAGCCCTTTTAATAGTGTTTCTGCACCAGTCATTCAGTCTGTGGTCACCATGCCTACTGAAAAGGTAATTGCCGGAGTCGCCTCCAGTGCAGGTGCATTAACTTCAAGTTCTTTCCCTGTACCACAAGTGTCTGGACCACCATTAATTACCAGTGTGGTTTCCAACATTACTATTCCTGCAGCTGTGTCATTGTCTACAACAGAATCGATTCAGGCCCCGCCAATTGGAGTTATGTCCAGCGCTGGCACTTTTCCTCCTGCAGTAGTATCAGTAGCTCCAGTTCCTGGAATAGGCAGTGCTGTTCTTCCAGGTGCTATCACCCCAGCTATGACGTCTCAGCCTGCCCAGATTGCAGCAAGTATAGCGGGAGCGGCCCCTGCGGCTTCTGCATCTACCACCACTCCATTCCCAAGCATGGCTTCACAGCCACCTCTTCAGCTCAGCAGCAGCAGCTCTGCCCCTAGTCTAGCTGAAACAGTGGTGGTCAGTGCACTCCATCCCAAGTATGATGGCGCACCCTTATCAGACAAGCAACCCCTTAGCAGCCTAGCAGGGCTGTCCCTGCCCCTCTCTGTGGCTTCATCTTCTTCTGGAGGCGGAGGGTCTGATTCAGCTAGTCAACCCAGTGTAGTGCATCCTTTGCAAGTCCCATCTGCTGTTGCTTCTCCTCCTGTCCTTTCACAGGCCTCAGGGGCCGTCTCCACCCCAGTATTGCCCCAGGTACCTTTACCTGGTATTCTGCCCTTGGCACAGCCTGTTACCAATGTGCCTGCTGTGCAGCAAACATTAATCCATAGTCAGCCCCAACCAGCTCCACTTCCCAACCAGCCCCACACCCACTGCCCAGAAATAGATACTGATCCACAAGCCAAAGCCCCTGGGATTGACGATATAAAGACTCTGGAAGAAAAACTGCGGTCTCTCTTCAGTGAACACAGTTCTGTTGGAGCCCAGCATACCCCTGTCTCACTGGAGACATCATTAGTAGTGGAGACCACAGTCATGCCAGGCGTCCCAACCACCGCTGTTGCACCAAGCAAGCTCATGACTTCCACCACAAGTACTTGCCTACCACCAAGCAGTTTGCCTCTAGGAACAACTACTGGTGTGTCAGTTGTTACACCAGTGGTCACACCCGGGCAAGCTGCCACCCCAGTCAGCAATGTTCCAGCCCCAGCCAGCATTGCAGCAGGGGTGAAACCTGGAACCCCTCCCTCAAAGCCACCTCTTACCAGGGTACCGGTAAGGTTCTTAGGGATTCATTTTACAAAGTTTCTTCTCCTATTGCATTAAAATAATGGATTTTCTCTCAAATATAGAGTTTAAATTTTTTATCTCTAGGCCCCAGCAAAATAGAAATATGGTTATGAAAAGATTCAAAGGCTATTATAGAAATTCTGTTGACAGATTGAACCCAGTTTATGTTTGGATTTCATTAAAAGTGTGTGTGTATGTGTGGGGGGTGTATGTGTGTGTGTATACATGTATATCATTAGTTTGAAATTTATTAACTTCTAGGAATTGTACCTTGAAGTTTTCTAACTATATACAAATATTAATATTAGATACCACACAAATGTTTGTCCCATTTGGCTCAGATGAAAGTAACATTTACTCCACAAAAGAGAATTTTCTGTCAACTACAATGTAGAGAAAAGACAAATCACTAGTCTGTGAAGCTAGGTATTTAAGCAGCACTTTTTTTTCCACTGCTACAAAATCAAGATTTAAGATTGAGTTTTAAAGTAATTGAAGGTTGGTAATCAAATTAGTACAAGAGTCAGAGCCCCAGTACTAGTAACAAAATTACTAACTAGAATATTCTTTCTGATTCTGCTCTGATGGATTTTCCTCATTCTGGCATCTATCTCCAGTCTCTCTTGACAGTTTTCATATAACCTGGGTGGATTTCTTCTAACTACATTGCATGTTCCAATCATCTCTTTAGGCTGATAATGGCACAAAATTTTTGTAAAAAATGACAGCAGGCAAAGGCTTGACTCATACTAAAAGTACCTTGTTCCTGATAGAAAAGAACTTATCTTCTCATTGTCAAATTAGGTCTTCTACTAGTTTAAAACCAACCAGAAAGAGTTTACCTGTCTCAAAAGTTCTCTGCTTGTCTTAAAAATATGACAATGTTAAATTTCAGGATAAGTGGGCTAAGATCAGCTGAGTAGAATTCCAACTGATCTCAGTACCCCTGTATCAGATCCTGAGCATTTGTCCTCTTCTATAAGAGGAAACCTTCTACTGCATATTACTCTTTACTTTTTGGATTTTCCACAGTTGTCCTGTTTAGCTATCAAAATTTCTGCCTGCCCTTGTTCATAACTAGAACTAATGCCATGAAGTATTTTACCAGATATATCATAACTACATTATTCCCCAGTGGATTTTTTCCTCTGCTGAATAATTTACAATAAATTTCAGTTTCTGGCAAGTCTCAGGCTTTTTTGGTTTGTTTTTAGTTTTGTTTGTTTGTTTCTGTAACCTTATGTCAACTCATTTAAGCTGGGTGTATTATTCCTTAGTATGCAGTAGCTTATAACCTCCTCTGAGCCTTCTTGTATTCCTCTCTGATATGTTAAAATTTCCATTCATTGTCTGTAGGTGCTGCCTATAGGTACTGAACTTCCATCTGGTACCCCACCCACTGAGCAACTGCCACCTTTTCCAGGACCTTCACTAACACAGGTGCTCCATGACTTGGCAGAATTCTTTCTGTTTCTCTTACTTTGTCTCTCAAAACACATGGTTAAATTCTTCATTGCATGGTATTAGCTTCTCCTTTTTTCTTTCTCTTTTGACTGAGTAACCCCCTTCTTTCTACTGCATTTTTTTCGAATAGTGCTTGAACCTAGTGGTCCAGATCCCATCTAAACTGAGATGTGCAGTTCTTCTATTTGGGATATTAGAGACACTAACTAGGAAGATGACATATTTATTTCAATGTGTTTTGTGTCTGTTCTGAAAAACTATTTCTCAAAGCCCAAAATTGTACCAGCAGATTATCTCCCTCCACACAACCAAAGTTAAGGATATTCCTTTTTTTTGTTTGTTTTTATTGAGGCAGTTGGGGTTAAGTGACTTGTCCAGGGTCACACAGCTACTAAGTGTTAAGTGTCTGAGGCCGGATTTGAACTCAGGTACTCCTGACTCCAAGGCCGGTGCTCTCTATCCACTATGCCACCTAGCTGCCCCCAATATAAAGTTTTTGATAATTAAAAAACATGATTTCTTCAAATTCCTGTGGTGCTCATTCTCTAGAACAGAGATCAGCAGACTTAACTGGCTAAGTAGAGCCCTCCTGTTCTTATATGGCCTCAGAGCTAAGAACAATTTTTATATAGGATAAACCTTTACCATTCCTAGCTCCCAGCTAGTAGTTTGCTGACCCCTCCTCCAAGAAAACAATGCTACAAAGCTTTCAGGGCTAACATATTAGAAAGAACCTAAAACTATTTAATGATATTATTAAATGGTGATTTAAATTATAAAATATATTTAGGCGGTCACTGCATACATATATATATATATATATACATACACACACACACACAGTAGGTCATATAGAAACTCCTACTTTGATGACATGTAAGCTTTGATACATCAGTTGTGTGTAGTTGAAGGTCTTTTGCACTTAATAACCCTGTTGCTCTAATTCTAATTTTTTATGATGAGTGTACTTGTGAAATGTTGAACTATAAAAAATTTCTGGCCATCACCAAATTTAATAAAACTGTTCCAATTCTTTAAGATCAGTTTGGAACTCCAGGCATATTTACCAGATAATATAAAGGGATAACTAGGAAGTAGATCTAGGGACTTTTGGAGGGGGAAAAACAGAATAAGGCAGAAAGGTGAGGGCAATTAGGACCAAGATTATAGGGACTGAGGGACATAGTGGTTAATGAACTGAGAAAGGGTTTGGAGGTGCAGGGTAGGGATTGAAGAATTGAATGGGTAAAAGAAGTGGTGAGAAAAGACAGGTGTAAGAGATTTTTCCCTTGTTCCTTCCGTTTGTTTTGGTTATGGGGTTGGACAAGAATTGAGACTTCTAATGTCAGTATTTGAAAGTTGATAGAACTGAGCAATAAGGTAAAGAAGAGCAGTAGGAGTCCCAAGTAGGATAGGTTTCTATTATCTAAGGAAAGAAGAGGAGAATTCCCGAGGAACTCTTTCAGCTTACCTATCCAATATGAAGTTTGGCATTAGATACTGCCTAATTTGTGATACATTTCTAGTTTCAGTTGTGCTAAGTTACTATGTCTGAGACTTGGATTCCCCAGCCTGCCCCAGTCTTTTTGAAGCAAGTTCTCTGTGGTGATAGTAGTAATAATAGCTCATAGTGGTTAAAAATTGTTTTTAAATTTTTAAAAAGCAATAGTACATTGCTTTCCCCTCACAACAACATTGTGAGTTAAGTAGCACAGGTGTTACTTAACCTAAAATATGGGGAAACTGTGGCTCAGAGTTTGTGACCTAAGATTACATAACTAGTTAAAGAGTTTTGGACCCAGGTTTCATATTTGCAGGTCTGTAGCTTTCCTATAAAAACTGTCATTTATTTTCTCACAGAAAAGGGAAAGAGAAAATTAAAACTTTCTTATACCAGATATTATAAATGAAAGCAGGTTAGCAAATAGAGCTTCTTGTTCATGGGGAAGTAGTGATTGTTTTTACCTTGATTCTTTAAAGATGATCTTCTAAATAATGTTATTAATATTCAAACTTAGGAGATTGAAAAAACATAAGAAATTCCCTCCTCAGAAGAGAAGTGGCCTACTTAGACATCTGTTTTCAAGCATGATAGGTGTGTCCTGGTTGTTTTAAAGTATCAAAAAATCATTTTTTAAAAACGATGTGTAAATGATAATACATTCACCCTATAGTTAGGGTTTTATAAAACTGAAGGAAAAAGGCAATGGAAATAGGTAAGATGTGATAAAGATAGGTTAACTACAGTTCTGTGTACCTTTCATAAAGCTTCTTAGAGAGGGGAAGAATACAAAAATCCATCTTTCAGAAGACAAGAAATCATGCATATAATCTTATTTATTTATAGCCTTGAAAAGGTAATAGAAATTGAGTGAATTTGGAAACAGCCTTATAATATGAAGATCAAATCTTTTTCATTTCAACAAATAAATAATTATTGCATCTCATTTCCAAAACCTGTGTTATATCTAGATTACAAAGTAGTTATTCAGTCTTACAAAGTAAATATGCCGTATAAATTGGCTGTTGGTTTTGCTAATGTGCCTAAGACATTCTTATTAGTGGATATTTTTGCTTCAGTCTCAGCAACCTCTAGAAGATCTTGATGCTCAGTTAAGAAGAGCCCTTAGTCCAGAGACTGTCCCAATCACATCTTCAGTTGCTGTAAGTTGAAAGAGCTCCAAAACAGCCTCTCTCCTTCCCTCCCAGAAAATATAATTAAAATAGGTAGAAATACTCTTAAGATTTTAGCAGAGTGTAGCTACATATAAGTGTAAAACATGGTCATGATGATGGGACAAATGGATGAAAATCTATGATGTTTACCACATGGTGCTATTTATTTGGCTAAGCAGTGTTCTCACCAGCTAGTTCCAAAAGAAGAGCTCAGGTTTGACATGGATGCGTATAGTTTCTCTGAATTACATTACTTGAATGTCAAGGACGTGGTCTTTACACATACGTACATACATACATGTGTGAGAGTATATATAAATGACATCTTAAAATGAAATTTCAATTTCAATGTGTTTACGTTTGGAGGAGATAAAAAGGTCTGAAAGGAAAATACTTCCCTTTAAATGAGTTTCTGAGCCACTTTCTGAAATAGTCTAAGGAAAGAATGTATCATAAAATAGCTCATTTCTTCAAAAAGTTATATTTAGATAATTCAGCAGGAAAAATAGTCACTTTCTAGGTTGGCTTAATGGCAAGATCGGGTTTTCTGGTGCATTTGGATCTTCTATGTATGTGTGTGTGTGTGTGTGTGTGTGTGTGTGTATTATAATATGTATGTGCGTGTGTATTACATTTCTGTCTTCCTACAAAAGCAAAAAAAAAAAGCCAGTGCTGGTTGTCAATTACTAGACTAAATCTACTGGATTAAAAGTTTTTGTTTAAAAGTCATTTTGTCATCTATAATGACAGAGCTTGGCTGTTCCTCATGGTCATAATATATCTTCTAAATTGGGATAAACGTTAGACTATATTTCAGAGTATTTTACTTTAGCAGACTATAGAAAGAAACAACTAAAAAACTGAGATTTGTTGGTTTTTTTCCCTTTAAATTTTGTCTTGCAGCCCACATCAGTCGTGGCTCCAACATCAGTTGCCGGAGCAGTGCCAGCGGTAGTGCCCACTCAGAGAGGTAGAGTATAGCACCTTGGGCACAGCACAATTCAGAAGCAGGCTCCTATTTAGTTCCTTGATCCTCTGGTGAGGAGATTAGTAATGCACTCTAGAAAAAGTTGTGCAACTGAAATTGGGGTTAACAAAACTAACAGAAAGATCAGAGTCCCCAGAAATAATCGGATTCTTAGAATTCAACCAACTTTAAGCCTATCCTATGTTTTAGGTACTTCTGTGTTTACACAAGCAGACCACCTTAGAAGGCTTTCACCAAAAACTGGACTTAGTCTTCTCCAAGTCCAAAAAAGACATAAGGATCTGAACCTCAAAATAAATCTAATCCATTAAGAAGATTCTTATTTCACGACTCCAATATCTAACTACTGTTTGAGCACTTAACTTAAGAATACAGCATTGCAAAAAAAAAATTAAACTATTTAGATTTAAAAGAGAAAAAGATAATGTAAACTTCCTTGTAATCTTCATTTCTCTACTTCCTTCAGCAGCTCAGAGCATAGAGGAGAATACGACAATGACCAACTCAGAGGCCAGTGTTCTTAAGATGGGCCGTTTTCAGGTAAAGCATTCACTTTTCAGGAACTTAGTCCTTTGTTTCAACGGGTTATGTAAGTGATAGGATTGCCAGTTATAAACTTGAATAAACTGATTAGGAAACGTCACTGGCATAATCTTCAAGAACCCGGAGTTAGCCCTCTGCTAATGATCCAGGAATGTTCTGGAGGCTCTATGGGTGGAATACAATGGCAAAGGTTTTTTTTTTTTTTTTAAATTTCTAAAGAATCGCTCTAGAAAAATGTTAGAACCAGGACTAGAAACCAATACAAACTCCTCACCTTGTCCTTTACAATCTGACTCTAGAACACCTTTCTAAACTTCTTACATTAATCTCCTTCACATACCCAATATATTCTAGCCTAGCTGGCCTTCTTGCTCTTCTCCCAATCTGGTGTTCTGTCTCCTACCTTTGTACATGTGTCCATGCCTAGAGCACACACCCTCTTCCCCTTTGCCCATCTTTGTTTTCCTTCCATGTTCCACTCTCATGTACCATTTCCTATGGGAAGCCTCCTCATTTGCCTGGTTATGGTCTCTTTTGCCTCAAATTAATTCTCTTGTACTTCATCTGAGCACATCCTATATTTCTCCATCTCAGCACTTTCTTCCCCCCACTCAATAGGGCTCCTTGAAGGCATTTCCAGTATATAGTATAGTGCATTATATTAGTAGATGCTTAATAAATGCTTAATGAATTTAGTTGAATTCCTGAAAGGTTCTGTCTTAAATCTTAGCTTAAAATTTCCCTGCTGCCCTGGGCATTTCTTCATAAAAACAAACAAACAAACAAACATCCCTTCAGATAATAAGGGGAAGGATTAAGTTGAAAGTATGGAAGGAGGAGAATCAACCCTTCCTTTCCCCAGAATGAAGGAATTGAATACAGTTGACAAAGAAATGGAATTTCCTACCATGTAGGAGTATACGGCTTTGGTTTAGGTTTTTCTTTTTTAATCTATCCTGAAGGTTATTATTATTTTTTAACCATCAGGTATCAGTTGCAGTGGATGATTCCTTGAAGGAGAGCAAAAGCAAGTCAGAAGAAG
Source organism: Dromiciops gliroides (assembly GCF_019393635.1). Taxonomy (NCBI): domain Eukaryota; kingdom Metazoa; phylum Chordata; class Mammalia; order Microbiotheria; family Microbiotheriidae; genus Dromiciops; species Dromiciops gliroides. The sequence goes on from NC_057865.1 coordinate 200,826,124, forward strand.
TAAAGTCTGTACATTTTGAGTCGAGCACTTCAGAGTCCTCAGTTTTGTCAAGTAGCAGCCCAGAGAACACTCTGGTGAAGCAGGAACCTGGTGGAATTGCCACAGCTCTACGTGACACTTCTGTGGATATGGTAGACGATGTTCCTTCTCAGAAAACTTCTGCTACACAGACAAAGCCAGAAGCCGAACAGCCCACCACAGTTGGTCGTTTTCAGGTGACAACAACAACAGATAAGGTTGGACGATTCTCTGTGTCAAGAACTGAAGACAAGGTCACTACTGTGGTAGAGAGAGAACCACCTGTGGCACATCCTTTATTGGATTCTGAACAGGCTGTTCCTTCTGCTGTTGCACCAAAGAAAGAAATGCCTGAATTGTCAGAGCCAAGTCATCTTAATGGGCCATCTTGCGACCTGGAAGCTGCCTTCCTAAGTAGGAATATGGATGATGGTTCAGGTAGCCCACATTCTACTCACCATTTGGGCTCAAAAGGCAACCTTCCCATCCAGAGCCTTAGCCAGAGCCTTAGTAATTCATTCAACTCCTCTTACATGAGCAGTGACAATGAATCAGACATTGAAGATGAGGACTTGAAGTCCGAACTACGTCGGCTAAGAGAAAAGTAAGACTGTTTTCTTCCCTTATGAAAGATATAGAATCAGAGGCTGGGAAGGACTTTAGAAATAATCTAATCCAAATTTCTTAACCCAGAGACGTTTAGTGACTTGTCATGGTCACATAACTACAAAGTAGCAGGTAGAAATTCAAGACTAAATTTCAGATTACAAATCCACAGCTCTTTCTACTATACCTTAAGTGTAGGGAATTTCTTTTCTATCAAAAGATAAGGATTTATGCATACAAGTAAGAAAACTTTTTATTTTTATATATGTGTGTATATATGTATATAATATTTAAAATACAGAAAGATGTTTGAGGGTTGTTCTTAAACTCTTGTTCACAAGTATCTATACCACTCCTGTTCACAAGTATGCTTTTTTGAAATTATAAATACTGTTAGGGGCAGCTAGGTGGCGCAGTGGATAGAGTACCAGTCCTGGAGTCAGGAGGACCTGAGTTCAAATCCAGCCTCAGATACTTAACATTTACTAGCTGTGTGACCCTGGGCAAGTCACTTAACCCCAATTGCCTCACTGAAATTAAATAAATAAATAAATGCTGTTAACTTTGAGCCTTCATTATATGGGGGTGGTGCAAAAGTCATGACATTTTGAAAACTTTGAAAATTATTTTTTCTTTATTCACCATTTATGAGATGTGGTTTTTCACATGTAATTTCATTTCCTGTACATACTGTATATGATTTGGTATTGTAAATTAAAAATAAAGGAGTTATTAAATATTGAAACCCCTCTGTGACTTTTGGCCCACCCTGTATATATGATAGTATATATAGCTACCACTAGCCTGTCTTAGACACCATCAAAAGGGTACAAACATTTATATAAGCAGTTGCTATGCAACCAGGCACTTACAGATATTTTCTTGTTTGATCCTCACAGTCATCTTGGGAGCCAGTTCCCCATTTTACAGTTGGGGAAAGTAAGGCAGACAGGTTAAGTGACTTGTTTAATCTCGTAACACTAGTGAGTGGCTGAGGCCAGATTTGAATTCAGGCCTTCCTGACTCCAGCACTCTATCCTCTGTGCCACCTCACTGCCTATATAATAATAGCTAGCTTTAAGGAAGCAAAGTGCTTTACAAACATTATTTCATATGATCTTCACAACGAGGTTGGGAGATAGGTGCTAATATAATCCACATTTTTCAGGTGGAGAAACTGGGGTAGGCATAGGCTAATTAACAGAAGCCCGGGTAATTAATAAGTACTTGAGGTAGGATTTGAATTCAGATCTTCCTGACTCCAACTCAAATACTTAACACACTCTAAAATTGCCCTTTGTTGGGTGAATGTCTATAGTGAGGGCTCTTTGGGTAGTAATTGGCCTATATTTGCCCTCTTTGGTCTCAGGAATCGGGAAAAACAACATCTGCTTTTGTCTCGCTGGAAACATAAAGATTTTTAAATTGGGGTACGAAGAGATTGGGAAGAAAAATTGAAGTTTTTATCATAGTGGAAATTATTTGGTTATTGGGAAATGATGAGGACTTAAGTTTTGAGAGCAAATTAAGTATTTATATTCAGGATAAATGTAAGGCCTAGATTCACAAATAATAATGAAATTGCCATTTGTTGTCAAAGTTGTTATATCATAGAGTTTGGTATTGAGTATGTTCTTAAGTCTGGCCTTTACTCCTAGGCACCTTAAGGAGATCCAGGACCTTCAGAGTCGCCAGAAACATGAAATTGAATCTCTTTATACCAAATTGGGCAAAGTTCCCCCTGCAGTCATCATTCCACCAGCTGCTCCGCTCTCAGGGAGAAGAAGGAGACCCACTAAAAGCAAAGGCAGCAAGTCTAGCCGCAGTAGTTCTTTAGGAAATAAGAGCCCTCAACTTTCAGGTAAGAAGCCATGGAAAAATATGTCTTTTCCCTTACTTGGTTTTTTTCCCTCTAGTTTCCTTTTAGTTTTTTTTACTTTTTTCCAGTATGGAAGCTGTTAAGCTATAGAAATGGAGCTATCATTTCAAGTATTTTTGCTTATTTTCAGAGGCTGATTTTTTAAAACTAATTTTTACATCTTATTCTTAACTTCCTCTTCCCTGCCTTTATTTTACCCTTGGAAGTGGTCTTAGTGAATGGCCCTTTTGGCAAAATTCACATTGAAACCACTTTACAGTCTCCAGTGAAAAGTCTATTTGACAGCAGTCCTCAGCTTTTCCACCAACTGATGTGTGTTAATCATGTTTACCCAAACCTTTGATTCAATGGGTGTTTTTTGTTTGTTTGTTTTTAAAGCCTTTTTTTTCCCCATTGAATAAGTGTTGAGCTCATTACTCATTATTCATTGTATGAGATGGAAATTTGACATGCCACAGAGGACTACTTTGGGTATCTAAGTTATATAACTTTCTTATTTAGGACTTTATTTCATTTGAAGTGACCTCCTGATGATATTATTCAAAGGAAATAGCTAAAAGCATATCTTGAGAATGGACTTTATTAATACTTACATGTTAGATATATGTGCAAAAGTTAATATAAATATAATATAATATACCATATATGAATAATAACAAAATATATATATCATAAAACAATGTGTATAAGCCATTTAGGAGCATAGCTATTTTCCTGCTCGATAGTTTTTGCTTTACATTGAGTGTGGTGGTTGGTTGTGCATGCTCTGGGAATGGCCACTGGTGAACTGGCTTGTTCTTCTCAACAGTGTTCATGATAATTCCCTGTAGTGAGAGCTAATCTTAGTAAAATTCCCCAGGGGATTACCTAGTTTTAAAGGATCATGTTAGTAAAAACGATTCTGTTTCTTTTCCGACGTTCTCCTTTCAGGTGTGGTGTGTTGTGACAGCGTTGAAAACCGTTAGGATAGTTCTAACCCATTTCCTCAACGTCAGAGGTTCAGGTCACAGCACTTCCTGATAGAAAATGCTTAAGTAATGCCATCTGCCAACCTTCCCTGCACTCCAAGTAAACCAGCTCATGTTTGACAAACTTGTTGATTGGGAGAGGAATATTCAGGGATGAGAAAAGGAGGTCACTTCCAGGATACTGGACCCAGCACTTGTGTGGCATCTGCCAAGAAACTAGGCAGCAAACACTCTTGGCATTCAGTGGCCACCCGCATTATTTTGCCACAGTTTTACGTCTGACCTGCCACATTCATATCATAGTAGGAAAGCGAGGCAGAGCCTGCCTTGGAAATCTAATTGTACCATATTTTATATTTCGGTGTCTTTCTTAATAGGGACAAACGGAATCTCCTTTTCAAAACCTGTTCAGAGTCAGGGTTTTCAGTTTAGAAAACTGTTGTGTTCCCCTTGTCCTGGAGCTGCCCTTTCTTACTTGCCTTAGACATGTGAACCACTCTGGGCAATCTGTCTTAAAAGCCTTCTTAAGCATTTTTATGAAGGGAACCTTCTGACTTAATTAATGTCAGTGTTGGAGGGCAGGGGTTACTTCCCACTTCACTCCTGGCTTTTCTTCCAGTCAATAAAGCCTTTGTTCTTTCTTATTCTACTGCATCCCCCATCTCAATCTTTCTGTGATGCATACCCCACCCTCCAGTGAGAACACACGATTTCTTATTTTTGTTTTCTGCTGCTTTGTTTAATATTTCATGCAGTCCATTTTCATTTGTCTTTTTGTAGTCTACATACTCTGTGTCTGTGGAGCGCAGTGGGAAGACTGAACTACTAAGAAACTTCCCCTTGTTTCCTGATGCCACTCTGTCTTTTCACAGGCAACCTGTCTGCTCAGAGTGCAACTTCAGTCTTGCACCCCCAGCAGACACTCCACCCTCCTGGCAGCATCCCAGAGACTGGGCAGAATCAGCTGTTACAGCCCCTTAAACCATCTCCCTCCAGCGAGAACCTCTATTCAGCTTTCACCAGTGATGGTGCCATTTCGGTACCGAGCCTTTCTGCTCCAGGCCAAGGTAAGAAATCAGATGGCGACCACCATCTTCTGACAGCACTAAGGTGGAGGAATTACCATAGCCTTGGTAATGGACCAAATGCTCCAGAAGACTTCAGGGTCACAGCTTGGACTGAGGAACCTGAAAGCAAAAGACCAGCTGGCCAGTATACAGTTCTATGTACAACCTGCTCAGGAGGCTTAGCCTTAGGACAGTTTGAGATGATGGACAGATGATGAGGTAGACTTATTACAGAGAGATCAGTCAGCATGTGAGTTAGGCTTGTTGCTACCATCTGGTCAAGGAGCCTCTTCAGGGAATGCCATGTAGTGAACAACGTGAAAATTCACACGTCTGAGACCTTTATGAGGAGGTATCACTGCAAGCAAGTGAGAGATTGGGGGCCCAGGACTTAACCAGTGAAGACATTTCAGAAAGAAGACACTGGGAAAGTGTTCTTCCCCAAAATGCAGTAGTCACTACCAGGGAATAAAACATAGCTTCCTGGAAGATGATGCATAGCCTGGTCAGGGCAGGTTTTTTTTTCCTCTGCTGGGGTAGGGGAAGCATGCCAGAGTTGCTGTTCAATATTTGAACAGTTTGGTAATTCTGTTTTCTGTCCATAGCTCACTTTGCTACAATGATCTTGTTTTACGAGACAAAACATTCCAGTAGAAAGGGTCTCCACTAATAATTGAAATAAAAGATATGAAATGCAGTTGTCAGGTGTCTAAGGAAGAAGAAAGGGACCAAAAATAGATAACAGACTTGCTTCCAGAGAACTCAGAAGCAAGGATCACCAGGCCCGTTCTTCTCTAAGAACATTTTCAGGAGAATTAAAAGAAACCTTTTAACTGAGTGCCAAATCTTATCTAAAGGAACAAAATAAATAGCATTATTCCAGCAAAGTGAAGAGCTTTGGATTTTTACAGGTGGAAGGAATGGAATTCCTGGTTCCTATTCTATCTAGGTGCCCTTCTCCTGAAGCTTGTTCTTCTTTGTGCCGTCTTAGTGCATTTCACCACTCCAACCTCAAGTTTCTAACATCTTGTAGTTGTGTTCTGTGTTTCTCTTCCTTTCTCTGTTCTTCCCTCTTTTTCCCCACCTTCTCACAGGCTGTGCGAAGTTTAACTGTGCATCTGAGCGGGTGACGTTCAAACCTGGTGGCAGGAGGACCCGATTTCTGAGTACGCCCTGCTTGGCTCTTTGTGTGTAACACCTTTACTCCTTCCTTGTTTTTGTTTTTCTGCTGCTTGGATTTGATATTTCATGCAGCCCGTGCTCATTTGTCTCCTTGTACCCCGTGTACTCAGTGGCTTGGCTGAACTATTATTGTTACACTCAGAAGTTTGGGTCCATTTGTTCTGACGAAATACAGTTCCTTAGAAATAGGGCCTATTCCTTTGAACTTGGAGATGAACTTCTCCAAATGCTGAAGGATTTCTTCATATTAAATTTAGGTAGTCTGTAGAGGGCTGTTCCAGCAGATCACAGAACACATAGGCTGTCTTGAGGTAATGAACCTTGGATTTTAGAGGCTAATAACTTCAAGCTCCATAGCCTTGGCATTAAAGGTTCTAGCAGCACATATAGACATAATTAGGTTAAATCTGTCATAGGAACATGATATTGTTTTTTGATTTTGCAGGGCAATAGGGGTTGAATGACTTGCCCAGGGTCACACAGCTAGTAAGTGTGAAGTGTCTGAGGCCAGATTTGAACTCAGGTACTCCTGAATCTAGGGCCAGCGCTTTATCCACTGTGCCACCTAGCTGCCCCCCATGATAGAATTTTTATTGTGTCTTCTGTTTCATAGCATATTGAACAACTCATAAGCCTTAAGTTCAGTTCAGATTAAATAACCATAGGGTACTAGGTAATATATGTAGAACCTCCAGGAAAAATTAAAACCTCCTTTGCATAGCTCCTGGATCCCCCTAAATTGTTCTAAAGTCCTCCAGGTAATTGCTGTACTTTTCAAATTCCATAATTTATAGATTCTAATTATAAGTCTCCCTTTTCTAAGGGAAACCTATATATCTATATCTATACATACACACATGAATATATATAAAATAGCTCCTTTAGTAAAAGTACTTCATCAATTGGAGACGGACCTTCCAACAAAGAAAGGGAAGTCTTCTTCACTCAATGATGGCACGTATATTGCTGTAATTGAGAATTTCCTTATAATATGCTTTTTCATAGTTTTTATAAGAAAACTCAAGAGATAAAGCCCTTGGGAGAGTTTAAGGAAAGGTCTTGTCTTTCAAGACCTCAAACTTCTGATGTGGTTAATTGAGGTGTTTCTAAATGCATGTGCTAAGGCTGCCAACATAATGCTTCTGAGTGTGCTTCAAAGGTGACAGACTCTCCTGGATGGAAATGTTAATGCCCCTCCGTTCTCTGTAATGACAGGGTATGTAAGGGAAGTGCTTTGATTCACCTTCATGCATCACATTTAACTTCATTCCACTGCATCCTTCCCCTATACTCATTTAACTTCATTCCCTTGCATCTTGTAGCTTGTCTCCTCCTACTTCCCCACCTTTCTTTTCCCTTTACTTTAGCAATAGGATGATAGCTACGTTAGGGGGTTCTTTGGACTCCTTCTACAATAGATGATGATTCCAAAGTTATTTGACTTCAGAGAGAGAATATTTTAATAGTACCTGATAAAGTGCTTTGATTTAGGGTCTCAGAGCAATAATTTCACTGGACAAGTTTAATATTAATATGGTGCTTTATGGTTTACAAAGCACTTCTTATATGTTCAACTTGAACTCTTTGTGAGATTAGGTCTGCAGATATTATTTGTATTTTATTAGTGACAAACTGAGGATCCACAGAGGTTAAATGATTTGCCCATGGACACACAGTATCCACTTGTAAGTGATAGAATTTGAACCTAGATTTCTCCTAGCTCCAAGTCAAGCACTTTCTTTTACACATTTCCCATCCAACCAGACCAGGAGGTAGTAAGTTTGGCCAGTCAGTACCCACATAATTTATGTTTCTATCCATAAATAGAAAGGTATAAAGACCTAAATTTGGGTAGTTCAGAGGGAAATGTGGAAAAAATTCACATGTACTAATATGTCACAAAATCCCAGGGAGGATCCATGTCTGTTATTTTGGGGTCATTTTTATACATTCCATTCTTAGCACTTCCCTTGGAGGATAAAGGAGTGGGCCTATGTCAATTGAAGATGCATCATTGTGCATGAAATAATTCCTTATGAGCAGGTCCCAAGGGGCAAGGTTATAGGAAAGGTGGGGATTAGCTAGGTAGTGCATGGGATCTTTGCATCTTTTTTTATACTCTAAGGATAGCTTATTGAAAGCACGGCTTGGCTTGATACATAGATTGTTGGTTTCCCAGAATCCTCTAGCCTTCCCATACAAATTTTAAAGATTGCAATAGTGAGGGTGGGAGGAAGCAAGTTAAAAGTAAATTAATAATGAAACTGGAACAGTAAGGCTGCTATGAAAGGCTTTGCAGATTCTTGATTGCTAATACATTTGATTGCTTACATTTTAACTACTCAGCAGGAGAAACAGAGTGGGACCGGATCAGTGGGAAAACTCTCTGCTTTGGGTATTTGAACCTTAAGCAGTGAGGCCTTGATAGATTCCCAACTCTTAGTCCCCAAACAGTGCACTTTCTCCTTAACCAAGGATCCCAAGTCCACCAGACAGCCACTAAAGAGAAGCCTTTCTGGGGCGGGTAACTTGATTTGGGACAGTGAGCAATACTTAGGTTCCAGTCTTGATTTCCAGATGCTACAGTTTTATAACTCTAAAGTTGGGTAAGGGTTTGCTCTTTGCCCCTCTAGACATCATGGATCACTAGGTCCTACTGCCCCTTCTCTACTCCTGGTTTCTCTTGCTGGGCCTTTTAATGCGATTTGCAGATACTAAATATTTTGCACTGATGTTTCTTTAACACATTGCTCTTTCTTTGTGCTTCAGGGAAGATGGTGAAAAAAGTCTGTCCTTGCAACCAGCTCTGTAGTAATTATCTCTTTTCTGTTATTTTTGATCTTTGATTGTAATGCTGTTATCCATTAATTTTCCAAACCCTGAAGTCTTATCTCCCTGAATCTGACTTCAGTCTTGCATCTGTTTGTCTCTCCGTCCCCTCTTATGATGTGTTTATTAATATGCCTAAGTGCTAGCAGGTCATTTAATCATTGAGACTGAAAACTCACCTCAGGTTCTAACTGTCAAGACTTTCCAACCCCCCATTTGAGCCTATCCCCAAGACAAATCATGAATTGGCAATAGCCAATTATGCAGGAAGATAAGATGTACCTGATTGATGTGTGGGAAAAATATCTGCCACAGTGAAGAGGTAGAATATAGTTCACCTTATAGGGTTTGAATTCATTGAGTAAGGTTATATGTGAATTTTTTTATTTATTCCACAGCTAGTTCTAAAGATCAAGAATGGACAGACAGGTCAAGGGATTTTCATTAGAATCACAGGAAAGATTATGGTTATTAGGATTTGGTAAGCAGGTCCTCAGATAATGGGTAAAGAAAGATGAATGAGATTAAGAGTACTCCACCCTCTTTGCTTCCCCACCAGGATTAGACCAAGGCATAGAGGGAACACCACAAATCTGAAGATTTAACCTATCTCCGACAACAAATTGGCTGGAATTGAATCACAACAGGGAGGAAAAAAAACAAATCTGCGTGGCTTAGAGTGAGCTTAACAGTCTGCAGCAGTCAGAATCAGGACTGTATGTGACAGCTGGTTTGTAGCAGCCAGATCAAAGAGAAGTACTGTGCACCTGGTTCTTCCCCAGGCCACAAGCCAGTGTTCTAGATCCCAACATAGGTACAGAATGCAAAAAGAAGAAAGTAACCTTCAGTATAAGGTGATTGCACGTTTCCATGGGGTTATAGCCACCAGATTTAACGAAGAGGTATCACACCCAGCACATGTAAAGCAGGAATTTAATGTGAATTGAAGAATGTGGCTCTTCTGTCTATATTGAGCTTCCCTGTTAAAATAGTTTGGCTTTTGATAGTTCCCTTACCTCTAACAGGGTTGTGCTTGCCTTATTTACTGACCAGGGCCCCTCCAAATATTTTCCCTTTAAATATGTCAACCCTCATGCATGTGACCTCTTGAATTTCCATATTACCATGTCCACTCATCCTCACTGCATGTGACTCCCACTCTAGCCCTATCTTACATTTGCCCTTTGAGAGAAAGTTTCCCAAAATCCCACTCTTTTCTGTTCAGGTTCTCTGCACTTCAAAAAAAAATACTACTCTTCTCTTTATGTGGTTCATGCAACAAGTCACCTTAGGGCATATATTCTTTACTGGGGCAAAGCACCCTCTATAACTCTCCCTGTGTTGCCACATCACTAAGAAGCACAATGCCTTCCTCCGAAGCTTCACTGATAGGTCAGCTTTGATCCTTTCTCAGCAATGCTTATGGGTCTTATACTCCCTGCATCAACCTTAGACTTGGCTCAAGGCCAGCCCTTGATGAGAAGGGCCCTTTTTCCAGATAGCCCATCTGTCTTCGTGAAGCAGGAAGGTTGCATGCACTTATGGATGCCCATGACAAGGAAGTAAAGGCCAGAAGACTGAGCCCTATCAGTTGGGTATCTTGACAGCCTGGTGGCTTAGAATCACATCCCTGCACTTTACATAGCTTTTATTTATCCTGCAGTTGCAAATATGAGATCTGATAAGAGTGAATATGAGACCGTGACTCTTCTCTCCCTCTTCCCTAATACTTGCCTCTTCGAATAATCTTCAGTGTGCCCTCCAGCAGAGCCGAAATCAGGCAGGACACGGACTCCTTCTTTCTCATCAACCATACAAATAAAATTACCTTCTCCATAGCCTCAAAGCTTCCCCACCCTCGTGCACCTCTGCCCCAAGCTGAATGTTCCTGCTGCTTCTGTGTTGAAGTGCTTGCTGCTCTGGTTTGGGGAAGGAATAAAAGGTCTTTAACAACCACAGAATAGAGCCTCTTTGGGAGCTAACTCACAATAGTTTCAAAGCCTGACTTGGCTCATCACACCAGGAAAGTCAAATGAAAGTTCAACCTCTCCCAACAATGGTGTCTTTACAAATCCATATTTACAAGCCCAGGTGAAAGTTATTTGATAAAATAAACCACTACTTAATTAGCCTCTTGGTCCAGCTCTGAGATGCCCCCATGAGCCTAATCTTGAAGAAGGGTATCTACATGGAACTGTGGATACCTTGTCCTCTTTGAGACCAAGTCATTCCCTTGTTCCTCCTCCAACCTTGCCCTTGATGTGACTGCATTAAGACATTCTTTTGCTTTCCCCTCTTCAAGGTGATTGGAAACCAGAGCAGCTGGCCCAACGGACTGCACCATTCCTCTCCCTCTTTCACAGCATGGGGAGCAGAGTACCAGTAGTCACTGACCTTGATTGCCCTTGGGTGATATGAAAAACAAACACCTGTTCCATTTGCCTGTTATGTCCTCAATGCTCAGAGGCTTGGCCTAGGCAAAAACCCTCGTCTAGAATCACTCCAGGCATTTTAATAGCTCCTGAGGAAAATTCTTCCTCATAGTTCTGAAGCATATGGCTCAAATAAAACCCAGGAGTCTTAACCACTTGCCTCTCTTTGTGCATGGCTTCCTAACTCATCCCTTCCCTATGCCCTCCATTTCATCATTCTGCGATCTTTGACCGTCTCCTGGAATTCAAACCCAAATAAGTTTTGTAAAGCCTGTGTTCTTTGTCTTCTAACTCTAGGGACCAGCAGTACAAATACAGTGGGCGGAGCGGTCAATAGCCAAGCCCCACAGGCCCAACCACCCAGCAGAAAGGGCACATTCACAGACGATCTACACAAGTTGGTAGACAACTGGGCCCGAGATGCCATGAATCTCTCAGGCAGGAGAGGAAGCAAGGGACATATGAACTATGAGGTGAGACTCTTTTCCTTCCTAACCCATCTCAAGCATTGAGAGAGACTACTTACTAAATACCCAAATTATTACTGAATAGCAGCAGTTTCCAAATGCTTTCTGGCATGGACTTTTTAATCATCAGCTTAATTTTTTTTTTTTGGTGGGGCAGTGAGGGTTAAGTGACTTGCCCAGTGTCACACAGCTAGTAAGTGTCAAGGGTCTGAGGCCGGATTTGAACTCAGGTCCTCCTGAATCCAGGGCCAGTGTTCTATCCACTGTGCCACCTAGCTGCCCCTGCCGCCCCCCCCCCCCCTTTTTTTTAAGAATGAAGAAAACGGCTTCATTTTCTTTATCCATTCCATGAGTCCAACCAAACTTTTCCGTGAGTGGTTATTTCAAGACTATAGATCCCTGAAGCATTCACCACTTTAGTGAGTAGTAACAGAGGAAAAATCTCTCTCTCCCCATTGTCTTGTAATAAAATTACCTCTTGGGCTTTATTTCAGGGCCCTGGAATGGCAAGGAAATTTTCAGCACCTGGACAACTCTGCATCTCCATGACCTCTAACTTGGGTGGCTCTGCCCCCATACCTGCAGCATCAGCTACCTCTCTAGGTCACTTCACCAAGGCTATGTGCCCCCCACAGCAGTACAGCTTCCCAGCTGCCCCCTTCAGCACTCAGTGGAGTGGGACAAGTGGCCCAGCACCGCCACCCCTCAGCCAGTTCCAGCCTGTGGGGTCTGCATCCTTGCAGAATTTCAACATCAGCAACTTGCAGAAATCCATCAGCAATCCCCCAGGGTCAAACCTGAGGACAACTTAGCCACACCTATAGACAGTACTGGGTAGACTGTGGGGGAGGGGAGATAGCCTATATACTAACTACTATGCTGCATATAACTGGTTGTTTCTTGCCAGAAGAATGTTTCTAACCACCATACTTAACCCTCAGGATGGAGAATCTCCTTTCTTCCCTATTTCTTGGAGGGACAGGGGAAAAGCAGTTTTCTTATGAAGGGTCAGCTTATTAAATTTTCCTGCTTCTCTGTATCCAACATCCAGGCAATGAAAAAGAGAGAAGTCACTGAACTGGAGATCTCATTATCAAAGCAAACCCACCTGTGCTCTGAGGGTCAAAGTCCTAGCATGAGGCTTAATAGTACATTTGATATCTTGCCCTAAATCCCTTCCCTACAGTTACCTGACCTCCTCCTCCTCCATCTGGAGAGTCCAGACCACAGGATAAAAATTTGTTGGGATCATTCTTTCCCACCTTTCTCTTTCAACTCATCTTTCTTGGAGCCCAGGCACTGGGGAGCTCAAGCAGAATGGAGTTGCAGCTCTTGCTTTAAAATAGGTCATACTGCTTTTAAGTAAACAATATTAATAGCTTTGACTGCAGCATTAGCCATTAAAAAAATTTTTTTAAAGTTCCCTGCGGACATGTAACTTTGCCATCAGTTTTGATGTGGAAACACTGTGATATATAAATGTTGTTGGACAACAGTAGTTAAGAGTGGAATATAGAGGGTTAAAAAAAGTTCAAAAAAAGCTAGCTATATCCGTATACATATTGGAGACACTTTAACTTTTTCCTTTGTATTTCCATTGTATTAGATAAATAAATGTGAATGTAAAATTGTAAAATTACTGTACTTGAATACTTGTCTGTTCTCCCAGTATTGCTTGCTGGATATTTTAGTGCCTTGGACTTCTATTGCTTCTGCAGTTAGCATCATCTTCCCAGCAGACCCTAGCCAGAGGACAGGTTGAAAGAACCCAGGATTAGGTATGCTACAGGGCAAATCAGTTCAAAGGGTAACTTCTAAATCATCAAGGAAACTTTGCCCACAGCAGGTCTTGAAAAGAGGGTGGGAGGGGTTATGTTGAGAAAGTTGGTTGGAGGCAGGAGTTAGAGGGGGGAAAGTGATTTTAACTATATTGAGCAGTTAGGTTGAGGTCCTAGGGAGTGGTGTGTATGAAGTAGTAGAAAGAAAAGAAAGATTGAAGGATGAAGAGGACATCTGCTAGCCAAGCTCATTACTTCCAGGAACCTTACTTCTTATTCCAGAGTAAGACCAGAGAAGGCATCAGATGGAGAGAGTATTGTCTGGAAAAAGGGGCAGAGTAACATGAGGGGGAAAGTTGCTCGAGGGTTATCTGCTGGGATTGTTTTCCTTTCCTGTGCACCAGGGGCCTCTCGACCTGGAACAATAACCATTGCTGCCATTGGGGGCTCTGAAACTACTGGTATCTAAGCCACTTCTACTTAGGAAAGAAAAGACTGATTTTTTCCCATTCCTCCTTTCTCTGAAATGCCCAAGTGCTATCAAAAACATACTTCTTGTGCCACCTTTTATACATTTCTACATCTACTTGCAATTTTCTCTCATCTTTTCATTCAGAAGTAAGAATTCCCTGAATAATACTGCAACCAACCAGTATTACTCAGTGCTGCATCTAGCTATGCTGGGGTTGAGTCACATGTCCTTATCTTGTGCAACTCCAGAACATTCAAGGCTCCATGGGGGGGGGGGGGCGGGGGGGGGGGGGGGGGGAGACTTGCTTAATTATTTGATATTTCTGCTGTCTATAGAGATCTGGTATTTGGACTTGTATTGCTGTGGGTGCTTCTCTGTTCCCATAATAAAGGGAAGAAAAATGTTTCCAACCCCTGATCTAGTTTTGATTTACAGCAGAGGACACCTTGTAAAACAAAAACTTGATCATTTATGGTGGCAAGGGTAGCTATCCTGCATGTTCTTTGAATGGTCTATTTTCTGAGTTAAATGGTATATGGCTATAAAGCTGCAAACAAAACAGCTGAATGATTTAGGGAAACAGAAAAGGGGGGATGGTAAACCTTGATAACCATATCTTGCTTTTTTTTCTTTTTTTCAATTTTGAGAAAAAAGCCTTGCCTAAAATGGAGAGGATTGGGGGGAAGATAGGGTAAGGATGGAATAAAAGAGATCCCAATAACTGGGAGATGAGCCATCTAATAGGACAGAAATAAGAGAGGTGACAACATTCTGCCAGAAGAACTGGGCAGCCAAAATGCAGCACATAGTTATTTAACTATTTTGATTTAAAAGTTTGAGGGGCTTTTCACTTACAAAAACATTTACCAGGTTAAACATTTACCAAGAACTGGTTTTTATTTGCTATTGATTTCCCACCTGTGGATGAAATAACTGAAATCTAGAGGAATAAACTAATGCTACTGAACTGTTTAAATTATTTTGTGTTAATAGTACACTTTGAGTATCTTTTTCCACATTTAAAAAAAACTGTTTCTTAATTACAAATGTTTTCTTTACATTATTTAACAATGTACACTGTAAAAAAAAAATAAAATGAATTCAAACCTTGGGGGTTTCTGAGCAGCCGTTAATTGTACATTTTGCACTAACTGGCCGTTGCGCTTCTTGTAAGATTGCGCTTTGCGCTGCAGTTTGTTACCTTTGTAGACTTATTTAATGAAACCATTCAAATAAACCAAACTTGCTTTTGTTGAGCTGTGGGGGTTTCATTTGCAGCCTTTTTTCCCAGTTTGCCAGAGCCCTGGTGGCCTAAGTCCTAAGGCTCCTAGCTAACAAACAATATGCTTACACCAATTTGAGCACTTGGATCAACTACATTAGAGATACCAGTTTTCCTTTTTTCCTTTCAGAAATAAGTCGTGAGCATGTAAACAAAGTGACAAAAGAAAGCTTATCTATGGAGAGGAAAGTCAAGAGTAACAGGACAGAACTCTCATCAAAATGCCACCATTGGGGATGGGAAAATGATGAGGATAATCTCCATGTCCTAGCTTTCCAAAAGATGAGTATATTTCACTGTGCAAACAAACATCATGTCTTGGCTAACAGTATATTGCTGTATGACAGCCAAATGGGAAATACAGTCCAAGAAAGTATCTCCACAATCTTTCTCCAATGGAACAGATGGAGGCAACATCCTCACACATAGCTGCATATAAAGGGGCCTTGCCATATTAAATGAACAAGCCTACAATCAATATTGTAGAGGGATAAAAATATCTAAATAATTAAGATGATACTGCATGATAAGCATATATTTTTTAAAAACTCGTGCAGGGTCAAGCTCTCTCCCGTAACACCAACTATGTGCTAGGCAGTAGGGATATTAAAAGTCCCTATCCTCAAGGAACTTAGAATTGGGGGGTGGGGGGTTAGGGTGGAGGGAGAAGAATGGGAAAGCATGCACAAAGGTTGATTTGTGCCAGGAAAAAACACCATAATCCTCATTCGCAATTATATAGCACACTGAAGTTTGCAAAAAACACATTATCTGACTTCATCCTCAAAATGAACCTATGAGCTAGGTGGCTCATAGGCAAGCTATCCCTTAATGGTTCTCACTTAAGGTACAGTTGAGTGTTGTGAATGATTTGAAGGATCGGCCTCTTCAATGGAAGACAGGGACACAAAAGTAATAGTTCTAGCAATGACAGTCAAGTACAGACTCCTGGTGAATGTCAAGTTTTAAAAGTAGATTAACACAATAACTCCGGAGATGGGGAGTGGAGGTTTTAGTAGTGGTTGCTGAACCACCTTGTGACAATTCCCTTGCTCTATAGGAGGCAACTGTGCTCTCTGGCAAGATCCAAGGATATCAGTCTGTAACCCTTCTGCACAGATTATGCTTCTGGGTATTTGGTCTTCAAGGTGTTAAAAGAAATAAATGCAGGCTGTGGGTGCCATAAAGAGGTGATAATCTCAAATGAAGAAAAGAGAATGGCCTAAGGGGAGCAGATGTATTAAGCAGCAAAGTCAGGTTATCTTAGCTCTCCATATGTTTTACCCTCTAGTTGTATCCAACTGGCTTTTTTTTTGTTTTTTTAGTGAGGCAACTGGGGTTAAGTGACTTGCCCAGGGTCACACAGCTAATAAGTGTTAAGTGTCTGAGGCCAGATTTGAACTCAGGTCCTCCTGAATCTAAGGCCGGCACTCTATCCACTGCACCACCTAGCTGCTCCCCAATTGGCTCTTAATTGAGGAAATGTGCTTACTGATGGAAAATAGGTACTGCTAGAAGCTGCCAACTAGCAACTCAAAACCTACATTTTATTAACAAATTAATTTAAGAAGGGCAAAGACTCAGAGACCAATAACAAAAGGAGAGGCATTTACCTTCTAAGCACCACTTGTCTCTGCTAGTCTTAACCAAACATGGTTCCATTTACAAATTGACAGAGCTCTGATTGACTGGCATTCCATCCACAGCACTTGGGTTCTAAAAAGGTTGATGACTTCCTCCTAAATTTCATCTGCAGTGTATTGAGAAGACAGGCACTGAGATCTGCTTGATTTAAAAAATGTATCAAGACTCAAGATGGTACCTAAAAAGTATCACTTTGGGAAAAAGCTTTGACTAAAGTCTGATAAGTCCAAGGGAGAAAGACTTGTGTCACCGGGAGAGAATTGTAGGGAATTTAACAAACTCTAATTGCAACCTCAGAGCCATGAAGGAGGTAAAGTGTTCTTCTGCACAGACACCTTCTAGTATTTTCCTAGGTCCATATACAGCCCAGAATCTTAAGCGTTCCAGGCCCCAGTTAATGGGAATCCAATTTTCGTTTCTTCAGGTCCTGACTCTTCCTGTAAGAGCTACAATTCCCTGTGGAAAATTAAAAGAAATTGATCAAATGTTGTGGTCTGAAAAGAATATGTTAAATACACAGCATAAACAAACAGTCAGCACTACTTCATCAGCACTTCCCATTAGCACTACTCTGGCTCTAAGCTAAATGAACAGAATTCTATACATTAGCTTCATACCCAACCAGTTATACTCAAGTGGTCAAAGGATAACAACAGTGACTGTATGCAGAACCCTGTGTTAGAGAAGATTCAAAGTTTAGATAGGAGTTTCATGAAGCAGAGTGCTGTAGGGGAAGGAGATGCCAATTCAATTAAGCATCCACAGATGCTAAGACACAAAGCCAAATATTAAAGTTGCTCTCAAGGAGCTTACATTCTATGAAAAGAAACAGCTATAAATGCAATATTAAATGGTAAGCGTGCATCAGTGGCACAAAGACAAAAGTCAAACATCCCCTGCCTCAAGAGGATTGAATTCTATCAAGGAACATAAGAGGCAGAGCAATGTAAACAAATTGGCTGCACCTTGGCCCCTAAGGAAGGGTAGGTCTGGCCCAAACCAGAACCCTAGTCAAACAAATCAAAGCAACATTCCCTTCCTCTCTTGTGCTGCTGTTTCTACTCCGGATTGGCATGAAATGCCCCTCTGTCTTTGCTAAACACAGGACTAAATCCTGGACCTTCCCTATTCTGCAAGCTCTCCAGTACCTGACAAAGTGGACCTCTGGTGACTCGGCTCAGGAGGCATCTTGCCCCAGGTTGTCATGTGATTCTTTAAGCCAGGAGTGGCTGGAGGGTCGGATGAACTGGGACCTGAGCCCGGCACAGGCTTGACAGCATTGATGTCTTCTGCATCCAAAGGGACATCCCACATTTCAGGGTTATCTGTAGAAACACAAAGATCACAACAAAATACAGGTGTTTTTTTCGGGGTTTATTTATTTTTTCCATTACATGTAAAGATAGTTCTCAACTTTTGTTTATACAAGCTTTCCAATTTCAGATTTTTCTCCCTCCCTCCCCCAAAATACAGTTTTACAGCCCTTTGGGCACAGTTCCAAATTGTTCTCCAGAACAGCTGAATCAGTTCACAACTCCCCCAACACTGCATTAGTGTCCCTACTTTTCTACCTCCCCTCCAGCATTTGTCATTTTCCTTTTCTGTCATGTTACCCAATTGGAAAGGGATGAGGTAGTACCTCAGAGTTGTTTTAATATGTACTTCTCTAATAGTGATTGAGAGCATTTTTTTCATGACTATGGATAGCTTTGATTTCTTCTTCTGAAAACTGCCTGTCTATATCCTATACCATTTATTAATTAGGGAATAGCTCTTAGTTTCATAAATTTAGCTTAGTTCCATATATATATGAAATGAAGTCTTATCAGAGAAACTTATTGTAATTTTTTTCCAATTTCCTGCTTTCCTCCTAATTTTAGTTGCATTAGTTTTGTTTGTGCAAAACCTTTTTTAATTCTTCATTTAATGTAATTGAGATTATCCAGTTTTTACTTCCTGTGATCCTATCTTGTTTGGTCATAAAATCTTCCCTTATCCATAGATCTGACATGTAATTTTTTTCCATGCTCTTCTAATTTTCTTATATCACCCTTTATGTCTAAATAACATACCCATTTTGACCTTATCTTGGTTTATGATGTGAGATATTGATCTATGTTTCTGCCAAACTTCTTTTTCCTCTATCTAAACCAATTTCCATTCTTATTTCTTTACTTTCTTTAGTTTTGGCCAGAATTATGATTTCCGTAGTATAGAGAATTCTTCAGGAGGAAACTCTCAACCAAAGGAGAACTCAGATGTCAGACATATATGGTATGTCAGAATCAGGACTTGAATTTCCGTTGTGGTCTTCCAGATTCTAAGAACTAGTTTTTATCTGTCCCATATATATCTGCAACTAAGCTAACTTTTCCATTAAGTGGTGAATATATGAATGCCTGCCTTTGAAAACCGGGATTCCTGTACATCCATCATCTGAGGCTCCCCATTTTCCTCTCCTAAGGCATTTCCAAAAGTCACTAAAAACAAAGATTTGTGAAAGTCTTACAGAAGAACAGTCTTTACCAAAAGCCCAAGTAAAATTACTTGAATGTAAGAAGTGCTTAATAAACATCCACTGATTGCTGATTCACTCCCCTTGCCCATCCACATTCTGAAAATCACAATAAGTCTCTTCACAACAGGATTTAGCTACTGACCTTCAAAGAATTCCTGAGTGAGTGGGCCTGGGGTAGCAGTCACAGGAGTACTGTGCTTCAGGGGAGGGACTCCAAGTTCTTTGAATGAAAGAGAAAAAGCCAAGTCTACAGTCAGAGCTAGAAAGGATCTCTGCAATTAGGATCCTACCTCTAATCTAGTAGCCTGACTAAAAACAGGTTCAGAGAAGTGGGTTATTAAGCTATTTAATGATCACAGATCACAAGCCCAGTTCTTTGACTGCTAGTCCATTCTTTCTCAAGTCTGCAGTCAATAGTCTTGTTTATTCCCATCACAAAAGGGAAACAATCAAGTCATATCATCAGCAATAAAATGAGAAAGAATTTTAGAGCAGAAAGAGACTTCAGAAGGAAAGCTGCTTCTACTTCCTTATGCCCCTGAAATACAATTTGAGTCTTAAGGAGAAAAACCCAAATCTGGAGCTCAAATATGGAGTACAAAGAACTCATAGAAAACTGAGCTAAGGATCAGCTGCTATGGGACAAGTTGAATCCTTTATTATTCTTCTGCCTCAACTTTATCCATATCCAAATTAGTTTCTAAATTCTCATGAATTTTACTTCCATATGGCTTTTATCTGTCCCCTTCTTTCCACAAATACAGTCATCACCCTCTTCATCACCTCTCACTTGGACTATTTATTAATAGCCATAAATATATATATTCATAATTAGTCTCCCTGCTTTCCAGCTCTTCCTTTTCCAAACACTTGTCAGTGTTTAATAAATGTGATACCAGATTTCATCTGGAGATGACAATGCAATCGGCAGAAAGTCAACACTATCCTCTCCACACCCTGTACTATTACTGTGAGATTCTTTTCATATTGAAGACCATTGAGTGAAAAAAGGCATCCCCAAATCCCAGAAAAAATTTCTGGATGCTGTGTGGAAGAAAAAAAGTCTTGACTCCTGCAAAGGACAATGTCTTAGGATTTCAATGTCTTCAGATGAGATTCTTTTCAAATACAGGATGAACTAAATAGTTTCTGAGATCTCTTCCAACTCTGAGAATCCAGTGCTTCCTTCCTAACATCCTTTCCCCTAAACCTTGTAGTTTAATTAAACCTAGTTTTGCAATGATCAAACAAATCAAAACATGATTTTATGTGACGATACCTTCATTTCCTAACATTCCTTTGTATGGCCATAGCTTCCTACCATTCATTCCATCTCTATTTACCCCTTGTATTCTTCACCCTCAAAGTGACCTCTTATTCCTCTGCCCTTCATACTTTCTCAGACCATTACCCCTGACTTGACTTTTCTTCCTTACCAATCTGAAATACTAGGAATTAACCAAATCAACTCTACACTACCATCACCTCTCAAATCCCTCATGTCATCCTTGCTTGTCCTATCAATGCTCATCTTTTGCCAAACCCCAATTTTGATTTACTCCCGCCATCTGTATTCTCAGCTCCTGCTCACAGGCTGAGTGGAGTTGGACTGTGCTAATAAGGTACACTAAAAATCCATGTTATGAATTCAACTGGGCCCTCACTATAGAAAAACGCTTTGAATAATAAACCTTCTCTTCTCAAGCCTTCCCAACCCTTACACTGAGGACCTTGCCTCTTATTTTCCTGAAAAAACGTAAGCTATTCAATATCAGCTCCATCTTCTCCTCCTCCTGTCATCCACAGTTCTGTTCCTTTCCCCCAGTCTCTGATGATGGGGTAGTCCTTCTCCTTGCCAAGGCCAACATGTCTATACATGCCCTTGATTCTATTCTCTTCATTTCTGCTACAGCAGAAATCATCATCAATCATTCCTCCTCTCTCATCTTCAACCTTTTCCTACTTACTAGTGCCTTCTCTTCTGTCTACAAACATGGCCATCCTTAAAAATTCTTTAGTAGACCCTATCACCCCTCAAGTTACCAGTCACTGAAGTGATATTCCAAAGCACAAGTCTGACAATGTTACTGCCCCACCCTCCTCAATAAATTCCTGTGGCTCCTTATTGCCTCCAAGATCAAATACAAAATGCTCTGCCATTCAAAGCCCCCTCCTACCTTTCCAGTCTTCTTATGCCTTAGTCTGTGATTTATTCCTTCAATCTAAGGACACTGGCCTCCATCTCTCAACTGTGGACATTTTCTCCGAGCGCCCTCCACACCTAGAAAACTCTCCCTCCTCTGCTCAGACTACTGACCTTCCTGGCTTCCTTTTAAATCCCTACTAAAATCCCACCTTCTACAGGAAATCTTCCCCAACCTCTCTTGATTACAGAGCCTTCCCTCTGTTAGTTATTTCCTATTTATTCTGTAGATAGTTTGTTTGTATATATGTGTTTGCATGCTGTCTTCCCCATTCAATTGTGAGCTTTTTACCTTCTTGTAACCCTGGCACTTGGCAGTTTCTGGCACATAGTATGTCCTTAATAAATGGTTATTGATTGATTCTTGTTCTACTAGAAACAGCTGCCAACACTCCTTTCCTCTCTGACTCCCTCTTTCTCAACTGTTTGCAGTCTGGCTTCCAAATGAAACTGTCCTCTCCAACATTACTGATAATCTCTTCATTACCAGAGCCGATGCTACTTTCTCAGCCTCCTATTTGATCTGCATATTCCTAGACTCTCTCCTCTCTGGGTTCTCACAACACTCTCTCCTGATTCTCCCCCGAAACTGCCTGACTGCTCCTGAGGCTCCTCTGCTGGCTCCTCATCCATCTCACACTTGCCAGCTGTGGATGGTCCCCGAAGGCCTGTGCCCATGCCTGTGCCCATGCCCGTGCCCGGAATGCACCCTGCCTTTTCCCCTCTGCCTCAGGGTACCCCTCCTTCAAGACACAGCTCAAGTACAACCTTCCACATGAAGCCTTTACTTATCCCTCCAATTTTATTTGTATTGATTCCCTTTATATTTATCCTGCATATACTTATATATGTGCTTTTTGTTCCCCCATAAAAAAGTATCGATCCCCCTTCTGAGTAGTAACTGTTTGCCTCCTAGCCTTTGTACCCCCTAGTCATGAGACTCGGACCACAGGAGGCCCTTAAGAAATGATCCCTGGAAGAGATGAGGCCTCCCCTCATCCCTGGGCACCTCCTCTCTTTGTCCCCAAGGCCATTGCTTCTGGCTTTTCTGATCTACTGTGACTCTGAAATTCCCCTGAAGGAGCCGCTATCTGATCCTGCTGCTGTTGCTGTTGCTGCTTCTCCATCTGCTCCCGGAACTCCTGCTGCAACTGCTTTTGCCGAAGCTTCCGCTGGTATGTGGCATCCCCCTCCAAGGATGAGGTGTTTCTGCTTTAGAAAGAAGAAGAGACAGAAGGAACAAGCCCATTTCTCTATTACATAGTGTCTAAAAGAGTTCTGGTGGCAGGAGCTGGAAGCTCCCTAGTATGAGCAAAGGGACAGAGGAAGAAAGATGAGGGAGTCGAGGGTCCCCTACCATGAGCCACTTCCTGGCTCGCCCTCTGCCACGATGACAGGAGCATCTGTGCAGCCTGGTCCACAAGGGGACATCACCTCCTTCACCTGTGGGGGTGCAGGAACCATGTTCTTTAGGCAGCTTCGATATCTTGTCTGCTCTACAGAGGGCTCAAAGTCCTGTCTTTTGATATTGGCTAAGTCCAGTTGAGATGGGAGCTATTGAAAAAAAGCAAAAAACATGACAACTGAAATTTTACTATCCTCTGTACTATATTCCTTCTAATTCCTGAGAAAGTTAAAGCAACTCGAGCAAGGGTTTCATCATAGTTTTTGTTAAGGACCTGAGATTTCCTTTCAAGATTTATCATCTGTTTCTCCTCCTGTTGCCATTAACAAAGTACATACTAAACAACACTCTACCTAAGCTCCCTAGCATCACCCCCCAGCACCTTCTCTGCTTCTACTCACACACCTTCCTTGGGAAGGAAGTCAAACAACCCTGTCTATAGGGATCACTACAAAGTCAAGTTTCCTAACTGCAACTGGGCATGGCAACGCATTCATCTTTCCCTGGCTGACTTGAACACTACAAATGCCAGCTGTTTCAAACCTCCTCTGATCAAGCCCATGCTACTCTCCCCTGTTCTCAAACCTTGCCTCCTATTTTATTAAGAAAGACAAGGCCAGGGGGCAGCTAGGTGGCGCAGTGGATAAAGCACCAGCCCTGAATTCAGAAGTACCTGAGTTCAAATCCGGCCTCAGACACTTGACACTTACTTGCTGTGTGACCCTGGGCAAGTCACTTAACCCCACTGCCCCGCAAAAAAAAAAAAGAAAAGAAAAGAAAGACAAGGCCAGGAGCAGATAGGTGGCTCAGTGGATAAAGCATCGGCCCTGGAATCAGGAGGACCTGATTTCAAATCTGGCCTCAGATACTTGACACTTATTAGCTGTGTGACCCTGGGAAAGTCACTTAACCCTCATTGCCCTGCCAAAAAAAAAAGAAAGAAAGAAAGAAAGAAAGAAAGAAAGAAAGAAAGAAAGAAAGAAAGAAAGAAAGAAAGAAAGAAAGAAAAACAAGGCCTCTGGGCAAGAGGTCCTTCATCTTCCTGACTCTATACTCAATAATTCCTTCTCATCCTCAGTCATCCTCATCTCTCCCAAAGTCTCCCAAGAAAAGCAGGTCTTTCTCCTTGCCAAGCATAAACCCTTTATTTGTACATTTGGTCCCAAATGCTCCCCCATCTTCTGACAACTTGTCCCAATAATCATTCACTCTCCCTCTTTCTTACCTTCAATCATTTCCTATCTACTACTGGCTCCTCAGAGATGACTCCATCATCTTCTCAAACTAAACCCTTTTACTGCCAAATTACTACTAGAAATAGTAGTCTACTCTGCCTTTATTTCTTCACTACCCGATCAATTTTTAAACCCTTGCAATCTGGCTTCTGACCCCACCACTCAACTAAATCTGTTCCCTGAAATGTTACTGATTATCTGTCAAATGCTTAGTCTTTTGATGGCTTTTCTCAATCTTCAACCTCTCTGCCTCTCTGTAGCTTTGGACACTAGCAAGCACCTCTTCCTCCTGAATATTGTCTCCTCCCTTGGCTTATGTAAGATGACTTTCTTCAAAAGCTCCTACCTGTCTGACCATTCTTTTGCAGTCTCCCTTGCTAGACCGTTATCTATCGTCTGATCCCTAAGTATGGGTGATGTCGGGTCATCCTCTTCCTCTTTCTATACTCTCTTCCCAGGTGCTCATTTGTTCTTATAGGTTCAATTATCATCTCAATGCAAATGACTTCTAAATGTATATATCCAAATGTAATCACTTTCCTGATTCTAATCCGACATCACCAGCAACCAAGCAGATTTTTTGATGATCTCTCAATATGTGTCAAACTCATTATCTTTCCTCCTAAAACCACAGGGATACTTCCAGACTTCCCTAGTTTTGTCAAGGTTCATGACGCAAGTTACCCAAGTTTACAACCTGAGTCGTCCTTGACTCTTCTTTCTCTCTCACCTCCATCATATCCAATCTACTGCCAATTTTTATCAATTCAACCTGCATAATATTTCTTAGTGTCTCCTCTTGTCTTTATTCAATGATAACACTAATTCAGGTCCTCATCACATCTTACCTGGTCTCCCTGCTTCTTGTCTCTCTCCTCTCTAATCCATCCTCCACAGAACTTCCAAGATAATCTTCTAAAGGCATAGGTTTCATCATGTCACTCCCTCGCTCAATAACTCTCAGTGGTTTTCTATCGCCTCTAGGATAAAAATACAAATCCTCAACCTGGCATTGATAGGCCCTGTACAGTCTGGTTCCAACTCACCTTTCCAGCCTTATTTCATAGCATTCCTATTTACTAATGTTACGTTTGCACCAAACCATATTACTATATTACTAGGTATTCCTGTAATTTAACATTTCATCTCGAGGATCAATCGGACTAGCTAGCTGCTAGGTCTCTCCCAGGTTATGTGACCCCAATTTCTATTCACATTCTTACATGTAGTCTCCCATACTTCAAACATACTTCCTCCTCCTATCTACTTTTCACAATCCCTCTTCCTTTAAGGTTTAGCTCAGGTGCCCCCTCCTCAAATTACCTTGCATTTACTTGCCTGTGTACCTTTTATATACATACCCTAGTAGAATGGATTCTTAAGGGAAGAAATTATCTCATTTTCAGTCTTTCTTTCCATAGCACCTAGCATAGTAAATGCTTAATAAATAGTTGTTGAACATCTTCCTTGATAGAAACATAGTAGGACAAAGATGGGCCAAATAATTAGAGGCCATTACTATTCTGGCTAATTCAAAGCAATCAAGAAGTACTTTTTCTTCAATTAACTGTAACTTGAAGAATATTCATCCTGAAATAGAATGTAATTAATTTCTTAGTGCTGTCCCTGTCCAACTGAGCACCATGATTTATTCATTAAACTCTTGGATATAAAATGTCCTGTCAAAGAATTATTTTAACTTCATGACACGAAAACCCTTTTCTCTACTTTAGTAGTGTTTATAGTTAGTATGGCACAAATCCAAACTGGTCATCTCAAAAAATTCTCCTCTCTAGTCCTGCTCTCTACTTTCTTCCTTCTTAATCTTCCCACCACTCAATATCTGTCCTGTTACATATCATTCAGAAAGCAAAGGGAGCTTGTCTCTGGTGAAGACAATCTGTTAAAAATAAAATATGGGGCAGGGGGCAGCTAGGTGGCGCAGTGGATAAAGCACCAGCCATGGAGTCAGGAGGACCTGAGTTCAAATCCGACCTCAGACTTGACTTACTAGCTGTGTGACCCTGGGCAAGTCATTTAACCCCAATTGTCTCACAAAAAAGGAAAAAAGGAAAATAAGATCTGGGGCTGCTGAAGGATTCCTTTGGGTTTCCTCTTCTTCCACCATTACCATGGTTAAGAATGTTCTTTGTAAAGATCTCCCTTCTTAGTTTTCTCAACAATTGGTTTTGGACCTTCCCCAATAATATTGGGTCATAAATCTGAATTTGCCACGACAGGCTAAATGATGTCCATTTTCCCCTTTCCTGTCCACAGCATAATATCTCACACACCTGTCGTGGAAGCTTGTCTAAAGATTTCAGATAGTCCTTGTCCAAGATACAATTCCCGAGAGCATTCCCAAAACACCTGGAAATAAAAAGAAAAGTGGGGCAGGTTAGGAAGGTCACTTTTAAATAGGAATAATCACAGTGTTTCTCTCACAAGCACCCTATGAGGAAGGTAATGCAAGTATTCATAACTCCATTTGCAGATAAGTGATTCTTAATTCCAGCAGATTTCACCTAGACCCCATAAAGTCTACTGTCAGGGACCCATTCTACATTTTCTAACACAGGGCCCATTATCCAGAGGCCTCTAATTCCATGATGTTATTCAGCTCTGAAGGCAGGTGTTAGAACTAAGCCATCTTTGACCTAAGCCCATCTGGCTTACCTGAGTGCTCGCTTCAGTCCATCTGTCACTGCCTCCTTTCTTGCCTTCTCCAAAGATAAGGCCTTTGACTTCAGGCCCTCACTAACACCATAACCCACATCTTCATGATATGAACCATCCTGGGTTGGAGGAGTTAAAACATAAGAGACTGCATACTACCCTCTAGGCCACAAAGCTGTTCTTGTTCTAAGGAACACTGGCCTGCACACAACCCAAAACTTCAGAACTAGCCTGTTATCAAACAACCAGGACCAGTCTAGGAATTCTGCAAGATGCTGTGGGATTTTAATCATGGGTAATAATCCAGAGATCTTTCCACTGATTCCAACCCAACCCACAAAGTTCATGCAGGTGGCACTTCCTTCACTTTTTTTTTTTTTTGGTGAGGTAATTGGGATTAAGTGACTTGCCCAGGGTCACACAGCTAGTAAGTGTCAAGGGTCTGAGGTCAGATTTGAGCTCAGGTCCTCCTGAATCCAGGGCCAGTGCTCTATCCACCGCACCACCTAGCTGCCCCCACTTTTATTTTTGTTTTTTTTTTGTTTTGTTTGTGGGGCAATGGGGGTTAAGTGACTTGCCCAGGGTCACAGAGCTAGTAAGTGTCAAGTGCCTGAGGCCAGATTTGAACTCAGGTACCCCTGAATCCAGGGCCGGTGCTTTATCCACTGCGCCACCTACCTGCCCCCTTTCTTGTTTTGTTTTGGGGGTTTTTTTGTCCACTTTTATTTTTAAATGACTGATATTTATATCACACTTTAA
Organism: Dromiciops gliroides; assembly: GCF_019393635.1. NCBI lineage: Eukaryota > Metazoa > Chordata > Mammalia > Microbiotheria > Microbiotheriidae > Dromiciops > Dromiciops gliroides. The sequence goes on from NC_057865.1 coordinate 200,853,544, forward strand.
GGTTTACAAAACATTTTATTTCATTTGATCTTTGTAACAACCCTGTGAGGTAAATATTATTATCCCCATTTATGGAAGAGGCTACTGAGACTGAGAGAGGTTAAGTAACCCACCCATAGTCACAAAACTTCCCTCACCTTTAGCTGGACCCTCACAAATGCACAGACCCCCACGTAGAATCTGCCATTATTGAGGTCAACAAAATCTGAGAATAAGAAGTAGACAGAGTTACACAAAACACCAGACTAGGTCCCACTTTGCATCCACACTCAGCCATTCTAGAAGCTTGCAAACTTCAGAATAGGAAGAAGTATGAACCAGAGGCCTTCGCTACTAAGAAACACACTCACCCACATTTTGCTGTGTGATAGAATGAGCCCAGCCATTGTAACCAAACATTTCATTGGCCAGACTGATGACCCTATGACCTTCAATGTAACAGACCTGAGGGCAGAAAAAAACTTGATGAAAATCAATATAAACTAAATTAAACCTAAAAGCTAACTCCTGAACATTCCAGACAGGGCTGCCTGATCTGAAGTAGTCAAAATGAATGGTTTTCCAGAGTGGCAGTGAAAATACTAACAGCAATCTCCAAAAAGTGGTATGCAGTATATCATGGCAAGGAGATAGCCCTGAGTTCTTGAAGGCTTTGCCTCTGCAATAGATGTGTCAACTGAGGGCCAATCTAATTAAATCTGGAAATATTTAGCCTCAGGATGCTGGTAGTTTTAGTCACACCAACTCATGAGGACTATCTTCTAAGCTGCAGAAGGGTAATGATCTCAATCTGTGGACAGAATGCCCACCACAGATGAAAATACACATCTTTTCAAATCCTGCTTTCCCTTGCTCCTTCAAAGTTGCTGTGGCCAAGGAGTATCATCACCTGGTACACAACCTTCTTGTAATGAATCTCCAAATTCAGCTAGGATTTTAGAGAAGATATATTCAAAGCCTCTTTTAGCTTACTAGCCTTCAAAATCAACAACCAGGATACTACCCCTGTATATCTGTGTAATCCACACCTGGGATTCTGTTCATTTGGCTCTTCCTTCCTACAACACAGACTGAAACCCCTCTATGACTTCGTAAATGGTCTTCAGAAAGTACTGCACTCTCTTTCCATTTCAGTTAGGATGGCCCTCAGATGACAGACAAAGGTTCTCGTCAGGTCCACAGTTCATTCTGCTTTGAGAACAAGGGTTACATGCTAGCTATAATAAGGCAATAGACTAGGACTGTCACGTAAGACACTGGTATAGGGAGGGGAGGGCGGTGAGAAATAAAACAAAGGTACACAGATTAGAAGTCTCCTCTGATCCTCACAATAACCTTGGGGTGGAAGGTGGGGGATGGGGAGAGGCAGAAATAAGAAAATAGAAGAGGTCACATATCCTCCGACTGCCAGTATGGTATGTCTTCCAAAAGAATTAACAAAGCCAGAAGACAAATTCAATATCAGAAGTTAAAGTAGATAGTAAATCATAAGGGGAGATGAAACAGGAAGAAATTAAGAGACGTCTCAGGAGTCACAAGCCCCTTTTTCTGAGGGACTGGAAAATATCTATGATGAGAAGAAAAGTGGTCATCTGGGCCTATCTGGACACAGAAGGCATTGGAAAAGCAGGAGGAGCTTCTGGGAGCCCATGTTCTTTCTTCTAAGGCCAAAAAGATGACAGACTTCAAGACATGACTTTCTTTTACCTTCTGGCCACCCCCAGCTTGTCGGCTACTGATGTATTCTGGACCCAGCCTTTGTCTCAGAGCATTCTGGATGGCCTGGTACTCATCTGCTGTGTACTGGTACTGAAAATGTAGAGCAGGTAAATTAAATTAACTTTTTTAGTATTCCCACCATCACTCATATCTCCAATGCACTGCTTTTAAGCAAAAAAGAAGAGAACTAAGACCTTGAACTTCAGAGATGTAAAAAATACACTCTGAAAAATAAAGGCGAAAAATCTGGAGTTCTTTCTTTCCACTGCACACATTTTTTTTTCCCTTCCCTTCCATAATTTTACTTCCCACCCAAAAACTTCATTCAATTCATTCATTCTTCATAAGTTCCTTGAAGACATGTGCAAGCCCCTGTTAGGCAGTATGAAAGAAGAGAAAATGTAGTTTCTGCCCTCAAGAAAAAGACAACCACCACCACCTCATATTTATATAGCAATTACTATGTGCCATGCACTTTACTAAGTGCTTTTTACAAATATCGCCTCATTTGACCCTCACAATAACCGTGGGAAGTAGGTGCTATTATCATCCCCATTCTACAGATAAGGAAACTGGGGCAAACAGCCTAAGGGACTTTCCCAGGATCAAATAGCTAGTAAATGTCTGAGGCTGGATTTGAACACAGGTCTTCCTGACTCCCCTGGCACACTAATGCACTACCTACTAACTACTTCATTAAATATGTAAGTACCATAAGTGAGACACCAAAAAAAAACCCAAAAACACAACATAAAGGGACTTCAGAGAAGGAAGAGATAGATGATTTCCAACACAGTGCTAATATTTGACCTAAGCATTGAAAGACAGAATGAACTCAGGAAGGGTGAAGTACAGGGAAGGGAAGGGTGAGTATAAAGAATGGTATGACTATAGTGACAGGTATGAGAAAATGAGGGGTGAGTTGGAGGAACAGAACAATCCAATATGACTAGAATTACAGAATAACAGAATAGTGCTATACATGTGCCAGGTCATTAACATACTTGGATACAGTCTGGATTTTATTCCACAAGCATGAGAAGTCACTAAAGATGTTGAGACAAGGGAGTAAAAGAACCAAAGCTATAATTAAAAAAAAAAAAAGGAGACAGAGTTGAGGAAGTAAAAGCCCAGTTTTCTTATTTTTTTATACCTCTTCCCTGATGACTTTCAATTCACGCTATTCAAACAGACTAGCTGCCCAAAGATTATAACTATGACAATGAGGCAAAGAGAAGATGACCTTGCATCTTCCCTCTCTTGATATGACTCCATCTTCAGCATGAATTAAGCAGGCACATCCACTACCATCTATATAGGCTTTAACCCTCATCCTCAAACCCTTGCTTAGACTTTCATAAAACATTCTAATTGGGGGCAACTAGGTGGCGCAGTGGATAGAGCACCGGCCCTAGAGTCAGGAGGACCCGAGTTCAAATCCAGCCTTAGACACTTGATACTTACTGGCTGTGTGACCCTGGGCAAGTCAATTAGCCCCAATTGCCTCACAAAAAAAAACAAAACAAAAAAACATTCTAATTACCAGCCTCCTCTCCTCATGGTCACAAAGTTGTAAGATGCTGCAAACTCATACCTATGAATTATAACACTCTTTCCTTCACTCTCCTTGTATGGACTATTATTGCATTGTACTTTGCAAGTTTGAGGTGAAGCATAACTGCCCTTGCTACTGATGTTGTTCTTGTCCTTCATTCTCTTTTTTTGGGGGGGAGGGGGGGGCAGGGCAATGAGGGTTAAGTGACTTGCCCAGGGTCACACAGCTAGTGTCAAGTGTCTGAGGCCAGATTTGAACTCAGGTAGTCCTGTATCCAGGGCCGGTGCTTTATCCACTGTGCCACCTAGCTGCCCCCTTGTCCTTCATTCTCAAAGAGAACCGTAACATCAGAAGGTGATGATATCACGATTTGCACTGAATTGGATTTAAGTGAGGGTAGGTTGTATAAGGTTACCAACCTCTCTCCTCCATAGCATCTGGGTCCAGTAGCAAGATATACATCAGGACTACTGTAGACAGCCTGGATGTTTAAGGCAATTGGGGTTAAGTGACTTGCCCAGGATCACACAGCTAGTAAGTGTCTGAGGTGACATTTGAACTCAGGTCCTCCCAACTCCAGGGCCAATGTTCTATCCACTGCACCACCTAGCTGCCCTGCAAAATAGGTAGATAGGTAAACAGATAGATAGATAGATAGACAGACAGACAGAAAGACAGACAGATAGATAGATATAGATAGAATGGTTAGGAATTTTTTTTTACATTCAGATTTTCTCTGTAGGCTAACTGAGCTTTCCTGTCTTAATCTTTAACATCAATAACATTTTACTGAATTACTAAAGTTTTTACTAAATTTTATTATGAAATGTGGGCTACAGACCCAGGTAACTACTAGTCTTGGTCACTATAAAGTTCTATTCCCAATCAGCCTCAAGGATGCATAAAGACCCCAACAGGAGTAACCCAAAGACTCACCTGTCCAAAACACAACACAGAACTTCCACTGGGGGTGCCAGGAAAGCTGTCATGGCTTTTACAGCTTGCTCCCTGATTCTCAGGCATGCTGATTCTGGTTTCTTACTAGGGAGCAATGGTATAATACAAACATCTCAATAAAAACTAAAGAAAGGGGAAAAAAAATTAGAAAACCAGGCAAAATACCTTCCTGTCCTTTTGCATCCATTTTGCATTATCCATTTATCCATCAGTTCTCTACCAAACCATGGTTCATAACTCTAAGGCTAATTCAGAAGTCAGACTCTACCAAGGAGTCAAGGGTTCTCTGGATTTTGCTTCTACCTTTCACTTTAAATATTATGTACCTAAAGGAAAGAAAAGGTCTCTGTAGAAGATAAGACTTGTATCAAATCCTGATCTGAAGAGCAAATTTTAGCCCTTTAAAACAAAGCTGTTACTTAACTGCCTGAATAACACATTTCTTATTTACCACAATGCCTCAGGCCATAGACAACTGTAGACCACTCTCCTATTCTTGACCTAAAACTACTGAGGGGGTGATCTTGAGCCCTAATACCTACTGCCTTGATAGAGAGGACTACTGACAACTGGTACATGATGCTGAATTTAGTATCAGTTATCACTGCTCTATCCACTGGCTTTATTTAACTGTTTATCTTTGCTAAAGTAGAGGTTCAGCTGAATAGAGTATTATTAAGAACCAGTCAATCAGGCCTTGCATCAAGATTGCATGAACAGGAAAGAACAACCCAATTCCCACACATGCTCTAGAAAACAAGCAAGATTTGTAACAATTAAGAAATAAAAAGGCATCCAAAGGGAAGTCTGCAGGAACCATAAGGGCTGAGACAAAATAGCCAAAAGAGGAAATTTGGCATTCCAAGTAAATTGCCTGAGTATTGCAGCCAGGAAGCTAGAGGGCAGTCAAGAACTTGACAGAACCCAAAGGAAGACCAGTTCTTCACTAAGGAAGCTCCAATGGAGGTTGAGCACCCTCTAGACTCTGGGCTTCATGCCTGGGATATGCAGACTAGAACCTGAAAAGTGACAAAGTTCTTACCAAGAGATCAGTGGTAGGTTCACACTCTCCACAAGTTAATATGAACTTCAACTGATGGCCTTGAAGAGCTCAGTCCTAGGTAAAGGAAAGCCAGGGACAGTCTTAGTGCAGAGCAGACGGTAGTGGAAAGGAAAGCTAGCAGCAGATCTCAGAATATACAGAACAGAACCAAACCAGGGCCCACCAACCTATCTGAGTGTGCAGTTTCACAGAACCACAGAATCTTAGAATTAGAAGGAGTCTCAGCAATCACCTAGTTCAATTTCCACACACTTCCTCCACAAGCAGACCATTTCATTTTGGCACAGGCTTAATCATTAGTAAGTTCTTCCTTATTAAGTACCAACATTTAATTTAAATCAGAGAAGAGCTTGGGATAATTAAGAGCACTATGCATCTTCTCAAATATAATCCAATTCACTGCTCATCTGAAGTACCAATTCAAAATTAGTCCTAATAGACTAAATAAATGTACTGCAATACAACTGCTTATGTTTTTTTTTAATTACTTGGTTTTTCCTGTATAGATTACCAGGAAAATCTCATTTTTGTGGCTGTGGATCTCATTGAACAGGGTTCCGTGGCTCCAAGTAATTGGCATCAAGTTATCCACAACCAAAAACATCTGGAGAACCTATTGCTAAAAAAAGCCCATTTCAATTGGACTTTGTGTAGGACATTTTTCATGCGGATAGCAAACGTATTTCCCCAGTTTTTACCTCAAATGACTGGTAATTAGTTTCATTAAATAACTTTCTAGTTGCAAGTAATAAGAAATTTTGTATGGTCTTAAAGTATGAATGGGAGACAACTTGCTATATGTCCTTAAGGTATTTTTTTCTTTTATTACCAAATCAAATGCTTTTTTTGGTAAACAAACAATAACCACAGTGGGATCATTAAGTCTTGACATATATATTGCTATGAAAATGTGATTTGATATAGAAAGTAATTTGTGAAGGCAAGCCAGTTTCCTTTTCATTTTCATCAAAGACAATAACCATGATTCTCATAAAGATTTTAGACAAAAAATTAGGCATTTGAACTGATGGTTAATGATGTCACTTCAATTACCTTTTTTGATATATTCTTGGGAAATCTTCACCCCTTTGAGATTGTTAGGATTGTTTTCGTTCTTTGTATTATTATCTCCGGCACTTAAGATAGTCCCTGGTATATAATAAGACCTTTAAAAATGCTTGTTGGCTGATTATTAGATATCTTGAAGATAAAACACTGAATTCAGACTGAGAAATATTTTTTTTGACATAGTCAATGCAGAAACTTATTTTGTTTGACAATACATATTTATTACAAGAGTTTTCTTTTTCTTTTCTTTTCTTCCTCTTTCTTTCTTTCCATTGCGGGTGGGGGAGAGAAAATAGATTTTTATTCATTAAAAAATGTACCTCTATGTAAATTGACTCCCAGATCAGTTCCCATCTTACCCACGCTTCAGACCCACATTACTAACTGCCCACATGAACATTTAAACTAAATGTCCCAGAGACATCACAAACTGCACTGCTCTTCTCCCCCTGCCAACCTACCTTTCTTCCAAACTTCCTTATCTCTGAAGGTATCATCAATTCCTGAGTCTCCCTCACCCTATATATCAGTTGTCAAATCTTTCTACCTCAACAACATTCTTCTCCTCTCCTTCTCTCTACCCACAGTCACCACTTTATTTCAGGCTCTCAATACCTTTTGCCCCGACTACTGAAACAGCTTCCTAATTGGTCTTCAGGCATCAAGTCTCTCCCTACTCCAATCCCTCCTCCATACAGCTGCCAAAGTGATTGTCCTTAAACATAGGTCTAACCCATCTCACATCCCTACTCAATAACGCCCAGTTGCTTCCTACTGCCTAAAAGAAAATAATTTAGAATTGATAGAAAAGTCATGTCCTTAGATCTACTGATCACAGTACTGGGCCTATACTTGAGACAGAAAGGACTCAAGTGTGACAAAATATTTATAGCAGCATTTTTTAATGGTAACAAAAACTAAAAGCAAAGTGTGTGCCAAGTTAAGAAAATGGTAGTACAAACAGTGGTAGAAAAAATGTAATAAATAGTATCATACAATAAGAAGTCATGAATCTGAAATATTCATAAATGTGAGAAAACAGATGAACCCTGGCAGAGTGAAATAATCAGAACTAAAACAATATGTATAATCACTACCATAATATAGACAAAAAGAACATTAAAGGGAAGACAAACTCAGAGTAACTGTAATAAATAATCTTGGTCCTAGAGAATAGACAATGAAAGTTATCTTCCTCTTCCTGAGACAGAGTGGAAAAGTATAGTCAGAATGTTACATATGCTGTCAGATACAGTCATCTTATTTGGTTGTTTTTACTTAACTATCTTTCTTTACTGCAACGGAGGGTTCAATTCTGGGGATGGTGGACATATATGCAGGAATGACAATGACATAAAAATAAAATACATAAATAACATTGATTTTTTTTAAAGTTAATATACGGGTGGCGCAGTGGATAGAGCACCGGCCCTGGAGTCAGGAGTACCTGAGTTCAAATCCGGCCTCTGACATTTGACACTTACTAGCTGTGTGACCCTGGGCAGGTCACTTAACTGCAATTGCCTCACAAAAAAAAAAAAATAGTTAATATACCGGCGTGCTTCCTCTTCGTTCGGCCCTACCGGAGGCAGCGGCTGCGGGGCCGGGGCCTGGGGCGGAGCTGGGCTGGACGAGCGTCCTCTGGGTTGGGATGAGCTGCGGCTTCGCAGACTCAGGACAGCACCACCAGCGGAACCAAGGCCAGCACAATGGTAGCACTTGGACTGACGATTGCTGCAGCAGGATTTGCACGCCGATGTGTTTTGCAAACAATGAAGCATATGGAGCCTCAAGTGAAGTCTGCCCAAATGTGCCTTCAGTGGTGGCTATTATAGAGGCGGATTTGAACCCAAAATGACAAAGCAAGAATGGGCACTCATATTGGGAGTAAGCCCTACAGCCAATAAGGGGAAAATTAGAGATGCTCACTGACGAATCATGCTTTTAAACCACCCAGACAAGGGAGGATCTCCTTATGAAGCAGCCAAAATCAATGAAGCTAAAGATTTATTAGAAAGTCAAGCTAAGAAGTAAAATTAATACACAGATAATGCTAAATTTATATATACATTGATTACTTTATGTATAGGAGTCCTGATGTTTTATAACTTCATAAAAGCTGTAATATTTCTTTTTTTTAAAATTTAATATATGTTTTAAGGGGCAGCTAGGTGGCGCAGTGGATAAAGCACTGGTCCTGGATTCGGGAGGACATGAGTTCAAATATGACCTCAGATACTTGACATGTACTAGCTGTATGGCCTTGGGCAAGTTATTTACCCTCACTGCCCCCCCCCCCAAAAAAGTTAATATACCTTTTAAAATTTTTGTAAGTGTCAGACGTTTACTGTTTCATATTGTATAAGTTTTTTTATGTTTGAATGTTGATGGTTACTAAATTATGACATGGCTTTCTACAAAATAATCTATTTTTTAAATGTATATAAGAAACCTGGGGGCTTGGAATTCAGACCTTGTAATAATCAGCTGTTACTTAAACGTTAAGTTTAATTTTTTTTAATTAAGTGAGGCAATTGGAGTTAAGTGACTTGCCCAGGGTCACACAGCTAGTTAAGTGTTAAGTGTCTGAGGCCGAATTTGAACTCAGGTACTCCTGACTCCAGGGCGGGTGCTCTACCCACTGCGCCACCTAGCTGCCCCTAAACGTTAAGTCTAAAATAACTATGACTTAATGTCTCTTCTAAAAGGAGCTACTAAATGAAAATTTCAGATTCTTCTTCACAACTTCACCCATACAAGTTTCAAAACTTAATGTCTGAAAGGAAAAGTGACTTCCATAGTCATATTAAGCAGTGGCCAGGCACAGCTACTTAGGGACAGAACTAATAACATTAGCAAGCATTTATATAATCCCTTATGGTCACAATGAGTCTAGGAGGTAGATTCTGTCATTATTCCCATTTTAGAAAGGAAGAAACTGAAACAAAAAAAGGTTAAACGACTTGTCAAGCAAGACAGCTAGGATCTGAGGAAGGATTCAAACTCAGATCTTCCTGACTCCCAAGTCTTGCTCTCCAGAGACCCTCAAGTCTCTTGGCTTGCAATCCAAGTGTATTGCAACTGCACCAATTATCACAGATACACTCTAACACTGCCCCTATTGCTAATCTATAATATCGTGCTATAATATGCTAAGATGCTTATAATAGGTATAATGTTATTAATAACACTGATAAGTTAATGATAGCAACGTTATCATACCTCATGTGCACAGGAAGAAAGGTGGTGTAAATTTTTGAGAGCTAAATCCACATCTTGAAACTCTACCTCACAAACATCTTTTATGAGAGTCTCTGCTCCAGATTATTTCCTGCTTTTTTTTTAACTTAAGGAGCTTTTAATTTTCATTGCACCTTAAGATCATAATTATGGAACTGGAAGGGGCCTTAGGTCACCAAGTCCAAACTCCTCACTTTACAGATGAGGTGAAGCGCCTCGGCCACGGTCACACCGCTAGTGTCTGAGGTGGGCTCCTGACTCCAGAGTCGGAACCAACCCAGAACGGTGGCCCCCTCCAGCGCCCGGAGGGCTTGAGAGGTCGGCCCGGCAGGGCTGCAAGGACGCCAGTTAAATTCCGCTCTCGGAACTCGCCCATGGCCGGGATGCTGAGGCAGGTGAGACTAGTAAATGGCGCGCCCATCTTGGGGTAGGGACATCCCGGGGACCCACCCCCTGGCCCCCACAGCCCCCCGCCCCAACCCACCCACCCACTCTCCGCTCCGATGAGCTCCCCCGCTCCCGCACACACCCGGACGCAACACAGTCCACTTTACCTGAGTCACTCACCCGCCTCCAGGATAAACCGAACTCCGCAGCCAATAGTAACCTCCCAGATGTCCAGTGCATGCAGGGAGAACAGTTTCCGGCTAATCGGAAACGAGGAAGTTAAAGAGGGCGGGGCTAGCAGGCGGAAGCTGCAAAGCAAGCTGGGAGGAGAGGGTTGGCGCTAGGTCGTCTCTGGAAGGAGGTCCCACCTGAGGAGGGGGAGAGAGGAAAGAGTGAGTGCCCCAGCTAAGCTGCAAAGGCCAGTGGGAGGAGCCACTTGGAGGAAAAAAAGAGAACCTTTCAGAGTCGCGGTGTATCTTCGGTGTCTAGGCTGTGCCCTCTGCTGCCCCCCGCAGGATTGGGCGGACTGGGTTGCCCTCGGCAACCAGCCTTCCCCTGCCCGCACCAATTCTGCATTTTTCTGCGTTCAGTCAGCGCGTGCATCCCTGAGTGTCTTAGCTTGCAGTTCTGTAGCGCTTTGAAAGCACTTTACTCGTGTTGTCTCTTTCGAGCCTCCTAAAACCTCTGGGGAAGCAGATGCTATTATTATCCCAATTTTACAGATGGACTAACTTTACAGAGGTAAAGAGACTTGCATTACCCAGGATCACAGATGTCATAACTGAGTCAGGATTTGAACTCAGGTGTTCTTGACTCCAAGTTCAGCCCCTCTATCCACTGAGCTTCCTATTATGACCGTTATGAGCGTCCAGTGAAACAATAGAAAGTGCTTGGTAATCATAGGGTGTTTATTATTATTAATATTATCATTACTTGGGCTCTCCCTCAGGCAAGTCTCAGTTTCCTCATCTATAATATAAGCAATGAACTAGATGACCTACAGGCCCCCTTCCAGCTCCAAGCCAAATGATCCCGATATCACTTAATTTCGCTGAGCCTTAGTTTCCCCATTAGGAAAACAAGGACTTTGAAGATCCCCTCCAGCTAAATGATCCAGTAGCATCCCCTCTGTTTGTCTTGCTTCTCCCCTCCAATCTGCTGGAAGCACCCTAATTCAAGTTCTCTCTTCCTGGCCCGCACACACACCGACACCCCTAAACACACTCCCCATTGATCTACCTGCACTTCCTTAATGATCTTTCTAATGAGTTGTATTGGTACCACTCCCAGTTATCTCATTAGATAGATAAGCCATTCCAGGGTAGCTCCTTACTTTAAGCCACAATCTGATGTTTTTGCCCCTTTTGCCATTTCCTTCAGTTCTATCTTCTGGGGCAGAGCAGAACAAGTTTTTATCCATATGACAATCCCTCAGACCCTTGAAAACTGCACTCATGGCCCAAAGCAACCTCCCTTTCTTAATATTCATTAATAATCGATTTAAATAACTTGTTCTAGAAGTTTTCCAATAGTCAAAGCTCATTGGCTTATAGTTTACAGATTCTAATTTTACCTTTTTAAAAATTGATAATTTTCAGGGGGCAGCTAGGTGGCAGTGGATAAAGCACTGGCCTTGGATTTAGGAGGACCTGAGATCAAATCCAGCCTCAAACACTTGACACTTAACTAGTTGTGTGGCCCTGGGCAAGTCACTTAATCCTCATTGCCCTGCAAAAAAAAAAAAAAAGAAAGAAAGAAAGCAAGAAAGAAATTGATAATTTTCTATCACTACAATCCTGTGTCACTTTTAGTGATCTTTCAAAGATGTGGTGACATGGGGCTTAGGATAAATCACAAGTCTTTGCTGTGAACAGCAAGACCAAAGATGACGACCGGATAACAGGACAGACATATTGAAGAATCAGGGGACTTTTAGAGTTTAAATTGACCAGCTAGATAGCAGGGTGGACATTCCTAGGAAGTAAGGGGAGATAAAATTCCATAGCAGGAAATGCCTAATTTAACCGGAGTTAAGAGACAGAGACAACCCCAGAAGTCAGGACCATCATTCCCCCTCCCCCCCCCCCCAAAATCCCACTGACTCAGGAATCTTTTCCCACCCCACCCCCAAAAGGAACTTTCCTCTTTCAGATGGATGCCCCATCTGGGGGCAGCTAGGTGGCGCAGTAGATAAAGCACCAGCCCTGGATTCAGGAGTACCTAAGTTCAAATCCAGCCTCAAGACACTTGACGTTTACTAGCTGTGTGACCCTGGGCAAGTCACTTAACCCCCATTGCCCCGCAAAAAAAAAAAAAAAAAAAAAGATGGATGCCCCATCTATCCTCTATAAAAGCTTTTGAGGGGCAGCTAGGTGGCACAGTGGATAGAGCACTAGCCATGGAGTCAGGAGGACCTGAGTTCAAATTCGGCCTCAGACACTTGACACTTACTAGCTGTGTGACCCTGGGCAAGTCATTTAACCTTCATTGACCCGCAAAAAAATAAATGAATAAATACAAAAGATATCAGTAAAAATCAATGTGGATTTAAGAATGAAGGATGAACAACGTACATTTCCAGTTTTATTTTATATATAACTGCCTTTACTGTGCTTTGTGTACCAGCCAAACTGGTCTTGTTACTGTTCCTCATGGATGATATTGCATCTCCCATCTCTGTACCTTTGTACAGGTTCCCCATGCCGTGGAAGGTATTCCCTCCTCACCTCTGCCTCTCAGAATTCCTAATTTCCTTCAAATACCTCCTCCTGCCTTTCTGATTCCCTAAACTGCTAGTACCTGCCCCTGCAGTTTAGCATGTATATATTTTACATGTATGAAATAGACAGTAATAATAACTGTGAATGTGAATGGGATAAACTCTCCCATAAAACAGAAGGGAATAGCAGAGTGGATTAAAAACCAGAATCCTACAATATGCTGTTTATAAGAAACACATTTGAAGCAGAGAGATATACACAGAGTAAAGGTAAAAGGTTGGAGCAGAATATATTATGCTTCAGCTAAAGTAAAAAAAGCAGGGGTAGCAATGCTTATCTCAGACAAAGCAAAGGCAAAAATAGATCTAATTAAAAGAAATAAGGAAGGAAACTACATCTTGCTAAAAGGTACTATAGATAATGAAGTAATATCAATACTAAACATGTATGCGCCAAGTAGTATAGCATCCAAATTCTTAGAGGAGAAGTTAAATGAGTTACAAGAGGAAATAGACAGCAAAACTATACTAGTGGGGGATCTGAATCTTCCCCTCTCAGAATTAGATAAATCTAGCCACAAAATAAATAAGAAAGAAGTTGAAGAGGCGAATAGAATGTTAGAAAACTTAGACATGATAGATGTCTGGAGAAAACTGAATGGGAATAAATATTTTACGTGTATATATGTATGTATGTGTATATATACATGCATATAAAATTGAATGGGGATAAATATTTTATGTGTATGTACATATATACATTTCATTTTTGTATCTGAAAAAATCACAGGTCTAAACAAAAATTTAAATGTAAAATTAAAATCCTTAGGATCTAGCACATAGAAGACAATAAATGCCTGTTGATTGTTGATTGTTGATTTTTGTGGCAGCAAAAGAAGTGTACATATTTTGAAATGATTGTGACATAAAAATATAAAACACAGAAATAAAACATACACAAGGAATTTGTAGAAAGAAGGGAAGACTCGTATGAACCAATGCAGAATGGAATAAGCAGAATATCCACAATGACTATGATAATGGAAATAAAAACCACACTAAAAGGCAGCTGAACTCTTCCTTGAAATGACTAATCTTGGCCCTTTAAAACAGTTGATGAAGCGTATCTTTCTCCCCTTAGTAGAGAAGTGGAGGACTATGAGTCCAGTAAGTTACATGTACTCTGTGTTAGTCGGTTCTACTTAGCCATTTTTCTTTATTTCATGGAAGGGGAAGAAAAAAGATGATCAGGGAATGACTGGTATTTTTAAATGGCATGAATAAAACTTTAAAAAATTAAAAAATTAAGGTAGATATCAGACTATGTCCAGTTTATTTCTATATTACAAACTCTAAGTTTCATCAGTTGCTCCTTCCTCTCCCCTCTCCTCCCCTCCCCCTGGTTCACACCATTTCTACTCCAGCAAGAAGTTCTCCTTTGATGGGGTAGCTAGGTGGTGCAATGGATAAAGCACTGGCCCTGAAGTCAGGAGGACTTGAGTTCAAATCTAGCCTCAGACACTTAACACTTACTAGCTGTGTGACCTTGGGCAAGTCACTTAACCCCAAATGCCTCACCCAAAAAAAAAAAAGTTCCCCTTTGATTAAGAGAATTTGGTCCAGAAAAGAAGTTTACCTTATGAGTTCCTATAGTTTAAGTCAAATTATTAGCTACTCTTTTTGGAAAAGCTTCCATAGATATCTAGAAAATCAGTCTCCCAGTACACTAGCATGTCTCATTTCTCTGTTCAAGGTTTCTGATCTGTTTCCCAAATTCCTTATCTATTTACCCATTCTATGCAGGTGATCTGTAGTAATATTAGTTCTGTTAATTAGTCATTTTTGATGTGGTAATCTGTGGTAATATTAGTTCTTTTTATGTTTCTGTTCATCTTCACACATGCTCTCTACCTTCTCTCCTCTGGCACCTGGATATGCTCACATGAATATATGTTCTCAACCTTTGATGCTGCCCCACTTCACTCACATCCTCATTTAACTATCTTGTCCCTTTAAACAAAATATTCTTTTTTGGGGGGGTAAGGGGTAAGGCAATTGGGGTTAAGTGACTTGCCCAGGGTCACACAGCTGCTAAGTGTCAAGTGTCTGAGGCTGGATTTGAACTCCTGACTCCAGGGCCAGTGCTCTATCCACTGTGACACCTAGCTGCCCCTAAACAAAATATCTTTAAGTCATATTCTAGTGATGGGTTTCAAAATCTCAGTGATGTGTATGAAGTCAAATATTTTTCATTACTTATTACACATGTGCATAAAGACTGCTAAGGCAATATGTACTTTAAAAAAAATTAATCTGTACTTAAGCACCAAATAAAATGGAGACTTTCATATAAATAGTAGAAGAGAAAAAGCAATACATAAAACTGGAAATCTCTTGTCTATATCTTATGTATCTCTGACTTTGTGTGTGTGTGTGTGTGCCCACGCACACATGGGTGCACAGGACAGTGAGGGTTAAGTGACTTGCCCAGGGTCACACAGCTAGCAAGTGTCACTTGTGTGAGCCTGGATTTGAACTCAGGTCCTCCTGAATCCAGGGCCAGTGCTTTATCTGCTGAGCCACCTAGCTGCCCCCTCTGACTTTTTTTTTGGGGGGGGGGGGGTGACAAAGGCTCTTTATTTCCTTCTCATGAGAAGGAGGCACCCTAGTGTGCAGCTAGTAGGTGCAAAGAAAGGGGGCTCACAGGCCCTGTTTTATACCCTAGTCCCTAACACGAATGGACCCTTCCCTTTTTCATCACTGGTCCAATTACTCAAGGGTTACAATCTACACACAAAAACTAGCTAATGGGAACTCAGTATTCCCATCCCTCTTCCTCATATGGGCATAACTCAGGAGTGGACCTTATTCTACCTTATATGGATACAACTCCAGGCAGACCTTGTTGAGAACAGAACTCCTTGAACTATGTGATTTTGTTAGCCTGAGGGGGAGGAGAGGATTTGAGACCTTTGTCCTACAAGCAAGTCAGGAGGGGTATGATTGACTGGTTGTGGGGTTTTTTGTTGTGGTTTTTTGGTTTTTTGCGAGGCAATGGGGGTTAAGTGACTTGCCCAGGGTCACACAGCTAGTAAGTGTCAAGTGTCTGAGGCTGGATTTGAACTCAGGTACTCCTGAATACAGGGCCAGTGCTTTATCCGCTGCACCACCTAGCTGCCCCTGATTGACTGTTATATCCACATTGAGAAGAGACAACTACCCATTTTCTCACAATCTCTCCTCTTTATTTTTGACTATTTGGCTCCTCTCATTCCATTTATTGAATATCTCCTCTGCCTCTTGGTCTAAATCTATGAATATTAGCATTTGAGTGTTTGCCTTTACTTTCCCAAATGGAGTAACCTTTGTGAGAGAAGTCTCTATTAGCCTCTGATTTGACCCTCCAAGGAAGAGAAAGATATAGCATAAAACTCCTGCCACTATAATGAGAGTGATGAGGATTGAGGCAGTGAAACCTTTCCATTTCCCAAACCAGGATTCCATCCATCCCATCCAGGTGGTGTCAGTGTACTTAAGCCTTATAAGGCTCTAGTTATTGAACCATCAGGGGCAGTATTATTTGGGATAAAGGTGCAGCATTGGCCACCCAGCATGACACACACTGCCCCTTTTTCTGCTAACATCATATCAAGGGCTATTCTGTTTTCCCAAGCCATTTTGCGAGTTGCAGCCAGTTGTTTAGAAATACCCTGTACTGCATCCCTACTGTAATTGATGAACCTCTGCTGGTTCCAATCTACATTTTTAGTTATGGTTACCCACTGTAGGAGAGATTCTGGAACATCCCATGGGACTCCTATGCTATCTAGGCAGATTAGCGCATCAGATGACCATTTTTGCCCCCTTTGGCCTATGTTTCTTTCTTGATTGAGACTCAGATTTGGAGAAATGCTCAGATGCCATGGTAAAGGGGGTGGCCAGCCACACCAACCCAGTTAGGAGGTAAGGTTGGTCTTCCACCACAATACCACCATAGGTTGGCTCAGGGGAGGATCAGGGATGAAAAATCCACTGAGTTGTTCTCGGTTACTTCCCATGTTTGGACACAACTCATAATACCCAAGACTAGAAAACCTTTCACTCATCTGGAGAGACAGGTGGGATGGTTTCCTGGGATTCCAACAAAAATTGGTATGATCTTTTCTGCTGTCCTTTTTATTACAGGGAAGAGTAGCTCCAAATCTCTGCAACTCTCACCCTTTGCCAACCCATTCTGGTATAATTGAAGGAGACACCGGAACCCCTCCAGGCTAAAATGTGGACTTAGAGTATGGACAGCTGGTCTTCCCAAAGCACTGACCCATTCCATCCGAGGATTTGAATCTCCAAACCCAGTCTCTGTTTCCACTGTCTGTCTCACATCCTTAACTTCAGTGGCCTGTAACTCAGGAGTTTCAGGGTTTCCTAATTTCCCCTCTGGACTTGGAGAGGTTATTTCTGGAGTCTTAAAAGGATAGGGGGATGTAGGATCCATGGGATTTTCAAAGGATATTCCTGTTCTTCCTATGGGATCAGTTCCTCCTTCAGATGTCCATATAGCTGTTAAGGGCTAAAATTCTAGCTAGTCTGTCTAAAATATCTAATGAGTGGTCGCCAATAAATTATAAGCTTTAGCAAGAGTTAGACTTTTAAGCATTTATTAAGGAGAATAAGAATTTGGTAAAGAGAGAGAGAAAGGCCTAGATTCCTATCTATTAAAGGGAGAGCACATTTCTAGCTCCCTTCTCCACTAGCATCCCCAGGAAAAAAGCGAGACAGAGTGCCCAGCTCCCCCTTCCTCCTCCCACCAGCAAATATCACTTCCTGATGCCAAAGAAAAGACGCATGTTTTTGCCCTCAAAGACCTTCCTTTCATGGCGGAACTTTTCTACAGTAAGTCTCCAGCAGGTGGCATCATTCCAATCGTTACAGTCCCCACTTTGTTTTGTCAAGAAACTGGACTTTCCTTGATGAAACAGTCAAAATTAACAGAATATAATAACCTATGCTAACTAACAATATGTTAATAACAATATAGAAAAGGGAAAGAGGAAAGTTTTGTCCAGAGAGGCGATTTTTTTTTTTTGTCCTCACGAACCGGCGCTTTGACATTAGTCTTGCAAAGGGAGGGCCTCTGCAGAGAGTACATGTAACAGATGGTGTATACTATAATAGAAAGAGAAAAAGAAAGGAAAAACAACAACAACAACAACAAAACAAAACTGTTCATTTAAAGTCTCTGAAAGTCTTTTCTCAGATGTCCTCAAGGTATAATTGTGGAATAGAAGTCTTTTCAGGGATTGATGTGTGGATGCTGGTAATAAGCCAGGAAAATTTCCTACAAAATTGAGCTTAACATAACTTTAAAATAGCTTTGTCAATAATCAAATCAAACAATGAAAGTTCTCAAAAACATGTCTAAGGAAATTCAGAATCTTAGTTGTTACACATGAAACATATAATAAAACAAAAATTGAAACATTCTTTAATATTACTATGGTTCCCCCCTTGTGGAGGGTAAATTGAGAAGACAATTGCTGCGATATTAATTTTTTAAAAATAATTTTTATCTTTGTTTCATCACTTTTTGTATCATCTGCCTAATTATCCTCATGCCATTATGAGAAATTTTAAAATCTAATATAATTGGTAACAGATGTCAAGGCCAAATTCAACACTGTATTTATCATGACACCTGAGATAATTATGGGGGTTACCATAAAAGAACAGAGAAATGATGGGATATGAGCATTCCCACACTTGAGCAATATATACTGTCCATGAAGTATGCCAGACTTAAAATAGGTGGATGGAATATATGTCCATGCCACCGAACATATTGGAGGAAACTGAGTCAGACTTAATCAGATGCATGGGATTGAGATGTCCATGGCATCAGGCATATAGGAGAGGGCATAGAAGCCAGGTGTAGAATGAGATGGGTGGGATGAATACTTCCAACCATCTGTACAGTATTGTGGGGAAAAAGAAAATAAAATATTAAACCAAGAGAATCCAACCTCAACATTTGTCAAAAGCTGTTCCCTCGGCCATACCTTGACTTCATGCATGTCTCCCCTCATGTGACAGTTCATTGTCTGCTCTTGCATGTATTCCTCTTGTGATTGGATGGCATCTTGGCTAACTGGCATCTGATAACTCAGAATAAAGGCAATTAATGTCTTAAATGATAAGTTCCCATAATCCAAGTCTCATATGGATTTTAAAATTGAGGATAATAAATGATCACAAAAAAAGTGAATATATCTTGACTCAGAATATAATATATAATTATGCAACAATTTCAAATAATACCCCTTTTTTTTACTTAGTATACAATTACTTTTGTGAAAAATCAGAACATATTTAAATACAAATTAAAGCACAACACAATCTCAAAGAAAACTTTTTTTGAAAAAAGAAAACTTTACAAACATTCCCCCTTTTTTTTTTTTGGAATATGCTTATTAAAAATAATACTTCTGGAGATACTGTCGGGGGGCGGAGCCAAGATGGCGGAGGAGAGGCTGTGACTCCCACAAGCTCCAGATAAACCCGTCCATTCACGCCCAAATAATGCGGTAAAAATCAAAACCCAGAACAGCCTAATGCACATAAGAACAGAGTGAGACTTTCTCCGCAAAAGAGGGCGACTCTGATCACCTATTGATCAGGCTGAACAGCTCAGCGCGCAGTCCGGACCCAGCCAGGGACAGTGCCTCCAACACGTCAGAGTCTTCAGCACCAGCAGCTTCTGAGGCTCCGATCACGGACTGGCGAGGGGGTTCAGAGGTAGGCCGGGGTGAAGTGGAGGCAGTATCTGCTGGAGTTGGGGCAAAGCGCCCTGGGTCTGAACCAGTGGGCTGAATCGAGTGGTGGTGGCCCAGTGGGGGAGGGGTAAAAGCACGCCAAGCTTCCGACCATAGAGAATCAGAGTTCAATCAGACTTCTGTTTCCGGGTCAAAGAAAAAGCGGCTGTGATTACTCACAAGCCAGGCAGGCTGAGAAGAAGCCCAATCACCCCCTGGGCCACGCTGTAGCACCAACGGTGTGTCCGGGAAGCAGCGCTACACTTTAAGGAGTAAAAAGCCAAGAAACAGTAAGCCAGGATGAGTAGGCAGAGAAAGCAGAAGACCATCGAAAACTTCTTTGGGGGAAAGGTAGACCACAATACATCCTCAGAAGAAGAAGATAATAATAGGGTCAAAGCTCCAACATCCAAAGCTTCCAAGAAAATATGAACTGGTCTCAGACCATGGAAGCTCTCAAAAGGGACTTTGAAGAGAAAGTAGGAGAGATAGAACGAAGATGTAGAGAAAGAGAGGAAGGAATGGAAAGAGAAATGAGAGCAATGCAGGAGAGTCATGAGAAAAAAGTCAACAGTTTGAAAAGCCAAATGGAAAAGGAGATTAAAAAACTTTCTGCTGAAAATAATTGCCTAAGAATTAGGATTGAACAAATGGAAGCTAGTGAGCTTATGAGAAACCAAGACACAGTAAAGCAAATCCAATTGAATGAAAAAATAGAAGGCAATGTGAAATATCTCCTTGGAAAAACAGCTGACCTAGAAAATAAATCTAGGAGAGATAATTTGAAAATCATTGGACTACCTGAAAACCATGACCAAAACAAGAGTTTAGACACCATCCTCCAAGAGATTGTGAGGGAAAATTGCCCTGATATTCTAGAAGCAGAAGCTAAAATAGAAATTGAAAGAATCCACCGATCACCTCCTGAAAGAGATCCCAAAAGGAAAACCTCCAGGAATATTATAGCCAAATTCCAGAACTCCCAGGTCAAGGAGAAAATATTGCAAGCAGCTAGAAAAAAGGAATTTAAATACTGTGGAGCTCCAATAAGGATAAAGCAAGATCTAGCAGCTTCTACATTAAAGGACCGGAGGGCATGGAATATGATATTCCAGAGGGCAAAGGAACTGGGACTACAGCCAAAAATCACGTACCCAGCAAAACTAAGCATCCTCTTTCAGAGGCAAACATGGAACTTCAAGGAGAAAGAAGACTTTCAGGCATTTGTTATGAAAAGACCTGAACTGAATAGAAAATTTGACTTTCAAATACAACACCCTGGAGAAGCATAAAAAGATAAACAGGAAAAAGACTTCATGAGGGATATTAAAAGATCAAACTGTTAACATTCCTATATGGGAAGATAATACAGAGGACACAGGTCTGAACTGAATACGAAGGGAAGTTATGTTTTGTTCTTTGTGGGATGTCTTATGTATGGGGCCGGATTTGGGCTTGGGGCCTCCTGGGTCCAGGGCTGGTGCATTGTCCACTGTGCCACCTAACTAACCCATAATGACATCCTTAAAATAGGGTTGAGGTGTAGGAGAAATAGACTGGGGGAGGGGGAAGGGGAGAGATGGTCTGGGGAGAGGTTATTCATATGAAGGAAACAAGAAAAAAGCTTATGGAGGGGAGGGGAAGAGGGGGAAGGAATTGGGGAGTGATTGAACCTTAATATCATCAGAATTGACTCAAAGAAGGACTAACATACATACTCAAGTGGGTATAGTAATATATTTTGCCCTGAGGGAGGGGAGGGAGATAAGGGGGGGGAGGGGAAGGAGGAAAGGGCAGATTCTGGGAGAGAGTAGTAAAAAGCAAAATACTTTCAAGGAAGGTGAAGACGTTCTGCATAACGGCACAAGTATGAAATATTGAATTGCTTGATTTCATAGAGAGGGTTGAGGAGAGAGGGAGGAAGAAAATTTGGAACATAGAATTAGCTCAAAGACCTTAAACTCATCAGAGTTGGCTCATGGAGGGAATAACATTCACACCCAGTTGGGAGGAGTAATCTATTTAACCTTACAGGAAAGTATGAGGGGAAGAGGATAAGGAAGGAAGGGTGGAAAAAAAGGGAGTGTAGAGCAGGGGAGGGGACAGTCAGAAGTAAAATACTTTTGAGGAGGAATAGTTTAAAAGAAGATGGAAAATAGAGTAAATATCATGGGAAGGGAATAGGATGGAGGGAAATAGTTATGATGACTTTGCTGGGCTAATACGAAGAAAATTCTTTGTCAAGTTTAAGGTACATTATTTAGGGTATGATGAACAGGATACTATTAGAACAACCTGGAAAGACCTACATGAACTGAAGCAGAGTGAAATGCACTGTATACAAAATAACAGCAATAGTGTAAAATGATCTGCTGGGAAGCATGTGGTTATTTTCAGCAAGGCAATGGTCCAATATAACCCTGAAGGACTATGAAAATGGCAACCCATCTACAGAGAAAGAAGTGATAGTATCTGAAATAGTTGGAAACACATTTTTTTTCTTTTCTCTCTTTTTTTTCTTTTTTGGTGAGGCAATTGGGGTTGGGTGGCTTGCCTGAGGTCAAGTGGCTGGTGGGTGTTGGGTGTGTGGGGCTGGATTTGGGCTCGGGTGCTCCTGGTTCCAGGGCCGGTGCTCTGTCCACTGCACCACCTAGCTGCCCCTGGAAACACATTTTTTAAAAAAATGTTTTTTTCTCTTTGACAATTCCTCAGTCTGAAGTTTTGGGAGTTTTTTGACTGTTTTTTCCTCACAACCTAGCTAATGTGGGAATGTTTTCCATGACTACTCATGTATAATTTATTTTGAAATGCTTGAGTTCTAGTGGGTGGGGGTGGGAATAGAGGAAGAGAAGTTGGAACATTTTTTTTTAATTGATGTTAAAATTTGTTTTTACATATATTTTGGAAAATAAAATTCTATTCTAAAAAAAAAAAAAGAAAAAAAAAAAGAAAAAGATACTGTCATCAATTTACTGAATAAAAATACAGTCAAAGATGAAAAAAAAAAAAAATAATACTTCTGGGGCAGCTAGGTGGCACAGTGGATAGAGCACCAGCCCAGGAGTCAGGAGTACCTCAGTTCAGATCCGGCCTCAGACACTTAAGACTTACTAGCTGTGTGACCCTGGGCAAGTCACTTAACCCCAATTGCCTCACTAAAAAAATATATTAAATAAATAAATAAATACTACTTCTAGAATCAATTTATACTTGCCATGGCAACCAATTTGCCAGGGAAATGCTTTAAAGAGTTTGATCAAATAATCAGTTGAGAGAAAAAAATAACAAAAACAAACAACTCAGAATATGGGAGCACAATACTCCCAGAATTAACATTGTATTATGAAATCAAAACCATCTTGCAATGTTTCAAAATTTGATAGATGAATTAAGAAAAGAAAATACACATGGAACAATAAAAGACAATGAAATTCAAACTAGGGAAATCTAAATGAATATGAACTTAATATTAATAAGAGTATTATAAAATATAAACTTGATCACATGACTATAAAAAGCTTTTACAAATATTCTCCTTGTTTCAAAAACTAAGTATAAAACACAATCTCAAAAGCATGAAAATCTCTATGAAAATAAACCCATACCATTAATTTCAAAATGTATATGTAATAGCATAGAAATCCTATGTAACCTCTGAACTGACATTAATAATCTGAGTTAATTTAGAATACTTTTGATCCTGATATCTAAAATCCCCAATATTCATATTAATACCTTGCTGCTTACTTCTACATTTCTGTAAAATATGTACCCTTCCATGGCAAAAGAAGCAGAGTCTTGAAATATGTTGACGATTGTCATTCTTATTCAGCTTAAGTTTTTCTTCTTTAACCCCTCTATATTGTCTGTCAGTCTTTTCACCATACAAATGCTTTATAAGGTTACTAATTAAAGACAAAAGCAGATTAGCAAAATTATGAACAAAACAAGCATGTCTGGAATTTAAAGGGCTTTCTAAGGTTGAGTCAGAAGCACAGCCAGACCAGGGAAGGGCTGAGCCTGAAGCTGCAAATGCAGGTAGAGAAAGCTGTGCATGTGCATTAGATCTCCAGACTTTCCAGGCTGGGGAATCAAGGGGCTTGGCCAAGGGAGGGGTAGAAGGTGGGGTCTGGAGAGAAGGGGAGGGACCAGGGCAATTTGAATCAGACTTGATTTTGAACTCAGGCCTGGATTCCTCTTTCCCCACTTTGCCTCCAAATGCTAAGGGATTAAGAGTTTCTAGGGGGCGGGTTGTTGCCTCCAGGCATGCAAAATTAGAGCAACAATTAGTGTTAGAACTTGGAAAAGCAGCAGGAATCTCTTCAGGTTTCTCTGGTTGGGAGAGGGGGAGATACTTCCTTGCGTGAGTCTGTTGCTGGCTCTTCTAACAAAAATAAAAATAAAAATAGAAAATCCACAAAAACAAAGCATTAACATGATCTTATCTCCCATTTGTCTGGTTAAACAGACTGAACTCAAAAATAGAGTAATTAGGGAGTTTAAAAGGTCCATTTGAAAAAATTTAAAGGGAAAACACCTGGCAGTTTAGCAGTACTTAGGATTTAAAGGGACAGGGTAGGGGAAATTTCTTACCCAACCTGAAGATCAGAAGAGTAAGATTCAGCTTTCCTCCTCGTGGTCAGCCATCTGTTAAGGACTAAAATTCTAGCTATACTGTCTAAAATAACTAATGAGTGGTCACCAATAAATTATAAGCTTTAGCAAGAGTTAGGCTTTTAAGCATTTGTTAAGGAGAATAAGAATTTGGTAAAGAGAGAGAGAAAGGCCTACACTCATCTATCTATTAAAGGGAGAGCGCATTTCTAGCTCCCTTCTCCACCAGCGTCCTCAGGAAAGAGCGAGACAGAGCGCCAGTCTCTTCCTTCTTCCTCCCACTAGCCAACATCACTTCCTGATGCCAAAGAAAAGACTCCTGGTCTTGCCTTCAAAGACCTTCACTTCATGGGAGGAACTCTTCTACAGTAAATCTCCAGCGGGTGGCATCATTCCAATCGTTACATAGCAAATCCTTTTTGCCCCTACTTGTTTGCCTGAGAAGCTCCCACCACCCTAAAATGTTACCTCCCTTCCCCCTTTTTGTACCAGGCTTGGTATATTGTACATTAAAGTCTTTTTAAACGTCACCCTCAGTCAATCAGATCCCTTATTCACAGTCCATTGCTCATGTTTTGGCTCTGGTTTTTCTTCTGGAAAAGGTGCCCCTTTTACTTGAGAGTAGTGAGTCCAGTTTTGCTCCTCAGTCCTCACTGCAGTGTCAGTGAAAAGTAACACCAGGAATAGCCCTTTCCAATCAGGTTCCAACTTGTTGCTCTTCCAGGCTCTTATCAATACCTAGTCTCCAGGCTTAAATTGGTGAGGAGGAGTCTGGGCCAGAAGTCCCTTCCCCTTGGTGAGCATGCTCCACCCTGCGTTTGTGATGTCTCTGCTGAGTTCCTCAGACTCATGAGTCAGGGGTGCCCCACCCCCGCGTGCTCCGACCATCTCTGGCGAAGAGCACTGGGAGTGCTGAAATGCGGAGGGTCCCCACAGCTTCTTAAATCTCACTGGGGCCTCCAATTGTGAGGGAAAAAATCATCCTCTTATCAATAATTCTCAGGAACTCAACAGGGATGTGACAAAGGCTCTTTATTTCCTTCTCATGAGAAGGAGGCACCCTAGTGTGCAGCTAATGGGTGCTTTCTTTTTAAATATATTCACTTAATCTTATCTTTGACAGGCTGAGAAGTCATATATATATATATATATATATATATATATATATATATATAAGAGCTGGCCTTCTGGCCTTCCTTTTTAAATGCTCCAATGACCCTCTTTTCTTTTTTTTTTTCCCTTTGATTTGTGACAACTGTATCCCTGACCTTTTTCTTCCTTTCAACTTCCCTTCCCTCCATTGAAAAACAAAAGCAAAGAGAAAGAAAACCTTTGTTACAAATATACAAGATTAAACAATATACTATTTTACATTGGCCAAATCCAAAAATGTATCTTATTCTGCAATGTGAGTCCATCCACTTCTCTTTCTGGCAGTGAGTAGCATGCTTCAAGAATCCTCTGGAATCATGGTTGGTCATTGCATTTTTCAGAGTTCTTAAGTCTTTCAAGGTTTTTTGTCTTTGAAGTGTTGTTGTTAGGCCCTCTGCTTTATGGCTAGCCCCTCTCGGATAATCTCTGTCCTCCATTTTCATCTCATTCTCTTTTCTCTGTGTGCCTTGGATCATTGTACATAATTGATTTTTTTGGGGGTGGGGCCATGAAGATTAAGTGTCTTGCCCAAGGTCACACAGCTAGTAAGTGTCAAGTGTCTGAGGCCAGGTTTGAACTCAGGCCTTCCTGAATCCAGGGCTGGTGCTTTATGTAATGTGCCACCTAGCTGCCCTATAACTGATTTTTTTTTAAATTATTTTTGTCCTGGATTTAAATACCCAATTAAATTACCTTTTCCACATACACAGTAGAACAGAAAAAGGATTGTAAATGAAACTGTGAATATTATATACAACTTGCCTTTCAAGTATACAATAGATATAACATTAAACTTTAAAGCCTCCTCTCCATATTTTCTTCAGGCTTTCCTTCTGTTCTCTCTGTGTATTATTATTATTATTTTTGGTGGGGCAATGAGGGTTAAGTGACTTGCCCAGAGTCACACAGCTAGTAAATGTCAAGTATCTGAGGTCGAATTTGAACTCAGGTCTTCCTGAATCCAGGGCCAGTGCTTTATCCACTGCGCCACCTAGCTGCCCCCTCTGTGTATTATTTTAAAAACTGTTTCTGTGACTCTTTTTTCCTTTTCTGTTGCTTTCATATTGCTCCCTCTTTTCTCTTGGCTCATGCCCCACCACTGGAAAAAAGAAAGAAAAGAATAAAAACTTTGTAACAAATACGTTTAGCCATGCAAAACAAATTCATGATTGCATCTCAAAATATTATGTCTCATTTTGTACCTTGAGTACATCATCTAAGACTTTTAGAATACACTATATTTTTTCTCATGATTTTCACAACCACCCAGTGTCTTATTATTATCTCCATTTTACAAAAAGGAAACTGAGGCTTAGAGACATTAAATGACTTGCCCAGGGACCCACAGCAAATATTTGAGGCTTTCTTGAGTCAAAAAATGCTTGTTGGTTGTGTGATTGATGTTAAAAATAGGAACCAAATCAATCCCTGGGTGGCTATTTATTGATCTCAGATAACTTACTGTTCAGAACTTTTGAGGCTAAAGCAATCCATTACTCCGATCTTTGGTATGACCTACAAAATCTGGATGAGATAGTTCTAGTATCACTTGGGGTTTCTGCGTAATGACAATAAGAACAAAAACATGCACCTACTTTCCCCTGGACTCTATATTCAATGGGAGAGTATACCACAGATTTTTTTTTTTCTGGCAGGGAGTGGGAGGGAGATATTTTGTACTAACGTCTCACTATGCCACTTTAGTAAATACCCCTTTCCAAAAGTTAATTAAATCTGACTAGTTAATTTCAACTGACAATGAATGAAACACACTAGTGGTGGTTTGTGGGCTGTGACACAAGAAAAACTACATCCTCATGTCTCAAAGCTACCCCTAAACTACGATTGCAAATGGAGGTTAGGAGAGCAAGTTCAGAGCCTGCATGTGCTACACTTGTATTTATTTTGTATATAATTTGTGGATATGTGGATATGTTGTTTCACAGAATAAAGTATAAGCTTCTTGAGGGCAGGAACAAATACATTTTTGTTTTTGTATACCTTGTGCCTAGCATAGTGCCTGGCACATAGCAGACACTTTATAAAGCTTATTGATTGCACAGAAAAGGAAACAAAATGGCAGAAGGAAGGCAGTAACCTCAGCCCACTTGGGCCAGCACATATTACTTGCCACGTGCTTCCCTGAAATCACCATTTTTCTGTTCTTAGAGGGTGGGGAGAAATCACTTACCTAACTTCAGCAGCACTACAGTTTGGAAGTCCAAGGACAAGAAAGCACTGAAGTGAGAAGGTCGAAGTGATTCATAGCTCATTTTTATAGACCTGGAGAGGGTTCCAACAAAGAGTCTTGCCACCATCATCCATAACCAGAGATCATACTGCATGATACTCAGGTGACAAATACCTTGGAAGCAAACCTAGTCACTGGGAAACAATAAGAGGAATTTTCAGTGCCCTTTCAACAAGGTATTAGGGAGATAGGTAGTAGTGTTATCCTCAAGTGCTTGTCAGATTGCACTTAAATGATTAATTATTTTACACTGTTTACATCTTTCAGCAGCCAATTTTTCTTTATCTAGATATAATAATTCTTTGTTGCAGCATCCTTATTCTAAATTGCCACTTTAATCTCAGCAAACAACTTGTGTACTTACAACATGCCTTTTGTGATTAAAAACCTCTTTTCCCTTCGAAAAAAGTATGTGGATTAAGATTAGTCCTTTTCTGGCAACAGTGGAAATAGTTGTGGGTTTTTTTTCCAAAGACAACTTTGAGATATTCCAATATTTATGCTAAAGTTTATACTGAAAGGAAAAGTACACAATGTGATGTTTATCTGCAGAATATGCCATGCCAGGAGTAATGACCCGGCAGGTAAGATAGGACCCTTGGTGATGACTAGCAATAGAAAATATGGGAGCAAGAGGGCATTTGTTTTAGAGGAACAGAATCAGAAAGCATGAGGAAGAGGGAAATAACCTGTGTTCACCAACAGGAGAATGACTGAATAATGGTATAACAATAATGGTATAACTGTAATGGAACATGATTGTGCTTTACAAGTGAGAAATATGAAAAATACTTTTTAAAAATCCAAAGAATGTATCTCAGCATTGCCTTGAGTCCAGAGCAGAAGAACTTACTGCCCACTGATGAAGACTTTGGTCTGGTAATGAGATATCTTCTTAATAAGATATGAAATTCCCATGGCTATAACCTCCATATAGTTCACCTAGATTTTAGCAAAACAATCTGATGAAATGAATATAGTTAATAAAAAGGACAACGTGTTCAAGTCCCACTTCTAGCATGTACTAGCTGCATGAAAACCTCATAGAGACACAGGTAACTCTAAACTATATGTTGCAGAATAAATGCTGGTCTGCATTGATAGAAGGAGTTTTCTCCCTTAAATTATTATCATACATTGCTTACCTCTTTCAGCAACCAATTTTTTCTTTTTTTTTCAATCTTCATAGTATTTTATTTTTTCCAGTTACATATAAAGATAGTTTTCAACATTCATTTTTATAAGATTTTGAGTTTATAAGATTTTTCTCCCTCCCTCCCCCCACAAGATAGGAACCAATCTGATAGAGGTTATATATGTACAGTCATGTTGTGAAAGAAGAATCAGAACAAAAGAGGAAAACCTCAAGAAAGGAAAAAAAAAACAAAAAAAAAGTGAAAATAGTATGTTTCAATTTGCATTCATATTCCACAGTTCTTTTTCTGGATGTGGACAGTATTTTCCATCATTCATCCTTTGGAATTGTCTTCAATCTACAAAGATTGATTGTTGAGAAGAGCCAAGTCTCTCACAGTTGATCATCACTCAATGTTGCTGTTACAGTGTACAATGTTCTCCTGGTTCTGCTCACTTCACTCAGCATCAGTTCATGTAAGTCTTCCCAGGTTTTTTTGAAATCTGCCTGCTCATTATTTCTTATAGCACAACAGTATTCCATTACATTCATATACCACAATTTGTTCAGGCATTCTCCAATTGCCAATTCTTTGCCAGTACAAACAGCTGCTATAAATATTTTTGTATATATGGGTTCTTTCCCCCTTTTTATGATCTCTTTGAGATATAGACTTAGTAGTGATATTACTGGATCAAAGCGTATGCACAGTTTTATAGCCCTTTGGGCATAGTTCCAAATTCCTCTCCAAAATGGATCAGTTCACAACTCCACCAACAATGTATTAGTGTTTCAATTTCCCCACATCTTCTCTAACACCTATCATTTTCCTTTTTTGTCATATTAGCTAATCTGACCTCAATTCAGAGTTGTTTTAATTTACATTTCTCTAATCAATAGCGATTTAAAACATTTTTTCTTATGGCTACAGATAGCTTTAATTTCTTCATCTGAAAACTGCCTTTTCATATCCTTTGACCATTTCTCAGTTGGAGAATGACTTGTATTCTTATCAATTTGATTCAGTACTCTATGTATTTTAGAAATGAGGCTTTTATTAGAAACACTGACTGTAAAAATTGTTTCCCAGTTTTCTGCCTTCCTTCTAATCTTGGCTGCATTGCCTTTGTAGTTTAATGCAATCAAAATGATCCATTTTGCATTTCATAATATTCTCTATCTCTTTTTTGGTTATAAATTCTTCCCCTCTCCATAGATCTGAGAGATAAACTATTCCTTCCTTTCTTAATTTGCCTATGATATCACCCTTTATATCTAACTCATGTGCCCATTTTGATCTTATTTTGGTATATGATGTTAGATGTTAGATGTTGGTCTATGCCTAATTTCTACCACACTATTTTCTAGTTTTCCCAGCAGTTTTTGCCAAATAGTGAGTTCTTATCCCAGAAGCTGGAGCCTTTGGGTTTATCAAACAGTAAGTTACTATAGTCATTTACTACTGTGTCTCGTGTACCTAAACTATTCTACTGATTCACCCCTCTATTTCTTAGCCAGTACCAAATAGTTTTGATGACTGCTGCTTTATAATATTGTTTTAGATTTGATATGACTAGCCCACCCTCCTGTGTATTTTTTCATTAATTCCCTTGATATTCTTTACCTTTTGTCCTTCCAAATGAATTTTGTTATTAATTTTTCTAGCTCTATAAAGTAATTTTAGGGTAGTTTGGTTTGGCATTGAATAAGTAAGTTAATTTGGGAAGAATTATCATTTTTATTATATTAGCTTGACCTATGCATGAGCAATTGATATTTTTCCAATTATTTAGATCTGATTTGTGTGAAAAGTGTTTTGTAATTGTGCTCATGAAGTTTCTGGATTTGTCTTGACTGAGAGATTCCCAAATATTTTATATTGCTTATGGTTATTTTAAATGAAATTTCTCTTTCTATCTCTTGCTGCTGGGCTTTGTTGGTCATATACAGAAATACTGATGATTTATGTAGGTTTATTTAGCAACTTTGCTAAATTGTTTGAAGTATTTTTTTAGTTGCTTCTCTAGTATTCTCTAAGTATACCATCATATCAACTACAAAGAGTGATATTTTTGTTTCCTCCTTGCCCTTTCTAATTCCTTCCATTTCTTTTTCTTCTCTTATTGCTAAAGGTAACATTTCTAGTACAATATTGAATAACAGAGGTGATAATGGACATCCCTGTTTCACCCCTGATCTTATTGGGAATGCCTCTAACTTATCCCCATTACATATGTTTGCTGATGGTTTTAGGTAGATACTGCTTATTATCTTATGGAAAACTCCACTTATTCCTGTGCTCTCTAGTGTTTTTTAATAGGAATGGGAGCTGTATTTTTGTCAGAAGCTTTTTTTGTATCTATTGAGATAATCATATGATTTTAATTAGTCTTCTTATTGATGCAGTCAGTTGTGTTGATAGTCTTCCCAATGTTGAACCAACCTTGCATTCCTGGTTTAAATCCCACCTGGTCATGGTGTATTATGCTGGTGATAAATTGCTATAATCTCTTTACTAAGATTTTATTTAAAATTTTTGCATCAATATTTATTAGTGAGATTGGTCTATAATTTATTTTCTTTCTCTGTTTTGGTTCTTCCTCATTTAGGTATAACCACCATATTTGTGTCATACAAGGAATTTGGTAGAACTTCTTCACCTCTTTCCCCAAACAATTTATATAGTATTGGAATTAATTGTTCTTTAAATGTCTGGTAGAATTCACTTATAAATCCATCTGGCTCTAAAGATTTTTTTTAGAAAGTTCATTAATGGCTTGTTCAATTTCTTTCCCCTCCTACTTCTGCCACCCTCCTTTTCCCCCTTACTCTTCTATTTCCCTATAGGGTAAGATAAATTTATCTTTGTTAAGGGCTAAAACTCCAGCTAAACTGTCCAAAACATCCAATGAGTGGTCGCCAATAAATTATAAGCTTTAGCAAGAGTTAGACTTTTTTTTTTTTTTTTTAGTGAGGCATTTGGGGTTAAGTGACTTGCCCAGGGTGACACAGCTAGTAAGTGTTAAGTGTCTGAGGCTGGATTTGAACTCAGGTACTCCTGACTCCAAGGCCGGTGCTCTATCCACTGTGCCACCTAGCTGCCCCAAGAGTTAGACTTTTAAGCATTTATTAAGAAGAATAAGAATTTGGTAAAGAGAGAGAGAAAGGCCTAGATTCCTATCTATTAAAGGGAGAACACATTTCTAGCTCCGCTCTCCACCAGAGTCCAGAGGAAAGAGCGTCAGACAGAGCGCTACTCTCTTCCTCCTTCCTCCCACTACCCAACGTCACTTCCTGATGCCAAAGAAAAGACTCCTGGTCTTGCCCTCAAAGACCTTCACTTCATGGGTGGAACTCTTCTACAGTAAGTCCCCAGCAGGTGGCGTCATTCCAATCGTTACATTTTTTATCATAAAAGTATTTTATTATTTTCCAGTTACATGTAAAGATAGTTTTTAACATTTGTTTTCATAGGATTTTTAGTTCCAAATTTTTCTCCCTCCCTCCCTTCCCTCCCCGCCCTGCCCAAAACAGAAAGCAATCTGATGTAGGTTATATATGTACAATCACATTAAACATATTTCTGCATGTCATATTGTGAAAGAAGAATCAGAACACAAGGAGAAAAACTCAAAAAAGAAAAAAACAGCCAAAAGTAGAAACAGTATGGTCAATCTGCATTCAGAGTCCACAGTTCTTTTTCTGGATTATACCATGAGTTCTTTGGAATTGTCTTGGATCATTGCACTGCTGAGAAGAGCCAAGTCTATAACAGTTGATCATCACACAATGTTGCTGTTTCTGCATACAATGTTGTCCTGGTTCTGCTCATTTCACTCAGCATCAGCCCACTTAAGTCTTTCCAGGTTTTTCTGAAATCTGCCTACTCATCATTTCTTACAGCACAGTAGTATTCCATAAACCACAACTTGTTCAGCCATTCCTCAATTGATGGGCATTCCTTGATTTCCAATTCTTTGCCACCACAAAGAGCTGCCTATAAATATTTTTGTACATGTGGGTCTTTTTCCCTTTTCTATGATTTCTTTGGGATACAAACCTAATAATGGTGTTACTGGGTCAAAGGGTATGCAACAGCCCCATAGGCCCTTAAGATAAATTTCTTTGTTCAAATGAGTATGTATATTATTCCCTCTTTGAGCAAATCTGATGAGAGTAAGGTTGAAACAATGCTCACTCCTCCTTTCTTTCCCTCCATTGTAATAGGTCTTTTATGCCTCTTCATGTAATGTAATTTACCCCATTCCACCTCCACTTTCCTCTTCTCCCAGTATATTTTTTTCACCCTTTAATTTTTTTATATAATCACATCAGAGTCAACTTATACCCTCTGTCTATGTATACTCCTATCTGCCCTATAGATACATACGTTCTGAGAGTTACAAGTATTATCTTTCTGTGTAGGGATGTAAACCTTATTGAATAATATGTTTGGATTTTTTTTCTGTTATATTTTTATTCTTCTCTTGAGTCTTGTATTTGAAGACTGAATTTTCTGTTCAATTCTGGTCTTTTCATCAGGAAAGTTTGAAAGTTCCCTATTTCATTGAATGTCCATCTTTTCCCTTGAAAGATAATGCTCGGTTGTGCTACGTAGTTGATTCTTGGTTGCAATCCAAGCTCCTTTGCCTTCTGGAATATCAGGGAGCCCAATAATTCTTTTTTTTTTTTTTTTGCAGGGCAATGAGGGTTAAGTGACTTGCCAAGGGTCACACAGCTAGTAAGTGTCAAGTGTCTGAGGCCAGATTTGAATTCAGTTACTCCTGAATCAGGGCCGGTGCTTTAACCACTGCACCATCTAGCTGCCCCCGAGCCAAATAATTCTTAAATTATCTCTCCTGGATCTATTTTCCAGGTCAGTTGTCTTTCTGATGAGGTATTTCACATTTCTTCTATTTTTTCATTCTTTCGATTCTGTTTGACTGCTTCCTGGTGTCTCATAGAGTCATTACCTTTCACCTGCCCGATTCTAATTTTTAAGACATTATTTTCTTCAGTCAGATTTTGTACCTCCTTTTCAATTTGGTCAATTCTACTTTTTTAAAAATTTAATTTAATTTTACATATAAGGTATTTTATTTTTTCCATTACATGTAAAGATAGTTCTCAACTTTTGTTTATACAAGCTTTACAATTTCAGATTTTTCTCCCTCCCTCCCCCCTTTCCTAGACAGCAGGTAATCTGATATAGGTTATATCTATATATCTATATATCTATATACCTATAGATATAGATATAGATATAGATATAGATATAGATATAGATATAGATGTACACACATATATATACACATAATAACATTAATCCTATTTCTGCATTAGTCCTGTTATAAGAGAAAAAAATCAGAGCAATGATGAAAAACCTCAAAATAGAAAAAAAACCAACAGCACCAAAAACAAAAGAAATAGTATGGTTCATTCAGCATCTATACTCCACAGTTCTTTTTTTTTTTTTTCTTGGATTTGGAGATCCTCTTCTATCATGAGTTCCTGGAACTCTTCTGTACCATTGCATTGGGTGAGAAGAATACAGTCCATCACAGTAGATCAACACTCAATGTTGATGATACTGTGTACAATGTTCTTCTGGTTCTGCTCATCTCACTCATCATCAGCCCATGCAAGACCCTCCAGGTTTCTCTGAACTCCTCCTGCTCATCATTTCTTACAGCACAATAGTATTGCATTGTATTCATATACCACAACTTGTCCAGCCATTCCCCAATTGATGGGCACCCCCTCAACTTCCAATTCCTTGCTACCACGTAAAGAGCAGCTATAAATATTTTTGTACATGTGGGTCCCTTTCCCCTTTCCATGATTTCTTTGGGAAAAAGACCTAAAAGTGGTATTGCTGGGTCAAAGGTCAATTCTACTTTTTAAAGAATTGTTTTCTTCAGTGGATTTTTTCCCCATTTGGTCAATTGTATTTTTTTAAGGAATTGTTTTCTTCAGTCAATTTTTATGCTTCCTTTTCCAAGCTAGTGACTCTTTTTTCATAATTTTCTTGCATAATTCTCATTTCTCTTCCCACTTTTCTTCTACCTCTCTTATTTGATTTTTTAAAAATCCTTTTTGAGCTCTTTCAAGAAGGTTCTTTGGTCTTGACACCAATTCTTCTTGACAGTGTTGTCCTCTTCTGAGATTGTGTTTTGGTCTTCCCTGTTACCATAGTAGCTATCTATCATAAAAGTTATTTTTTGTTTCTTACTCATATTTGAGCCTACTTTGTGACTTTTAAAGTCAAACTCTTCTCCTGGGGCACAGTGGGGCACTGTCCCGAGCTTCTTGTGCTGGGGCCAAGGGCCTGATCACTGGTTTTCTGCTCTGAGGCCTGTGGGCCTCAAGGATTCCTCACTGTTCTGGGCTTGCTCTCTGCACTAGGGTGTCCTAGCCTAGTCACATCTGACCTTTGGATGGTTCTCCAGCAGGTAGTTTTCCCTCTCAGCTAGGGGTGGGAGACCTCAAAACTGCCAACAGCCTGCTGAGCCAGGACTGAGGGGCTTCAGCTGCTGATCTGTGCTGTGACCAAGTGCCTCCTGCTGACTTGCCCAGACACCCTTCCTGCTGTGCTCCCCTGTCACCCAAGTGAGACAGACCTTTCCTAAAGTCCTTCTAAATTATCTTAATCTGGAAAATTGCCTCTCTGTCTTTTTGTAAGTTCTGTAGCTCCAGAATCCATTTAGAGGCTGGATTTAATGTTGTTTCTGAGAGAAACTTGGAAGAGCTCAGGGAACTTTCTGGCTTCTCTTCACCATCTTGGCTCTGCCCTCCAACCAATTTTTCTTATTTATATATTTAAAGTTATTAGTTGCAGTGGCCTTATCCTAAATTGCCACAATAAGCACTTTAATCTAACCAAAAAGACATTCCCTCTGTGCTTACAATATGCCTTGCATAGAACAGGAGTTCTCTACATTAATGCTATTCTTCTGGAAAAGATTTGGGGCTCTTGGCTAAATGTCAGAACAATTAGATTAATACAAAGTAAAGTCCTTGGTCTTTTTCAGTGTAGCCCAAAGAGTTCATTCACTATTTGGATGAAATAAAAATGTACTTAATAGTAATAACAACAATAATTAAATAGAAAGTAAACTATAACAGTGCCAAAATTTGTAGTGGTTTAATGGGCAATGTGGCTTTGGAGAGAGTCTGCATTTTCAATTTCCACACTCTTCTTCATTTTCCTCCTTACTCTCCTCATGGGATAGTCACTACTGTGGGTCTTTTTGTAGATGAGTGCTAGCAAGCATTTGAACTGAGACCAAAGGTACTGGGAGAGGGAGCCAAGGGACATTCTAGCTCAACCCCATCTCTTTAGTTTTCTAGTAGTGAATTTCAATGCCTTCACATATTGTGGCTTCTAAAAAGACCGTCAGCTCAACTCCTTAGAATCTGGCTGGCTAGGAGTCTGATTCTAATTATTTGATACTTCATCTGGCTACCTGCGAGGAGGAAGCCCAAAGAGGCATCCTCCAGGCACAATTTCCTCTGCTTCTTTTTCCAGTGTGAAGCAGATGTACCTAGAGAGAGCCAGTCCCAAAAGACTTAAAAGTCCTTTGGAATCTGGCTCCAGCCTCTCTCTCCAGAGTTATTTCATATTACTATGCCTAATGTACATAAATCTCAGCCAGATCAGCTACATCTTGCTCTTTATACACACCAGTCCTATCTCCTACCTCAGCAGATCTTGCATGCCTTTCCCCATTCACTTCCACCTTGTGGAGTCCTCTATATGCCCTTAATACTCATCTCATGTTGAACATAAAAAAAATTTTATAGCAAATTTCTCTGATAAAGGTCTCTCTCTCTGGTCTCTCTCTCTTTTTTTTTAGTGAGGCAATTGGGGTTAAGTGACTTGCCCAGGGTCCACACAGCTAGTAAGGTGTTAAGTGTCTGAGGCCGGATTTAACTCAGGTAACTCCTGACGTCAGGGCCGGTGCTCTATCCACTGCACCACCTAGCTGCCCCAGAGGTCTCTTTTCTTAAATATATTTGTGGCTGAGTCAAATTTATAAAAAAAAAAAAGTCATTTTCCAATTGACAAATTGTCAAGGGATATGAACATGCAGTTGTAGAAGAAATCAAAGTTATCTGTAGTCATATGAAAAATTGCTCTAAATCCCTATTGATTGGAGAAATTCAAATTAAAACAACTCTGAGGGTACCACTTCACACCTATCAGAAATAACAAATGTTGGAAGGGATGAGGGAAAATAAGTATACTAATAAAAAGTAGGTAGAGTTGTGAACTGCTCCAACCAATCGAGAAAATAATTTGGAACTATACCTACCTGTGCAGACCTTTTTGACCCCAAGAACCACTACCACACTATACCCCAAAGAGATCAAAGGAAAAGGACCCATATATTCAATAATATTTATAGCAGCTCTTTTGTGGTGGCAAAGAATTGAAATTGGAGTGAATGCCCATCAATTTTGCAGGTAGGTGGTGCGTGATAAAGTACCAGGGCTTGAAAGTCAGAATGACTCATCTTCCTGAGTTCAAATCTGGCCTCAGACCCTTACTAGCTATGTGACCCTGGGTAGTTCACTTAACCCTGTTTGCCTCAGTTTCCTCATCTGTAAAATGAGCTAGAGAAGCAAATGGCAAAAACCACTCTAATATTTGCCAAGAAAACCCCAAATGGACTCACAGACAGACATGACTGAATCAACTCAACAACAACAACAGCAATCATAAATTGGGGTGTAGCTGAACAAGTTGCCGGCATATGATTGTGATGCAGTACTATGTGCTATAAGAAATGACAAAGTTGATGGTTTCAGAAAAAACATGGCAAGACCATTATAAATTGAGACATAGTGAAGTAAAGAGAACTGAATCATTGTCCTCAGTAATAGGAATATTGTAACATGATCAACTGTGAAGACTTAGCTACTCCGGTCAGTGTAATGATCCAAGAAAAGGACTCATAATGAAAAAATGCTATTACCTCCTGAGAGAAAATTGATGAACTCTGAGTATGATATAGTGTACATTGTTCTCACTTTATTTTTCTGGCATTCCTTTTTTTGGGGGAAGGTGTTCCTTTTTGTACAATATGGCTAAAATAGAAATGTTTGCTATGATTTCGCATGTATAATTGATGTCATATTGCTTGCTTTTCAGTGGGTTGTGGAGGGGTGGGCTAGAGGAAGAGAATTTGGAACTCAAAATTTTTTTTAATTAAAGAATTAAAAAGAAATGTTTTTTTAAAAAGAAATAATGAAAGCAATGGATCCAGAAAAACTTTGAAAGACATGTATAACTGATGAAGAGTGAAATGAGCAAAACCAAGAGAAAAACTATAAAATAACAAGATAATAAATATAAACGACCTTGAAATTTTAAGGACTCAAGATCATCAAAGTTACCAATCAACATTCCAGAGAACTGACAATGAACTATGCTACCCACCTCCTGATTAGAGAGGTGATGAACTCAAGATGCAGAATGAGACATACATTTTTGGAAATGACAAAATTTGTTTATCTTGATGATACAAAACCAAAACAAAACAATTCTTTTTTCAACTGGGAATACGTGGGAGAGAGAAAATAATGCAGGCGCATTCTTCAGCCAGCTTGTCTGGGCTCCTGGGGTGAAGGAAGCAACTGGTTCCTCTTGGAAAGGAGGAAAGAATGTAGCATGATCATCTTTTATTCTTGTTAGAGAATAGCAGCCAAGGAAATTGAGGTCTAAACAAGGTTGAAGTCTGGGGAATATTGGTGTTTGAAAGCGCTGTGGGCTTTGTGGGATTGGGTAGTTGGGGGAGTTTTTTGTTTGCTTTTGTTTCTTGTCTTCTTTTTTTTTTTGCAGGGCAATTGAGGGTTAAGTGACTTGCCCAGGGTCACACGGCTAGTAAGTGTCAAGTGTCTGAGGCTGAGGTTGAATTCAGGTCTCCTGAAATCCAGAGCTGGTGTTTTAGGTGCACTGTGCCACCTAGCTGCCGCCTGGTGTGGGGATTCTTAATTCTGTCTGGGTAATTTGGCTACTGTATATTGCAACGTTATTCATTCATTTTCTTTATATTTTCAGTTTTGCTGGCATTTAATTAGTTATAATAGTATATAAGTAAACTGAGGCTGTCCCTGTTCCCTTTTAGGATGCATATTACAAAAGAATATTAGGAGAGGGGAAGCCAGGTGGCGCAGTGGATAAAGCACCAGCCCTGGATTCAGGAGGACCTGAGTTCAAATCCGGCCTCAGACATTTGATACTTACTAGCTGTGTGACCTGGGCAAGTCACTTAACCCTCATTGCCCTGCCCCCCCCAAGAAAATTAGGAAAATATCTTTGTCTAAAGTCTTTGGTCTCCCTGAATGAGAAATCTTTATCAGTCTTTCTTTAGCTGTCAATTCTGAAACAATACCCTGTACTGAATCCCTTTCCCCCTTACCAGTGACCTAGCCACTTCTGAGTGGAAACTAGTTAAAGGTTTAAAGAGGAGAGGGCGAAAGTCCAATAATGTGGTCCATTGCACACATTTTTAGACTTTTTGCTATGTCTTGATCAGTTTGGCCAATTTCCTTTTCTTTAAAAAATATTATTTGTTTATGGAGTGGCTCTCTTGGAAGTGAGAGTGGGAAAAATTTTGGTAATGTAAAAAAATTATATCAATAATTTTTTTAAGTTTAAGAAGGAATTCCAATGGATTAATGTGGCAAACAGATTTAAAGAGGGACTAACCTTCATCTAATTAAGAGGCAGGTAGGATGGTACGGTGGATTAAAGGACAGTCAGGAAAACTGAGTTCAGATATGGCCTCATACACTAGCTTGTGTGATCCTGGGCAAATCATTTAAAATTTGCTTGTCTTAGTTTTCTCATCTGTAAATGACAAATAATAAAATTATTATCCTCTTAGGGGTTGTTGTGAGGATCAAATGAGATAATAATTGTAGAGCATTACTACAGTGCCTAGAACATGGTACGGGCTATATAAATGTTAACTATTATTGATTAAGATAAATTATTAATTACCTATCTCCAACCTTAACTTGATTGAATAGTTTAGGAAAACAATTTTCTACTAGGTATCTAGGAACATTTTAAGTGACTACTAATGAATCTGATGAATCAGACTGCTTCCTGAATCTTGTTAATATGTTTTCTCTTATTTGTAAAAATTCTGCCTTTATTTGTGAATACTTTAAATTGTAAGGGAAAAGTGGCTTGTGTCAAAGAAAGATTTTCTAAGGCAGGACTTTCCCTTTCTCTAAGGCAAAAATCCTTAGAATGACTTAATTAATAAAAGTGTCTGACTTGTGCAGTATACTGAATTTTTTTCAAATGTAGTGATTAAGCATTTTATTTCCTCTGTAATTACTGTGAATTCACCATGTTCTTTTTTATTTAGGTAATCTACTTTTCTATTTTCTAAAATCAAATCTGCTATTGGTTTATCAATTTTGTTCATATTTTTGAAAATTCAGCTATTTTTGTCAATTACCTTGTTATTTGATTTTATTGTATATTTACTTCATTAATTCAAATTTTTATATTTTTAAAATATATGTTTCCAGAGATATAAATTTTCTTCTAATGACTATTTTATCTGCATTCCACACATAAGGGCTTCTGGGCTATCCCCCCAAATTACACTCTCAAGATGGCTCTTCTGGGAGACAATAACCTTAAAAGGTTAAGGTACTCTGTTAATCCATACTCCTAAAATTCAAATTCCCTTTGGAGGCCAGGAAAATATTGGCAACAGTGATAGTGATAGAGAATAGGGAATGGACCTATACTTTCCTTGTAAAGGGAAATCTTATATGAGGAAATCCCCTTTGTCAATGCTAGTCCCCACCTCCTCTACAATTTATAGTTTTAAAGTTGCTTGGGACACTGGAGGGTTAAGTGATTTCCCCCCTTCCCAATCCCTCCCCTCTTCCCTACACCCCACTTGAACCTAGGTTTTATTGATTCTTCAGAATCATAGAATCAAAGAATTTGAGAACCCAGAGGCAACCTAGTCAAACTCATACCCAAAAAGAATTCTGATTTCTACATACTTGACAAGTGGTCATCCAGATTCTGCTTGAAGACCTTCAAGGAGGTTGGAACCACCACCTTCTAATTGTAAGGAAGATTTTTCTGACATCAAGCCTAAATTTACAACCCTTCTGTAACTTCTACACATTGTTCCTGGTTCTGCCCTTTGGAACCAAACAGAACATAACTAATCCTCCTCCACATGACAATTCTCCAAATACTTGAAGGCAGTTTTCCTGCCCCTCCTCCAGCCCATAGACCTCTTTCTCTTCTCTAGCCTACACATCCTCATCTTCTAGGCACTATGCCCCGCCACCTCTGATCTGATCACAAGATCCTAGATTTATCTAGTTGTGTTGTTCCGTTGTTTCAGTCATATCCAACTCTTCATGGAACCCATTTAGGATTTTCTTGACAAAGATACTGGAGTGGTTTGCATTTGCTCTCCAATTCAGTTTACAGATGAAGAAACTGAGGCAAACAGATTAAGTAGCTTGCCCCGGGGGCTCACACAGCCAATAAGTGTCTGAGGTAGGATCTGAACTCATGAAGATGAGCTCTTTCTGACTTCATGCACAGTACTATCTCTACTGTCACCTAGCTGCCAGATTTATCTAGAGTGACCATAAAACTAATCTATTCTAACCCTCCCATTTTACATTTGAAGAAATTAAAACCTAGGGAGGTTAAGTAATGAGCAGAAAGTTATTTACTTAGTAAGTGGCAAAGTTAGAATTCAAATCTAGGGTAAAGTGTGGTAAGTGTAAATCCAACATTCATTTATAGAAGTTAGAGTTGGAAGACTCTTTTTTTTTTTTTTTTTTTGCGGGGGCAATGGGGGTTAAGTGACTCGCCCAGGGTCACACAGCTACTAAGTGTCAAGTGTCTGAGACCGGGATTTGAACTCAGGTCCTCCTGAATCAGGGCCAGTGCTTTATCCACTACGCCACCTAGCTGCCCCGGAAGACTCTTTAAAGATAATTTTTCTTGGGGCAGCTAGGTGGCACAGTGGATAAAGCACTGGCCCCTGGATTCAGGAGGACTGAGTTCAAATCAGGTCTCAGGACACTTGACACTTAGTAGCTGTGTGACCCTGGGCGAGTCACTTAACCCCATTTGCCCCACCAAAAAAAAAAAAAAAGATCATTTTCTTGGAGAAGAGTGAGATTGTAGGTCTCACTAAGTCCTTTTGATTCCTAGTCTAGCACCCTTTCCACTGCCCCTGGATTTGATATGATAGATTAATTTTCTAATGATTTTACTTTTGATAGTCAGTGGATCCATTACATTTTTGCTGATGTAAGCCCTCCCTTCACAAGCACAGATTGTAACCTTTCTTTCTTGTAACCACTCCTTCTTATCTTGTACAATTCTTACCCACAATCCTGTTTTATGACTTACTTGATAATGATACTCAAGATCACCAAACCAAGTTATCTCTGTGATTGAATTTATTAAATAATCTCATATGGTCTTAACATAATTATGATAACTACTTTGCAGGATGAAAAATGCTAAGCTGTGTTTTGTTCTACTTGTCAGATGTCCTTTTGTAACAAAATAATAATAAACACAGGGCACCAGTAATAGAATACCAAGTGCAGTGATTAGAACGCAAAGCCTTGAGTCAAGAAGACGCTGAGTTCAAACCTGGGTCTCAGACACGTACTAGTTATGTGACCCTGGGCAAGTCTCTTTACCCTGTTTGTTTCAATTCCTCATGTGTAAAATGAGCTGGAAAAGAAAACAGCAAGCCAGTATAGTATCTCTGCCATGTTAGCTGATGGGTGTCATAAATATGGGATACAACTGAAATGACTGAACAACATACAATGGTATTCTTACATATTCCATACTTCTTGGTCATTTGTGTGGCTATGAAAATGTGGAATCCAGGGAAAATCACAAGTAAAAGCCTAACTGCTGGGGGCAGCTAGGTGGCGCAGTGGATAGAGCACCGGCCCTGGAGTCAGGACGACCTGAGTTCAAATCCGGCCTCAGACACTTAACACTTACTAGCTGTGTGACCCTGGGCAAGTCACTTAACCCCAATTGCCTCACTAAAAAAAAAAAAAAAAAGCCTACCTGCCTACTTGCTTCTTGTGTTTTTAATCAAGGATACTCTTATAAGACAATTCCAAAAAGATGTTATAGGAGATAAAAATTTAATTTTATTAATCAATAAGTTTTGATTCTTTTATAGTCCCCCTTTCTTGGGCCATGACATCTGCAATGATTTCAATTCTTTGGAATCTTCTTTTCTTAGCAATATCTTTAAAAATCAATCCTTGAGTGCCTTTAAAATTGCATCCCTCCTAGCACAGGTCTATTTTGTTTATCTTTGGTTGAGACCAACCAGTCTTCCCCTGTGCATCTTCTTTTTTGTTTTTTGGGTTTTTTTGTGGGGCAATAAGGATTAAATGACTTGCCCAGGGTCACACAGCTAGT
Organism: Dromiciops gliroides; assembly: GCF_019393635.1. Taxonomy (NCBI): domain Eukaryota; kingdom Metazoa; phylum Chordata; class Mammalia; order Microbiotheria; family Microbiotheriidae; genus Dromiciops; species Dromiciops gliroides. The sequence goes on from NC_057865.1 coordinate 200,896,680, forward strand.
AACTGTCAAGTGTCTGAGGCCGGATTTGAACTCAAGTCCTCTTGAATCCAGGGTTGGTACTTTATCCACTGCGCCACCTAGCTGCCCTGCCCTGTGCATCTTCTAAAGTATCACTGATATTTCCTCAAACTTCCTTCTATAGCATTTTGGGTACAATGGTGGTAGAGTCCAAATTGCTATAAAAACCACTGTCAACCTATTACATTTTAAAATTTTTGTTGTCCCTGAAGTTTTCTCTCTCTGTTTTGGTCAATATTTTATCAGGTTTCTTTTTCCCTTCACTGCTTTTCACAGTTTTTGGAGGTGATGCTGCTTATAATTTCTTATAATCACAACTCATAATATTTTGTATGTAAATCTGTGATCTAAAACAAAGGTTATTCTTAGCTACCATGCCACTTAATTTGGAAAAGAGATGAGTACTTGCTGAATGAGGCTCAGGTCCATTTTGGCCATGTCACTGTGGTGGCTGGTTTTCTATGGCTAAATTCCCTAAGAAATGGTCCATCCATCAAAGTGTTTTTACTTTTATCCAGTTTCCATGTTTCAAAATTAAGATTTATTTAAGTAGATCAAGCCCAATGCTGTTGTAATTGGATACAAATACCTCCTCATCTATCCTTTCTTCTAGAGAGTTGAGAGTCTGATATATATGGATGATTCTGGGAGGAGGGGGGAAAATCCCATAATGATAGTCAACTATTTCCTGTGCTGGAGTAAATTTTATTTTTTATAATATTGTTTGATGCTAGTCACATTTCAACTCTCTTCATGGTATGTAAGCATGGGGCTTGTGAAAATTTCATAACTTAATAAACTTTTGATTTCTTTCATTTCTTAATCCTGAACCATATTCCCATTGTATGTTTCACCATTCTTCCTTGTGGTAAAGAAGTTACCATCATTAAAATAAATATTATTGACTTGGGATCATGAGAACACAGACTTAGGGTTGGAAGGTGCCTTGTAGATCATCTCCTCTAACCCCTTCGTTTTGCAACTGGGAAAACTGGAATTCAGAAAAGTTAAATAATTGGCCAAGGTTTCTTGGTAAAAAGCAGAAGCAGCCTGTAAAGCCAGTGTTCTATTGGAGGATCTTGTCAAGTTCTTTGTAGAATTTTTCTTGTTTTTTCTTCATTTTTATAACTAAGGTTAGCTCATTGACTATAATACTCTTCACGGTCACCTGTTTGCTTTTGAAAGAGTAAATAAAATGACCAAGTACCCTCATGAAATTATGTTTCTTGTTGCTTTGAGGTATAGAGTGAAAACATCCACTTACCCCTTTATTCATTTCACTGAGAACTTGTGAGATATCTTTACATTTAGTTTTTCATTATGGTTTATTATTTTACATATGGGTAATAAGTATTCATATGCTCATTAATCTATTAACTTGTTTATTAAACATGGATTTCATATTTATGACATTACCAGTTAAATTAACTTTCAGATAATATAAAAAATATTTAATTCTTCTGTTCTTTCTGATCATCTACTATTTCCATTTTTTGCAAGTCACCATAACCAAAGAATTCATCATTTAATTAGTGGCTAACATAATGGTGATGAGAATCTTTATACTTGTACTTCTTGTATTCAGACAGTGGTAGCTGTTGTCAAGGCTTTGAAGATCTTCCAGCTGTCAGAGCTTGGGATCTCCTTATATAGCCTTTTATAATCTGGCATCATCTTCATGTGATAATGAGACATCAGAATATACCTTTTGTAGAGAACCCACAATCTACACTACCTAGATTCCTTTAATACCGGTACAATTAGTCTCTCTTCTGTTCCAAGAGGAATTGTACAAAATGCCTCTTTTGCCTATGGGCCTCACGATGCTAGTTCTCTATTATTCTGATACTTTGAAGTGGCAGGAAGTACTACTTGAAGTTTCTCAAGGACATTTTTTATATGCTAACTTTTCTATTCTTTCCAAACTTCCACTATTGCCAATGTATTCTCAATCGCCTCTCTGTTTTCTAAAGTAATATTCCCTTCGGGTTCTTTACTATTATCCCATTTTGCTAATTAAAGACCTAAACAGAGTCTGTTTTCCACAATCCTATTTATTGACCCATCTACCAATAGGAAACAGAATACTTATAACTAAAACCAGTCTAACATATCGTAAACAATGTTGCTGTTTTCAAAAAGGTTTCCCACAGCTTTTGGAATTACAGAATGATGGAAACAAGGATTATCAATGATAACTAGTGGTTGTGGGTAGTTTGAATTGATGGCTTTGAAAACCAGCAAGGAATGACTGCTAGTTTGGAATAGTAAGAAGAGCATTAAATTTGGATTCAAAAGACTTGTGGTATCTTGGCCAGTCACTTCACCTTTAAGGGTCTCAGTTTCCACACTTGTAAGATGAGAGAGGTAGACTAGATGATTGCTAAGACCCTTTCTGGAGCTAAATTATGTGGGCTTATTTCACAAGCTTCCCCTTCATATACTCTATATTGTAGGAGAAACTAGACTATTCCCAATTTCCCTGCCCCTCACCCCTTTCTATATCTTTGGTCATGTATCCTTTTTACATGGAATGTACTTAGCCCTTATCTCCTCCTCTTTCCACCCATATCTCTGACTATTGAAATCCTTTCCATATTTCAAGGCTCATCTCAATGAAGCCTTCCCTGATTTTGGATCTAATTGTGTGATCCTAAGGAATGTAAAATGAAGTTTTAGAATGACAGTTGGACATTTTACACCTTATACTAAAATAAGGTCAAATGGATACATGATTTAGACAATAGAGGTGAGACCATAGGTAAATTAGGAGAGAAAGGAATAGTCTACCTATCAGATCTTTGGAAGGGAAAACAGTTTATGACCAAACAAGAGATAGAGAATATTATAAAATGCAAAATGGATGATTTTGATTATATTAAATTTTTAAAAGTTTGTACAAACAGAAGCAATGCATCCAAAATTAGAAGGGAGGCAGAAAGCTGGGAAACAATTTTTATGACCAGTACTTCTGATAAAGGCCTCATTTCTAAAATATATAGGGAACTAGGGGGCAGCTAGGTGGCGCAGTGGATAGAGCACTGGCCCTGGAGTCAGGAGTACCTGAGTTCAAATCCAGCCTCAGACACTTAACACTTACTTGCTGTGTGACCCTGGACAAGTCACTTAACCCCAACTGCCTCACTAAAAAAATAAAATAAAATAAATATATAGGGAACTAAATCAAATCTATAAGAATCCAAGTCATTCCCCAATTGAGAAATGGTCAAAGGATATGAACAGGCAGTTTTCTGATGAAGAAACCAAAGCTATCTATTCCCATATGAAAAAATGCTCTAAATCTCTAATGATTAGAGAGATGCAAACTAAAAAAACTCTGAGGTACCACCTGACACCTATCAGATTGGCTAAAATTACAAAAAAGGAAAATAATAAATGTTGGAGAAGCTGTGGAAAAAATGAAATACTAATGCATTGTTGGTGGAGCTGTGAACTGATCCAACCATTCTGGAGAGCAATTTGGAATTATGCCCAAAGGGTGATAAAGCTGTGCATACCCTTTGACTCAGCAATACCACTTTTGGGTCTTTTTCCCAAAGAGATCATGGAAAGGGGAGAGGGACCCACATGTACAAAAATATTTATAGTTGCTCTGTACGTGGTGGCAAGGAATTGGAAGTTATGGGGATGCCCATCAATTGGGGAATGGCTGGACAAGTTGTGGTATATGAATACAATGGAATACTATTGTGCTGTAAGAAATGATGAGCAGGAGGAGTTCAGAGAAACCTGGAGGGTCTTGCGTGGGCTGATGATGAGTGAGGTGAGTAGAACCAGAAGAACATTGTACACAGTATCATCAACATTGTGTGTTGATCTACTGTGATGGACTATATTCTTCTCACCAATGAAATGGTACAGAAGAGTTCCAGGGAACTCAGGATAGAAGAGGATCTCCAAATCCAGGAAAAAAAAAAAAGAACTGTGGAGTATAGATGCTGAATGAACCATACTATTTCTTTTGTTTTTGGTGCTGTTGTTTTTCTATTTTGAGGTTTTTCGTCATTGCTCTGATTTTTCTCTTATAACATGACTAATGCAGAAATATGTTTAATGTTATTATGTGTGTGTATATATATATATATACATATATATACATATATATATATATATATATATATATATATATATATATATATATATATATATATATATATAAAACCTATATCAGATTACCTACTGTCTAGGGGAGGGGAAAAGGGAGGGGAGGGAGGGAGAAAAATCTGAAATTGGAAATTGGAAAGCTTGTATAAACAAAAGTTGAGAACTATCTTTACATGTAATGGGAAAAAAATAAAATACTTTATTAATTAAAAAAAAAGAATGACAGTTGGAAGTGGGAAGTTGGGAAAGGGTAGATAAAGATAATAGTTTAGAATAACAGTTGGGATTAGGTGGTTAGAAATGCAAGTATAGGGGCAGCTAGGTGGCGCAGTGGATAGAGCACTGATCCTGGATTCAGGAGGACCTGAGTTCAAATCCAGCCTTAGACACAACACTTACTAGCTGTGTGACCCTGGGCAAGTCACTTAACCCTCATTGCCCTGCAAAACAAAACAAAACAAAACAAAAGAAATGCAAGTATATCTGAAGAAAGGGAACTGCCAACAGTTATATTGGGGAGGATACATGTAGAAAACACACATGCACAAGGCATCAATGTATAATTTACTTATTAGCTCAATATATAGACATCAAAGACACAAAGAGAAACTACCCAATATCATTAACTGGTTTTGTGAAAGTATGATACTAGGACAAATTACTTTATAACAGTAAGTAGGTATTGAAGAATTATAGATTTTAGAGCCAGAAGAGACCTTTGAAGTCTAATCTAACCCTCTAATTTGCAAATGAAAGCCCAGAGAAGTGACTTGCCTAAAGTCACATAGTAGCAGGGCTAGGAATGGAATACAGGTACAAGAGCTCCAAATCTAGTGTTCTTTCCACTATATTACCTTTTTTATTGAAATCACCGGGGCAGCTAGGTGGCGCAGTGGATAGAGCACCGGCCCTGGATTCAGGAGGACCTGAGTTCAAATCCGGCCTCAGACACTTAACACTTAACTAGCTGTGTGACCCTAGGCAAGTCACTTAACCCCAATTGCCTCACCAAAAAAAATAAATAAAATAAAGAAATCATCGATTTATAAGGTAACCATTACAGAGGGTTATCACTGACTGTAGCAAAATGGTATCAATCAAGACAATGTTATGTGGAGTATATTACAAGTATTTTCCTCTAAGTATCAGGGTGCATATGGGGGAAAACATATGTATTTTTATTTGATATATCATATAATGTATCTTGAACCTAAAATGACAAGGATTGGGCTGAGATAAGATTGGGTTATGAATAATAACATGATAATTAAGGTCTTCAAAGTATTTCCATCATTACATGATTTAATCCTCAAAATTATAAAGAAAATTTGCATGTTATTCCCATTTTACAAATGAGGAAAATGGCCCAAGGAAGTAAAGTGACCCATCCATGATCACCCAGATGGTAAATTGCAGAGCTGGGATTTGAAACTCAGGTATTTTGACTGCCAATCTAGTAGCATTTCATGATGATTTTAGGCATGAATGTTGTGTGGAAATTTATTTTGATTTGGGGACCCTACCTTTGGGCTGAGATTAGAAAGCCTTAGGCCCTCAGGGTCTCTTCTGTGTGGGAGGTGGCTGGTGCCCCTCTCCTTCTGCTTCAGCTGAGCCAAAAAAGCCCCTTGGGCTGTACAAGATGCTAAGTCAGACAACTGGGGGGAGGGAGCGCTAGCTCCCTCCCTCCACTCTGAGCAGAGCTATCTGAGGAGATCCTGGGCTTGTCCAGGGGCCGGGCTCTGGCATAGCCTGTGCTGAGGCACGGGATGCTTGAGCATCCCCCTGGCCCCAGCCACAGCCCTGACTGGCGGATTAGCTTGGTGTTTGGGTGCAAAAAGCCCTGATATTTGAGTGGGGAAAAAAAGATATATATAAGACCTGAGAGTTAGGGACTCAGGGAGGCTGAGAAGAGGACTGTAGGCTGGCTGACAAGAGGAGGAGGCCGGCAGACAAGACTCAGAGTGGGGAAGGACAAGATAGACTGGGCGGACAAAAAAAAAGTTCCAGGGGCAGCAGGTGGAAGAACCAGAATAGGAAATGGAATGGGAAACAAAAAAGAAAAGAAACAAAAAAATCCCCAAAACCCCACATATATTGATAAAATACTAATTTCTACTTTAAAAACAAAGTGGGACTCAAATTGCAGCAAGGTGTTATATTCACAAACTTGGATATGATTTCAGGATCCTTGTTACCAAAGTAACTGTTACTAAGATCTTCTCATATAAATCTGTGTGTGTGTGTGTGTGTGTGTGTGTGTGTGTTTGGGTTTTGTTTGTTGAATGTAATCTCATCCAAAGATGGTCTTAGGTCTTATTCATACCTGTGGCCCATCTTGTGGCCTGCTCCAGCTTATTTTCAGCTGCTTGTCAATGAAGGTGCTAATAGTACTCAGTAGCATCTCTCCTGTTATTCTGAGAACTTATATGTTTACTTTTGTTTCGTTTGTTTTGGGTGAGGCAATTGGGGTTAAGTGAATTTGCCCAGGGTCACACAGCTGTAAGGTTGTCAAGTGTTTGAGGGCCGGATTTGAACTCAGGTCCTCCTGACTCCAGGGCCAGTGCTCTATCCACTACAACCACCTAGCTGCCCCTATATGTTTACTTTTGCAAGAAAAAACTAACAGGCTCTAGGAAACTGAGGGACAACCCGGTGTGAACAGTATTCAAACACATGGCCGAATTGCTTCACATATACCCTAGTTTATTGATCTATGCTGATCCACATAAGACTTTTCCCCCTGCTATATATGTGCCAGTTTGGAAAGCATGGAAGCTTTCCTTTTAACCAAGAGGGGGTGGTCATCACCAGAAAGTAGCTGAAGTGACTACTCTTGTTCCCCATACACATGATGGAGTTCTTTAAAGTGAGGCTGTCACTGAAAAGTTCAAAGAATGTGTATGGAGTGGTTTGGTAGTGAGTTTCAAGTATGGACTAACAACAATTCACTGATATATTTAGACTAATACCTTTTCCTTTTTTTTTTTTTGCTGAGGCAATTGGGGTTAAGTGACTTGCCCAGGGTCACACAACTAGTAAGTGTAAGTGTCTGAGGCCAGATTTGAACTCAGGTCCTCCTGAATCCAGGGTTGGTGCTTTATCCACTGTGCCACCTAGCTGCCCCTATTTAGACTAATACCAACTTAGATGTTACTTGCCAGAGATGAGTAGCAATACTTCAACTTCAATATCCACCCACTGGCCAGGGAAGATCAATATGTTTGCAGATTTCTTGTTCTTAAAGCTTTGGGATACCAAAGTTATGGTGATAACTAAAAAAGAAGTAAGAATTATATGTAACACTAAGACAGCTTTTCTATAAGCAAATGACAGAATTGAGAGAGTTTGAGGCTTCTACCAGCCAGAATGCCAGAGCATATGCAAATCACTCTTCAGTGAACCAAAATTTTTGCATCTGTTGTCTGTGAATAAGTGGCAGCAAGAACAGATGGCTGGGGGCAGCTAGATGGTGCAGTGGATAAAGCACCGGCCCTGGAATCAGGAGGACCTGAGTTCAAATCCAGCCTCAGACACTTGACACTTACTAGCTGTGTCACCCTGGGTAAGTGACTTAACCCCAATTGCCTCACCAAAAAAACCAAAACCAAAAACAAAAAAACAGACGGCTGATAAGGAGCTGCAAGAAGTAATGCGAAACAAGAAGTAAACTCTGAGGTACCACCTCACACCTACCAGATTGGCTAATATAACAGAAAAGGAAAATAAATGTTGGAGAAAATGTAGGAAAATTGGGACATTAATGCACTGTTGGTGCAGTTGTGAACTGACCCAACCATTCTGGAGAACAATATTGAACTATTCCCAAAGGGAAATCAAACTGTGCATACCCTTTGACCCAACAATACCACTACTAGGTCTATATCCCAAAGAGATCATAAAAAAAGGGAAAGGACCGACACGTATGAAAATATTTATAGCAGCTCTTTTAGTGCTGGCAAAGAACTGGAAACTAAAGAGGTGCCCATCAGTTGGAGAACAGCTAAACAACTTGTGGCATATGAATGTAATGGAATACTATTGTGCTATAAGAAATGATGAGCAGGAAGATTTCAGAAAAACCTGAAAAAACTTACAAGAACTGATGCTGAGTGAAGTGAACAGAACCAGAAAGTTGTACACAGTAACAGCAACATTGTGATCAACCATTATAGCCTCAGCTCTTCTCAACAATATAATGATCCAAGGTAATTTCAAAGGACTTATGATGGAAAATGCTATCCAAATCCAGAGAAAGAATAAAGAGTCTGAATACAGATAAAAACATATTATTTTCACTTTTTGGGTGGTTTTCCCCTTTTATTCTTTTTCTTCTTTCAAATGTGGAAATATGTTTAACATAATTGCACATGTATAACCTATATCAGATTGATTGCCATCTTGGGGAGGGGAGGGAGAGAGAAAAAATTTGAACTCAGAACTTTTAAAAAAGGAATGTTGAAAACTAACTATACATGTAATTGGAAAAAAATAAAAAATTATTTACAAAAAATAAATATTAAAAATTGTCTTTAAATATAATTGGAAAAATAAAATACTATTTAAAAAGGAAAAAAACTCCAAGAAGTCAGTGATGTAAAAGGACCCAAATTCTAGTACCTTGAAGACACCTTACCTGCTGAGACAATGGCAGAAATTGGACAATACAAAACTGTGCTAAATTATTCACTGATTTCCTGATACCATGAACAGCTGATGCTACTTACTGCATAATCACTCTATGGTAATTAAAGCTTTATATGATGACTTTGAATAAATTGGTCAAAAGAGAATCCTGGGGGGGCAGCTAGGTGGCACAGTGGATAAAGCACCGGCCCTGGATTCAGGAGGACCTGAGTTCAAATCTGGCCTCAGATATGTGACACTTACTAGCTGTGTGACCCTGGGCAAGTCACTTAACCCAATTACCTCACCAAAAAAAAAAAATTAAAAAAAAAAAAAAGAATGAAGGACAGGGACATAACTGGTTTAGGCGTGCACGGCCTTTCCCCTGCAGTGAGCCCCGACTTTTCACTCTCCTTCTGCTAGCGCTCAGTAGGGGCTATGGCTGATCCTCGTGTAAGGCAGATCAAGATCAAAACAGGCGTTGTGAAGGGATTGGCGGAAGAAAAAATTATGTATTAAAAAAGAAGCAAAACAACAAGAAGAAAAGGTTGAAAAAATGAAAGCTGAAGATGGTGAAAACTATGCCATTAAGAAGCAGTCAGGGGCAGCTAGATGGCGCAGTGGATAGAGCACCAGCCCTGGAGTCAGGAGGACCTGAGTTCAAATCCAGCCTCAGACACTTAACACTTACTAGCTGTGTGACCTTGGGCAAGTCACTTAACCCCAATTGCCTTACTTAAAAATAAATAAATAAATAAATACTGCATTGCTCAATTGGGGCAGCTGGGTGGCGCAGTGGATGGAGAACCGGCCCTGGAGTCAGGAGTGCCTGAGTTCAAGTCCGGCCTCAGACACTTAACACTTACTAGCTGTGTGACCCTGGGCAGGTCGCTTGGCCCCAATTGCCTCACTAAAAAAAAAAAGAAGCAGTCAGAAATTTTCTAAGAATCTCGAAGGATGATTCCAGATTGCCAGCGCAGATTGGAAGCTGCACGATCTGATCTTCTACAGTTGTTGGAAAATGAAAAAGACTTGGAAGAATCTGAAGAATTTAAAGAAGCACGTTCAGTTCTGGATTTAGTGAAGTTAGAAGCTTAAAATGTTTCTCAATACTGAATGATTTTTTTTTTCATTAAACACTGGGGTCCATTCCACATTTTATCATGGTTGGCCGCTGCTGTGTGTTCTAATAGTGTGAGAATGTGATTCATTTTTCTTTATGTAGTTGCATCTCTTTGCCTCTTCTTAACTTAAAAAATGTACCAAATAAATGGGTTGGTCTGATACAAAAAAAAAAAGAAAGAATGAAGGACAAACAATACAACAACCACCCACTTTGAGTAACAGATCCAGGATGAACTGAAGAGGAAACATGCCCAAAGTGGTATTCCAGAGTGAGGCTTCATGAGGTGTAATCAAGAGAGGAACAAGCTTTGCAGCTCAGACCCCAGGAGCAGAGAGGGGTCTCAGTTTCAGGTTCTACCTCAGTTTTAAGCCTGTAGAAAGATAACCAAAGCAGGAATTTGGGACCTATAAGAAACCTGCAGTTCAGAACCAACAGAGCTTAAAGCTTTGCTGATAGTTACTGAGTCTAGCAGTAATCTATTATTGCTTAGACCCAAACCCAGGTCAGGAATTTGCAGGGCTTAGGTTAGGAGGGCATCAATCAGACTTTGCCCTGGATTAGATCACTTTGGGAGTACTGAAAGCTTGTAGGTTCCTAGTATGAGCTTTCCTTGACATCCTAGAATAACACAATATTTAATAAACCAAAAAAGCAGCAACAGGATCAACCCAGACCTTACCTCTAGAAGTGTGGCATAGCTGAGAGGTAGACAGGAAGAATGATCAAACAAACAACAAATATCCCACCATAAAAAGATAATATGGTGACAGGAATACTCAAGACACAAACCCAAAAGAAGAGAATGATTCCAAACATCTACAAACAAAACTTCTAAGAAAAATGCAATTAGTGTTTGCTTTTTCTTTTTTCTCAATTGGGAGGAGGGAGGTTGAAAAAGGAAGGGAGGGAGAGAAGGCAGATTTTTGCTGATTAATATATATATATGTGTGTATATATATATATATATAATGATATGTTCTTGAGGGTTTGATTAATGGCAATCACTAATCAATCAGTGGACCTGATCACCCCCAGGTTATATGAAAAAAATGATTGACTTTTAGAGCTCAAGTCCAGACTGTGAACCCCAGTTATAGATTATTCTCTCTCAACTCTTTTTCATCAGGGCCCTTTAGAATAATACCAGGCATATTGTCAAGGAAAAAGTCAGGATTTTCAAAATATTTTGCAAGATGCCTAAGATTTCCATAGCTTCTCGGCCCTTAGCCCTCCATAGCCCTGTCCTTTACTGCCATTCACTCATTAGGGGATACATAACTATTGGTTTGAAGCTAAGAGTGTCCTTGATCACACTGCCCAGCAGGTGGTTGTGGGATGAGAGTTTCTAATCCCATGGCCAGAATTGCTGCCAAGAATGTAGCAAGGGAAGATAAACTTCTGATATGCTTAGTTAGAATCTGAACACATTCTCTGAAAAATATTATACATGATGGTTAGATTCTACACTATTATGAGAACTCCATTTTGGGTACAAGTTTATATCTATATCTATATCATTTATTTAGAATATTATTTCTCCCCAAATTACATGTAAAAACATTGTCCATTTTTAAAACTTTGTGTTCCAAATTTTCTTCCTCCCTCCCCCATCCCCCACCCCCTGCCCCTTAAGAATGCAAGCAATTTGGGGCAGCTAGGTGGTGCAGTGGATAGAGCACCGGCCCTGGAGTCAGGAGGACCTGAGTTCAAAGCTGGCCTCAGACACTTAACACTTACTAGCTGTGTGACCCTGGGCAAGTCACTTAAGCCCAATTGCCTCAGTTAAAAAAAAAAAAAAGAATGCAAGCAATTCAATACAAGTTAAACTTGTGTAGTCATGCAAAACATTTCTACATTAGTCCAGTTGTGAAAGAAAACTGATTAAAAAAAAAACCTTAAGTAAATGAAACTAAAAAAAAATGCTTCAATATGTACTCAGACACTGTTATGGGAATGCAGTGGGACCCCAAGAAACCTAAAGATCCCAATCCCCATGACCTAGGGAAAAGCAGCTCTCTCTCCCACCTCAGGTATGAGGTAAGGCAGGACATGACCCCAGTATGCTAATAAACCATACTAAGGTCTGCGAGAGGATATGCAGGATATGGTTGGATGCTGCATATCCTACTGATACCCTGCTACCAAAGATACCCTCTTAGTTATCTGTCCCCAGTCTTTGCATTTCCCCCTACCTTGTAATTCCCTTCCCCTTCTTTGTTTTGTAAAGATACAAAAGCCCAGTCTTTTATTCCAGTGGGACAGTCACCAAGGTGATCTGTTCCCCGGCCATATATTCCTTTCCTAATAAATCTCTTTTTATTTTACAAGATTTGTGATGAGCCTCCAATTCCTTGGGTGAGCTAGCCCCCTGATCCAGGCCTCAAGTTCCCCCAAACAACACCATCAGTTCTTTCTCTGGAGATGGATTTCATTTTCATAAGTCCTTCAGAATTGTCTTAGATCATTGCATTGCTGAGAATAGCCAAGTCATTAACAGTTGATCATGTTATAATATTAGTTACTTTGTATACAGTACATCTCACTTCGCATCAGCTCATGTAAATCTTTACAGGTTTTTCTGAGAGCATCCTGCTCATCATTTCTTATAGCACAATAGTGTTCCATCACAATCTCATCTCACAATTTGTTCAGCCATTCCCCAATTGATGGGCATCTCCTCACTTTCAAATTCTTTGCACCAGAAAAGGGCTGCAAAAGTATTTTTTGTACATATAAGTTCTTTAACTTTTTGTTTTTTATCTCTTTTTGGGCACTGACCTAATAGTGGTATTACTAGATCAAAAAGTTTTATAGCCCTTTGGCCATAATTCCAAATTGCTCTACAGAATGTTTGAATCTGTTTACACCTCCACCAACACTGCATTCCTCTCTCATCCCTTAATTTTATTTATTTTTTAAAAGATAGCATCCCTTCATATTCAACTCACACCTATGCCCTCTGTCTAAATATACTCCAGCCACCTGTCCTAATAATGAGAAAGTTCTTAAGAGTTACAATGATCATATTTCCATGTAGAAATAAAAAGTTTAACCTTTTAATATCCCTTATGATTTCTTTTTCCTGTTTACGTTTTTATTCTTCTCTAGAGTCTTGTATTTGAAAGTAAAATTTTCTATTCAACTCAGGTCTTTTCATCAAGAATGCCTGAAATCTTAATCCTCATTGCCCCGAAAAATCAATCAATCAATAAACAAATGAATGAATGAGTGAATCAATCAATAAATGAATAAAGAAATAAAGGAATAAAATAAAGAATGCCTGAAAGTCCTCTCTTTCATTGAATTCCCATTTTTCCCTTGAAGGATTATACTCGGTTTTGCTGGGCTTGGGTACAAGTTTAATATGGTTTTGTAGTCTAGTCTGAATGAATGAAAACATTAAGCACTTGTGTGCAAAGCACTATGCTAAGCTCTGTGGATAAAAAAAAAATCAGAGAAAGTCTGTGCTATCAAGAAGCTCATATTTAAAATGGGGAAGATAGCACAAATAGGAGGGCTTTAGCTTCAAGTAAGAAGGAAAGGTCCTGTGATCCTTAAGGTATAGCAGCAAAGCATATGGTAATGCTTATTCTTTAATGTTGATTTTACTGATGAAAAGATATGCTTATGGTTTTGAACCATTCAACAATCCCAAGGTCTTTGTTAATGAGAACTTTCTTTTCTGGGTTTTCAAAAGCTGTGGTTGTTTAGTAAGCAAGTACTTTAGTACTAGCAGAAGCAATTGCCAAGTCAATTCTCCATAGCAATTTCTTCCTAGGATGATGTCTTTAGAGTTTGATGTAGAAAGAAGACGTGCCCTTGGAGTATACTGCCATTCCCAGAGCTCTTGGACTTACTTGATCCTGTTGGTGTTGGTTGGTCAGTGGTTGTTGGTAGGAAGGAAGATGGGCCCCTTCTCCAAAGGAATTGCTCCTCTCCTGTGGGAGAACAGGGTGGAATCAGGGCTAGTTGTCTATGGGTTACTACAATTACTTAAACTTTGGGGTTTAGGATCTTGGGTTCTGTCCATTGGAGTCTGAGGTGAAATGAAAGCCAAGGTGATAAAAATGGTTTGACTTTCCTAACACATGCTACCTCTTTCCTTTCCCACAGAGTGCCTTGCTGCTTCAGCTAACCTGGCTTACATGAGAATCTAACCATTATGTATAGGCATACCTCAGAGAAATTGCAGTTTCAGTTCCAGATCACTGCAATAAAGTGAGTCACATGAATTTTTTGGCTTCCCAGTGCATTTAAAAACTATGTTTACACTATACTGGTTTATTGTATAATAGTATTGCGTCTTTAAAATATAAATACTTTAATTAAAAAATATTTCATTGCTAAAGAAAATGCTATCACTTGAGCCTTCAGTGAGTCATACCCTTTGCTGATGGAGAGTCTTGCCTTGATATTGATGGCTACTGAATGATCAAGGTGGTGGTTGCTGAAGACTGAGGTGACTATGGCAATTTATTAAAATAAGACAATAATGAATTTTGTTGCATTTATTGACTTTCTTCCTTTCATAAAAATTTTCTCTGTAGCATGAGATGCATTTTACCCAAAGTAAACTAATACTGGTACTTTGGTTTTCTTCTTTCTTAAAAAATTATATTAGCTAATTATTTTTATTTTAAAAAGTTATCTACTTTTATGTATTAATTTAGGTCTTTTGGTCTTTAATTTTGTTAATTTTTCTTGATTTTCAGGACTTCTATTTTTGGTGTTTAATCAGTGTTTTTAATTTTTTGGTTTTCTATTTTTTAGTTGCATGCCTAATTAATCGATCTGCTCCTCTTTTTTTTTTCTCCTCTTTTATTTATGAAGGCCTTTTGTGATATAAATTTTGTGTTGCTTTATCTGCAACTCAAAATTTTTTCATATTTGTCTCAATGCTATTATCTTTAATAAAATGATTGTTTCTCTTATTTGTACTTTGACTCACCCATTTTTTAGGATTAAGTTTTGTTTCTAATTTATTTATTTATTTAGTGAGGCAACTGGGGTTAAGTGACTTGCCCAGGGTCACACAGCTACTAAGTGTTAAGTGTGAGGCCGGATTTGAACTCAAGTACTCCTGACTCCAGGTGCTCTATCTACTGCGCCACCTAGCTGCCCTCTAATTTATTTTTAATCTTTGCTTCAAAAACCCTTTATTGAATGTAATTTTATCACATTATGATTGGCAAAAGAGGCATTCAATATTTCTGTATTTGTGAGGCCTTTGTGCTTTAATAATGGCCATTTTTGGGGATAAAGAAATAGGTAGACTCTTATTCCCTTTAGTCTTCTACAGAGATCAATAATTTCTAACTTTTCTAAAAATCTATTTAGTTTCTTCATTTTTTTTGTTTACTTTTTATTTAGATTTATCTAGGTCAGGGGCGGCTAGGTGGCACAGTGGATAGAGCACCGACCCTGGAGTCAGGAGTACCTGAGTTCAAATCTGGCCTCAGACACTTAACACTTACTTAGCTGTGTGACCCTGGGCAAGTCACTTAACCCCAACTGCCTCACTAAAAAAACAAAACAAACAAAACAAAAAAAAGATTTATCTAGGTCTGAGAGGGGGTAAATTGACATCCCTCACTCTTAGCTTTACTGTCTATTTCTCCCTATAATTCATTTAACTTTAAGAGTTTAGATGCTTTGCCATTTGGTGCATATATGTTTAGTATTGATATTATTGTCTACGGTAAATTTAATACAATTCAGTTTCCCTATTTATCTCTTTTAATCAGGTCACTTTTTTTTTTTTTTGTGTGTGTGTGTGTGTGAGGCAATTGGGGTTAAGTGACTTGCCCAGGGTCACACAGCTAGTAAGTGTTAAGTGTCTGAGGC
Source organism: Dromiciops gliroides (assembly GCF_019393635.1). Lineage (NCBI taxonomy): Eukaryota > Metazoa > Chordata > Mammalia > Microbiotheria > Microbiotheriidae > Dromiciops > Dromiciops gliroides. Next base: position 200,912,416 of record NC_057865.1, read on the forward strand.
TGGATTTGAACTCAGGTACTCCTGACTCCAGGGCCAGGGCTCTATCCACTGCACCACCTAGCTGCCCCATCAGGTCACTTTTTGCTGTTACTTTGGTTGAGATCATGATTGCTACCTCTTTTTTACTTCAATGGAAGCATAATGGAATTTAATTTCTAATTCATTCCTCTTCTGTTTTATGGGTGAGTTCATCCCATTCACAGCTATGATTGTTATATATATACCATTTGAGCATTATTTACTTAAACTGTAACCAGTGATTGTCTCTTGTTCAGTCATGCCTAACTCTTCATGACCTCATATGGGGTTTTCTTGGTAAATATATTGACTTGGTTTGCTATTTCCTTCTCCAGATCATTTTACAGATGAGGAAAATGAGGTAAATAGGATTAGGTTACTTGATCAAGGTCACACAGCTAGTCAGCATCTGAAGCCAGATTTGAACTTAGGAAGATTAGTTTTCCTGATTCCAAGCCCAGTGCTCTATCTACTCTACTACCTAGTTGCCCTTGATCATTCTCTTACCCAGTACAAAACTGTTGTCATGATTGTGGGTTTTGTCTTAGAGTTTTCCTGCCCCATCTTTTTTAAAAAATAATAAACATTTTTATTTATAGTTTTGAATTCCAATTTTTATCCCCCCCCTTCCCTCCCTCTCCTCCCCCCTCCCTGAGGCAGTAAGCAATCAGATATGGGTTATACACGTGCAATTATGTAAAACATTACCATATTAGTCATTTTGTACAAGAAAACTTGAATAAAAGAAAAAAATGAAAGAAAAAAAGTGAAAAATAGCACGCTTCAGTCTGTATTCAATTAATATCAGTTCTTTCTTTGGAGGTGGATGGTATGTTTCATCAGTAGTCCTTTGGGATTGTCTTGGATCATTGTATTGTTGTGAATAGTTAAGTCATTCACAATTCATTGAATGATATTGCTGTCTCTATGCACAATGTTCTCTTGGTTCTGCTCACTTCACTATACATCAGTTAAGGCCTTTCTTAAACCATCCTGCTTGTCATTTCTTACAGCACAATGATAGTCTATCACCATCATATACCACAGCTTGTTTAGCCATTCCCCAATTGATGGGCATTGTGGGAAATAGAACTCCAATACTCAGTGTTGGTGATGTGTCAAAGGTTTATTTACTGTCATTCTCTTTGAGAACAGGCCATTCCCTAGTGGAATGGACAACAAAATGGAGGGTTGCAAGTCTTTTTATTGCTTAATGTGACTAGCCCCTCCCCTTCTTCCCCAATTACTCAAAGATTACAATCTGTGAGCCAAAAACTAGCACCAAAAACTAGCCAATCAGAATGCAGTATTCCTTAGCCAATGGGGGAGGCAACACAGGGACAACCCTTCAACTCCTCCCCTACATAGACACAGCTCAGGAGCAGATCTAATTGTGACCAGCCTAGAGTTTCCCTGAATCATGTGATTTTTGCTGGGGGGCAGGGGGGAGAGGGGGAGGAGAGGCAAACCTCTTCCAGACTAAGAGGAGCCCAACCCCCATTTCCTCTTAGGCATTCCTTTTGATTTCCAATTCTTAGCCAAAAAGAGCTGCTATAAGTTTTTTGTTTTTGTTTTTTTTGCACAAATAGGTCTTTTTCTCTTTTTGGGATATCTTTGGGATTGGAATGATTGGAATGATGCCATCTACTGGAGATTTACTATAGGAAAGCTCCACTATGAGAAGAATGCCTCAGAGGGCAAGGCCATGTGGCTTTTCCTTGGCGTCAGGAAGTGATGTTTGTTGGTTGGAGGAGAAAGGGGGAGCCGGGCGCTCTGCCTTTTTCTTTTTTCCTGAGGATGCTGGTGGAGAAGGGAGCTAGAAATGCGCTCTCCCTTTAATAGATAGGAATCTAGGCCTTTTCTTCTCTCTTTACCAAATTCTTATCCTCCTTAATAAATGCTTAAAAGTCTAACTCTTGCTAAAGCTTATAATTTATTGGCGACCACTCATTAGATATTTTAGACAGTTTAGCTAGAATTTTAGCTTTATCAGGATACAAACCTATCTTGCCCCATCTTTAAGAATTTGTTTTGCTTCTGACTAATTTTTCCCTTAACCTATCCTTCTTATATCACCCACTTTCCCCTTAATACCTTTTCTTTATGTTTTCCTGTTTGGTGAAAAATATTTGTCTCCATCTGTGTGTGTATATGTATTCTTTCCTCTGATCAATTCAGATGAGAATGAGATTTGTCACTAATTTTGCACCTACCCCTACCCCCAACTTTCTCCTTGTTGTATAGACTTCTCTACTTGTGCAATCCATTTATGTAGAATCCCCCCTCCCCATTTTTCCTCTTCCTTACCCGCTCTCCTAAGATATTGATTCCTCTTTTGTTCTTTTCAAATAATCATCAAAGCATAACAGAAATCACTCCTAGACCTTTAATAAGGATAGAGTTTAACATGCTAAGAGTTCTGAAGGGTTACATATATCATCTCTCCATAGGAGAATGTAAATAGTTTATCCTTGTTTAGTCCTTTATGACTGCTTGCTCATATTTACTTTTTATGCTTCTTTTAACCCCTGTATTTCTATGTCAGATTTTCTACTCAGGTGTGATCTTTTCATCAAGAATGCTGAGAAGTCCTCTATTTCATTAAAGATCCATTTTCTCCCTGTAGGACTATACTCAGTTTTGCTTGGTAAGTTATTCTTGGTTCTAAGCCTATGCTCTTTGCCTTCTAAAATATCATATTCCAACTCTATGCTTCTTTTTTTTTTTTTTTTTTGGTGAGGCAATTGGGGTTAAGTGACTTGCCCAGGGTCACACAGTCAGTAAGTGTTAAGTGTCTGAGGCCGGATTTGAACTCAGGTACTCCTGAATCCAGGGCCGGTGCTTTATCCACTGCGCCACCTAGATGCCCCAACTCTATGCTTCCTTACAGTGGTATCTTCTAAATCTGGTAATATCTTGACTATAGCACCTTTCTTTCTAATTGCTTACAGTTTTTTTCTTTGACCTAGAAACTCTGGAGTTTGACTATAATGTTCCTGTGAGTTGTCATTTTGGTGTTTCTTTTAGGAGGTGATGGATTGTATTCTTTTTATTTCTGCTTTATCCTCTGACATTAAGAGATCTGGGCACTTTTAAGATTTCTCAAAATATCATGTCTAGGTTCTTTTCTTTTTCTTTTCTTTTTTTGTCATGGCTTTCTGGTAGTCCAGTGCTTTTTATTTTGTTTTGTTTTGTTTTTTTTGCAGGGCAATGAGGGTTAAGTGACTTGCCCACGGTCACACAGCTAGTGTCAAGTGTCTGAGGCTGGATTTGAACTCAAGTCCTCCTGAATCCAGGGTCAGTGCTTTATCCATTGCGCCACCTAGCTGGCCCCCAGTCCAATGCTTTTTAAATCATCTCCAATCTGTCTTCCAGGTCAGTTGTTTTTGCTATTTTACCTTACAATTGTTCATTTTTCCAGTATCATGACATTGCTTTTAATATTTCTTAATGATCTGGGCCCAACTTAATTTTCTAGATTTGTTGTATATTATTTCCTTCTCCTGTACTCTGTGATCCAGGAAAATTGTCCTTCTCTCTGTACTTTACATGTGACACTCCATTTCTCACCTCTATGTCTAGCACCCTGCCTAGTGGAACCCTTCTTAGAACATGTTCAATGATTATTCCACTTAAATGCACATTTTCTCTCCTATTCCCTATTCAAAGCGGAGATCCTTTTTGTTTTTGTTCTTTTGCAGGGCAGTGAGGGTTAAGTGATTTGCCCAGGGTCACACAGATAGTAAGTGTCAAGTGTCTGAAGTAGGATTTGAACTCAGGTCCTCCTGAATCCAGGGCCAGTGCTTTACCCTCTGTGCCACCTAGCTACCCCAAGTAGAGATCCTTTTAATGGTTTCCTGTCAACTGTGGTTGTGGTAAAAATTATTTGTGGTAAAGATTAATATCGAAAATTTTAGCTGAATCATTTGGGAGGGGCCACACCAGGCTCACCCTGAGACTGTGCATGCTACTAGGCAGTTTTTGAAGGACCTTGCCTTTTGGGGAGGAAAAAACGCCAGACCACCTGAAGGCAAGGCAACTTCTGGTGGGTGGGGTGTTCAAAAAACCCCACCTAGAACAGTAGTCTTTGGCAGTGCTTGGCTCCTGGTGGCAGTTGGGAAGCATGTGCTTTGTGCTTGGTCTTGGGCGTGCTGGTTCTCGGCCTGGCGAGCAGTTTGGGATTTGGTGAGTTTTATAAAGGAAAATCCTAAATTCCTTTGAACTAGCTTAATCTCTGGGATTGCATAGACTAAGCTTAGAGCTAAGACTATTCATCTGTATTTCTACTTCCTTATTTCCCTAATTGGTTTCACCTTTGTGGTCTAATTAATTCCCAAGCAATAAAATCTGATCCTTTATGAACTAAAGCTCAGAGGCTCCTTTTCTAATTGGCCTGGGAGGTATATATAAAAGGGAAAGTTTAAAGGGGGAGATTTATGCTCGTATATCCAATTTTGGCCCTCACACAACCATGATGATTGACATGCTTGTACTATGTAATGACAAAAAGTATTTTAATGCTGTTCCAGAACTTCATGGATATAGTCAAGGGGAAACCTGCCCCTCATCATTCTTCCTTTCTTCTACTCTGAAGGACTATTAAAAAGAATACCATTCAGAGCTGCATTAAGGAATTATGAAAGCCTCATTCCTTACTTGAATCTATAAGTTCATTACTACAAGTCCTACTTAGGTCCATGCATGGAATGGGGCTATCTCACTCCTGAGTCTTCTTTCCCTTGAAGGAGGCCTTTTGAAATCTTATAAGCAAGCTGAACCTTTCCCCATTTTTCTGGCACCAGTGCAACATAAATTGGTAATAGTGAGATTGCATTAGGGTGTTAGCAGGTAGCAGTTGCAGTGGCAACAGTAGCAGAAGACAAGTGGCAAGGGAAAGAATTGCCAGCAGAGAAAAACCACTAGATGATCATAATTGGCTATATGATTGGATAATATCAGTGTAGAGAAATTAATTTGCAGCCTAGAAGGCACTGAGTTCAAACAACACTTAAGTATAAGCCATCAATTTGTATTAGTGGTGAAAACTTCCAGTACTCTATTCTAATCATTCTATGATGCTTTATTGTTTAGCATTCCCTTTATGAAAGGGAATAACCAATCAGCAAACACTTATTAAGTGCCTACTATGGGCCGGGTATTGTGCTATGTGCTGGGGATACATAGAGAGGCAAAAGACAGTCCTTGCTCTCAAGGAATTCACAATCAAATGGGGGAGACAACATGAAAACAAATTTATAGGGAAAAAAAAAACTATATATAGGTCAAATAGAAAATAATTAGCAGTGGGAAGGCACTAGAATTAAGAGAAGTTGAGAAGGCCTCCTGTAAAAGATGAGATTCTTGCTCAGACTTAAAGGAAGCTAGGGAGGTCATTAGGCAGAGTTGAAGGAGAGCATTCCAGGCATGCAGGACAGCCAAAGAAAATGCCTAAAGCTGAGAGATGGAGTGTCTAGTTCATGGAACAGATGGGAGGCTAGTTTTACCAAACTGAAGTGACACAAAGTACATGGTGGGAAGTAAGGTATAAGACATCCTCTGCTGTTCCCTTTTCCTTTTGCCTTCAATATTTCCCAATATCAGGGTCTTTTCCAATGAGTCTTGTCTTGTCATTATAGGTCAACATACTGACGCTTCAGCTTTAGTATTTGACTTTCCAGAGAATAGTGTGAATCAATTTCTTTAAATATTGACTGATTTGATCTCCTTGCTGTCCAAGGAACTCTCAAAAGTCTTTTCTAGCACTACAATTTGAAAGCATCAATTCTGTGGCACTCAGTTTTCCTTATAGTCCAACTCTCACGGCCATTCATTGCTACTAGAAAAACCATAACTTTGACTATAGGGACCTTTGTTGGCAAGGTGATTTCTCTGCTTTTTAGTATTCTGTCCAGGTTTGTCATAACTTTCCTTCCAAGGAGCAGGTATACTTTAATTTCATGGCTGCAGCCATCATCTGCAGTGATCTTTGAGCCCAAGAATATAAAATCTGACACTGCTTCCATTTCTTCTCCCTCTGTTTGCTGGGAAGTGATGAGACCAGTTGCCAAGATCTTAGTTTTTTGGATGTTAAGCTTCAAGTCAGCTTTTATACTCTCTTTCACCCTCATCAAGGGGTTTCTTAATTCCACTTTACTTTTTGCCATCAGACTGGCATTATCTGCATATTTGAGACCTTTGGTATTTCTCCTAGCAACTTTTATTCCAGCTTTTGATGTATCAACCTGCCATTTTCCATGATATACTCTGCATATATTAAATATATAAGGTGACAACAGTAGTCAGTTATTCCAAGTTCTGTTCTAACTCTTGCTTCTTGGTTCACATACAATTCCTCAGTAGCCAAGATGATCTGTTACTCCCATCTCTGAGGACTTGCTGCACTTTGTTGTGTTCCATAGTCAAAGGTTTTAGTGTAGTCAATCAAGCAGAAGTAGATTTTTTTTCTGGAACTCCCTTGCTTTCTCTATAATCCAACGAATGTTGGCAATTTGGGTCTCTAGTTCCTCTGCTTCTTCAAATACGAGCCTGCTCTTCTGTTAATTCTTGGTTCACATATTGCTGAAGCCTTGCTTGCAGAAACTTAAGCATAACCTTGCTGACAGTGAAATAAATACAACTGTTTGGTAATTTGAACATTCCTTGACATTGCCCTTCTTTAAGACTGGGATATTAACTGATCTTTTCCAATCCAGTGGCTAATGTTAAGTTTTCCAAATTTCTTGGCATATTGAGTGCAACACTTTAATAGCATCGTCTTTTAGGATTTTAAATAGCTCAGCTGGAATTCCATTCCACTAACCTTATTGTTAGCAAGACTTCCTAAGGCCCACTTGACTTCATTCTCTAGAATGACTGGATGTAGATAAATAACTACACCATCATGGTCATCGAGGATAAATAAGCATATTTATATGTGGTAGCTAATGAGCCAGTGGAAAGGAAGGGATTAAAAATAAGTGATAGAGTTGGGATGATAGAGGGGGCAATTTATTGGAGGAGATAGGATAGAATGGTATTGCTTGAACAAATAGAGAGGGGTTAGCCTTGGTAAGGAGTAAGGGCACTTCACAGTGTGAAATGGGTAAAGTGGCAGAAGGCACCTAAGTGATAAGAGGTAAGGAAGGAGAAAGAGGGAGTTCATGGTGAATGGCCAACATTTTTCAATATAAAACAAGAGGAAAGGTTCTCAGCTGAGAAGTTAAGAGGGAGGAGGAGCCATGAGAGGTTTAAAGAGAGATGAAAAGGTTTGGAAGAGCCTCTATGGAGAGTGGGATGGTGAGTTTATAATGGAGATATGGTAGGATTGCCTTAGGAGCAGTAAAGGCCCAGTTGAGGTTGTGTAACATAAATTTTAGTGGACCCAGTCAGAATAATTGTGTAATTTTCTCCACCTTTATTCAGCAGTTTGTTTTAGGAGAGAAGGTAATGAATGGTAAGAGTGATCCAAGGCTGAGGCTTGTCTGGGTGTAATCACTGATATAAGGGAGTGAGGGATCCAAGAGAGAAGGACAGTGGAGAGTTGAACTAAGGAGTCAAGATGTGGAGGATAGTGCAGCTAGTGAAAGGGACATAGTCTGGGAGAGAACTGAGGGATCAAGGGATTAGAGGTCATGGCATGGACAATGTATATTGAAGTTTCCTAATATAAGAACAGTAGTTAGGGAGGAAATAATATTGTGAGACATTTACCAGACTCACTGAGGAAGGAAACAGATCTGTATAAAATAGCAACCATGATTTTGAGGGAGTACCAGCAACATAACCATTGGCTATGCCATGTTTGGAAATGAACTTGGTGGGGTCAATGTTTTGCAACAACTTGTTTTAAGTTGAGCCCAGTCTTCCCAGGGACTAAGGTGGTATAAAGAGTATATCACCAGGTACTGTGGGGAAATACTTTGTAACATCTAATACTTGCTATATTTTCTGAGTTTATATTGTTTTGTAAAAGCTAATTGATGTCATAGGGCTAAATGATAGTGGGACACTAATTCCTGGAGGTTTTTAATAATGTAAGGGAGACATTAATTATAACTGGCTATTCATGCTGGGGAGAGCATACCAGAATGGGGACTGCAGTCAATAACATTAGAGAATCATCCCAATCCTTACATGAAACTCCTAAAACCCTGGGAGAAAATGTAATCTTGCTCTTGCTAATTAGAATTGGGATAAGGACCTCCAGTTTCTACAAAGCCTACACTTCACCTTCTTGAGTGGGATGTCCTATTCTAGAGCCAGAGGTAGGTATATTTGTTTCTGAGGAATCCTAGGTGAAAGGGGAGGTAAAATAAACCATTGGTGACATTAATTTCCACCCTGAGAAGACAGGCAATGACAGAAGAATGAACCCAGGTGAACTGTAAGGTGAATTGTAAATGATGGAAGAGGTCACCAACCACTGTGGCCTCAGCCAAGTGATATTTTAACTAACTGCACTTGATATAGTTTTGTACTGGCCATCTCTTATGCTTTCTTTGTGTTCTTTCCTTATAGAATCTCTCTCTTCCTTCAAAATATAACTCAAGCCCCAGTCTATAAATGAAGCTTTTCCTGATCTCTTCAACTCCTAGTACTCTATTAAACTACCTTGTATTTAATCACTTTTAATAGTTGTATTGATTTATACTTATACATGTATTTGTTGTCTCCCCCAATAGAAGTTTCTTACAGCAAGGATTGTATCATTTACTATACTTGTTTTATTTATTTTTTTTAGTGAGGCAATTGGGGTTAAGTGACTTGCCCAGGGTCACACAGGTAGTAAGTGTTAAGTGTCTGAGGCCGGATTTGAACTCAGGTACTCCTGACTCCAGGGCTGGTGCTCTATCCACTGCACCATCTAGCTGCCCCTCATTTACTGTACTTGTAAACCCAGATAATAACACAATGCCTAGACCACAGTAAAAGCTTAATAAGTATTTGTTGACCATGTCCCCTTCTTTCCACTTTCACAGCTATCACTTAGATAATTTGAGAACCTCATCCTTCACCTGGGCTATTGCAATATTTTCTCTCATTCATTCTCCATATAGCCAACCCCCACCAATCTTCCTAAAGCACAGATCTGACCATATAATTTTTTTTTACTTTTTCCCCCTCAGTGCAATGAGGGTTAAGTGACTTGCCCAGGGTCACACAGCTAGTATGTGTCAAGTGTCTGAGGCTACATTTGAACTCGTCCTCCTGAATCCAGGGCCAGTGCTTTATCCACTGCACCACCTAGCTGCCCCCCCCCCATATAATTTTTCTTAAGAATTTCTAGTCATTTTCTACTGTCCCTAGTATTTAAAAGAATGATTCAGCTTGATATTTAAAGCCCTGTATGTTTGATTCATATCTTTCTCAACTTATTTCACATTACTCCTTTTCATGAATCCTGCATTTCATTGACAGTAGTCTACTAGTTATTCTCCCAACTTGGCATTTTTTCTTTCATCTTCCATTCCTGGGCTTTTACATATGTTGTCTTGTATACATGGAGTACTCTCTGATTTCATCTCTCCCCCTTAGAATCTCTAGCTTTTTTCAGGGCCCATCTTATAGAACACCTATAGGAAAACTTTCCTGATCCCATTAGTGGTTAGTGCATTTCAAAAGATCTTGTAGTTACTGATTTGCTTGTTTGTATACTCCACCAAAACATAAGCTCTTTGAAAGCAAGGGCTGTTTTTTGTCTTTGTATTTCCAGAATTTATGTTGGACATAGTAGACACTCAAGTAAAGGTTGCTGAATTGAATTTAAATAAGGAAGTTTCAGGGGCAGCTAGGTGGTGCAGTGGATAAAGCACTGGCCCTGGATTCAGGAGGACCTGAGTTCAAATGTGGCCTCAGACACTTGACACTTACTAGCTGTGTGACCCTGGGCAAGTCACTTAACCCCCATAGCCCTGCAAAAAAAAAAAAATAAGGAAGTTTCTTACAAATATATCAGGGGCTAGAATTCTCTCCCTGGTGCAGGATCGCACATGAGGAGCAACCAGCTTCTTTTCTCCTCTGACCCTTTCAGTGATCTTTCAAGAATAGTCTTAGGGTAATTTCAATAATCTGGCCCAGAAGTTTGGTGGGCAGATAGGGGATAGAGGAACAATAAGGTAATGCTTGTGGGAGTAGAATACAGAGTATTTGGAACACTGGGGGAAGAAAGTGGTCAAGTAATATTCATTTTATTTTAAGGGTTAGAGGCAGAGATCTATTTGGATACACAATAAACCTACCCTATAAGGCTTTGGGAAGTAGGGGCTATGTGCTAAAGAATACTTAACTATAACAGATGTGGGCTTTTTGAGAAGTAAAACACCAACCAAAAAAACCTCCAAACCCTAATATCCTTGTCCCATAAAAGTCAGGTTAGTCAGGAAGTCCTCTGGGAAAGGGGATAAGCATGTCTATTAGAGAATAGCTTAACTCTGGAGGGCAAAGAACAGAGCTGAACAGCACAAAGATAGAGAATGACCATTATCTGTTGGAAGAAAGTTAGAAGTGAGCAGAATAGTAGAAAGTAAATGGCTCAGAGAGGAAAGGGAAGAAGAGTAGCTAGGTACAATGGAAAGAGCATTGGCTTTGGAGTCAGAAGACCTAGGTTCAAATCTTGTCTCTTTTACTACCTGTGTGATTTTAGGCAAGTCATTTAATCTTTCTGGGTTTGTTTCCTCATGTGAAAATTTGGAGGTTGGACTCACTGATCTCTAAGGTCCCTCTAAATCTATGATCCTAAGGCCTATGGAAAGAATCAAAGCAGAGCCAAGTGTCAAGACATTAAGCTGCTGCAGAGGACACAGATGGCAGCTGACAGCAGAAGAGAGCTACAGGAGAGTAGCAAAGGACAGAACAATAGCAGGTGGGATTGCTATTGGAGGTGGGGAAAGTGATGAGCAGAGGAGGGCTGCAGGAGGGACAAATCCTAACAGAAGTCCTATTGATTGCAATACTGTTGAATCTTGAGCTTTTTGGGGGAGAGTTGTTCATTGGGTAGTTCTTTTTTTTAATTATAAAAATTATTCTGAAGGTAAACACCAAAAAACCCCCAACATTTCTATATACACAGAAGAACATACAAAAAAGGATTCTCTAATAGTGAATCTCTGTTTTACACTACTGGCTTTTAAAAAAAAGTATGTAACAAAATTCTTTATATCACTTTCAAAACTGCCTCATTTCTCTGTACTTCTGTTCTCTTCTGTGTATTTTAAAAATATGCTTCAATGACCCACTTGTTTTTGGCATCATTATTAGAAATCCCTCCTTCCTCATCTCTTATCTAATAAATAATTTTTGTTCTATGTACATACTGACAGAATAAGAAAATGACTCAAAACAGTTCAGATCAGGTTGAAAATTGAGAAAAAAAGCCCAGCTTTTTATATAAAGCATATATATATATATATTTTTATATAAGCATAAACAAGCAAAATGGACACAATAGCCATATCCAAAAATGTGTGTCTCTTTCTGAACCTTGTGTCTTTCATCTCTATGTCAGAAAGAGGGTAGCATGCTTCATCATTAGTCCTCTTTACAATGTTGCTTTCTTTGTACAAATCTTTCTCCTGGCTCTCTTTCAATTCATTCTACATCATTCTGGATTTTCTGAAATCCTTTTATTTTTTACAGAGCAATACTATTCCATTACATCCATGTACCACAATTTATTCACTCATTCTCCAATTAAGAGGAACTCTAACACATCTCCTTAGATTGTAGTTCTGTTCTCCCTCAAGATCAAGAAGGTTGCCTTGTTTGCTGTCTTTGGTATCGTCTTCCCTCTTACTCCATCCTCACTTCTTAATTTTGCTTGCTTCCCTATTAAGACTAATGCATTTCTATAAAAAATTGTCTCAATATGTTCAACCTTTCTTTGTTTTGGATATGAGTGAAGTTCACCTGCTGTACATTCCACCTGCCCATTCTTCTATGTGCATTCCAGGTGAGTATCCTCTTCTTCCTTTCTATGTGAGTGTTTATGTATATGTGTATATATACATATATACATTTATATACACACACATTCCTGGTAAGTTGCTTTTGATATCTTATAGTTTCTTTTCTTTTTTCAATCTTTTGATTTTGTTCTAATATTTTTTCCTATCTCATGAAGTAAATGATTTCTGTTTGGTATATTCCATTTCATATTTACGAATTCTTTGCTTCAGAACTTTTAATTAAAAAAAAACTTGTTTAATTTAATCTAGGTACTCATGTAATCCTTGTGGAAAATCCATTTTTTCCTTTGAGTCAATGTTTCCAAGTGTTACTTTCTTCTTTTTGGAGACCTATAGAGTCATAATAATTTTTAATACTGCTTGGTAGTTTAAAAAATTACTTATTTCTTCTTACTTTGGTTGCTGACTTGGAGCTTTGTGCCAGGGCCAGGCTCTGCCCTCTGCTGCTGCTTTTGGGTGAAGCGGTCAGCCCTGCTTTTTGGTTTTATCCTAGGCCCCTTGAGTTGTTGTTTTTAACTGACTTCCACCTCCTACAGCTAGACCTCTTCAGATCTTTTGAGGTTCAGAGCCGAGGATATTCAGGGCCCTCTCTGGCACCTCAAGACAGATTGTTAGGGGAAAGGGTATGCTGGTAATTGTTTAAGATCTGACTCTAGGAAAAAAGTAGACAGGACACACTTTTAAATTATAGCTTGGAGGCGCTTTCTGTGCTTGTTCTCGGACTCCCTCTGACTTCCTGAGGCATCTTTTTTCATTTTCTTCCTCAGAACTGTCCGGGAAGGATGGGGAAAGGAAGATATGTGAGCTTTGGGAAGGGTGGGGGAGGGGGATTGGGGGGGAGTAAATTCAATCTTCCTTGGTTATTAAAGGAGGGATGTCGAAACAGAACGACCACAGATATAGTAGTGAATAATCCACTTGCACCCGATTTTAAAGGGGAGGCCCAGACTGGTGACGTCACGCGGGTCTTGGGAAACCATGGTGGGATTTGAACCCAGGTCCTAAGACACCAAACCAAGGTTCTTTCCAATGCACCACACTACCTCTGGACACACACTTCTTAGAGGCTTGCAATCCTCATCTTGGTGGCTGACCCTGTGTGGCAGTGTCAGACGCTGGGGATCACAGGGGTGCGCAGGGAAGGAGTGTGAATGTGTTAGGGCATACGTCTAGGACACGAACAAAAGCCGGAGGGGCCGGAGCCCCGCCCCTCCCCCACCAGCCTCTGCAGGTCGTAAGGCACGAACTCCTCTCACCTCCAGCAGCTCTCCTCACCATGGAGGGAAGGAGGATGAAGGCCCTGGGATGTGCGCGCCGAGTGTCCGTGGGTGGCAGAGGGCGGCAGTGTGTGCGTGTGTACCCGTGGGTGGAGGAGATCGGTCGCGTGCGCGGGGGTGCGCGGTGCCCGTGGGCGCGCGCTCGCTCCCCGGCGCGGGCCGGGAGGGGAACCAGGCGGGCGGGAGGGCGGCCGTTACTCGGACGCGCGCCACTCTGTCGCCGAGTTGCCCCGCCCCCTTCCTTACCCTGGAAGGATCCCGGGTGCCTGCGGGAGGGGCGGGGAGCCGCCGGTGCGCGCGCGCGCGGTGCGGCGAGAGCTCCAGCCAGACCTCGGAGGTCTGCGTTGGCCGAAGGGAAGAGGAGGGGCGGGGGGGGGGGGGGGGGAAAGGAGGAGGAAGACTGGGGAGGAGGGGGCTCCCTACGCCTCTCCGCCCGGCGGACTGGGCGGGTCGCGGTGACGTCGGCAGGGCGCCTGGGGCTGTGCAACTGGTTGTGGCGGCGGCGGCGGCGGCGGAGACAGCGACAGCATCTTGGAGGTGGTGGCGAGGCGAAGCAGCGGCAGCAGCACGGCCGCCACTGCCGGGAGGCAGCAGCAGCAGCGGCCGCCGCCGCCGGATTCGGAGGCACCGCGGACGTCCTCTCGGCTCGGCCGGCGTTCCAGCGTCTCGCCCCTGCCGAGCCCGCTGCCTCTCGCGTTTCGGCCCGGGCGGAGCCTGCGGCCGGGCGAAGCGCCCCCAGGGAAGGAGGTGGGGCTGGAAGGTGAGGCGCCCGGGACCACCTCCTCCGTTCCCCTCCCCCTCTCCTCCGCGGACACCGCCCCTCCCCCGCCGGGCGGCCCCACCCTATCGGCTCGCGAGGCGGGGCGGAGACGGAGGCGGCAGGTTTGGGGGATACCCGGGGAGGATGCGGGCATGGGGGGGGGCGCGGGGCTGGAGCTCGGCCAGGCGCAGGCTTGGAGGGAGATGAGAGGCGGGGGCGTGGGGGTGGGGGGAGATGGTGTGGGGGGCAACCACGAGGTTCAGTCGGGTTGATTTGGGAGATTTAGAGGGGATTGTTGAGGAAGCGGAGGATTCCTCACAATGCCTTTGAAGCAATGGTAGGAGATACTTCTCCAGCCCCCAGCCCCCAGGGCCCCAGCCCCGTACCCCTTGCATTTTAAAATATGCTGCTATTATTCAGAGGGAAGGTGCAGGGATGAATGGATCGGAAGTGAAAAGCCCAGAGGTGAGATCATGTGTTGGGAGACTCAACTCTGAGCAACAAGCCAAGGATGGCTAGTAGGTCTTATCTCACCTGCTTTCCAGAGGTGACAACTGCCTCTTTCCCTGCATCCCCCCCAAAAAAAGCCTGCTTTACGAGGGTCTCCTGACCTTTTAAGAGAAGGGCAACTGAGCCAGTGACGCCTTGGAAGCAGTGATTCTTAATCATTTATATAGGCATTTCTGGATGACAGCTCAGAGAATGTTGTCCACTTTATTCACTGAAAAACAGTTTCATTGGGAATGGATATTTGAAAAACGGTTAAAAATACAGCTATGTGGTTTTTAATGATTGACACCTTTTGTTTGACGGCTTCTTAAAAATGAAGTTGTTCTTTATGTATGATTAGTAGAGATCTCATTAAATATCTGCTTAAACAAAATATTTATCCAAATAGGCCCTTCAACTTCTGAGAAGTTTTTGGTGTTCTTATATTTACTGTACTAGGTATTGCTTTTCAGTGAAATTTATAATTCCATTTTCCAGGAAAATGTGAAAATCCCATCATAGGGAGATGCTATCCACATTCTTGTTTTAAACTTATCGTTAGCACAGTAAATAAAACTTTTGCTGCCTTATTTTGCTAAATAGTTCACAGTAAATTGACCTTATCTGCTACCTGTTAGTGGATGGAAGTAGGTGTGATGGATATTTTTTCCAGTAGTTCTCTTTCAGGGGATAAGAAACAGTTCCAAAAAGAACTGTAGAGAATGTCTGCTGGAGTTATCTAACTTTGGAAAATAAGTCATTGGTACCAAAATAATCAGAGAAGTGCTTTCAGAAAGCATCTGTCAGTTTCAGTAGGTATAATTCATTGTCTTTTCTATTCAGCACTTACTGAACAAGCTATTTCATATCTTATAAATAAGAGGATTGTTTATAGCACAAATTGGTTGGAAATAAGAGGAGGTAATAAGTATGAACAAAGAAAAAGAGTGGCTCCAATTGTAACTAGTTTTAAAATGTTTAACCATTTTTAGAGAAATCAAGTATGAAATAGAATTGTGCAGTGACTTGTTTTTATTTTTAAGGTAGAAGGAAAATTAAAATTTGTATATCTAGCTTAGAGCTTTGAAAAAATGTAATACTATTCAGTGAAGGTAAACAAACAAAATATGAAATAGGTTGCTAAATGAAATTTTCTGAAGATGTGCTAATACAATGATATATGCAAGACTGTTAGTAGGACATCTTTATTTTCAGTTCAAGAAACATTAAATGCCTGCGATGGTCTAGGTTTTAGGGACACAAAGAAAAAAAACCCAATTCCTTGAAAGATTACTTGTTCTTGAGAAGCTTGACATTTAGATTCACATTTTAAGTTGAGGTAGGCAGAAGATGAAGGCCACTTATTTCTGTTGAATGGCTTATGATGGAAGGAAATTGTATATTTTGCTTTTCCAACAGTGCTACTTGCTTCTCATCATGACTTTCTAATGTAGATATTAAGTTGTTTTTTCTGTTGCTTAATGGAATCACAGATAAGATGTTAATCTTTTCATTCATTTTTAAAGCTGCTACTGAGAGCTAGTGTGTAGTGAATGGAGAATTAGTTTTATGAAGCCAGGAAGACAAGAATTCAAGACCTACCTCTGATGTGACTTTAGGCAATTCACTTAATTTCTCAGTGTTCTAGGCAAGTTTCTTTAAGACTAAAAGTTGTAGTTCTCTACCTGCCTTGGTAGAGGGAGTTTCTAGATCCTGGAGTTCCCTAAAGCAATGAAATCATAGTTCCATTCCCTTTTACTCTAATCTACTATACATGTAAAAAATTTAAATATATAAAACCCTCTTACTTGATTCAAAACTTTTCAGTCTGCCCTGTCTTTCTAGTCTTCTTACACCTCATTACCCACCTCTACATTTAATCCTACCAGTGACACTGGTTTCCTTGAACAAGACACTCATCTCCCTACTCTGGGCATTTTCACTGGGTGTCACAAATGTCCTCCTCATCTCTGTCTCATGGCTTCCTTCAGGTCCCCGCTAAAATCCCACCTTTTACAGCAAGCCTTTCATGATCTCTTAATACTAGAGCTTTGGTGATCATTTCCAGGTTATCCTGTATATAGCTTGTTTGTACATAGTTAGTAGTATTTTATCTCCCCCATTAAATTGTCAGTTCATAAGAGCAGGGACTATTTCTTACCTTTCTTTGTATTCCTAGAGCTTAGCACAGTGCCTGAGATACATAGTAAGAGCTTAATGCATGTTTATTGTCTGACTTATCCCATTAACTCTATACACCTAAAATAGAATGTAAAGTTCTCATATCAAGAGCTGAGTTTACTCATGCTTGGTTGACAGCCCTCTTGATGATAAGATGTAGAAGTTGCTGATCTGCATAGGTAGAGGGAGTTTCTTCAACTGGAGTACCCTACACTAGTAAAATTATAGATGGAGACAAATACTAATACAAATGATTATATACTTTATGGCATATCATTTGAAGCTATTAAGGTGTGTGTGTGGGTATGTCTATAAACACAATGGGATATATTATGGTGATGAGGTGTTCTGTTTAATGATTTAGGTTACTCAACAGTCATCATGTACACTCTAAAATATTCAAAAGGCACGTGCCATCTTACTGATTTGGAAATTCCTTTCAATGAAGCAGAACATGGCTTAGACTCTTCTTGATTTCTTTTAAACATTGTCAGAATTAAGGTCTGCAATTTTTTTCTAGACTTGGTATCTTCTTTAGATACTTTGTAAATTAGTACCTCAATGCCCTTGTAATTGTATTAATTCTGTTATAGATCTCTCTATATAATTGTTGCAATCCAGTTGCCTTCCTCTTATTTGTTCTCTTTAGTGCCATTTCTACTTTTTCTATAGCTGTCCCAGGGACTGTGATCTTAAGAGTCCAAGTGTGCTGGTATCTTGGTGACAAAAAAAGTTTGTTATAATAATTTTTGCAAATCTCTTCCATGTTTCTTTGTTCTTTCTTGTTTTCATTCTAGAATGCCCATGGGATGATTTTTCCTCGTATATTTTGCCAAACTTTCTTAAGATTGGTTTTATCCTCCATGACTTCTTTCTACTTTATGAGATGCTATTGCTCATAATTGTTCATCATCCTTTATTGTAAGATTTTACAGATGAGTTTTTGGCAGCCCTCTCCATTTGGCAAGTAAATCATCAAATATTTGCTGACTGAGACTCTTTTGGTCTCCTTGATTTAGCAATTAATTTGAATTGGTTTAACTGAATGAAATTATCATTCTATGTTTGTTTGTTTTTTAAATTTTAGTGAGGCAATTGGGGTTAAGTGACTTGCCCAGGGTCACACAGCTAGTAAGTGTTAAGTGTCTGAGGCCAGATTTGAACTCAGGTACTCCTGACTTCAGGGCTGGTGCTCTATCCATTGCTCCACCTAGCTGCCCCGTTATTCTATGTTAATAGCATTTCTGTTCATTTTCCATTTTGTATAGCTTATTTAAGTCAGGGTTAAATCTTCTTACTTGTATGCCATAACTTTTTCTTATTTTTTTTTCCTCCTTGTTTATTATAAATTATGGTCTTAGCTCCTACAAGTTGATGGTTCAATGGTACACAGGCATCTGACTCATGGATAACTTCCCATGTCCATAATAAGTTTTTTCCTGTCAGTTAAGATGTAGTCATTTTCATTCTTTGTGACCTTGTTTCGTGCACTTAACAATTCTGTTTTTGAAAAAAAGTATTCATGATTTAGAGACATGAGGCTTCTGATACATATAATCAGTTTATAATTTTCTGGGTACTCTTTATTTCTTTCTTCTGAACCATAGCTTTTCATATCTTTCCATCCTCTTCTTTGCATTGAAGTTGCTAAAGAATAGGGTGTATATTGTTTTGACTTTTAAGTTTTTCATGTAATTTCTCTATCACTTCTTCATCCTCAGTCATTGATGTTGGCATGTAAATTGCAATTATTTTTACGGTCTTTTTGCACATACTTGTCATTTTTACTGTAATATATGAAAGCCAAATGTCCAATGAAATAAGATTTCTTATTGCTTTTGAACTTGTGAAAAATTCTACTCTGCCAACTCCTTTCTTTGCTTCTCCAAGGAATACCTATAAGCCAGCCTTTCAGTTAGCTATAATTCTTTCTTGTAGATTCATTTATAACAACAATATCAAGATTGATGTGATTCTGATCCTTCAGAAATATGTTTACTTCTTGGTAAGAGGACAAAGATCTTACATTTAGAATACCAGCAATCAAATGAAAGCTTGTTGATGGTCTGCAATTTGTTATGTTTCTTACTACCCTCTGTCCTCTTTCCTGTCATTTTGTTACTTTCACTGCAGAAGTGTAAGGAGGTTGTAGTACTGAAAGCCATTTTAATTTTCCTCTGTTTTGTTGATTGCCATGGTCAAAAAAAGCTTCATCACCAGGTGGTTTACTAATCTACTGGTGATATATCTCTCCATGATTAGCTTGGCTGGTCCTTGAAAAGAGATTCAATCTGTTTCTGGGACCATACTTGATATTTTTCCAGCATTGTAGAACCTGCCAGAATTCATGTTTGACAAGCATAGTCTTGGAGAGCCCAGAAACACTGCCATACCACAGTGAAACATCAGAATAGTACTTCCATGTGTATATAACTGTATAACTCTCTGTTTCTTTAATGTGTGTATATATGCATATGTGTATGTATGTGTATGTATATATATACACACACTTATTCCTTCCTTCCTTCTCTATCCATCTATCTTTTATTCATCTATCCCCATATTGTTTTCCAAAAATTTTAGAGAAGTATAAATGCTATAAACTTACGAAGAACATCATTTGAAAGTTTAATTATTTAAATCTTTTACACTTATTTAGTTTTATGAATTTTGGATAATATGTTTTGCTTTAATATTTTAATTTTTTTGTTTCAGCTACTCTTAAAGCCAGCATCTTAAGGTTAGGATTACAAATGCAACCCTTTTAGTGACAACAACCAATGAAAGTTTGTGCAAAGTTTGAAAATTGACTAGAGTGATGTATATAGCACAAGATTTTTTTTTGGCAGAGATACTGAAGTGATTTGCCATTTCCTTCTCCAACTCATATTACAGAGGCAATCAGGGTTGTGACTTGCCCAGGCTCACACCAGCTTGTGAGTACCAGATTTGAACTCAGGAAGATGAGTCTTCCTGACTCCAGGCCTGCCCCTCTATCCACTGTGCCACCTAGCTGCCCCAGGACAAGACCATAGTCATGTTTAATTTTAATAAGAAATGTCAAATTTTTAAAAATTTAAATAACCCTTCATTTTGTTTTTTGAAATTTGTCTGCTTGTCTGTGTTTCTTTCTGAACCTCCTTCTTTTCTCTTTTGTTCATTTAAAAAATATTTCAATGGTCTTTTTTAACATCAGAGTTCTTAAGTCTTTCAAATTTGATTTTGGTCATTTCACTCTGCCTCAGTTGATACAACCCAGGATTATTTGAAATTGTCTTTTTTTTTTCATTTCTTATAGCACAGTAATATTCAAATACTACTATATTCATTTACCACAGTTCACAGTAACTGACAGGCACTTTCTTAGATTCTAGTTCTAAGTTTGATGCTCTTTCTTCACCAAACTCTGTGTGTGTGTATTCCTCTTTTGTTCATCTGGTGCCTATTTCACCCAGGCCTTTTTCCATGTTTGTATAGTTTTCTCCCATATCAGTTAGGAGAAATAACAAGTTTCACCCTCTTCTTCCTCCTTTTCCACTAGTGCATTCTTTTTACCCTGCCTTCTCTTTCTCCTTTTCAAGTCCCAAGAATAAAATTAAACCATCCTCAGGACCTCTGATTTTCTTATTTAATTCCTTCAATATCTTTTGAAGATATTAGGTTCTGAAAGGACACATTTCTTTTTCTTCTCTTCTAATATTAGTGATACATCATATAGACTCTGCCAATTGCCCAAATGAATTTACCATTTTGGTTCTTTTGTTTGTATTTCAGAATTCCCACTTAGATCTCATCTTTTATCAGAAATGCTAGAAAATTCCTCTTATTGGAGAGAGGTTGCAAAAGAGAAATTGACAAGCCTTGGCAGCAGTGTGGATATGGGGGCCAAGAGAAAGTGAGGAATCCAAGATAAGTCCTAGGTTGGGAGATTGAGGGACTGGGAGGATAGTGTTATCCTAGGGAAGATAGGGGTGGGGAAGGGCTTAGGAGACTAGAATGTTTAAGATATTTAAAATTGTTTAAGAGTTCAAGGTGTTTAAGTTGTCTACTAGGCATTCAGGATAGCTAGGTAGCACAGTGGCTAGAACACTGGAGTCAGGAAGATCTGAGGTCAAATATAGCCTCAGACACTTAACAGCTAGTGACCTCGAGCAAGTCACGTAACCCTGTTTGCCTCAATTTCCTCATCTGTAAAATGAGCTGGAGAAGGAGAATGGAAAACCACACTAATATCTTGCCAAGAAACACCAAATAGGGTCATGAAGGGGGTTGAATAGAAATGAAGAGGGCAGAACAACCACTGACATTCTTTTCAAGATGTCTTAAAGGTAGTTGGAGATGCAAGATCAGAGGTTCAGCTGAGAGTTTGGGGCAGACATAGGTAGGTTTGACAATCATCAGCTTACAGAAGCTAATTAAATCCATGGGAGTTTTGTGATAGACCCAGTGAAATGGTATGGAGGGACAAGAAAAAGAGGGCCTAGGACAGAACCCTTTGGGACATTTATGATTACAGGGCATATCTTGAGGAGGATCCAGCAAAGGACGCAGAGGCGGGTCAGAGAGATGGAAGGAAGACCAGGAAAGGAGTGGTGTCCTGAAAAAAACCCTGAGAGAAGAGAGAATATCAGGGAGAGGAATGATCAACAGGTGTCAGAAGCTGCAGAGAGCCAGAGAGAATCACAATTAAGAAAAGGTCATTGGATTTGGTAACTAGAAAGATCATTTGTAACTTTGGAGAGAGCAATTTTGGGTGGAACGATAAGGTTGGAAGCCATATTTTAAAGGTCTGAGAAGAGAGTGAAAGGAGAGAAAAGATGCAACCATTGTAGAAAGCCTTTTTGAGGAGTTTAGCTATAAATAGGCAGAAGAAGAGAGACAGCAGTAGTTAGCAGGGATGGAAGGTTCAAGGGAGGACTTTTCGAGGATAAGGGAGAAATAAACATATTTGTAAGCAAAAAGGAGATGACCATGGAGAAGGAGAGATTGAAAATAAGTACAGTTGGTATGACAGAGGGGACAAATCTGTTTGAGGAGATGGGATGGGATGGGATCACTTGAACAGGTAGAGGGTAAACTCTGATAAGAACTAAGGCCATTTCATCATGTGAGACAGGGCTGAAGAAGAGAAAGTGGCAGAAGCACCTGAGTGATAGGAGCTGAGAAAGAGGGGGAGAAGTGGGAATTCACTGCACATGACTTCAGTTTTTCCTGTAAATATAAGTCAGGGTTTTCAGCTGAGAGAGTGTGAGGAGGGAGAGGAATGTAAAAGTTTGGAGGGGCCACTGTGGAGAGTGAGACAGTGAGTGGATAAGGGAATCATTGTAGGACTGCTGAACAGCATTGAGGTTGTGTAGAGATGTATGAAACCTATCAATCACCCTTTAATTTGTTTTCTTTGATTTATTCATCCCCTAAATTGGGGCTTTCTTTGTTCCCCAGTCATTCTTTGTCCTAATGATGTTCATTTTGGCGAGACAGGTGGCCGTACTTAATCTTATCTTAGGTCCCTTGAGTTCTGCTGACCTGCTCAGATATAGTCCTCCTAGATCTTTGAGGTTCAGAACACTGGATCTTCAGAGTCCTCTATGCTATCTCAGGATAGAAAGCTAGAGACTTCATAGTTCCCTCTGCTGCTTGGGCTATCCCTAATCTGAGGGTTACTTTGCTTTTGTTGCTGCCACTTGCTGGGGCTTTCACGGCCCCTATCCCTTAGGCTTTGTGACCACCTTTGGGATCTCTGGCCTCTCTGGGTCTTTCTAACCTCCCTGGGTATTACTGACATCTTGGGATTTTTCTTGATGCTTCTGGACACAGAACCTTATGAGGTGTACATTTCTCTAATCTGTTACTGGTTGCTCTGGGAGGTTGGGCTTGTTTGTTTGTGCTGGTATCCAGCAATCTTCTTTCCTATTGCCTTTGAGTTTCTGGCTAACTTTTTGTGTACTGCTTAAATCAGAGGAATTATTTACTTTATTTTACCACTGGATTTCTTAATCATTATACTGTCTGGTACAAATTTCAGTTTTTGCTTGTGATGTTTAAAATTAAATGTATTCACCTTATTCCTGTCCCAAGCATAGGGAATATTAGCTAGGATTTACTTAGAAATTAGGAGTTTTAGCATCAGTTTGGGGCATTAAGCATTTATTAAAGCATACCAGGTATTAGTAAAAAGAGAACACCTGGATCAGAAAGTTAAGAAAAGGCTTATCTAGCCTAGAGTTCCAGCCTGTCTTGGTTCTTCCTCAAGTCCTCCTCCACACACCTGTTCGAGAGACGAACTGAGCGTGGAAGCTTCCTCTGCATCCCAAGGAGAGGCGGTCCTTCCACACTGCTTCAAGCTAATTGGCTAGCATCATCCAAATCCAATGCTTCACTGGACTTGAGGGTGGTCCCATGTCAGCATCCAGTCTCTGAGAACACACCCTCCTGAGGGCCAGGCAGGTGTGGCTTCAGTTGAATTAACTTTAAGTGAAAATAAGCAAAGTCAGTCAATCTCAGTCAATCCAATCATTCCAAATCAATACCCTTGAGCTGGGGCCTTTGGGCATTGGCAAAACCCCTTATTTTCTTAAAGACCCTCCCCCCATGCTTCGTTAAGAAACATAGTTTCCTTTAATGAAGCAATAACATTACACATATGTATGAGTAACAGTATAAAGGGAATGAAAAGAGAGAAAAGAAATTGAGTGATACATTGACAAAAACTAAAGGGGGCAGTTCCCTTTAGTAGGTGAATATTACAAATAAAACTAAGGGGGGCAGTCCTCTTTAGGAGGTGAATATTACAAATAGTGTATGCAATGGGAAAAGGAAAACAGGAAAATGTCCATTTAAGTCTTTGGAAGTTTTTTCTCAGATGATTCTTGGGATGTCATCTGGGTGTAGTGGTACAGTTAAAGTCTTTCAGATGTGAATGCTGATGATCAACTAGAAAGTCTCAGCTGGAGAGTTTTGGGTGTGGTTGTAGAGAAGTCTCTCAGGTGTTTCAGATACTGATAATCAGCTAGAAATTCTCCTCAGCTGGAAAATTTCCTACAGAATTGATCTTAACACACTTTAAACAGCTTTGCCAATAACCAAATCAAACAATAAGAGTTCTCAAAAACATATGTCTAAGGAAATTCAGAATCTGTTAGAGATATAATAAAAACAAAAATTGAAACTTCTTTTTTTTTTAACTTAATATTACTGTAACCCCCCCTGTGGAGAATAAATTGAGAAGATGCAATATAAAAGTTGTCAGATTAATTTCAGTTATAATAACTTCTAACAAAAGTGGATACCTCCTTAAGTTACTTGCAAGAGAATCCGTAAGTTATGCTGGTATACCCTTCTTTAATACAGGGCTAAGACAATTGTGATATCAACTAAGAAAGGAATTTTTATCTTAATTTCATCGCTTTTTGTATCATCTGCCTAATTATCCTCATGCCATTATGAGAAATTTAAAAATCTAATATAACTGGTAACAGATGTCAAGGCCAAATCTAGCATTGTATCCATCCTGACTGACATCTGAGATAATTATGGGGTTACATAAAAGAACAGAGGAGTAACAGAAATGAGCGTTGCCAAGCCTTGTGGCTCGCAGACAGCCAGTGTAATGTGTGTAGGGGAAACTGAGTCAGACTTAATCAGATGCATGGGATTGAGGTGTCCATGGCATCAGGCATATAGGAGGGGGAATCGAAGCCAGGTGTAGAATGAGATGGCATAGCCTGGCCATCTGGTACTATGTGGGGGGAAAAATTAAACCAAGATAATCCAATGTCAGCTCTTTCCAATGGCTATTCTCTCGGCCTTTCCCAAGGCAGTGTAGTACCTGGACTTCGTGTGTGTCTCCCCTTCTGTGACAGTTCAGTTCCTGCTCTTGTATATATTCCTCTTATGGATGCTTGGCATTTTGGCTGCTCAGATCTGATAACTCAGAATAAAGGCAATCTCAAATGGTAAATTCCCATAATCCAAGACTCATAAGGATTTAACAACTGAGGATAATGATGACAGCAAAAATTGTGAATTAGCTTTATGACTCAGGATATAATATGCAATATATGATAATTCCAATAATAACTACAAATGTATAATCACTGTCACATATAGTAGATGATAAATGTAAATGACTAACATTATTCATTTTTACATAATTTCCATGAATGCATTACTCATCAAGTGTTGGTACTGGTTTTACGTGGGAGCAATGGATCCAAGAGTCTTTCCGATTTTGATAGCAGTTGGAGTTGTCAGCAATACCTGGAAAGGACCCAAGCTGGCTGGGTGACACTAATCTGCTGAAAATTTTGATATATACACTGTCTCCTGGTCTTAAATCATGTAAGGAGAAGTCCAAGGGTCCAGCCTGTATTGCTGCTTCTAACTCATGGAGTTCATGTAGCCTGGCTTATAACTCCTGTATATAGGAAGCAACAGAGGTATTCTTCTCCTCCCCCCCCCCCCAATGATGTATATACTGGGGGAAAAGGTTTTGCTTGGATAGGGGGGTGGCCAAAAAGCATCTCAAAAGGTGATATATGTAGTTCTCCTCTTGGCCTGCTGTGCAGATAGAATAGTGCCAAGGGTAGAACATCAGGCCACTTCAGATGAGTTTCAGTGCACAATTTGCCAGTCATGCTCTTAAGCTCTTTATTCATATGTTCCACCTGGCCTGAGCTTTGTGGGTGGTAGGGTGCATGGAACTGTGGAGTTATTCCCAGGAAAGAGTAGATTTGGGATAGAACAGAATCAGTGAAATGTGTGCCTTTGTCAGAATCAGTGTGGGCAGGCAGACCAAAGGGAGGGACAATCTCTTTAAGGAGAATTTTGGCCATAAATGCAGCAGTGGGGGGTGGGGGGGGAAGGAAGGAGGAAGGAAGGTTGGGAAAGCCTCCACCCACTGAGTAAGCTGATCAACAATAACAAGACAAAACTTACAATGTCCTGCTTTAGGCATTGTGATATAATCAATTTGTAGATTTTCAAAAGGTGTATAAGCTAAAGGATGCCCTCCATAAGCTTTATCCCGGAAAGCATGTTGATTATAAGTCTGACAAGTGGGGCAAGAGGTACACACCTTAGAGGCTATATTAGTAACCCCAGGGGCAATCCAAGCCCTTTTTACTGAGTTCACGATTCCTTGTGTGCCAAAGTGGCCATTCCTGTGAATATGTAGGCATACCTACAGTTAGAAACTCTGGGATAGAAGTGTCTTTCCCTCCAAAGTTATCCAGACCCCATTGATCTGTTTTGCCTCGAATTTCTTTTTCCACTTCTCTACTTTAGACTTATCATAAGTAAGAGAAATAGAAACATCATCAGAAGAGGAGAGGTTAAATACCTGTTCAGGGGCTTCCAAAGCAGCAAGCTTAGCAGCAGTGTCAACATGTAACTTCCCTTTTTTTTTTTTTTTTTTAAAGTGAGGCAATTGGGGTTAAGTAACTTGCCCAGGGTCACACAGCTAGTAAGTGTTAAGTGTCTGAGGCTGGATTTGAACTCAGGTACTCCTGAATCCAGGGCTGGTGCTCTATCCACTGCGCCACCTAGCTGCCCCTCCCCCCCCCTTTTTAAAGGTAAACCAACCATTTTATTTTCCTCTGATTAGTTCAGGAATTTTGATAGGCAGTTAGATCTTTATACTGGCTTTGGAGGGGGTCTGGGGGCAGCACCAGCAGGTCTGAAGCAGGGTGGGGGTGTCTGATCCTTTCATGCCTCATGAGACCTATTCCTCACTACCTTGCTGTGGGTCATGCAGCTCGCACAGTAATGTAGTTTCACGTACAGTTTGGGGAGCACTCAAGAGTCAAAAACACAGGCCTCGGAGATGTCCCTGATGGCCGCGGCTTCCACGATGTTGCCAATGATGACCTTCTTGATGGCCTTGTCCTTGGACACACAGCGGGTACAGTTGGTGCAGCGGATGTGTTGCACGTGGTCACAGCCTTTCTTGGGGCACCAGTTGTTCCTCCTCTTCTTGGTCATCTTGTAAGTCAGAAGCTGAAAAAAAGGCGTGAGTTTCTTCCCTTTGTGAGTAGGGCAATGAACAACAGCTAGAGTAGAGGGAAGCTCCAAGGCAGATAGAAGATCCTTAATAAATTCTCCATTGGCAATAACTTTGCCAGCAGAGTTTTAAATCCTCTCTGCAGCCATAACATTCCTATAGCATGGCAGACACTAAATGCGTATCTGGAATCAGTGTAAACAGTAGCATTTTTTCCTCTGACCAGGTGACAGACTTGCATGAGAGCCACAAGTTCGGCAGCCTGTGCACTACGATGGGAGGACAGAGAAGCTGCCTAAACAGTATCATAATCAGAAACTACAGCAGCACCTGTATAGCACATTCCCTCGTGTATAAAAGAGGATCCGGCAGTATAGAAAATAAAATCAGGGTTCTCTAAAGGTGTGTCAAAAAAATCATCACAGGGTTCCTCAGCCATGTCACCTAGGGAGGAACAATCATGCAAAGGTTCTCTTGAGAATGGTAAGTCAGGAAGCAGTGTTGCTGGGTTAAGGACTGTGCAGTGCTTTAAAGTAATTTTCTCATTTCCTAGTAGGGTTACTTCATACCTAGTGAGCCTTTGATGTGAAAAAGCCTGTGTCCTGTGACGCAGTAAGAGAGCCTCAACTTCATGAGGGCATTATATCATTAGAGGGTTACCTAAGACCAGATCAGAGACTTTATGTACCAGGAGAACAGTGACAGCCACAGGCTGCAGAGTCAAGTTTGGCAAAATAATAGGCTGTTGGGTGCTGGGCAGGTCCTAATTTTTGAGTCAGGACCCCAGAAGCCACTCCTCTCTGTTCATGTACAAAAAGAGTAAGACTTAATGTAGTTTGGGAGTCCTAGTGCAGGTGCTGATAACAAGGCCCGTTTTAATTCTGATATAGCTGAAAGATGCTAGGGATCCAGTTGTAAAGGTTCTAGGACAGAATTTTTGGTTAGAGATATAAGATGCTTATTAATTTCACCAAAAGAGGGTATCCATTGTCTGCAATAACCAGCTGCTCCCAGAATAGCCATTAGCTGCTTCTTAGTAGAAGAAGCAGAAAGCTGTTGAATAGTTTGGACATGGTTAGAAGAGATGGATCCAGTGCCAGCAGCCAAAACAAGATTCAAATATTCCACCTGAGTTGGCCCCAATGTACCTTTGACTTGGAGACTTTGTGGCCTCTCTGGTGCAGCTCTAGCAACAAATGGCAGCTGTCTTCCTGGCAAATATCAGCATTGGGTGCAGCCAGGAGTAAGTCATCTACATATTGAACTAAGGTGGAACCTTTCAAAGTAATGGAGGCTAAATCCTGCTGCAAAATTTGAGAGAATAGTGTGGGACTGTCAACAAACCCCTGTGGGAGTCTGGTCCA
This sequence comes from Dromiciops gliroides, assembly GCF_019393635.1. Lineage (NCBI taxonomy): Eukaryota > Metazoa > Chordata > Mammalia > Microbiotheria > Microbiotheriidae > Dromiciops > Dromiciops gliroides. Next base: position 200,940,468 of record NC_057865.1, read on the forward strand.
AGTCCACTGTGTATTTCTCCAGGTGAAGGAAAACAAGTATTGGGAGTCTTGGTGTTGTTAGGGCCAGATTCAGTATGGGGAGAGTTAATTGGGCGGTTCGCCGTAATATTGGGGTTCAGAAAATAATGGGAGACCTCTAGGTCCAGAGTTTCCCCTCTTCCAAACTGCCTTTTCTTTAGTTATTTCTCCCAGACTGATAAGAAAGGAAATTAAAAGCCTCTTTTCCACAAACAAATCAGGTTTTATTAATGGGAACAAATTTATAACACAAGTGAAGTTAATAGTGCCAGGGACAATGAGAAAAGGGGATAGAGAAAGGGAAAAATACAACCCACTTCCCAGATGATTAGAATCTAAATTTCTAGGGTAGAAAGACTCCTAGGTACCTCAAATAAGCTCTACTTCCTCAGCTACTCAGAACAGCTTGGCTCTGGCAAAAACTAACTCAAACCCTAAACTTGTTTCCAGCTCAGCTGGCCTAACTAACCAGCCTCGCTTCAACAACACAAACTCACCACCACCTGGAATCTGTAGTTCTGAGGAGAATCATCTATGCAGTGTCTCCTGGTTAGGCCAGAAGATTAACCACCACCAGCCCCCTCCCCCCCCCCTTCCTTCCCCATCCCTCTCTGAGTACTCTCTCCTCCTTCCTGCCTCTCTCACAGGAAGGGTGGTTCTATAGCCATGCTGAGCCTCCAATTGGTTTAACATATCCCCTGGGCTGTCCCCATTATAATTTGGCCAGGCCCATGTGGGTGTGGGAGAACTCCTAGGTGGGGATTAGGTACTTAGTTTGGATACTTTGACTCAATAAATGTTTGTTCTATAATCTTTTCAAGTATACACCCATCTTCTCTTAGGCTTTTAAAGTTTGCATCTTTTCAGTGTGACCATGATGAAGCAAAGATGGGTACAATTCCCTCAATGGCTTCTCTGAGAACATACCCTCTTGAGGGCCAGGCAGATGTGGCTTCAATTGAATTAACTTTAAGTGAGTTAATCAGTTAATCTCAGTCAATCCAATCAGTCCAAATCAATCCCCTCCAGCTGGAACCTTTAAGCATTGGCAAAGCCCATTATTTTCTTACATGTGAAAGGTGTTTTGTAATTGTGTTCATATAGTTCCTGTGTCTTGGCAGGTAGACTCTTGAGTATTTTATATTGTCTACGTTTATTTTTATTTTTATTTATTTATTTTTCATCTCACAATATTTCTTTTATTTTGTATACAGTACATGCAGGTCCTTCCAGGTCTTTTTGATAGCATCCTGCTCATCATTTTTTTTTTTTAATAGTAAACTACATTTATATAGTATTTTAAAGAGAGATTTCCTTACGATAAATCCATGAGGTTGATTATTGTAACAACAGTAATAGATAACATTTACATTGTACCTTATACCTGACAAAGAATTTTCTTCACAATAGCCCAGCAAAGTTAAGTACCATACATTTTGTCATCATCATCATGCATAAAGTTTTTTTCATAAAAGTATTTTATTATTTCCCAGTTACATGTAGAGATAGTTTCAATATTTGTTTTTTTAAGATTTCTAGTTTCAAATTTTTCTCCCTCCCTCCCCCCTCCCTAAGACAGCAAACAATATGATATACCTTATATTTGTACAATCACATTAAACATTTCTGCATTAGTCATGCTGTGAAAGAAGAATCAGAGCAAAAAGGAAAAACCTCAAAAAACAAAAACAATACAAATAGTATGATTCAATCTGCACCTAGATTCCATAGTTCTTTTTTTCTGGATTTGGAGAACATTTTGCATCATGAGTCCTTTGGAACTATCTTGGACCATTGTATTGCTGAGAAGAGTCAAGTCTATCACAGTTGATCAACACACAATGCTGATACTGTGTACAGTGTTCTCCTGGCTCTGCTCATCTCCACATTTAAAAAATTTTATTTATTTATTTTTTTTGCGGGGCAATAGGGGTTATATGAATTGCCCAGGGTCGCATAGCTAGTATGTATCAAGTATCTGAGGCCAGATTTGAACTCAGGTACTCCTGAATCCAGGGCTGGTGCTTTATCCACTGCGCCACCTAGCTGCCCTACATTCCTTTATGTATTTATGTATTTATTTGGTTGAGGCATTTGGGGTTAAGTGACTTGCCCAGAGTCACACAGCTAGTAAGTGTCAAGGATCTGAGGCCGGATTTGTACTCAGGTCCTCCTGAATCCAGGGCCGGTGCTCTATCCACTGTGCTACCTAACTGCCCCTACATTTTTTTTTTTTTAATGTATGAGGTATTTTATTTTTTCCATTACATGTAAAGATAGTTCTCAACTTTTGTTTATACATGCTTTACAATTTCAGATTTTTCTCCCTCCCACCCCTCCCTCCCCCCTCCCCTAGACAGCAGGTAATCTGATATAGGTTATATCTATATATCTCTATACATATACATATATATATATATATACACACATATATATATATATATACACATAATAACATTAATCCTATTTCTGCATTAATCCTGTTACAAGAGAAAGAATCAGAGCAGTGATGCAAAACCTCAAAATAGAAAGAAAAAAAAAAACCAACAGCACCCAAAACAAAAGAAATAATATGGTTCAATCAGCAGCTATACTCCACAGTTCTTTCTTTCTTTTTTTTTTCTTGGATTTGGAGATCCTCTTCTATCATGAGTTCCCTGGAACTCTTCTGTACCATTGCATTGGTGAGAAGAATATAGTCCATCACAGTAGGTCAACACTCAATGTTGATGATACTGTATACAATGTTCTTCTGGTTCTGCTCATCTCACTCATCATCAGCTCACGTAAGACCCTCCAGGTTTCTCTGAACTCTTCCTGCTCATCATTTCTTACAGCACAATAGTATTCCATTGTATTCATATACCACAACTTGTCCAGCCATTCCCCAATTGATGGGCACCCCCTCAACTTCCAATTCCTTGCTACCACGTAAAGAGCAGCTATAAATATTTTTGTATATGTGGGTCCCTTTCCCCCTTCCATGATTTCTTTGGGCAAAAGACCTAAAAGTGGGATTGCTGGGTCAAAGGGTATGCACAGCTTTATCGCCCTTTGACTGCCCCTACATTTATTTTTAAATGGAATTTTTCTTTCTATTTTTTCCTGCTAGGCTTTGTTAGTGATATATAGAAATGCTAGTGATTAATGTGGATTTCCTTTATATCCTGTAACCTTGTTAAAGTTCATTATTTGAACTAATTTTTTAGTTGATTCTCTAGGATTCTCTAAGTATATCATCATATTATCTGCAAAGAGCGATAGTTTTATTTCCTCATTGCTTATTTGAATTCCTTCAAATTCTTTTCCTTTTCTTATTGCTATAGCTAAGTACAATATTGAATAATGGTGGTGATAATGGGCATCCTTGCTTCACCCTTGATCTTACTGGGAAGGCCTCTAGCTTGTTATTACAGATAATTCTTTTTTTTTTTTTTAGTGAGGCAATTGGGGTTAAGTGACTTGCCCAGGGTCACACAGCTAGTAAGTGTTAAGTGTCTGAGACCGGATTTGAACTCAGGTACTCCTGACTCCAGGGCCGGTGCTCTATCCACTGTGCCACCTAGCCGCCCCTATCACAGATAATTCTTGCTGATGATTTTAGATAGATACTACCTATCATTTTAAGGAAAGCTGCCTTTATTCCTGTGCTCTCTAGTGTTTTTAATAGGAATGGGTACTCTATTTTATCAAAAGCTTTTCCTGCATCTACTGAGATAATCATATAATTTCTGTCAGTTTTGTTATTAATATGGTAAATTATGCTGATAGTTTTCCTAACATTGAACTAGCTTTATATTTTTGGTATAAATCCCACATGGATGTAGTGCATGATCCTTGTGATATATTGCTGTTAATCTCCTTGCTAGTATTTTATTTAAAAATTTTTCATCAATAGTCTATAGTTGGTATATAGTTTCCTTTTCTCTGTTTTGGCTCTTCCTGGCTTAGATTATCAGCACCATATTTGTGTCATAAAAGGGGTTTGGTAGAACTCTTTCTTTTCTTGTTTTTCCAGCTATTTTATATTGTATTGGAATTAATTGTTCTTTAAATATTTGGTAGAATTCACTTATGAATCTGTCTCTCCCTGGGGATTTTTTTCTTAGGGAGTTCATTGATGGCTTGTTCAATTTTTGTTTCTTCTTCTGTTAACCTAGGCAATGTATATTTTTGTAGATATTCACCCATTTTATTTAGATTGTCTGATTTATTGGCATATAATTGTGCAAAATAGCTCCAAATAACTGTTTTAATTTCTTCTTCGTTGGTGGTGAATTCACCATTTTCATTTTTGATAATGGTAATTTTAATTTTTCCTCATTTTAAAAATAAAATTAACCAATGGTTTATCTGTTTTATTGATTTTTTCAAAATAAAACATGCTTCTAATTTTATTTATTAGTTCACTAGTCCCTTTGTCCATTTCAGATTAAATGAGGTTCATGTACTTTTTTCTCCACCCACTCCTCCTTCTCTGTATATTCTTCTGATATACCCTAGTTATGATAGCAAGTTCCCTATGCTCCCCATATCTTCTTTTTCATGCTAGTGTATTCTTTATTTTTCCTTTCCTTCTTTTCTCCTCTTAATATATTCAGAATACTTGTAGAGCCTCTATTTTTATTATTTAAATTAACTTCCCTGATACTCTTTGAAGACATTAAGATTCTGAAGGGAAACTTCTATTAGAAAGTTGGTGCTACATTATCATATGGTTCCTTCCAGTTGCTGAAATAAATTTACCTTTCTAGGTTTCTTTGAAGTCTTGTGTTTGTGTCTCCAAGTTCTATTCAGCTTAGATTTTTTTTTTGTGTGAGGCAATGAGGGTTAAGCTAGTAAGTGTCAAATGGCTGAGGCTGGATTTGAACTCAGGTCGTCCTAAATCCAGGGCTAGTGCTTTATACACTGTGCCACCTAGCTGCCCCATCAGCTCAGGTCTTTTCATTAGAAATTCTAGGATCTGTTCTGTTCTTTTAAAGATGTGTTTTTCCCTTATAGGATTATATTGAGCTTTTCAGTGTAAGTTATGCTTAGTTGTAAGTCTCTGCCATTTTGAATACTGTATTTTGTGGTCTCTTATTTTTAGTAGAAGCTCCCAGGTTCTACGTGATTCCTTGGTACTTGAATTTCTTCTCTTTGGATGCTTTCAGTATTTTATCTTTGATGTGTAACCTCTGGAGTTTGGCAACAGCATTTCTGGAGTTTTTCCTTTTGGAATTACTTTCAGGAGATAATAATTAGTAGATTCTTAAAAAAAATTTTTTTTTTAAAAAGATTTGGGTCATTTATGATTTCTTGAAATATGGTGTTCAGAAAAAAGGGGGGGGCAGCTAGGTGGCGAAGTGGATAGGGCACTGGTCCTGCATTCAGGAGGACCTGAGTTCAAATCCAGCCTCAGACACTTGACACTTACTAGCTGTGTGACCCTGGGCAAGTCACTTAACCCTCATTGCCCTGCCAAAAAAAGAAATATGGTGTCCAGGATTTAAAAAAAAAATCATTGTTGTCAGGGATATCTTATAATTTCTTCTATTTTAAAAAATCTTTGATTTTATTATTATATTTCTTAGTGTCTCATGGTGTCATTAATTTGTTTTGTCTAATCTAGCTTTCAGAGATTCCATTTCTTGAGTATATGCCCTACCCACCTTCTAAGCTACATAATTTCCTACCAGTTATTTATTTCCTCCAGAGCTTTTATTTCATTTCATTCATTCCGTGTGAAGCATATTTCCTTTTTTAAAAAAATAAACATTTTTATTTATAGTTTTGAGTTCCAAATTTTATCCTTCCTTCCCTTGCTTTCCTCCCTGCTCCCTGAGGTAGTAAGCAACCAGATGTGGATTATACATGTACAATATTACCATATTAGTCATTTTGTACAAGAAAGCTTAAATGAAAGGAAAAAAAGAAAGTGAAAAATAGCATGCTTCAGTCTGTGTTCAGTCAATACCAGTTCTTTCTTTGAAGGTGGATAGTATGCTTCATCATTAGTCCTTTGGGATTGTCTTGGATCATTGTATTGTTGAGGATAGTTAAGTCATTCATGGTTCTTCATCAAAAAATATTGATTTTACTGTGCACAATGTTCCCTTGGTTCTGCTCACTTCTCTATACATCAGTTCATACAAGTCTTTTCAAGCCTTTATGAAATCATCCTGCTTGTCATTTCTCATTACACAATAATATTCCATTACCATCATATACCACAACTTGTTTAGCCATTCCCCAATTGATGGTTATTCCTTTGATTTCCAATTCTTACCCACCACAAAAACAGCTGCTAGAAATGTTTTTGTACAAATAAGTCTTTTTTCTGTTTTTGGGGATGTCTTTGGGATATAAACCTACCAGTGGTATTGATGGATCAAAGGGGGGTATAGACAATTCTATAGCCCTTTGGGCATAGTTCCAAATTGTTCTCCAGAATGACTGAATCTTTTCACATCTTCATTGAGAGTGGATTAGTGTCCCAGTTTTCCCACATCCCCTCCAACATCTAATATTTTCTGTTTTTGTTATATTTGGTACTCTGATATGTGTGAGGTGATTCTTCAGAGTTCTTTTAATGTACATTTCTCTGATCTCTCGTGATTTAGATCATTTTTTCATATGATTATAGATAGCTTTGATTTCCTTGTCTGAAAACTGTTTGTTTATATCCTTTGGGGGTCAATATAAATTGGGGATTGACTTGTATTCTTATAAATTTGATTCAGTTCTCTATATATTTGAGAAATGAGGCCTTTATTAGAGATACTTGTTTTAAAAATTCTTTCCCAGTTTTTTGCTTCTTTTGTAATCTTGGTTGTATTAGTTTTGTTTGTGCAAAAACTTTTAAATTTTATATAATCAAAATTATCTATTTTATATTTTGTATTTCTCTCTATATCTTCTTTGGTCCTAAATTCTTCCTCTACATAAATCTATGATTCCATGCTTTCTTAATTTGCTTTTGGGATCATCCTTTATGTCATGTACTTATTTTGACCTTATTTTAGTATATGGTGTGAGATGTTCTATACCAAGTTTCTGCAATACTGTTTTCCTGTTTTCCCAACTCAGATAATGAGTTTTTGTTCCAAAAAGCTTGGATATTTGGGTTTATCATATACTGGATTACTATAGTCATTTACTATAGTGTAATTTTTTTTTTCAAAGCAGAACAGGATTGATGTATTAACAAGAATGAACTTAAAAAACACAAGGAAAATCAGTAGAATTAGGGGGAAGGAAATAAAATGGGGGAAAGGAAATGATACAACCTGACTAAACACCACCACTCAGGAATCAGCTGAGAACACATGGCATCCTGTTGCCTTCCAGCTTCAAGCTTACTATAGTGTAATTTGTACCTATTCTAGTCCATTGATCTCTATTTCTTAGCAAGTACCAGATTGTTTTGATAATTAACACACTGGTTTTTTTCTGTTTAGAATTTTATTTTCCAAATTACATGTAAAAACAAATTTTGACATCAATTTAAAAAAAAAACTTTGTGTTCCAACTTCTCTTTGTTAAGGGCTAAAATTCTAGCTAGTCTGTCTAAAATATCTAATGAGTGGTCGCCAATAAATTATAAGCTTTAGCAAGAGTTAGGTTTTTAAGCATTTATTAAGGAGAATAAGAATTTGGTAAAGAGAGAGAAAGGCCTAGATTCCTATCTATTAAAGGGAGAGCACATTTCTAGCTCCGCTCTCCACCAGAGTCCAAAGGAAAGAGCCCGAGACTGAGCGCCCGTCTCTTCCTTGCTCCCCCCACTAGTCTGCGTCACTTCCTGACACCAAAGAAAAGACTCCTGGTCTTGCCCTCAAAGACCTTCGCTTCATGGGCAGAACTCTTCTACAGTAAGTCTCCAGCAGGTGGCATCATTCCAATCGTTACATCTTCCTCACTTCCTATCCCCTACCCTGGAGAACTCAAGCATTTCGATATTATTTATACATGAGTAGTCATGGAAAACATCTCCACATTAGCCAGGTTTTGAGAGAAAACAGATAAGAACAAAACTACAGATTAAGGAATTGTCACAAAAAAAAAATGTGTTTCAATCTGTTCTCAGATACCATCAGTTCTTTCTCTGTAGATGGATTCCAATTTTCATAAGTCCTTCAGAGTTATATTGGATCATTGCATTGCCTTGCTGAAAATAACCATGTGCTTCCTAGCAGATCATCTTACACTATTGTTGTTCTTTTGTATTTAGTACATTTCACTCACCTTCAGTTCATGTGGATCTTTCCAGGTTTTTCTGATAGCATCCTGTTCATCATAAAACTTTTATATATTACCTTAAACTTGACAGAAAATTTTCTTCACAATAGCCCCGCATAGTAGGCACCATATGTTTTGCCATTATAGTCAATCATCATAACTATTTCCCTCCATCCTATTCCCTTCCCGTGATATTTACTCTATTTTCTATCTTCTTTTACCCTATTCCTCCTCAAAAGTGTTTTACTTCTGATTGCCGCCTCCCCCACTCTGCCCTCCCTTCTTTCACCCTTCCCTTCTTACGTTCTTCCCCTCCTACTTTTCTTTATGGTTAAATAGATTACTCTTCACAATTGGGTGTATATGTTTTTCCTTCCTTGAACCCACTCTGATGAAATTAAGGTTTTTGAGCTAATTCTGTGTTCTCAATTTTTCTTCCTTCCTCCCTCCTGAACCCTCCCTATGAAATCAGGCATTTCAGTATGTCATACATGTGTAGTTATGCAGAACATCTTCACCTTCCTGGAAAGTGTTTTGCTTTTTACTGCTCCCTCCCCCAATCTGCCCTTCCCTTCTCCTCCCCACCTCATCTTCTTCCCCTCTCACTTTACCTCAGGGCAAAAATATATTACTATACCCATTTGAGTATGTATGTTATTCCCTTTTTGAGCCAATTCTGATGATAGTAAGGTTCACTCACTCTCCCATTCCTTCCCCTTCTTCCCCTCACCTCCATAAGCTTTTTCTTCTTTCCTTCATGTGAGCTACCTGTTTCCAGTCTACCTCTCCCCTTTCCCCTCCCCCACTGCATTCCTCCTACCCCTCAACCCTATTTTAAAGATGTCATCATGGGTTAGCTAGGTGGCCCAGTGGCCCAAGCAACAGTCCTGGCCCCAGGAGGCCCTGAGCCCAAATCTGGCCCCAGACATAAGCCACCCCACCCTGCTTGCCCCACAAAGAATAAGGATAAACAAAGAATACATGCTTTACAGATATCATCCCTTCATATTCAGTTCAGACCTGTGTCCTCTTTCTAAGTGTATTCCTTTCATCTACCCTATTACTGAGAAAGTTCTTATGAGTTAGAAGTATTATCTTCCTATGTAGGAATGTAAACAGTTATCCCTCATGATTTCTTTTTCCTGTTTACCTTTTTATGCTTCTCTAGGGTCTTGTATTTGAAAGTCAGATTTTTCTATTCAGTTCAGGTTTTTTCATCACAAATGCCTGAACGTCCTCTTTTTCATTGAAGTCCCATTTTTCCCCCTGAAAGATTATACTCAGTTTTACAGGATAGGTGATTCTTGGCTGTAGTCCCATTTCCTTTGCCCTCTGGAATATCATATTCCATGCTCTCTGGTCCTTTAATGTAGATGCTGCTAGATCTTGTTTTAGCCTTATTGTAGCTCTAAAGTATTTGAATTTCTTTTTTCTAGCTGCTTGCAATATTTTCTCCTTGACCTGGGAGCTCTGGAATTTGGCTATAGTGTTCCTGGAGGTTTTCCTTTTGGGATCTCTTTCAGGAGTTGTTTGGTGGATTCTTTCAATTTCTATTTCTAGAACATTGAGGCAATTTTCCCTGACAATCTTTTGGAAGATGTTGTCTAAACTCTTATTTTGGTCATGGTTGTAGTCCGATGATTTTCACATTATCTCTCCTGGATCTATTTTCCAGGGCAGCTGTTTTTCCAAGGAGATATTTTATATTGCCCTCTATTTTTTTATTCGTTTGGATTTGCTTTATCATGTCTTGGTTTCTCATAAAGTCACTAGCTTCCATTTGTTCAATCCTAATTCTTAGGGAATTATTTTCTTCTGAGAGCTTTTGTATCTCCTTGACCCTCCTGAATTGCTCTCATTTCTCTTTCCATTCTTTCCTCCACCTCTCTAAATCTTCTTTCTACCTCTCCTACTTTCTCTTCAAAGTCCCTTTTGAGCTCTTCCATGGCCTGAGATCAATTCATATTTTTCTTGGAAGCTTTGGATATAGGGCCCCTGATGTTGCTATTCTCTTCTGAGGGTACACCTCGATCTTCCTTGTCACTAATGAAACTTTCAGTAGTTCTCAACTTTCTTTGCTTGATCATCTTGACGTCTTTTACTTGACTTTTAACTTCCTCTTACAGTTTGGGCCCTACTTCCAAGTTACAGTGTCTCAAGGTTCAGGGGGTCCCAGGTGTTTTGGTTTGAGGAAGGGCAGGTTTTACTCTAGCCTGGCCTGTTCTCTGGTCTGAAGATAACCTGAAGCCAACTTGCTAATTAACCAGCCAGCAGAGTGCTGTGGTTTTTCTTAGCTCCAACGAGCTTGTACTCACCCCCCATCTGAGCCTCTCATTGCTTAGAATTTCTTCCTGGTTCCCCACTGGGATGTGATAGCATAATTCCTCCTTAGGTCCTACAGACACCCCAGTATTCTTCCCCCATACACACACATCCCAGCCAGCCGTTCACTGCTCTCACCCTACCATAAACTTAGTTCCAGAAGATGCCAGTGCTGCAACTGATTTAGAGGCTTTGGGGTAAGTTCCTCTGGTGCAGCGTGCCTGGGGTCTGTGTTGGTGGGCTTGCAGGGTTGGACTCTACTAGCAGCCTAGCACAGCCCCCTTTAATCTGTCTCTGGCTGGAAAAATAATATCAGCCCGTCTTTTTGTGCATTTTTCTGTTCCAGGGGTTGTTTTGGGGCTGTTTTGGGGGTAATTGTGTCAGGAGCTCTGTGTGTTTAATGTCTTTCCTCTGCCATCTTCTCCCCCCTCCCCCTTACTGCCTTGGATAATTAACACTTTGTAATACAGTTTGAGATCTGCTACCACCAAACCACCTTCTATTGCATTTTTCCATTGATTCTCTTGATGTCCTTGAGCTTTTGTTTTTCCAGATGAATTTTGTTATTTTTTTCCAGATCTGTAAAATATTTTTGATAGTTTGATTGGTATAGTACTAAATAAATAAACAGGTAGGATTGTAATTTTTATTACATTAGCTCAGCCTACACATGAGAAATAAATATTTTTCCATTGTTTAGATCTGACTTTATTTGTGTGAAAAGTGTTTTATCGTTCTGGTTCACATAGTTCCTGGGTTTGTCTTGGCTTTTATTTCATATTAAAAGATCTCTTGCTTCATTTGTTACAGGTATTCATGTAGTAAAATTAGTTTTTCCTTGTAGAAAACACAATTTTTTTCTTTGGAGTCTCAGATTGCAGTTGTTATGGTGTTAGATTAGCCATTTTTCAGTGTGAATCTTTGATTTATTCCTCTCCATCTTTAGTTCTTGAATAGGGGCTTTGTGTTTCCATCTCCTTGATCTTTTGGATGGGGTGGTTGGTTGTGATGTGTCTTGCCCTGCGCCCCCTGAGTTCTTGAACTGACCTGCACTTCTCTGGCTTAGTACTGCCCTGGGTCTTTGTGGTTCTGAGCACTGGTTCTTTGTGGCTTTTGCTGGTATCCCAGCATAGAATGTTCCTGTCCTATCATTATGTTGGTCAGTCACTACTTGCATTCCCAGTTGGTAGTTCGTTGGCAAGATTTGCCATTACAGATTCTAGTTTTTATATTATACCTATTATTTTTACTTTGTAAATTATCAGTTCTGCTCTCATAATTCTCATTTCTATTGAACCCCTCAAGAACAGTGTGTTGTAATTCCATGTTCTCACCTTCCACAGAGTTTTCTGTCTTAAGTGCAGGATCATTTATTTCCCTTTATTTTCTAGGATTTAATCAGTTTACTAGACTTAGAGGCCACTTTTTTTTGTCTTGTTAATTATTCCCTTACCAATTTATTGGCTTATGTTTGATGTCTTTGAATTTTCTTGTTCAGGTCTTTGGTAATTTCAGTCATTGTCTTTTTTCCCCTTATTTCCCCCTATTGCTCACTTTCTCACTTATTACCCTCTGATGGTAGTTTTCTTGGGAGCTGGATTTCAAAGCAACTTAGACTCCTCCCATGGTGGGGAATTTCTAGTTCAGCAGCTTAGGTCTCTGCCCCAAGTGACTTTTGAGTGGACAAAAGTAGCAGCAGTTGGATGCTGAGCTCTTTCCCTCAGGCCTGCTAGAGTGCTGCACAGTGCCCACTCTCCCCATTCCCCTCAAAAAACCCCAAAACAAACCCACACAATGGTGTCTTGAGTTGGTGCCGTGCCCCAATTTCCTTGTTTCCTCAGTTCTGGCTGGGCAATGCTCTGTTGCATTGGTTCTGTGGGTTTGATTTCTTTTGTTTGGTTCTCCAAGGCTCTTGGAGGATGAGAGAGTTGTAGTGGTATTGAATTCCAGCTCAGACACATATCTTGTGCTTTCTCTTTGTTCTTCTTGTCCTGCAGAGATCTTTTGCAGCTCACTTGAGTGCTGTCTGTCTTGTTCTGTCCATGGTTACTGCTGTAGCCCTCCCTCTCTGTTGATGCTGGAAGAATCTTCCACAGACTGGAACTTGGGTCTGGATGGGGGACTGGAATTTGGGACTGGGTTTTGTTGTAAGCTTCTGTGTTGGATGTATCCTCCAGTCAGCTAGTGCAGCCTCACTAATTGTGGAAGGTGAGGAAGAGGTAGAGTAGGTAGGAAGAGTGAGCTCAGGGTAGGGATCAGTTCGTGGTGGTGATGTGGTTTTTTGTTTGTTTTGTTTTGTTCTTTAAACCTTCTTGTGGATTCTAGGTGTCCTAAACTAAGATGTCAAACTCCAGGCTTGCAAAACTCCCTATTGTGGAACCAGATTACAAAACTTTCAATGTGGAATAACTATAACATAGATAATGTATGTTTGTAGTTTTCTAAGTCAATGCGAGACCTGCAGAAATCTGTTTATATTTGATTTTGATCCCACTGCCCTAGACCATGGAGACAGCTGAAATTGCTTTATCTTTGGCTTGTAATTTCAATTTTGGAGGAGTTTGAAAGGTTGTGGAAATCAGAGAGAATGCTTAGTTCTCCATCTTGTTGTTCAAGTCTGCTGCCCACTCCTGCTGTAGAGCCTTGTAGGCTACATGTGTCTATGCCAGACATATCTTGTTACTCTGATGCTTGTTTTGCTTTTCTTAAACTTATAGCCTTCTGACTTTTTTGTAGGTCTGGAATGGAAGAAGTTGCTTACTGTAGTTTGTCATTGGATTTTTAAAAAATTGTTATCTGGTCCAGTACTCATTTCAGTATTTTGTTGGAGTTTGGGGGAGCTGTGTCACTTGTTTCCTGCTCAGGCAGTCATATTGAGAGGAGGGTCCCAGGTCCCCTTAAATCCATTCTGGTTTCCTTTGCAATCCAGAAAGAAACAGCTATAGGCTGATTCCTGTTACTGTAACCTGTAAGATATACAGGGTCAGACCCAGTCCCAGTTGGTTAGGTGACTGCCCCTTACTCTGGATCCCAGGCACAGGTCAGTGGAGGCCTAACCTGCCCTCTAAGTCTGTGTTGAATCTGCAACTCAGTTCTGGGGTCAGAAAGAAACATTAGACAGTTGCTTATTGGTGTCTGTACATGTTGTGACTGGAAAGTAGTTTGTGTTTTCTCCTTGGATTTCCCTATCACTTCACAGTGTGGTACTCTTAGATTTTTGTTGGAGTAGTTGAGAAGAGAGTCCGTCCCCACTGCTTTTTTCTCCATCATTTTGGCTCATCTGGCTGTTTTTTAAGATGTGGGAGCATTATATATGTTAAGGGAGAAAGTATTAAACTTTAAATTAGATTTTCTTTACAGATTCATAGATTCATGGAAATTATATGAAGATATTAGGAGCAACTTCTAGATACGCAAGAAGTTTCTTTTACTTGTACTCTGTACAGGGTGGGAGAAAGTCATGACGGGATTTCAATATTTAATAACTCCTTTGTTGTTGTTGTTGGTTTTTTTGCAGGGCAATGAGGGTTAAGTGACTTGCCTAGGGTCACAGAGCTAGTTAAGTGTCAAGTGTCTGAGGCCGGATTTGAACTCAGGTACTCCTGAATCCAGGGCCAGTGCTTTATCCACTATGCCACCTAGCTGCCCCCTAACTCCTTTGTTTTTAATTTACAATACCAAAACATCTTATATCATATAAATAGGAAATGAGTTTACATTACATGTGAAAAATAAAATATTGTAATTAGCAAAAAATAAAGAAAGCATAATTTTCTTTTTTTCCATTTTTCAAAATTTATTTATTTATATATTTTTTGCAACAAATATTTATTTTATTTTTTCCAGTTACATGTAAGGATAGTTTTTTTTTTTTTTTTTTTTTTTGTGAGGCAGTTGGGGTTAAGTGACTTGCCTAGGGTCACACAGCTAGCAAGTGTTAAGTGTCTGAGGTCGGATTTGAACTCAGGTACTCCTGACTCCAGGGCCGGTGCTCTATCCACTGCGCCATCTAGCTGCCCCAAGGATAGTTTTCAACATTCATTTTCATAAGATTTAGAGTTCCAAATTTTTCTCCTTCCCTCCCTTTCCTCCCCCCCTTCACAAGACAGCAACCAGGTTATATATGTACAATCCACAAGTGTTCTTTTTATCAGTTCTTTCTATGGGGGTGGGATAGTATGCTTCATCATTAGTCCCTTGGGATTGTCTTGGATTATTATATTACTGAGAGTAGTTAAGTCATTCACAATTGCTTATTGAAAAATACTGCTGTCACTATGCACAGTGTCTTCCCAGTTCTGCTCACTTCACTATACATCAGTTCATATGAGTCTTTCCAGGTTTTTTTGGAATCATCTTGTTTGTCATTTCCTATAGTACAATACCATTCCACTACAATCATATACCACAGCTTCTTCAGTCATTCCTCAATTGATGGACATTCCCTTTATTCCCAATTCTTAGCTGCCACAAAGAGTTGCTATAAATAATTTTTGTACAATTTTAGGAAAACATAATTTTCAAAAAGTTATTAAAACATCATGACTTTTGGTCCACCCTGTAGAATTGTACAATTTAAGTGCAAAAGTCACAGAATCGTAGTGTGCCAGCCATATTATTCACTGTCTTATTGTTCCCATTTATTTAAAATTCTACTATGAATGCTTAGAAAATTCTCTATTGACTTTCAGTTTCTGTAAGTTAATTTCTTTTTCATATGGTATAAATGAACATGGCTTCTTGATGTTAGAATTGTTGTTTGGACCATGACAGACGTGACGTCTTGCAATGAATTCCATTTAAGTGAAGAAGGGCTGTGCAAAATCACCAGCCTCACTCTCTCTTCTGGAACCAGTGGCAAGATACATTATTAGAAGAATGGAGATGGCCAGGGATGCAGTGGGAGACCTTGGCCTTTTAAGCTAAGGCTTTTCAGGGGTTTTAGTTTTGCCTGAGGCAACACCCATTCACTGATTAAGGTTAGGTAAGAAAGGAGGCAAAGAAAGGTTCGTCTCTGTCTATCTGTCTCTCTGTGATGTAACAAAGGCATAATATGAAATACCATTTTGATGGTCTAGCTGCTGTTTTGAAAACATAATAGGGATTTTTTATTACTGTATTTAGCATTCATTTAGATTCAGCTCCCTGTCTTCTCTAATACATAATAAATTTCAGCATTGTTTTGATGTGATTTTTACAGTTTGGTTTCTAAATTTTACTGTGAGAAAGGTGTGGTGGGTCCAAGTAGGGTTCATCATGTTTGCAACAATCATGTAGCCCATTAGCAAGAAGTGGAATAATGGATGATTTTACAAGGAGGTGCTGGCCTGGTCATGTACTGGGCCAGTGAGGGCTAACAGATGAACAGCCCAAATGCTGCCTTGGTATTCAAGCAGTGTTTGTTGGATTGGAAATTTGATGAGACCTAGAGAATGAGTTTCTGCATATTTGATTGATCCTTTGTGCAAGTTAGACTAGATGACCTAAAAGACTGTCCAACTTCATATCTTGAAAAATTTTATCTTTTTAGCAAAGGCCTTTTCCTATTCAGTGAGAGAATGAATGTGCTTCCTGAACTCCTTTGCCTGAAAATATGGAGAATGTGTCCTATATTCTAAAATTAGATAAATAAAAAAATTTAAACAAAAAACTTCGCAAAGTTTATGTCATTTTTCTAATAAATGATAAGGGACAACATTCTGGGGGGGGGGGCTTCCTATCTCATAGCTCTCATATTTCACTGATTTCCTTCAAGACTCAGTTCTGTTGCCACTTTTTTATCCATAGAAAAGTGCACTGTTATTTGGAGTCAGGAGCTGTTTGAATCTCAGCTCTGCCACCTACTAGTTTTGTGCACTTGGGCAAATCATGAAAACCTATGGCCCTCAGTTTCCACAAGTTTTTGGCCAAGTTCACCTCTAATATTTCTTTTCTAGTTCTATAATTCATTCCTGCCCCCCCAATTCATTATGTATGTATATATGTGTGTCAGTTTGTGCTCATGTGGTCTCCCCCATTAGAATATACATACCTCGAGGGCACTGTCCATTTTCCCTTCTGTGGGGGTTGCTGTCCTTCATCTGGTACAGAGAATCCTTCAGAGCTGGAGTTTAAATAAACAGTCCTTTTACTAAAAACCCTTCCAAAAGCTTTAGATAGGAACAGTTCTCAAGGTGAATAAGAACAAACAACAGTTCAGAGGATTTTTTAAAAAAACTGTCAGCAAGAAGGCAGTTGGCAAGAAGATTGAAAAAGCAAGGAAGTTCTTTGGAATTTCAGAAGCTCTCAGTGAGAGTTAAAAAAACCCCAAAACATTCTCCTCTTGGTCAAGGGACTCACAGCTGAGTTCCAGATCACTTCAGCGGGGTGTGGTATCCATGGCATTGTAGAAATATAGAAAGTTAGTTAACACATATTGTCCGATTTCCTGGCCCACAACAACTTCTATCTTTATATCCCTAGATCTTAACACAGTGTATTGTATGTAGTAAGTGCTCAATAAATACTTTTTGATAATTAATTTAAAAGTATTCTATATAACAAAAATGCTTGGCTCTCCCTTTGGGATTCATAATACTGGATCTATGATTTTATTGATTTGGAAGTTCTTATAAATGTTTTAGATCATAACCCATCCACACCTCTGTATCCATGCTTCTTGTACAACCCTTGTCTTTGTCTTCCCCTAAGTTTGATTGGAAATATGGTGAGAACTAGAGTAAGACCTTCCACATATTGGATTGATCCTTTGTGCAAGTTAGACTAGATGACCTCTAAGACTGTCTAACTTTATATCTTAATCTTACAGCCTGCTCACACTCAATGTGTACCTTCCCATTTCTGTCTGTTTTTGTAAACTGCTATGTTCCTTGTCTTGCTATATAGTAAAATTTAGGATATGATACTTGTTTCTCACCCTGGGCACCAGGTTAGTCATGAAAAGGTAATCACTGGGATGATCTGTGGTTATTTCTAGACCCCAGTCCCACAGTCACTACTTGTTGTTCCTTTGTTTCAGTAGGGTCCAACTCTTTGTGATCTCATCTCTGGTTTTCTTGGTAGAGATACTGGAGTGGTTTGCCATTTCCTTCTTTAGATGAGGAAAGTGAAGCAAACAAGATTAAGTGACTTGCCCAGGCTCATACAATTAATGTCTGAGGGCAGATTTGAACTCAGATCTTCCTGAGTAGTCTAGCACTTTATCCACTGCTAGGTGATGCAGTGAATAGAAACTGGCTGGGAATCAGGAAGACTCATCTTTGTGAATTCAAATGTGGCCTCAGATATTTACTACCTTGTGTTACTCTGGGCAGGTCACAATTATGGTAGATTGAGAGGCTTCATATATGCACTGTGATGTGTTATTTACTACTTGTGTGACCTTGGGCAAAATGCTTAACTTTTGGTCTATTACAAGGAATAGTGTTTCTTAGTGGAGTATTTTAGTTTGCACAGGAAACTCAAAACTTAGGGGATATCCAGGGCTAAAAGGATAGAGTACCAGGCAAGAGAACAACTAGGGAACCAAAGAAATTACTGGACCTCAGGGACCATGGTCTTCTGGCCTGTTCTAGGGGAAAAAAAGGGGGTTTATTGATGGTCCTTTGAAGAGATTTCCCTTTGGCCATGGTGTACCTAGTTTCAATTCTCCAGTCACTCATGGTTTTTTTTTTAGTTTTTTTTGCGGGGCAGACGGGGTTAAGTGACTTGCCCAGGGTCACACAGCTAGTAAAGTGTCAAGTATCTGAGGCCCGTTGAACTCAGGATTCCTGAATCAGGGCTGGTGCTTTATCCACTGTGCCACCTAGCCGCTCCTTCCAGGCACTCATGTTAATTATGGTGAAAGGCAACTGGGCCATATTTCTTCTCAGGGAAAGCATGCTGAACCCCTACACTGAGGTTGGGGGACTCACCCTTAAAAAGTAGGATAATATCTCAAACATGGAATATGTATATATGCATATGTGTGTATATATATATATATTCCTATATTAGTATACTATAATATACCTATACTAGAGCAGCGGGTGGAGAAATAGAGAAATCTGACCATCTGGGCAGCAACAAAACTGGTCATGACTGTGTTTTTTTAATAAAAAGACAGGTTATTCTACCTCTGATGTTACTGTGTGGAAGCAGCAAAGATTGGCCAGTAAGGACTGGTTATGTATAGCAGTGGAGTCAAGCTCAATTAAAAAGGGATCCCTGTGTGCTACATGTTTGATTTAGAAAAATCACAAATTAACAAATTAAATTGTTTCTGTTACATTGTATTTTTATTTATTTTGGCATATATTTCCCATTTCCACTTTAATCTTAGTTGGGCCTCAAATTTGATACTCTGGGTGTGCAGCATAGGGTTTTTTTTAGCATGAAGGTTTTCAAAAACATTGATGGGAATTTGGGGAGGTGGTATTACTAGAAAGGAGGTGGCCGTGTAGCTTAAGTCTTTGGATTCAGAGAGTTATTCCCCACAGCCAGAGAGCTTTTTTGATTATTACAGTGTATTTCCTTTGAAAAATAAAATAAGCTTTTAATTAGTATTTGGATATCTAGAGAATTGGTAATAGGCATGTTCTTAGGGGAAAAGCCTATTAACAGGGTATTTGTGTGTTCCTTTTGTGCAGATATGATTTTGACATCATGAGCACAAGACTTCAAGAATGGACAACAGTGGGAATCTGTTAATTTTGATTAGCCTTAAGCAGACTCATATCATAGAGAAACCTCATCCACTTCCATACTTTCCTGCTTTAAACCTGTCTTGACATCTCACTTCTTTGTGCAGCCATGTATGGAAAGTGCTCGTTCGGTGGTTAAAGTTGAACCAAGCAGTCAGAGTCCTGGGCGTTCACCAGGCTTCCTCGTTCCCCTCGGTTGGGGTCACCGTCGAACCAACAGCAACAGGAGGGAGTTCTGGAAGCAGTACTGGAGGTGGCAGTGGTAAAACTCTTTCGATGGAAAATATCCAATCCTTAAATGCAGCCTATGCCACATCAGGGCCTATGTACTTAAGTGACCATGAAAATATGGGTCCAGATACACCTAAAAGCACCATGACACTTGGCCGTTCTGGGGGTCGACTGCCTTATGGTGTTAGGATGACTGCTATGGGCAGCAGCCCCAATATTGCTAGTAGTGGGGTCGCCAGTGACACCATTGCATTTGGAGAACATCACCTCCCTCCTGTGAGTATGGCATCCACTGTACCTCATTCACTGCGCCAGGCAAGGGATAACACAATTATGGATCTACAGACACAATTGAAAGAAGTGTTGCGGGAAAATGATCTGTTACGTAAGGATGTTGAAGTGAAGGAGAGTAAATTGAGCTCTTCAATGAATAGCATCAAGACCTTTTGGAGCCCAGAGTTGAAGAAGGAACGAGCCCTGAGAAAAGATGAAGCTTCCAAAATCACTGTTTGGAAGGAACAGTATAGAGTTGTGCAAGAAGAAAACCAGGTTAGTTATATTTGTTTTATCTGTGTTCCACTCAATTCACGTGTATATGAAATGGAATCACATTATTATTTTTCCACTTTTCCCTGTCTTTCATGCCCTCTTTATCTTAACTTTTTTGCCTACTTCTATTTCTTAATGCCTCATTTTCTCTGCCCTACTTTTTTTTCCATTTGTTTAATCCACTTTATATCACTTTTCTGCTTATTTTGTTTCCATTTGATTTTTAGAGTTGCCTCTGACTCTCTCCTGTCAGCATGTTGTGTTTCTCTCAGTTCTAGTGAGAATATACTACATACCACAAGCTGTACCATCCATTGTTTAGAGCATTTGAGAGCATATAAAGTTTTCTGTTTTCACAAATGTCCAGAATTAGAGCACTGTCTTTTCCTTTAAAACTGAGTACAGCACTCTGAACTGATCTCAACTGAACAATATAACATTGAGGACAGTGTGTTCAAAATTTAATTTCAATATTTGAGTATCAGCTATAAGTTATCAAACAAATGTTTGTTTTATTCAGTGACATTAATAGAATTTGGTCTTGAAGATATTTAGATAGCCTGTTTCTTTTGTCTCCTTAATTCATTGAAGTTCAAGAAAGAGAATAATTTAAAATTTTAACTTATACTTTTAAAAAATTGGCTATATATTGGAATGCTGAGATATTCTAGATCAAGAACCAAATGTATTATTAATTTCATAAGCTGTTCATTTAATGCTTGCCTACTCTTCCAGGTAATATAAGTTATGCTTCATTCATTATTGTGTCATTTATCTTTATTTGCAGATGTTTTATAACATTAAAAGTGTCAACTGATGCTTTAGGGTTCCAACAATAGAAACCTAAAATATAACCTCTTTTTGAATTATTTATTTATTTATTTTTGGGTGAGGCAATTGGGGTTAAGGTGACTTGCCTAGGGTCATGCAGCTGAGTATATGTCAAGTGCCGACTCCGGTTTGAAACTCAGGTCTCCCTGACTTCAGGGCTAGTGCTCTATCCACTACGCCACCTAGCTGCCTCTATAACTTCTTTTTAAAAGGTTTTCTGGGAGCAGTCTTTGAATTTGTGAGCTTCAGTGATTTGTTTCTAAAAAAGCTAAACTTTCTTTGAGAATTTTTTTTTAAGCAATCGATATTGTAAATGCATATGAATATATCACTTCTTTTTTTAGAGAAATTCTGTATTGATTGTGAATTACTTAAATGATTTGTTTGAAACTTCAACTGTCTCTTGGCATGTTGCTATTCTCCATCATAAATAGTTATGTTCAATAATTATATAACTGATTTGGTTATTTTAAAGTCATAGACTCTTGAGAAAAAAACAATTTCTGCTTTAAAAAAATTACACTTGAAATAGTTTCCTATGGTAATTTTCTAGATCAGCTTGTCCTCAGACATAGTGACCTTCTCTTGAGATTTTGCTGGTGTTTTGGGATACCATTCTAGAAATGACAAATTTTTCAGGAAGTCTCTGACAAGGAAAATATAATTTACCATTAGGTAATGTCAAGCTGATGAAAGCAAAGTACCAGAGGCCATGGCCCCATACTTCCAAATCATAAAACGTATCCTATATTTTCTGAGTACTCATTTGCTATGATTTTGAACCATAAAAATCAATATGGTAAAAATTTGATTCAAATTTTCAAAAAAATGAAATGATAACTTACTTCCCTGTATTACGCCTAAAGCATGAGAATCGTTGTTTTGCTATATGTATATATTTTTATCTTAATAAGATCTGATGATGAAGGTAGCTAGCATTTAGATAGCACCTAGTATGTGCCAGGTCACTGAGCTAAAAAATGCTTTGCAATTATTATCTCATTTGAACCTCACAACAGTGCTCGGGAGGTGGGTGCTATTATCTCCATTTTACAGATGAGGAAACAGGCAGATAGGAGTTAAGTGACTTGTTCATGATCACAGAATTAGGAAAGTCTGAGGCCGGATTTGATCTTAGGTCTTTGTGACTTTAGGCCCAGTGCTCTATCTCCTGCACTGCTTTTGTCTTGAAAAGGCAAAGAATACTTCAAGTATATAGATATGTGTGTTTGTTGGTGTATGATATACAGAGGATTCCAAAAGTCTTACTGCAGTTTTAAGCTTTAGTAGTTTAGTATTAGCTTAGCAGTATCTTGGTATTACAGCACAGGTTGGTGGCTCAGTGGATAGAACGCTGGAGTCAGGAAAAACCTGAGTTCACGTCTGGCCTCAGACACTCACTAGCATTGTAAATTTTGGACAAGTCACTTAACCTCTGTTTGCCTATTTGACTGGAGAAAGAAATGGCAAACCACTCCATCATCTTTGCCAAGAAAACCCCAAAAAGGGTCATGGTGAGGGTTAGGGTCAGGATTAGAGTTAGACATAAATGAACAACATTACAGGGGTACCTTGTGATACTAGATAGGTGTATGGATGTTATGTCTATAAATATTTTTAAATATACGTTGTAATTTCATTGTTGTAAGAAGCTTGAGGTGAGGAGTTTGCTCTGCCAGCACAGATCATTATTTTCCTCTATTACTTATAGACTTAAGAGATGCCATGAGGTATTAGCGATTAGAGGCAGTATATATCAGAGGCGGTGCTTGAACCCCACATCTTCTGAGTCCCAGACCGG
The DNA here is from genome assembly GCF_019393635.1 of Dromiciops gliroides. Taxonomy (NCBI): domain Eukaryota; kingdom Metazoa; phylum Chordata; class Mammalia; order Microbiotheria; family Microbiotheriidae; genus Dromiciops; species Dromiciops gliroides. The sequence continues at coordinate 200,963,118 of NC_057865.1, forward strand.
CTTCACACCACTAGGCACAATGACTTTACCTTATCCCACACATAAATCAACAAGAATTTAAGTGCCTTTTATGTACCATGTACTAGTCATTATGCTAGATATGGGTTATACAAATTTAAAAAATGAAACAATCTCTAATCCCAAGGCTCATTCTGATATATATTTATATACAGAATAAATACAAATAAATACAAGGTAGTCATGGATGGGAGGTGATGGAGAGATCTATAAAAGACTATGTAGAAGTGTGTCTTGTTAAAAACAAGGAGTCTGGGGAGCTGAATGTGAGGAGGAAAAGGAAATGCATTAAAGGACTGGGGGTGAGGGGTGACTAATGCAAAGAAATGGAATAGGAAATAGAGTGCTCAGGGTGCAGAATGAGAAGGAGGGCCAGTTTGGCCGGAATGCAGAGTGGCAGAAGGGGAGTGATGTGTAATAAGGCTGGAAAGATAGGTTTGCAGCTGGTTTGAAAAGGAGCCGTTTATATTTTATCCTGGGGGCCGCACAGAGCCCATGAGTTGATTGAGAAGGAGAACTGAATAGCTGATTGAGTAGGTCAGATCTTGCCTAAGGAAAATCACTCTGGCAGCTGTGTGTAGGATGGACTGGAGTGGAAAAGACTTAAGTCAGGAGTCTGTTGCAATAATGTAGGTAAGAAGTGATGATGACCTAAATGAAGGTGGGAGCAGTGAGTAGAAAAAATGGATTGGATGTGAGAGATGGTTGATACAGCAAGATTTTTAAACTTATTGGATATGTAGAGTGAGAGAGTGATGTCGTGGTTATATATTTATGCACATACACACACATGCATTCACTTGCATATATGCATATACACATAGATAGGTAAGGTGTGGCATAAAGTATAGAGAGATGGTCTTGGAGTTGGAAAGACCTGGGGTTCAAGGTCTGCCTCTGACACATACTAGCTGTGAGATTGACCTTAGGTAAGGCAGCTAACTTTTCAGTGCCCTAAGTGACACTCTAATTTAAAGAACAGTTATCAATATGAATTGATAGGGGAACTTCCCTGTACCAGTGGAATTATAGGTGAAGGTATGCGCACATCCCTCTCATGGGCCAGGGGATGGTTTTCTTGCTTGCTTTTTTTTTTTTTTTTTTTTTTGTGAGGCAATTGGAGTAAAGTGACTTGCCCAGGGTCACACAGCTAGTAAGCGTCAAGTGTCTGAGGCCGGATTTGAACTCAGGTCCTCCTGACTCCAGGGCCGGTGCTCTTTCCACTGCGCCACCTAGCTGCCCCTCTTGCTTGCTTTTTTTTTTTTTTTTTTTTTTTTGTGGGGCAATGGGGGTTAAGTGACTTGCCCAGGATCACACAGCTAGTAAGTGTCAAGTGTCTGAGGTCGGATTTGAACTCAGGTACTCCTGAATCCAGGGCTGGCACTTTATCCACTGCGCCACCTAGCTGCCCCCTCTTGCTTGCTTTTTAAAAATTGATTTCATAACATTTGTATATTTTGAATATCTTAGTTCCTCATTATACATTGTAAGGTATTTAATAATTAATTATGATAGTTGTATCAAGATACACCCCAACTTCAAATGGATTAATTGATAAAGAAAAAAAAAATCAGAGCCTATTCTAGCTACCTAAATGGCATATTTTTTAGAAGTAAACATTTAAAACATTTATTAAGTGGTTGCTATGTGCCAGGTAGTATGCAAAGAACATGTTCTCAAACAACCCAGTCTGTCTTAATTTTAGCTCATAATCTTAATTCTTTAATGTGATAAATCTTATAATACACATGACAGAAAAATACTAAGTAGATTTGTTTTTAAGTGGTTTATTTCCTAAGGGCTGATTATGTAGTGCTTTTTGTTAAATAGGTGTTATAATAAGAGCTGAATTTAGGTCACCAGCTTTGACAGTTTTTTCTCCTTCCCTGTTCCTTGTATGCCTTGGGTACTCAAAAATTAAACATCAAAAAACAGTTTTATGCTGTGTCTCCAGTAAAATGCCTGTTCCTAAAATGGGTTAAAGGCTTAAAAAATACTAATGTTCACGTGGAAGAAAAAAATCAGACATACTCATTTACTTTTAAATAATCTTGTTAATTGCCCTGTTTTGAAACTATCTGTCCTCCCCTCAGCTTTTTTCAGAGACAATGCATTTGAATTTAATGAAACTCTAGTTCTTTGAAAGCAAACTAGTCCAGGGAATTAGGATGCCAGAAAAGTCATATGACTAAAGAAGGGTGAACACTGACTTTTTTAGATTTTATCCTCTTTTCTAATTAAACATTTACTGAAGCTGGCAGGACTTGATTCTTCCTGCATACACTGTAATTACTACTACAAAGCTAAGAGTATGCAACTTTGGGCCAAAAAAAGGAAAGGTACAATTTAAAAGTAAAGTTGAAACACCTGCAATGAGTTGTTGTAACTAGGAATGCTAATTAATAGATTATAGTAAGCCAGGCAATGTGCCCTAATTAAACTTTGCGTTCATTATATTCTCCAGAGCCTTTAGTGGTCCCTCTTCTCACTCTTTATAAAGAGGTTGGTTTAATAGGACTTGCTGTAATTAAATCCATTTCCTCATTTTACTTTGGGATTAAGGATTTTTTGCTATGTTTTGCTTATTCAGAATACGTAGTTTGAATAGGGCATCGATATCTTGGTCCAGTCATAACAAATTAAACGCATTTGCCTAAAATTGCATAGTATGTGGTTCATTTTTGCTCAGTTATTGCAGAAGATTGTTTCCAACGTACCCTGCTGTTTTTAGATTTTAATAGTCCTTATGTGATTAAACTTTCAGATATTGGAAGCTGGTTAGTTTAAGCAGTAAATGCTATAACAGAGACTCTTAAAGAGTATTTGTACTGACCAAAGACAGAAAACCAACTGAGCCTTGGTTGAACTCTCAGAGCTAGGCTTTGGAAACGTATACCCACGTGCATATGTGATCTGTAACTACAAATATTTTTATACTTTCTCTATGATAATACCATCTTATGTTACTTCATTACGAATTTCATAATGAGTGCATTCATTAAATATTTATTATATGTCTTTCACATTTGACTCTGAAGTCAGAATATATTCTATTTTAAATAATTTTACTGTTTGGTAACTAATTAAATCTTTTTTTTCCCTTTAGGTCTTTTTTTTCTTTCACAGTATCCAGAATTCTTTTATAAATAGCAGTTCTGTAGATAGTTTTTCTTTTGTGGCTTGTTTTCACCATTTGGATACTTTATATAACTAAAGCCTTAACTTGCAGTTTAAAAGAGGCCATTTCTTGGATTTAAAGATATAATTCCTTTAAAAAACCTCTTTAATTGATAACTTTTATATTTACATCACCTACATTTCCTCATATATCCCTCCCTACCGAGAGCCATTCCTTATAACAAACAATTAAAACAAAACAAAATAACAGTTTAGTAAAACTAAGTCTGACCTTATATGCAGTGTTCTACATTTATAATCTCTAATGTCAGCAAAGAAAGTGGGGGAGGTGACTTTTCAAATGTTTTTCCTGGGGCCAAGCCCTTATCATTATTACAATTTCACAGTATTCAAAATTCAGTTATTTTGTGGTTGTTCTTTCTGTTGGCATTATTTTCATTTTGTATATTGTTTCTGTGGGGACCAATTTTTAATTGGGGAGTGCTAGCTAAGCAGTTAGCTACAATATTGGGGCAAGGAAGGACCGGCAGCCTCCCTCAAAACAGAAAAAGATTTATTTTAACAAGAACGAGCTTAAAAAAAAAAACACAAACAGGATCAGTAGGATCAAGGGAAAGGAAATAAAATGGGGAAAGGGAAATTATAATACCTGAAAAAAATACCACCGCCCAGGAATCAGCTGAAAATAGGCAGCAGAACTCCTATTGCTTTCCAGCTTCCACCTAGAATGCCCAATTCTCCTCCCCCAAACCTAGAACACCCCACACAGCTCCAGCCAATGGGATGGCTGCTCTGACAGTCACATGACTACCCTCACCCCGCTTCCAATCATTATAATTTTGCCAGGCCCATGTAGGCGTCGGTGAGTGGTGATGAGCCCTAGCCCTGGCAATGGCTACAGCCAGTGAGTGGAGCACCCTGCGGTTTGTGGAGTCCCAGGCCAGTGCGCGCTGCTGAGGCATAAAAACCTCAAATAACAATTAATTCTTTACATTTCCTAGGTTTTACTTATTTAATTTTGCATCAGTTTGTAGAAGTTTTTCCATGTTTCTCTGCATTCATTACATTTGCTGCTTCATGCATTGCAATAATATGCCATTACATTCATGTCAGTTAGTCAGCAGGCATTTTATTAAGTGCTTTCTGTATGCCAGACACTATGCTGGGTGCTGGGGGTATGAAACCCTTGAGGAGTTTACATTCTAACTTGGGCAGACAATAGGCAAACAACTATATACATGCAAAAGGGAGAGGGATGATAATATCAGAAGGAAGGCACTGGACTAGGGGAGGGAGAATAGAAATTCTGTTGTAGAATCTGGGAAGTGATCTGAGACCAGAAGGTAAAGTTGAGAAGGAGATGGGGAACTCAAAAGGGCCAGTGCCACTGGAGAACAGGGTTTAAGACAGGCCTTTGGGGGACATGATCTGAATGAAGATTTAGCAAAGGAGATCGAAAGGGAGCAGTAAGTATCCATGAAAAGAGATTGATCAAGAGTGTCAAAAACTGCAAGAGAGGTCAAGAAGGATGAAACTTGTGAAAAGGTTGTGAGTTTTGACCAATAAGAGATCATTGGTGACTTTGAGAGTATACTTTCAGTTGAATGATGAGTGAGATGCCAAATGCAAAGCTTTAGAATCTAGTGAGAGGAAAGGAAGTGTGGGCAGTGAGTATAGTAAGATGACTTTCTCAAGAAATTTAACTAAGAAGTCATCTTAAGATTTCTAGTTTCAAATTTTTCTCCCTCCCTCCCCCCCTCCCCAAGACAGCAAGTAATCTGATATAGGTTATATATGTACAATAACATGAAACATATTTCTGCATTAGTCATAAGAGGAAGAATCAGAGCAATGAGGAAAAACCTCAAATAGAAAAACAACAGCACCAAAAGCAAAAGAAATAGTATGGTTCAATCAGCATCTCTACTCCACAGTTGTTGTTTTTCTGGATTTGGAGATCCCCTTCCATCATGAGTCCCCTGGAACTCTTCTGTGCCATTGCTTTGGTGAGAAGAACCTAGTCCATCACAGTAGATCAGCAGTTTGCTGTTGTTTTAAAAAACGGTTATTTTTTTCATTTATATTGATGTAGTCATTGTGTATACTGTTACTTTACTTTGCATTAGTTCACATAAACCTTTCTATGCTTTTCTGTATTGATGTTCATCTTTTCTTATAACAGAGTAATATTCTATTACAATCTGTTTAGTCATTCTTTAATCTTTGGATATTTGCTTTGTTCCTTGTTCTTTCTTATCACAAAAAGTGCTTCTTTATGTTTTTTTTGGTTTATATAGGTACTCTTCTTCATCAGCCTCCTTGGAGTATATACCCAGCAGTGTAGTTTTTCAGTTAAAGGATGGCATGGGCATTTTAGTCACTTTTTCTTGTCTAATCCTAAATTGCTTTCCAGAATAGTTGGAGCAGTTCATAGTATCTGCCATCAACAGCATATAGTCTGTATTTTCATAACTCCTTCGATGTAGATTATTCATATCTTTTATCATCTTTTCCAATTTGCTGGATGTGAAGTGCAACCTCAGGGTTATTATTAAGAATTTGGAGCATGGTAGTTAATAGTTTGCAGCTCTTTTGAAAACTGCTTGTTTATATCCTTTTAAGGAATGGCTCTTTTTCTTATGTATTAGAATAAGTTCCTTATATATCTTGGATATGGGATCTTTATCAGAAAAACTTACCATAAATATTTTTTCCCATTAACTGTTTACCTTCTCATTTTAACTATATTGGTTTTGTTTGTACAAGTACTTTTTAATTTATATAATCTAAGTTTATATAATCTAAATAATCTATCTGTTTTATCTTCTATAATCTTCTCTCTTCTTTGTTTGCTCATGAACTCTTTATCTGTTCATAGATACTCCTTGTTCCTCAGATTTGTTTATGATATCACCTATTTCTGGAGTCATGTATTCCTTTGGTACTTTTCTTGTTATGTGGCTTAAAGTATTGATCTAGAATTTCTCTGATTTCTGCTTTTTTAAGAAGTTTTTGTCAAATCCTTTTTTTTTCTTTTTTGGGCCAATGAGGGTTAAGTGACTTGCCCAGGGTCACACAGCTAGTGTCAAGTGTTCAAGATCAGATTTGAACTGAGGTCCTCCTGAATCCAGGGTTGGTGCTTTATCCACTGTGCCACCTAGCTGCCCCCTTTGTCAAATCCTTAATGCCCATTCCTTGCATTTATTGAACTCCATGGCTTCTGTGACCATTTGCTTCTGTACATTGTGTACCTTATCAGACACTGAAGTCATTTTTCCTTTCTCGAGCTGAACTGCCAAGCATTCAAACTACCAAAGAGAGCAGAACTCTGATGGGCTGTCTACATCGTTCAAATGCCAGGTGTACGTCTGCCTAAAAGAGTATTTTACAGAGAACTCACACAAGGCATATGCTCACATGGAGGTCAGAAGAAGTGATACAAGGACACTCAAGGTCTCTCTAAGAATTTTGGAATTAATTGTGAGACACTGTAACAGGACTGCCCAGCATAACATGCCTGCATTGAGGAAGACCCAAAGCATTGAGCAAAGGCTCTATGAGGAAAGGAGAATTGTAGTAGCTTAAAAGAAACACGAGATGAGCAAATTTAGAGACATTTCCTCTCCAAATGTTCATATGGACTATTTATGCCTAACCTGTGGTAGAGCCCTCTAAGCTTATATTGGTCTGATCAGCCACAGTTGGACACGCTGTACATTAACTCCAACATAGTGATGTCATTTTGATTCTATTTGATTATGAAGGACAACCACCAACCACCTCATCTATTGCACTGATCAAGCTCTGTTCTATGGCTTAATCTGTCTAGTTTTTAGCCAAGCCAAATAGTTGTTATTGGGTTTTTTTTTTTATAGTGAGGCATTTGGGGTTAAGTGACTTGCCCAGGGTCACACAGCTAGTAAGTGTTAATTTAAGTGTCTGAGGCCGGATTTGAACTCAGGTAGTCCTGAATCCAGGGCCGGTGCTCTATCCACTGCGCCACCTAGCTGCCCCTCAAACCAAATAGTTTTGATGATACTGCATTATCATATAGGTATGAGATCTGGGATTGCTGGACACCCTGCCCATCACACTTCTTTTCATTATTCCCTTGATATTCTTGACCTTTGGTTTCTTCAGATAATTTCCTTTTTATTTTTTATAGATTTATAAAATAATTTGTTGCTAGATCTGTTGACGTGGCACTGAATAAATTAACTTAGGTAGTATTGTCACTTTCATTATATTGGCACGGCCTCCTGATGAAAAGTTAATATTTGCCTAATTATTTGGCTCTATCTTTCAGTCCATAAAGAATATTTTGTTGTTATATTCAAATAGTTGAAAATAAAATATGTGGGTTGTGTATTGGGTAGTGTTGGACTTGATGTCTAGAAGAGCTGAGTTTGCTTCCTTGCCTCGTCCAGGGTAAGTCACTTAAACTTTCTCATGCTTACCATTCAGTAAACTTCTGTGGCTCCCTATTACCTACATTATCAAATATAAAATCTTCTTTTTGGCTTTTAAAGCCCTTTGTAGCCTGGTCTCTTCCTACATTTTCATCTTCTTACACCTTAAACCCTTTGATAATTTTCCTTTATTATATTTTCTCCTTTTTTCATTTTTCATAAAACATTTTATCTCTCTTTTAAAAAATCAGATAAACGATTAGATTTCTTTTTTTCAAAAACAAACTTTAGGTTTATTTAGTTTTGTTATCTTGACTTTTCAGAAATTCTACTTACCTATGTTTTAGCTCAGTGTCCTGGTGTCTTGTTCCTTTTCTTTCTCTTTCTGGCACAGTTCTGAATCTGCATTTGGCTTTGTCCCTTGCTGTGTGAGCATGACTGGTCCCACTCACATATTGTTTATTGTGCTAGTAATAGGCTTCCTGGGAGGACCTATGTGTTCCTTATGTGCTGCCTGCCGGAAGCAGTTGTTGCAGTGGACAGAGTTCTGGGTTGGGAGGCAGAGAAAGACCTGAATTCAGATGCAACTTCAGAGACTTACTAGCTATATAAGCTATCCTCAGCAAGATGCTTAACCTTTGTTTGCCACAGTTTCCGCACTTGTAAAATGGATATAATAACTGTGTCTATATTGCAGAAATTTTGTGGGGAACAAATGAGATAATATTAGAAAATTGCTTATGCCTTGGCACATAGTGGGTGCTATATAAATGCTTATTCCCTTCCCTTCCCCCATGCCCCCTCCTGACCCTTTATGTGGCTTGGTCATAGACTACCTTGGCTCTGGGTTACCTGAGTACTGTGCTGCTGGTTGCCAAGCTGGCCCTATTCCCAGTTGTACCTTGGGCAGAGCTGTTTCTTTTTTGAGCCTTCTAGGCTCTGAATTGTTGGAGTGTTGCACACTGTGTTACCTTAAGGCTGGTCTGGTACAGTCTCCTATCGTAACCTTCACTGTTGCTGCCTTCGCTCTATGTATTGTGCTCCCTGTGGGCTGGTGCACTGCTGGGCACTGATCTGGCCCCATCTTATGTGTGTCTCTGTTGGGGCTGTCTGACCACTGGCTCCTTAGCTGCTTAGATATTAAACTGCTGGGCTTTATGCACTCTACTATCTCCCTGTTTGGCCCTGTTTCTTACTCTTCCTTTGTTGGGCCTGCCAGGCTGTCTGCTCCTGATTTGGTCCTGTTTTCTCCTGGGCCTCTAGCAAGTTGCTTAGTCATACAGTTGCCTGGGTGATAAGCTACTTGTCTTTTGGTATGGGTCTTTCCTATGGCTTTTGCTTGTCTTGTTTTTTCTCCACTTTAAAATTCCAGAGGTCTTCAAAATTCTTTGTTGTTGTTGTTTTTGTGGGGCAATGAGGGTTAAGTGACTTGCCCAGGATCACACAGCTTATAAGTGCCAAGTGTCTGAGGCCGGATTTGAACTCAGGACCTCTTAAATCCAAGGCCGGTGCTTTATCCATTCCGCCACCTAGCTGCCCCTGGTTTTCAAAATTCTTAAAAAACAACAACAAAAAAAGTCTTTTTGTTCAATCAGGGACTGGCTGGAGAAGCTTGTAGATGTTTCTCTTTGGTTTTCTTTTTCAGTGTTCCTTCTGGCTTATTTTTCAAGCTTTTGTACAGGTCTGTGTGAGGGGACCTGGGCTTCTCTAGGCCTCTACATGTCACAGTATTTTTACTGTTCCTTTCTGTAGCTCCCTACTTTTAACTCCTTGTGATTTTTACATTTGAGCTATGTTTCTTTTTTTAAAAAACTTGATCTAGGAGCTGAGGGTTTTGTCTATAATATTCTTGAGAGTTTTATTTTTGAGATTTCTTTCCTGAGGTAACCAGTAAATTCTATTTTCCATTTTGCCCTTTTGTTTTAAGAGAACATGGCAACTTTCTTTTATGATTTCTTGGGGGAAAAAAAGATTTCTAGGCTATTTTTTTTCTGGGGGGGAGGAGTGTTATTATAACATCTTAGGAAACATCTTTTTTTGGGGGGGGGGTTGCGGGGCAATGAGGGTTAAGTGACCTGCCCAAGGTCACATAGCTAGTAAGTGTCAAGTGTCTGAGGCCAGATTTGAACTCAGGACCTCCTGAATCCAGGGCCGGTGCTTTATCCACTGCACCACCTAGCTGCCCCTGGAAACATCTTTTTTTTTTAATCATAAAAGTATTTTATTATTTTCTAGTTACACGTAGAGATAATTTTCATTTTGAAGTGATGGGGGGGGTGAGGCAATTGGGGTTAAGTGACTTGCCCAGGGTCACACAGCTAGTAAGTGTGTAAAGTGTCTAAGGCCGGATTTGAACTCAGGTCCTCCTGAATCCAGGGTCAGTGCTCTATCCACTGCGCCACCTAGCTGCCCTAGAGATAGTTTTCAACATTTGTTTTTATAAGATTTCTAACTTCAAATTTTTCTCCCTCCCCGCTCCCCAAGACAGCAAGCAATCTGATATAGGTTATATATGTAAAATCACATTAAACATATTTCTGCATTAGTCATGCTGTGAAAGAAGAATTAGAGCAAAAGGGAAAAACCTCAAAAAACAAAACCAAAATAGAAACAGTATGGTTCAATCTGCATCTAGATGCCCCGGTTCTTTTTTTTTCTGGATTTGGAGAGCATTTTCCATCAAGAGTCCTTTGGAACTATTTTGGACCATTGTATTGCTGAGAAGAATCAAGTCTATCACAGTTGATCAACACACAATGTTGTTGATACCATGTACAATGTTCTCCTGGTTCTGCTCATCTCACTCAGCATCAGTTCATGTAAGTCTTTCCAGGTTTCTCTGAAATCTGCCTGCTCATTGGGAAACATCTTTTTTAAAAGTTAAAAAAGCAGGGGCAGCTAGGTGGCACAGAGGATAAAGCACTGGCCCTGGATTTAGGAGGATCTGAGTTCAAATCCAGCCTCAGACACTTGACACTTGCTAGCTGTGTGACCCTGGGCAAGTCACTTAACCCTCATTGCCTTGCAAAAAACAAAAGTTAAAAAAGCACATTGAATAGTCAAGCAAAACTCCAGTTACCTAGGTACTTGGTAGAATGGATGATGGTTTCAAGGAGGAGTGTATTTAGGGAGGACAGGTTTAGTTTTCAAGTATATAGGACAACAAAATAGAGCTGTTAAGCAGACAGTTAACCACATTGTTCTGGAGTTCAGTAGGGTTGAGAATAGTTTTCTTAATGGTGATAATTGAATCTGTAAGATTTGTACAAATAAGATAAAGCCCTATTATAGAGTACTTGGGGTTAATATCCAGATAATCTCATTTACAATGGAATAGGGTTCCTAGAGGGCAGGTACAATGTTATTTTTATCTGTCTACCTTAGCACACTGTAGATATCATCAGTCCACCCAGCTTAAGTCTAGACCCATCTAATGCAGTCAGTTGTCAAGTCTTACACACCTTTCTTCCTTTCATCACTTCTCACCTAGACAGTAATTATTATAATATCATCATAATTAGTCTTCTTGCTTTTCTCTTACTTCTCCAATCATCCTCCACATAAGCTAAAAAACAAGGAGAATCATGTGTTGCTTCCCCTCTCCAAAACAAACAAACAAAAATAAGAAACAACAAAAAATCTTCAGTGGCTCTTACAAACTCTAGGATAGAGTACAAACTCTCAGTTTGGCATTTGAAACCCTCCAAAATCTGGTTCCTGCTTTTCAGATATACTTCATATTTACTCCTCTTCACACACACACACTTACATTCCAGTTAAACAGGCCTGGGTACTGAATATAATCCTCCATCTCCAGTATGCCATGCTATTGTTCGGCTGCTTCCCATGACTAGAATGCATTCCCTCCTTACTCGTAGAGTCAATAGCTTTTTAGAGGCTCTGCTTAAGGTGTTAACCTCCTACTTAAACCTTTCTAATTCCTCAAAAGTGTTACTGCCTTTTCCCTTTCCTCAGATTGCCTTATATTTACTTATCAGTGTGCAAGTAATATCTTTCTAGAAAGGTAGTCTGGGGCAGAAAGCTATTTTTTCTTTTTGTCTTCATATTCTAGAACCTAACCACAGTGCTTGCACATTGTAAGTGCTTAATAATATGTCTTGACTTGAGATAGTTCCAAAGGACCATGATGGAAAATGCTTTCCAAATCGCAGAAAGAAAGAAAAAAAAAAAGAGCTGTGGAATTGGATGCAGATTGAACCATACTATTTCTCTTGTTTTTGGTGCTGTTGTTTTTTCTTTCTTGAGGTTTTTCCTTTTTGCTCTGAGTTCTTCTCTTCTAACCATGACTAATGCAGAAATATGTTTAATGTTATTGTACATATAAACCTATATCCGATTACTTTGCTGTCTTGGGGAGGAAGGGGAGGGACGGAGAAAAATTTGAAACTAGAAATCTTATACAAACAAATGTTGAAAACTATCTACATGTAACTGGAAAATAATAAAATACTTTATAATTAAAAAATAAATATGTCTTGAATTCCTTTAAATCTTGGTTATAAAATTTTGGATATTCTGTTTTAATGCAGAAGAAGATATTTAGCTTTTAAATTTGTTTTCTTTTAAGTAGAAGGTCCTGGGGGTGGTACTGTGGAGTAGTACCACAAGATAAATTTAGCTGTCAAGAGCTGTGTAATGGAGGTGGTATAAAGAGCGCTGCATTGTTAATCTGAACAGTTGTCCACTAAGCCTGGATTTGCCATTACTTAGTTCCATAACTAGTGGGTAATCACTTAGCCTTAGTGGACTTAGTTTTCTCATCTGCAAAATAACATATCTGGCTTTATTCTTACTATAAAAGTAGTTTTTCATTTTTGAGAGTCTGTGCATGTCTTCACACACTATTGTATTGTGATTCTGAATCCAAATTTCATAGTAGGTCAGATAATGAGCATGTTGCTCTGGCTGAAAATTAGAAATAACTAAAAATACACAGCATAGAATTGATAAGTGTCTCGAATATTACAAAGGAAATTGGATGTCCAGTGTCCAAGAAATAGTCTTTTATTTTATATTCAGAAAGCTGGATGAAGCATCAATTTAGTATGTGATCAAAGAAAATTTTTATTTTAATATTTTAAATGCAAAGTTTTCCTAGTAGTTTGCTATTGGTAGGCAAATAGGTTACTTTGTGCTTAAATTCTTTTGCTATTTCTGGATTACAGGAGTGGACAAGTTAAAATTTTAATTTTTTGACAAATATTGAAGAATGGAATAACTTTCCCCAGTGTTTCTTTATTTAATGTAATTTATTTTGAACTTAAACACATAACCCCCAAAATAAGCATTTCCATATACAAATAATAATATCTTTTTTTTTTTCAGGGCAGTGAGGGTTTAAGTGACTTGCCCAGGGTCACACAGCTAGTATCAAGTGTCTGAGGCTGATTTGAACTCCGGTCCTCCTGAATCCAAGGCCAGTGCTTATCACTGCACCACCCTAGTTGCCTTCCATATCACAAATAGGAAATAAAAGGAATATATATGAAACTGAATTTCTTCCATACATTTTGCTTTTTTTTAAAAAAGTATATAATAAATTCAACAGTTAGAAAACTGTCCAGTTTCTCTTTGCTTCCTTATGAATTTCTTCTGTTTTCTTGTCTGCATTAAAAAAAAAAATGTTACCAGTCCTGTCTTTTTTTCCTTTTCTTTGTGGCATAATAATTTTTAGTTTTCCTTTCTCACAACCATTAAAAAAAAGGGGGGGGAGCCCATGTAATAAATAAGAATAGTTAAGCAAAATCAATCCACACAGAAGCCATCTCTGAAAATGTTTCTTTCTGTATCTCTATCAGGAGATGGGTAACATGTGTCATCATGGGTCTTCCCTGGGATTATGTTTTGATGACAGGTCTTAAAGTCTTTCTAAGTCCCTCCCCCCTCCCCTCCATTAAATTGTTGTTGTATAATTGTACTCTTCCCTTCTCTATGCATTAGTTCATTCAAGTGTTTCCGGGATTTTCTGAAATTGTCACCTGTCACTTTTTATAGTTCAGTAATATTCTTTTTTGTGTGTATATCCTAATTTGTTCAGTCATTCTCCAGTTGATAGGCACCCCCTTAGTTTCTAGTTCTCTCTTCTCTCCCTTCCTTCCTCTCTCCTCCTCTCTCTACCTTCAGGAGCTAAAGTTTGCTTTGTTTTTGACTGTTCCCTCTGAGATATTATCCTCCCTCTTAACCCACAGCTTCCCTATCCTCACTTGATTCCTTTTTGTGTTTGTTGTATTTTTACATTAAACTGTGTATACACAGTTCAACCCTCCTTTGTTTCAAATATGAATGAGATTCATCTGAAGCCTATTCCTGTCCACCCCTTTCTTCATGTTTGTATATTCTTCTTTTCATGTGCAAAGCTCTGTCCTCTTTTTTTCTCAATGTCTTCCACTAGTATATTTCTTTCTCTTCCTTTCCTTTTTTTTTCTCTTAAAACCCTTATCATTTTTACTCGGTATGTTTTGAAGACTTTAAGGTAGTGAAGAATCACTTCTTTCTCCTTATCAGAATGTTATGTTTATCCTCATAAAGTCTTTTCTAATTACTCAAATACTTTTGCTATTCTAGGTTTCTCTTGAGTCTCATATTTGGATTTCAGAGTTCTACTCAGCTCTGACATTTTCGTCAGGAATGTCTAAAGTCCTCTTTTACATTAAAGGTATTTTTTTCCCCTGTTGACTGTCTGCCTTTGCAGAGTAAGCCACCCCTACCCCACCCCGCAATTGTAAAGCCAATATTTTTTGTCTTTCTATAAATTACTGTTCTTTATAGTAGACGGCTGTTAAGTTTTTTGTGCACCTTACTGTTGTTCCCTAGTACTTAAACTTTTCTTTCTGGCTTCTTGTATTTGTTTCTTTAGGTGAGCCTCTGGATTTTGGCTGTGACATCATTGGGACCTTTGGGAGGCAGTCAAATGGGTTCCTTTCCATTTTCACTTTACTCTCTGTAAATTGCAAAGATTCTGATAGATTTAGGCAGTTTTAAATTTGTGATTTCTTGGAAATATAATGTCCAGAGTTTTTGTTTTTAATAATGGTTTTCAGGGAGTCATATGATTCTTAAATGATTTTATCGTGTCTTGTTTTACATCTCACTGTTTTTGATAGCAGATACTTTAGATTTTATTTTATATTTTAGTCTTTTGATTTTGTGCTAATATTTCTTGTCTTATGTAGGCAATTGATTTCTTTTTCTTTTAATTTTTGAGGAAGTTCATTCTGTTCTGTTAATTTTTTCCCTTTCCAACTTTTTTCCTTCAGAGGTTTTATTTCATTAAAGAAAACTCTCTTGCTTCATTTTCTCTAGATAGTCATGTAGGTCTTTGTGGAAAATCCATTTTTTTTCCTCCTTTGATGTCTCACCTTGTAGTTGTTAAGGAGTTGACCTAACAGGTTTGGATCTACTGGGATTCTTTATAGTGGTCAATCTCTCAACTTTAGTTCTTAAATTGCCCCTCCCCCCCCCCCCCCCCCCCCCCCCAGCAAGTGCCTTTGGCCAGGGGCCAGACTTTTCTCCTTGCTTCGTGTTTTGGGTGGATGTGAATTAGTCTTGCTTAGCTTGTGCCTTGGTCCTGGTTTCTGTAAAGACTTCTCATAGATCTCTCATGGATGTAGTCATACTAATAAGGATCTTTGAGGTCACTTAGTCAACAAATTTATTAAGTGTTTTACTATGTTCCCCACCCTGCTAAGCAAAGGCAAAAAACCAGGCCCTGCTCCCATCTAATGGGGAAGACTACATACCAAATAACTGGATACATACAAGATATATACAGAGGAGATGGAAGGTAATCTGGAGAGGTCATTAGTAGCTGGAGTTCAGAGTGATGGAATCTTCAGTCTTCTTGAAGGAACTCGGGACAGAGTGCTAAGGATACCTTGATATCCTTGGGCATTGGGTCGTCCTGATCTCAGCACTCTTACATTGGAATTGGTTGCTACTATTCTTAGTCTGCTTCCAAGGCAATGCCTTTGGATTCCCTGGGGTTCCCTTTGGGAGCTTTTTGCTTTGGTTGTCCTTTGGATGCAGAACTTTATGACCCTTCAGGTGGTATTTACTGATGGGTCTCTGTGTTTGGAGTATTTCTTCTCTCTTAAGTTAGCTCTCTTATACAGCACCTGGCTCCCTGACTGACCCCCATGAATCTCTGTCTGACTATTTTGTGTAGTTTGGGTATAAGTAAAGTTACTGGAGATTTCTCATTGGATTCCCTGATCATTATTTAGTCTGGTACTCTTTTTAGGTTTTTGATACAGTGAATCGAAATTTGGGCTTATTTCTCTGAGGGCACCGGAAAATTTGAGCAGAGTAATTAGCTGTCAGGATATGCAGTTACAGTACAGTCATATCCTGCCTTTAACATTTTTATTCCATAGTGAGTCATTCATAAATCAGAGTACTTTCCTAAAGGAATGTATTACTGCTAGAAATATATTTTCATTGTTCTATTTCTTCTCTGTAGAGTGAGGCCAGCACTTTTCCCTCACCAACTATTTTGACCATTTGGCTTTTATGTAGAAAACCATCTTTGTAAGGCAGCTGAGATTTGGAGAGGAGATGAGATTGATATGATAAATGGAATGTTCTTTACTAACGCATTTATTTTAGGCTGTTAACTTTTGTAATATGCTTCATTTTTTCATCATCTGTGTTTTTGTATATTATATACTTAAAGTCAATCACTAAGAATTGCTTTTTGCCCATAATTCTCTGTTTTTTCCTGACATTTACAAATGGACGGTTGCTTGTGATTTACCTAATGATTTTAATGAACTACTCCACTGCTGGAGAATTACAAAAATTAGAATATCTCTATTAAGGGAGAGTATGTCTTCCAGTTATTCACTGTTTTCAGAAAGTTGGTTACTGGAAGTAATAATATAGAACACATAAAGATGTTTTCTATTATGCCACTAAAGGGAGGGATGGTGTGGAAATGTACTGTAGGAAGTACAAATAAAAACTAATGAGATAACAAATTGATTCTAATTGAGTCGTCAATAAATATGTTTGATTATATTTTAATCAGTGAATACAGTGAATCAAAATGAACTGATATCAGATGCTTTCCTATTTGTACTAGGAGAAGAGATGGAGACAAAATAGCTCTCACATACAGATATGTGTATGTGTGTGTGTGTGTGTGTATATATATATATATATATGTGTGTGTGTGTGTATATATATATGTGTTATATATATATATGTATTGCTTAGCATAGTGCCTTGAACATATATGGACACTTAATAATTAAAGCATGAAACTACATGCTATTTGTGTATACTTTGATAACAAGTCTTTCTACTGTCCCTTTTTGGGATCACTGGAAATTTTTGTAAGGTACTATTATTTTTTGAAGGAAGCTCAAAGATTTCTTGGAAAGCAGGAATAGAGATTCTCACGAATTTAGAACAAGTGTTGTATTCTATGATCCTTTGCAAGCCCTCCTTGGATATTTTTTTTGAGGGAGAGGGTTCTAGCAGGGAATCACTAACTTCAATCCTTCCATCAAGATGGCAGGCATGGGCTCTTACAATTTGCCTTGCAGCTGAGAGCACTCCTCTGTGTATTGTCCTCCATAATTAGATTATAAGCTCTTTGAGATCAGGGCTATCTACTTTTTATTTGTATTTCTAGCAGTTAGCCTAGTGCTTTGCGTGTAGGTTTAATAAAAGGTTTTAAACTCATTTATGTATTATCACCTTTAAAAAAAATTTGTTTATTTATTGTGGGGCAGTGAGGGTCAAGTGACTTGCCCAGGGTCACACAGCTAGCAAGTGTCAAATGACCGAGACCTGATTTGAACTCAGGTCCCTCCTGAATCCAGGGCCAGTGCTTTATCCACTGCACCACCTAGCTGCCCCCTCATTTATGTATTCTTTATGAAAGAACTTCTTTCTCAAACAGAAGGTTTTTTTGTGTGTCTTAGAATAAATAGAATAATCCTTGTAATACAACTGTTTTCAAAGTGTGGTCCACAGGTGCCTGGACATGTATGAGACCCTTTCTAATGGCCCATGAGATCAAAACTATTTTCTTTTTTTTTCTTTGTTTTTTGTGTGTGAGGCAATTGGGGTTATGTGACTTGCCCAGGGTCACACAGCTAGCAAGTGTTCAATGACCTGAGGCTGGATTTGAACTCAGGTCCTCCTGACTCCAGGGCCAGTACCCTATCTACTCCACCATCTATCTGCCCCCCAAAACTATTTTCATAGGAATACTAAGACTTATTTTGCTTATTAAAATATTCACATCCCTTTTACAGATACTTATCTGGTGAGGCTGGATGTGCATCGTACTTAAACAATATACTGAAACCACAAACAGTATATTGCAGCAGTTAGGAATGTAAAAGTGGATATAAGAATCCAGTTATCTTCTTATACTATTTTTTTTTTTGGTGAGGCAATTGGGGTTAAGTGACTTGCCAGGGTCACATAGCTAGTAAAGTGTTAAGTGTCTGAGGTCGGATTTGAACTCAGGTCCTCCTGACTCCAGGGCCAGTGCTCTATCCTTTGTGCACGTAGCTGACCAGTTGTCTTCTAATAATTCAGACATTTAAGAGATTTGCAAAAATGTATAAGCAGTGCTAGTCTTCTCACTAATTATTGTAGAAAATAGTAATTTTTCATAACAATATGCTATTTATGTAACATGTAATGGATTATTATTATTAAATAAATATTTTAACATTACGTCAATTTTAATTGGTAACATGGTGATATAGTATAACTCACATAAAGAAAAATCCTTTAGGACATTGATAATTTTTTTTTTTTTTGCAGGGCAATGAGGGTTAAGTGACTTGCCCAGGGTCACACAGCTATTTAAGTGTCAAGTGTCTGAGGCCGGATTTGAACTCAGGGAGTCCTGAATCCAGGGCCGGTGCTTTATCCACTGCGCCACCTAGCTGCCCCCATTGATAATTTTAAGAGTGTAAAGAGGCAGGGAAGCTAGGTGGCACAGTAGATAAAGTGCTGGCCCTGGGTTTTAGGAGGACCTGAGTTTAAATGAAGCCTCAGGCATTTGACACTTACTAGCTGTGTGACCTTGGGCAAGTCACTTAACCCTCATTGCCATGCCCCAAACAAACAAACAAAACAAAAAAGAGTGTAAAGACCAGGTTTCTAAGGCCCAAAAGTTTGAAAACTGCTGTATAACATTTCATAGACGGGAGACTACATTTCTTTGGCTTCTTTGGCTTTAAGAAAAATTCTGTAAAGTAACGCAATACCTAATTGCCTCCAGGATTACCTGTAAAACACTTCTTTCCTTCAGGAGCTTTCAGTGAGAATTCCAAATAATTGGTTTAGAGACATTTTTTCACCTTTTAATGACTGAACGAGTTGATAATGGAGAATTGCCACTGAGTGATTTTCCTGAGCAATCAACAAGCTGGGTCCTACTTTTTTTTAGGCATTGGGGATAAAAAATGTAAAAATGAAAACCTTCTTCCCCTCAAGGAGTTTACATTTCTTCAGAAAAAGAGAACATATATATGTATACAAAAATGGATTGATTTTGGGGGGTAGGCACTAGCATCTGAAGGAATCAGGGATGACCTCACATGGTGGTCCTTGAAGGAAATTTGGTGTTCTAAGAGATAGAGATAAGGACAAAATGCATTCCAGGACATGGGGAATAGTTAGTGCAAAGGCCATGAAGGCAGAGTGTACACTGAAATAAAAAAGGCCAATCTGGCTGGATTGTAGAGGGAATATTGTTCAGTAACCCAGGAAAGGTAGGTTGGGGCTGACTTGAGAAGGACTTTAAAATCCAAATGGAGGAGTTTCTATTTGATCCTAGAGGTAATTGGGAGCCACTGGAGTTTACTGGGAGAAGAACATGGTAAAACATGTGCTTTTAGAAAAAAATCACTTTGGCAACTGTGTAGTGGGAGAAAGACTTGAGACAGAGAGAATTACCATGAGGCTGTTGTGGCAGACTAGGGCAGCTGTGATGGAGATTTGAATAAAGCCTAGTGAATGGTAATTGGAGGGAAAAGGGATGCATGCTTGAGAGGTTGTGGATGTAGAAATAAGATCTGGTAACTGATTTGATAATGTGGGGTGAGAGACATATCAGTGTAGGAGGACACTGACATTTTGGAACTCATTTAACTGGAAGAATGGAGGGACTAGAAATAGGGAAGTTTGGGAGAGGGTAGATAATTCTGTTTTGGATATATTGAATTTGAGTTGTCTATGAAACATCCAGTTTAAATTGTCCAGTAGGTAGTTGGTATTTAATATGGAGCTTGGGAGAGTCACCAGAGCTGGATATATAGATCAGGTAGACAATCTGCAGAGAGATTGGATCAAGGTCACATGTAGAAAGGTTGGCCAACCATCTATCATTAGAGATTGGAGTAAATAAAAGAGGAGAGATTGTTATAAGGTAGTGAGAAGGAGAGAAAAGGGACCTCATTGTGACTCTGTTTGCTCAGGAAAGTTTGAAGGATGAACTTCAGCTATGTTGGAGAGATTTTAGGAAGTATTTAATACTGGCTACATCCACAGGAAGTAGGTCCTATTATTTTTCCCATTTTTCAGTCGAGGAAACTGAAGTAGACTGAAGTCAAGTGACTTTTCTGAGGAAGGATTTAAACTCTCATCTTATTGTTTGTTTTTGCAGGGCAATGAGGGTTAAGTGACTTGCCCAGGGTCACATAGCTAGTAAGCGGCAAGTGTCTGAGGCTGGATTTGAACTCGGGTCCCCCTGAGTCCAGGGCCAGTGCTTTATCTGCTGTGCCACCTAGCTGCCCCAACTCTCATCTTCTTGACCCTAAACCCAGTGCTGTATCCACTGTGCCCACCTAGCTGCCTATAGGCAGCTAAAATAACTAATGAGATTACTCTATGGAGAGATCATCATGCTACAGACTTCCTTCTCTTCCACTAAAAGTGTGTGTGTGTGTGTGTGTGTGTGTGTAATTGGGGAGAGGAAGTCCTTTAGCTCTGTTGGAAAAGGTTAATATTTGGGCTGATAACTTATTTCTTTGATTCATTCTCAAATTTTGTGTAAATATCCCTAAAACATTTGGTTGTTTGCTTGTTTAAAAGGGTTTATTTCTTTTTCTGGGGGACAGGGAAAGTGGAGGAAGAAAAAAATAAATACTTGGTAATTGAATAATAATAGTTTACATTCATTCTAGTGCTTACCATGTGCCAAGCACTTTATAATCACTATCTCCATTTAATCTCCCTGAAGATTAGGTGCTATTATTTTTCCCTTTTGTCAGTTGAGGAAACTGAGGCAGACAGAGGTGAAGTAACTTGCTGAGGATCACATAGCTAGTAAGTGTCTGACAGGCAGATTTGAACTGAGGTCTTTCTGACTCCAGGACCAACACTCTATCAGTTGTGCCATTTGGTTGCCTCTCAATAATATTAATATTAATAATATGATGATAAAATAAACTTGATGTTTTCAATGAAATGAATTGATTTAGTGGGCACTTGGTACTTTTGGGTGATGGTGGTGGGGGAGTGAATGCCTATTTTATAGTTTATACTCAAATTTTGTAGTAGAGAAAGTAAAGTTTTGTCAGTTTTTCTTCTATTTCATTCATATTTTTACATCGATATTTTTGAAAACTTGCCTGTCAAGAAAATCAACTATATCCTTCCCCTGTCCCACTGCCACCCCCAAAAACCTTGGGTGGTAATATAATACAATATAATATAATGCTCCTTTTCCTCTTGTGAACAGATGGCTTCCCCATGTGGTTACATGCCTACTGCTGATTTTTCAAAGACTAGATGCCATGCATTCTGTGTTTTGGCTGCTTCTAGGTTCTCTCCCCCACTCATTAGCTTCATAGAATGTTGAAACTGAATGTACTTGCTGTTGACATTTATGTGCAGAAGTAGAAAATCACTAAACTACAAATGAGTAGTTACTTTATTTGAATGAGAGTTACTTTATTTTAAACATTTTGAAGTTTCCTAAAGTGAAGGTTGAGCCCTTTTAAGCCAGATAGTTCTTTAAGTAATGATAAATACTAAGCATTTTAATAGTTTTTTCAGGAGTACTTTCTGAAATGCAGGTTTATGATTCTTAATTTTTGTAATTTTGGAATACTTATAAAACATTCCGAGGAAACTCGGCCATGTTTTCATCTTCAGGATATTAGAGAGGCAGAAATCATTAAACTGATTATTAATATGGGTACCAGTAGCCTAGATGCGCAATTATATAGTACACTGGGTAGAGTTCTGGGCCTGAAGTCAAGACTCATCTTCTCGAATTCAAAT
The DNA here is from genome assembly GCF_019393635.1 of Dromiciops gliroides. NCBI lineage: Eukaryota > Metazoa > Chordata > Mammalia > Microbiotheria > Microbiotheriidae > Dromiciops > Dromiciops gliroides. The sequence continues at coordinate 200,984,957 of NC_057865.1, forward strand.
CTGGCCCCAGACACTTAGTAGCTGTGTGACTCTGAGCAAGTCACTTAACCTTGTTTGCCTCAGTTTCCTCATCGGTACAATGAACCAGGGAAGGCAATGGTAAACCTTTCCAGTATCTTTGCCAAGAAAACCTCAGATGGGGTCACTGAGAGTTGGACACAACTGAAATGACTGAACAATAAAAGTAGCATAGATTAGTAGTCTCAGATAAATATGGTTTTTGGAACATATTGAATGTAGATATGTTTGCTCTTAGAATTCAGTGAAGCCAGATAGCGAAAGGGAGAGGACTTGCCAGTCTCTCTCATTTTCCCTCCCTGCTAAGAGCTCTTTATTGTTCTTCATTCCATTAGCAGGAATGGACAGCATCAACTTTCAGACTGATATAAAGCATATCTTGGTTTTCAGTTCAAGAATACTGGTTCATGTATATAGTGAAAGAAGGAAAAGGAAGTAATTAAATAATTGAGGGGTTTTGGTAGGAGGGAGTAGGGAGTGATTTTGCCTTCAAGCTACTACTGGGCTAGGCTAAGCAGAGATCTTGTTTATCACTAGGCAGAAGAAGTTAATTAAGCAGAATCAGCAGCTATATAAATACATACTGGAAAGCCAGATTTTCCAAGCTTCACTGTCAGAAATCAGTTCAACCCAACAGACTCTCATTAAGGCCTATTATCTAGAAATCGCACATATTCTACTTTTGTATTATTGACCTTGTTTCTCACAAAAAACCTTGTCAAGTAGGTTGTGCAATATTATTGATCCTGTTTTACAGATGAGGGATGTAAGCCCCAGGTCCATTTAGCATATATATTTTAGGTAGATGCTATCGCTGAACTCTATTCAAAACTGGCTTGGAGGAGAGGTAGGTTTGTGATTTCTTCTTGCCCTCGTGAAGGGCTTCTGCCTCAGTGCTCCCCAAATGGTGTGCTCTTGCACAGTCCCCATCGGACCTCACTTCATGCTGATTGCCTTTTGCCTACCCTGTCTGGATAAAGGGACTTGTGACTTCTTCTGAATGTCCTCATCAGTATTTGGTCTGGTACATTTTCTAGATCTGTTTTTTGCATCTTTCTGGACCTCAGCACTTAGCATTGTACCTGGCACATAATGGGCACTTAATAATGTTTATGGTTATTGATTGGTTTAGAGGATTTTTGTGGCCCAGAACTTGGCTGTATTGCTTCCTGCTACTTTGAAATGTTATCCTGACATTTAAATTCTTTAGCCTGACATTAAAAACTCTTCATAACTTTAACTTGTTATCCAGTCTTCACATTATTTTCCTCTACACATAACCTTCCATTTTTCATCTCATTGTCCCATGTCCAGGATATATTATTTTCTCATCACTGCCTTTTGTGATCCATACCTTACTTTAAAAAAAAAATTTTAATTATATTTAACTTTTTTCGATCCTAATAGTATTTTATTTTTTTCCAGTTATATGCAAAAGATAGATTTGTTTTATAAAATTTTGAGTTCCACATTTTTCTCTCTCCTTCTCTTTCCTTCCCTTCCCCCTTCCCAAGACAGCAACCAATCTTATACAGATTATATATGTACAATCATGTCTAACATATTTCCACATTAGTCATGTTCATAGTTACCTTTTTTTTTGAGGTGGGGCAGTGGGGGTTAAGTGACTTACCCAGGATCACACAGCTAGTAAGTTTCAAGTGTCTGAGTTCGGATTTGAACTCTGGTCCTCCTGAATCTAGGGCTGGTGCTTATCCACTGCCCCACCTAGCTGCTCCATAGCTTACTTTCAAAGCACAACTCAAGTGCTGCTACTTCCATGAGGAGTGACATTCTCCATCAAATGCAAATATTTTTTCCTTTTGGAATTACTTTGTAATATTTGTTATAAACTTTTTGTTCACTTGTCTACGTACATGTTGTGTCTCTCCAGTAGCTTGTAAGCTCTTTGAGAGGAAGGTTTATTTTGCTTTTGTGTTGCTCTTCTTAGTGTACAGTTCAATGCAGATATTTGGTATTAATGAATTATTGTTAAATTGAATTGAGATGTATTTTGATACTTTGGATCTTGGATCTCATCAGTATTGAGTATTATCTCCAACAATATAAGACAGTCACTGCCCATATGGAATGTATATTTCTAATGGGGAAAGTCAGTATATGAAAGGGAATTGGAGAAGGGGCATTGTGTGGAGATGGCTGAAGAGTGGTGAGGAGGCTTTGTTCCAGGCAAAATAAGGTGTAAATTCACCTTTTACCACCTGGCTTCCTGGGGCAGAGTCTAAGGTATTAGTGAGAGGGAGATATCAGGATGATGGTCAGAGTGTAGTCAGCATGGTGTGGATATTTGGAAGAATGGTGTTTTTAGGTGAAAGATCATAAATTCTGTTTTGGATATGTTTGAGGTGTCTATAGGATATTCTGTTTTGAAATATGCAGAAGTCAGTTGGTAATATGGGATCAGAACCCAAGAGAAAAACTATCTAGAGGAATCATTTGTATCAAGGTGATAATTAAACTCATGGGAACTGATGAGGTCATCATGTGAGAGAATATGCAGAGAAATGATAAGAGTTCCCAGGACAGAGCCTTGGGGTATATACCCACAGTTAATGATTATGCCATGAATGAAGATGAAAATTCAGCCAAAGAGACTAAGGATCAGTCAGACAGGGAAAAGGAGAACCAACCATGAGAGCAGTAATAAGAACCCAGAGAGTATAGAATGTCATGGGGAAGGTAGTCCTGAAGCAGTTTGATGCTTCAGAGAGGTTAATGCCTCCCTTGTAACAAAAAGTGTGATCAAGTATCCTACTCAACACGTTAGCCAAACGGTGTACTCATAGTACATCTCCTCTCTCTTGAGGGAGGATACATGTTTTACCATTGATTCCCCTGGCTCAGCTTGCTCTGTGCATTGGTCAGTTCTGACATCTTTCATTGTTGCTTTCCTTTACATTACTGTGGTCATCAGAATAGCTATTCCTCTAGTCCCTCTGATTCATATCATTGTAGTCTTCCTTGAATGTTCTATTTCCCTTATCTCTTCCTCCCCTTTAAAACTTTTCTCCTATCTAGCACATTCTGTCCACTTAGACAGCTATTTTGGTATTCCAGGGCTTCATAGCCTCTCAGCTACATTATTGTAATAGCCTTCCACTTCCTGTAATGAATCTACCTGCTTCCAGATAGGATTCTACAATTCATCCTCCACACAGCTGCCATTATTATTTCAAGATTGTAAAGAATTAATTGTGGGGGCAGCTAGGTGGTGCAGTGGATAGAGCACCGGCCCTGGAGTCAGGAGTACCTGAGTTCAAATCCAGCCTCAGATACTTAACACTTACTAGCTGTGTGACCCTGGGCAAGTCACTTAACCCCAATTGCCTCACTTAAAAAAAAAAATTGTGATTTGAGGTTTCTAAGACCCCATCTTTGCCTAGAATTAGAAACCCCCTGCGCCCTGACCTCGCTCCGGGGCGCACCCACAGGCCTGCATGGGCCTGGCCAAATTATAATGAGGGCAGCCCCACCATGACTGGAAGCCGGCTGAGGGCAGTCAGGTGACCTCCAGCATCCGGAAGCTGAAGGGGGGCTGGCAATTGTAGAGCGCCTTGTTAATTCTGTCAAACAGGGCTGCTGGCCAATTAACTTGGGCCGGTGTGTCTGTCCGCCCTGTTTCCTGGGATCCCAGGGGTTGCTGGTAAGGAGAAGGGAGGAGATTCGCCATTCTGGTGTGGATCTGGAAAGAGACAGGATGAAGCCGTGTGTTCTGCTGAGCCCTGGGCAGTGATGTGATTCAGGTCGTATTGTTTTCCTTCCCCCATTCCTTTTTTTTTCCCTTTTCCTTCATTCTGCTGTTTGTTCTTGTTAATAAACCCTGTTCTGTTTTTGAAAGAGGCTATTAATCTCCTTCCTTCCCCCAATATTGCAGCAAGCTGCCTAACAAACACTCCCCAATTAAAATTTGTCCCCTACAAGATAGAGAGTTCATTTACATTAGTCATCTCATAGACTTTACATTCCAGCCAGGCAGGTTCCCCAAATTGCCTCTGTATTTGCCCTGTCTTTCCCATCAACAAGACCAGTGCCTGGAATGTACTACTGTACCTTCCAAAGTGCTTTAAATAGTTAATTCAATTTGACATTGTGCTGCCAAGATCTCATTACAGTTTTTTTTCCCAAATGTCAAAAGCAGTGGTTTCATCATGCCTAAGTGATGTGAAATTCACCAATATTTCATTAGAGTATTACATTTAGATCATATCATTATGATCTTACAGTATTTTGGTTGCCAAGTTTGTTGGTTTTACATGATGAATTGAAGATCTCCACTTGTATGTTTTATTGTATTCAACATACCTACTGTATTGTATTCAATTCAAGCCATTTGTTCTTTTCATTTTGTTTACAACATAAACTTAAATTATTTCAAAATTTGACTACTTATTATTACTTATTGTTTGGGTGAAATCCAAAAAATCACTGTGGAAACAAAGGTTCGAGCTTCTGAGCACATCAGTTTATTAAATGATGCATGCCAATTGCATCATAAATGGAGACCAGGCCTCTTCAGCTTTGCATTTAAAAGAAAACAAGTAACAGGATATAACCAGGATACGAGATAAGGTAATCTGATTTCTAATTGGAGAAAAATTAGGGGCTTTCTGAACTGGAAGGGGAAGAGCGAACAGATGTAATTCTCTGAAATCAGAAAAAGAGGTATCCTCTTCCCTCCTGAACCCCACCCCAAGTGTCTGTATTCAATCAAAGAAATAAGGAAATAGTGACTGGTTGACCAGTAATGGGGAAAGGGCATCTATGTGGTGCAGTAGATATAGTGCCAGATCTAGAGGCAGGAAGACTCATCTCCTTGAGTTCAGATCCAGCCTCAGACCACTTATTAGCTGTGTGATGCTGAGCAAGTCACTTAACCCCGTGAGCCTCAGTTTCCTCATCTGTGACATGAGCTGGAGAAGGAAATAGCAAACCACTCTGCCAAGAAAACCCCAAATGGGGTCATGAAGAGTTGAACAGAACTGAAAGGGCAGGCAGTGCTGGAACCTTATTCTCATTGGAAATGGGTTAGAGGGAATGACATATATATCTAGAAGGGTATTAAAGTCTAATAAATTTAGAAAGAAATAAGAAGGTCTGGATAGGATAATAGGATAAGGGAGGAATTCTTAGAAGGGTGTGTAGATTAAGAATTAGGAGGGGGAGGGGATAAGGGAGAAACTCTTAAAAAGATAACATAGATTAAGGTGCTGGGTAGGAGGAGAAGATTTGGGAGGGCTCTTAGAACCTTGGGTAGATTATGGAATTGAAGGGTAAAGTAGGGGGTAGAAGTAAATTTGAGGTGTAAATAGGGCAAGATACAACAACTAATTACAACTTTGAATGTGAATAGGAGGAATTTACCTACAAAACAAACAGCAGAATTGATTAAAAATCTGAATTCAACAATTTCAGGAAACAGTAAAAATGAGAGATACACAGAGTTAAAATAAAGAGTTGGAGTAGAATTTTTTATGTTAAAAAAAGGAATAGTAATCATGATCTTCAAAATGACAATTTAACTTAATTTATTATTTGCCAAATTATTCATTGCCATTCCAATTCAATTACTAAAAACTTAATTTACTGAGTTAGGAAAAATAATAAAGAAATTAATTTGGAAGAACAAAAGGTCAAGAATTTCAAAGAAATTAAGGGGAAAAATGTAAAGGAACAAGATTCAGTAGTACCAAACCTTAAACTGTGTGTGTGTGTGTGTGTGTGTGTGTGTGTGTGTGTGTGTGTGTGTGTGTGTGTGTGTGTGTGTATGGCAGCAAATTTCAAAATTATTTGGTACTGGCTAAGAAATAGAAAAGTAGAGTAGTGGAGCACAGTAGATATACAGTGTGCAGCAGTAAAGGACTGTGGTAACTTTGTGTTTGACAAATGTAAAGATTTAAGTTTTGGGGATAATAACTCATTGTTTGGTAAATATTGTTGGGAGAGCTGGATAGTAGTCTGGTGGGAATTGGACATACACCAGTATATTAAACCATGTACCAGAATGGGGTCAAAAAAGGAGTATCACAAGAAAATTAGAAGAACATGAAACATATCAGATTCATGGAGAGGAGAATAATATATGAAGAACAAGTGATAGAAAGCATTACTGAGGTATAAAATGGATAATTTTGATTATTTAAAAATCAAAACGTTCTTGTATAAATAAAACCAGTGTAGCCGAGATTATAAGGAAAGCAGAAAACTAGGAAGAAACTTTCATAGTGTAATGATTGGAATGACGCCACCTACTGGAGACTTGCTGTGGAGAGCTTCACCATGAGGAAAATGCCTCAGAGGCATTGTGGCTTTTCCTTGGCGTCAGGAAATGACATTTGCTCATGGGTGCTGTCTATCAAGTCCACCAGCCAATCAACTGGAGGAGCCTCCTATGGTCTGGGAGGAGACAGGAAGGAGGAAAGGGAGCCTGCGCAGAGAGCGCTGGCCTTTTTGGCTTCCGGACTTGATGGTGGTGGGGGCAGAGGACTTCACAGGAAATTTGAGGAAAGATAGGAATGCCAGGCTGTTAGAATTCTGTTCTCAATCTTTTTCTTTCTATTTTCCAATAAACCCTTAAAAACCTAAACTTGTTTTATCAGTGATTTTTAGTCAGTTTCCCGCAAACTGGGGGAACACATTAGAATCCACATTTAGAATCTTAAATTACACAATAGACAGTCTCTCAGATAAAGGTCTCATTTTTCAATTATATAAAGAACTTGGTCAAATTTATAAGGATATGAGTCATACCCTAATTGATAAATGGTCATGGGGTATGAATAGGCAGTGTTTTGATGAAGAAATCAAAACTATATACAATAATATGAAAAAATGCTTTAAATCATTATTGATTATATCATGTTACACCTATCAGATTGGCTAAAATGATAGATGTCCTTTGATTAGGAAATGGTTAAACAAGCTGTGGCATATGATTATGATGGAATACTACCATGATAGAAGAAATGATGAGCTACTTGATTTAGAAACACATGGAAAGGGGCAGCTAGGTGGCACAGTGGATAGAGCACCGGCCCTGGATTCAGGAGGACCTGAGTTCAAATCCGGCCTCAGACATTTGATACTTACTAGCTGTATGACCCTGAGCAAGTCACTTAACCCCAATTGCCTCACCAAAAAGGGGGGGGGGGGAGAAACACATGGAAAGACTTGGACCTATGAAGGAAGATGCTGTCCACCTCCAGAAAAAGAACTGACATTGAAATATGCATAGCATGGTCTCATATGTATGTAATGTATGTGTATATTTATAGATATGTATGTGATATATATTCATGTTTAATTGTAGCCTTCTCTAGGATGGGGGGAGGAGAAAAAAATAAAAATTCATAGAAGAGAACAAAAGAAAATGAAGAAAGCACAGAAGAGCTTTGAAAAAAATCTGTAGTATTTATTATATAGATTTTGATATTGAACACTTACGTCTGCTGTGTACATGGAAATGTTATTTTTTTCTTTTTCTTTGTATTTAAGTTTACAATAAATAAAAAAAATTTAAAAAGAATACTAAGGACATTTTATTTTATTTTATTTTATTTTATTTTATTTTATTTTATTTGTGGGCAGTGGAGGTTAAGTGACTTGCCCAGGGTCACACAGCTAGTAAGTGTTAAGTGTCTGAGGTAAGATTTGAACTCAGGTCCTCCTGAATCCAGGGCTGGTGCTCTATCCACTGCGCCACCTAGCTACCCCCCTATGAAGGACATTTTAATCTCAAATCATTTTCACTTAGTAGGCATTTTTAAAGTATCTGCTATATTTCAGTTACTGTGTCAATAAGCACTTGCAATATGACAAAAGTAGTTTCTGCCCTCAGAGCTTATGTTCTCTTGGGGGATATTGTTATAAACCTCTATTTACAAAATAGATTCATAGTCTTCAGCATCCACATATTTAACTTTTGTGACTTCAAGCATTTACAAGCTTTTATTAGTAATCTTATTTTCACTTTTGTGTTGTCAACCATGCACATTTGTGCTATGCACAGTAAAGAAAAAAATGAGAAGCAAGATGAGTGCAAGTTTGTGGAGCAGTTGGTATCCTATTACGTGTTTCACTGGTCATGTTCACCTTGCCATTGTAAAGAGTTCCTTGTTGCATATTTTCATTGTTTACCTTTAAAACTCAAGTTTTACGCTGCAATTATGCCCCCAAAGTGTAGTGGAAGTTGTTTGTGCTCTAGGGTGATGTTTTAGACCATACCAGTTTCTGAGTCTTCTTTCAGCAGCAACTAAAGTCCCAGAAACCTCTCCCTTTGTTTTTGGAGAATATCCAAAGTAGGAAAGTTTATAGCAGTGTAGTATCCAGTACAGCACTGTTACAGTGCCATCTGACACAGTGAAAAGTAAGATTCAGGTTTTTAAAAGTTGTAGGGGTTTTTTTTTTTAGATTTTAAAAATTGATACAGTATTCCAGCTGCCTGACATTTTTTCCAATCATTCATGAACCAGAATCATACTGCTAGTTTCTTATTTAGTACCACTAATAAATGATTGTATAATTAAATAATAAAATCATATAATAAAATAATAAAGTTGTAGTTTTAAAGAATTTTATTTGCTGTGCAGTATTTACTCTATTATAGATTTCATGTGTTATAAAATTTAATTGTCTGAAATAAATTATTTCCCATTTATTTAGAATTTTATTTTTCTCCCAGTTACATGTGAAAACAATTTTAATGTCCATTTAAAAAACTTTGTGTTCCAAATTCTCTTCCTCCCTCCCTGCCCACCCTTAAGAACTCAAGTAATTCAATATGTTATACATGTGTTGTCATGCAAAACATGAAATAAATTCTTTTTGAGATATTAGCACAATAGATCACTGAATTCTAGTGATTACTAGTGAGAAAAAATGTTTTGCATGTTGCCAGTTTTATTTTGTGTGCTGCATCTTATGTGTTATGTCGTGGTTACTGTGTTAGGAAAAGTACAGACTATCAGAATTAATGTTTTGTTATAAAGAATGTTCAGAAAATGTATTTTCTGCAGTCTCTAGGGAAAGATTATAGTTTTTGGTGGTTGTGAGAACCTAACCTCTTTCCCATAGGTTTCAATGCAACAATATTTGTGTTTTTTACTTTTGTGTTGTTTTCTAGGACCCGTTATCCCCTTGAAAATTGAGGATCAACTGTTTAGTGGGAGAAGCCAGTAGTGGCTGGAGGATCACTAGGAGATAATATCTAGGAGGAGAGGGTGGCTGACAGGGTCAGAAACTGCAGAAAGATCAAAATAGATTAAGGATTGAGTAAGGGCTTTTAAACTTGAGATTTCGGAAATCATTGGTCAATTTGGAGAGAGCAGTTTCAGTAGCATGATAAGTTGAGAAGTCAGCCTGAAAAGAGTTTGAAGGGAGGGTGAGAGAAGTAGAATCAGTGAGTATAGGCAACTTTTTCTAGGCCGCCAAAGGGAAGAGAAATATAGAGTAAAAGCATTGCTTGGCAACTTTTAAGTGACTTGTATTAAATCAATTTCTGGAATAGATAGGAAGTTATTTAAAAAATTTTATTTTAGAGGTCTCAGCAGTACAACTGTCATTGAGTTAACAAAAATTGAGTCTCTTTCCTGCAGATTAAAATCCCTGATTCAGTCTTAAGTCTATTTATTAAGAACATTATTGTGAGCATCTTGGTAGGGGTAGACCAGTAATTCTTTGTCTTGCAGAATTAGTCTAAAAAACTCTTTGTTATAGTGGTTTAATACCAGATATTAGCAGATTGTCATGATGGTTCTGAAATTCTTTACAGTGTGAGGGCCAAAATTTGATATATGGAGTGTTATTTGGGTGACTTGCCTTAATATTGGGGTCCTGGAAATATGAGGGACCTTTTAGGTTTAACCCTCCCCTCTGAACTGCCCTTTTTAGATATTTCTCCCAGGCCAATAAGAAAGGAGCCTCTAAGCTTAAGTTCACAAAAGGATCAGATTTTATTACTTGGGAATTAATTAAACAACAAAGGTGAAACTAATAAAAATCAAAGATAATATAGATAAATATTCTTAACTCTAAGCTTAACCCATTCACTGCCCAGACCATTCCCAATTAAGCTAGTTCAAAGGAATTTAGGGTTTTCTGTAATTAGCTCACCAAACCTGAAAGTCTATAGTTGCTCGAGCCGCCAGAACAGCCAACACGCCACAAGCTCAAGAGCCAAGAAGGAAAAGACCGAGGTCCGGAAGATGCGTAGCATTCTGGAAGCAACCGGCCTCCCTTCAGGAAGCGTTCAATCTCCCTTCCCCCAAAAGGGGAGGTCCTTCAAAAGCTGCCTATGGAGAGTTGTCCTTCTGACCTCAGTAGCATACGTAACCTCGGGGTGGGCCAGGTGTGGCCCCTCCCAAATGATTCAGCTATATGTAAAATAAATTTAACATATTACTTTCAAAATTGTCCTGCTTATCTCTACTTCCTTCTGAGCTTGATTTTCTTCTCCCCTGTGTACTTTTCAGATTATTTCTCTGGCCTTTTTGTTCCTTTCCTTTTTTTTCCCCCCTTATTACCATCTTTGCTCCTCAGTGCTTCATTTTCAATTAAAAATAAAAGAAAAAAAATACTCAAAACAAATAAGCATAGTCCAGACCTATCCACAAGGTGGCCTTATCCAAAAATGTACATGTACTACCATGCCTTGCATCCATCATCTCTATGTCAGGAGGTTGGTAATATGCATATACCACTATAGGTGCTCTGGAAATGCAGTTGGTCATTGTTTTGATCAATTTGACAAGTGTCTTTTGAAATCTTTATGGTTTTTGTCTTAGAGATAAGTGTCATGTTGACAGTTGTTAAATTATTCTCTTGGTCCTGTTCACTTCACTCTATCAGTTCTTACTTCCCAGCATTTTCTGAAATAGTCTTTTTAATTTCTTATGGGACAATAATTTCTTTTTTTTTAAATAGTAAGTTTTTATTGATGTTTTATTTTTTCACATTGCTGTGGTTTCTACCAGTAACCCTTCCCATAATCCTTTCTCCTACACCTCCTTGAGAGCCATACCATATAACAAATAGTTTATTTTTAAGGACATAAAAAGGAAAAAAAAAATGTGTGTGGGAAATCAGCTGAAGTGATTTTTGAAATCTCTTATTGAAGTTAAAAAAGTCTGAAACAATTTGTGGACCTTCCATCTCTCCAAAGGGTTGGGTTTAGAATGTTTTCTATTTCTTCTTTGAGTCATGTTTATTTTTTATAATTTTGCATTAGTCACTTTTGATTTTTTTGTTCCACACATTGTTGTAGTCATTGTGTATATTGTTTTCTTTGCTCTGCCTTCTTCACTCTGTATGGAGTTCTTTTCATGCTTCTCTATATTCATCATATTTGCCATTTCTCATGCACAGTAATATCCTATTGCATTCATATACCACAATTTTTTTAGTCAGTCTCTAACTGATGGGCATCTACTTTGTTGCCATTTCTTTGCTATCACAAAAAAATGCTGTTATATTTAGGTATATATGAGGTCTTTGTGGTCTAAGCCTCGTAATGGAATCCCTGGGCCAAAGGATATAGACATTTAGTTACTTTATTTGCATAATTCCATATTTCTCTCCAAAATGTTTGTATGCATTTACTGCTCTGCCAACAATGCACCAGCATGCCTGTCTTCCCATAACCCCTCCCACATTGGCTGTTGCCATCTTTTGTCATCATTGTCAGTTTGCAGCTTTAGTTTGCCTGCATAGACTTGATAGCTCTTTGCAAATATGCACTGTGCTTCGGTCTTTAGAAGATTCCTCCAGGCTGGGCCACTCTCAGTCTGTGACAGAGTAATTTGAATGCCTTTTCCTATGGTTGCTCTCCCTAGCCTCTAGTGCTAGGGAGAACTTTGTCCCTTCACAGTACAATTCTGTGAGGTTTATGCAGCTGTTCTGAAACATCTCTTTGACTTGTAGGGAATTAGTTCCATTTTAGTGTTACAATTTTAAAATGGTGTCAGGAAAACTAGTTAAACGGACTTGGTCAGCTAGCTAGGTGGCACAGTGGATAGACCACTGGGCTTGGAGTCAGGAAATCATTTTATTGGAAGAATCAAATGAAATAATATTTATAAAAAGTGGTTAGCACATTACCTGGCATGTAGCAGGTTGTGCTATTCACTTCCCTTTTTACTAAATGAATATGTGCTGTACCAAATTCAGATATTGATACTAAAGCATGTGTCAAATGTTAGCTATAATAAAGTTCTACTTCAGTTGCATTGAATCATTTGCTGAGTGCTATAAAATATTTCTATGAATATGAAGATGTATATTCAAGATCTGATATATACACATGTAGATATATGTGTATACATAGATGTGTATGTGTGTGTATATATATATATATATATATTATAGGGGCCAAATTTAATATAGGGAGAGTTAATTGGGTGGCTCACCATAATATTGGGGTTCAGAAAATAATGAGGTACCTCTAGTCCAAAGTTACCTCCCCTCCGAACTGCCTTTTTTAGTTATTTCTCCCAGGCCAATAAGAAAGGAGCTTAACAGCCTCTTTTCCACAAACAAATCAGGTTTTATTTAATGGGAATAAAATCCACAGTAAAGGTGAAATTAATAAAGTCAAGAAAAAGGGAGTGGGGAAAAGGAAAATGGATAATCTCCCTGGCTCTAGCCTGGCTGTCTCAAATCCAAACTCACTTTTAGCTCAGCTAATTCAAAGGGCTGGATTTAACTCACCACCAGGGGTCCGTAATTTCTATGGGAGTCAGCAGCCAGTCTCTAGTCTGCTCCGACAGCTCCTCCAAGGCCAGAGAGGGAGAGAGAGTGTATTACTTCCTGTTGGGGTCCCTTTTTCTCCCTCCCCCAAAGGGGAGGTCCTTCAAGTACTGTGGCCGAGACTAGTTCCCTGTTGATGACACAGTCCACAGTCTCTGAGGTAAGCTAGGTCTAACAGGGTGGACCAGGTGTGGCTAAAATCTAATCATCTTTAAGTGGGTACTTAGTAGTTTCTCATTCACACCCAATTCAAATACTACTAAGTCAATCAAGTCAGACCCCTGGGCATCTGCCAAATTTCATTATTTTACCACTATATACATGCATACATACATATATATGTAGAAAGTAATTTTTGAAGTTGTTAAAATATTTCCTGCATGAAAAGATTAGTCCTCTAGTGCCATAACTTCCTTTGTTTTGGGAGGCAGAAAACTAGTTTTTGCAAAAATTATATGGTATATGATATGGGTGTTATTGTAGCTATTTTACAAATAAGAAAATTGAAGCCTAGAGAGCTTAAGTAACTAACCAAGGTCAAGCAGTAATAAAGTAACAGAGACCAGAGAATAAAATTCAGGTGTTTTTAGACACTGTGTCCAGTATTCATATAATATATTTTTTCATTTAATGTTGTTTTTTCCCTTGTAGGTGGCTCATTTTGTCAAAAACTAAGTTTGATTATTGCTTTCTTTAGAGGTAGACTTGTTAGGTCCTCTCACAGCTGACAGAGGTCTCAGTTACCAAAGTCATTTGATTATTTTTGTTAGCTTATGTTTCATTGGTTAACTATAAGACAAACGAAGGATTATTAATTCTTATTACTTATTGTTAATGACCAGACACTGGTAAAATTGATTTCTGTAGTGTATGGAAACTAGTTATTACTTTTTAGTCATGTCATTATATATATATAATATATATATATGTAAAATTTGTATTATTAAATTCATTTCTGCAGGCATTTATTGTACACTTATATACAAGTGATATATTACTATAAAAATGCTATGAATACAAAGATAAAAACATTTCTGTCTTCAAGGAACTTAAGCTCTGCTGAAAAAATGCAACATGTTCATGTTTATAAATATGAAGGCTATACAAAATAATATAAAGTAATTTCAAGGGTGAGAATGTTGATAATATTTGGGGGGGGGGCAGAAAAGGTGTCAACAGAACTGTACCATGAAGGACACCAACGTAGGAGGAATAACTAGTATTTGTATGGCAGTGTCTGGGACCAAAGATGTCTTAATAGAATGAAATATTGGACTGATCTAATTAGTTGAATCCTAGTAGGGATAAATGTAATAGTCTTATACTTGGGTTAAAAAAATCAGCTTCACAGATTTAAGATGTGGGAGATGTGGCTAGATACCAGTTTAGGTGACAAAGATCTTATCTACTTAGTCAGCAAGGTATTTAACAAACAATGCCATCTTAGACTGAATTAAAACTGTAATCTGAATTAAAATATTGTTTTTCAAAGCAAAGGAAGAGATCTACTGTACTCTGCTGTTATCAAACCACATTTAAGTGTCACTTTTTAGGAAGGATATTAATAAATTTGCAGGAGAGGTAAACAAAGAGGATGAAGGGCATAGAGATCATACATATAAACTCTGGTAAAAGGAACTGGAGAAGAAAAGTTTTGGTGGGCACATGATAGCTCTCAAGTATTCAGGAGTATTAGATTTGCCCTTATTGGCCCTAAAGGGCAGAATTAGGAGTAATGGGTACAACTTGGAAGTCTCATTGATAGTTTTTAAGTAAATGCTGGATGATCATTTATTGTGTATATTGCAGAGGGGATTTTAATATATATTTTGGACTCAACCCCTGTGGTTCCTCTGAATTCTGTAGTAATAAGGGCATCATCCATTGTGGTTTGGTGAATTGAGCCTTTAGCTGTGTGTGTGTGTGTGTGTGTGTGTGTGTGTGTGTGTGTGTGTGTGTATGTTTTGCTGCCCTGTCCCCTTTCAATTAAATGCTATCGGTGGTGACTAGTGCCTTAATTTGTTAATGTTTGTTACCTGAAGTACCGTTATAATTGGCCTCTGCTGTTGATATGCAAGAAATTTTTTTTTTGCCTGATTTCCTGGGGGTTTTGTGACCACACTGATAATCTATAGTACACATGTGGAAGATAAATTACTTGTGTGTGTTTTGAGAGGTTTTAGATCTTGGTTAATTCTTTTCAAAATTATTAATAGTACTGGTTGAACTGCTGGCATTTTGCTGATTAGTTTTTCTTCCCTTCATTTGAGGATTAAATAAGAAAGACTGTCTCTCCAATGTAAAGTGTAGGATTCTGAGAAATGCCCATAGTTGCACCTAGGTTCCCCAAAGGATCTAAGTAAACTCTGTTGTTGCTGAATAGCAAATCACTGATTTGAGATTTTTGGTGTTTTTTGTCATTAAAGCACATGCAGATGACAATCCAGGCTCTCCAGGATGAATTGAGGATCCAGAGGGACCTAAACCAGCTATTCCAGCAAGACAGTAGTAATAGAGCTAGTGAACCCTTTGCAGCAGAGCTGACTGAGGAGAACTTTCAGAGGCTACATGCTGAACATGAGAGGCAAGCCAAGGAACTCTTCCTTCTTCGTAAGACTCTCGAGGAAATGGAGCTACGTATTGAGACTCAGAAACAAACATTGAATGCACGGGATGAATCTATAAAAAAGCTCTTGGAGATGTTGCAGAGTAAAGGACTGTCTGCCAAGGCCACTGAGGAAGATCATGAGAGAACAAGACGCCTGGCTGAGGCAGAGATGCATGTACACCACCTGGAAAGTCTCCTGGAGCAAAAGGAAAAAGAAAGCAATATGTTGAGAGAGGTGAGTGTCTTAAATTCTTGGTTGTCATTATTTTTATTTTTGCCTTTTTCTAGTATATCTTCCTAGATATATTTATCTGTTTTGTTATCCATGGGGAAGTAGGCATCTTCTTCTGTGCTGAATTTTTCAGTGATGTTTTTTTCTATCCTATCTACCAGTCTTGTCTGTATGCTGACTTAAAGTAGGTTGTTATTGTTAGAAATGCAGCTAACAGTTCAAATTGTGTTGTGCAATTCAAGTGTTAGCAGCTCAAGTGTTGCTAGCAGCTTAAAGAATCCAAGCAGGCAGCAGAGGATAGGTGAAGGTGTCTTTATTCATCTTCGAAGATGGGTATTCTTCTGAATGTGTCAGAGACTACACTGAAGTGAGGTCCCACATTGTTTTTTATACCCAACAAGGGTACCGCTTGACCACATTACAGTTTTCATTTACATTCAGCATTACAAAAACAACCAATCATGGCATATGGTACCAACTTCCCATATATGGTAACTGTAAGGACCAATCAGATTGTATCAGTCGACCAATCAGACTGCCCCGTTAACAACCAATCAGATTGCACCAGTTGACCAATCAGATCGTGACACTAGGCCTTAACCTTATTCTGGGCAAGAATGTCCCCATTCCTCACTTGAACAGTGCTGTGTTAATATACATAACCATACATAACTTATCAAGAAACAAAACTACTTGGGTTTTGAACATGTAAAGACTAAAATTCTTGTTGAACTATCTAAACTCTAATGAGTAAATTATATTGCCACTTGACCCAGATGGCTCTGGAGGAGAGAGTGAGGTTGGTGACCTTGCACAGCCCTCCCTCACTTAAATCCAATTCACTTCAAGTCATGACATCACCCTGATATCATGGTCCTCTTCGAGAACAAAGGACAAACAACAAACAACACAACCGAGAGATATCCCATAAATTATATTTTTTATTTTTATTTTTGTAGGGCAATGAGGGTTAAGTGACTTGCCCAGGATCACACAGCTAGTAAAGTGCCAAGTGTCTGAGGCTGGATTTGAACTCAGGTTCTCCTGAATCCAGGGCTGGTACTTTATCCACTGCACCACCTAGCTGCCCCCTGCCAATAAATTATAAGCTTTAGCAAGAGTTAGACTTTTAAGCATTTATTAAGGAGAATAAGAATTTGGTGAAGAGAAAGAGAAAGGCTTAGATTCCTGTCTATTAAAGGGAGAGAGCATTCCTAGCTCTGCTCTCTGCCAGAGTCCTCAGGAAAGACAAACATCAGGGTCATGTAGGAATCACCTCAGGTGCCTCAAGGTGAACTCCCAGCTTAGCTTGGTTCCCACAAAGTGCAGGCCCCATTCCAGGCTTTGCTGGGGCCTAAGGCCCAGGGGCTTTGGCTCCTCAGCCTTGTGTACTGGGTGGCCCCCTACTGGGAAGCTCGGGCAGTGAAGTGGTGGGGCTTGAAACCAAACCCACTGTCTATCTTTAGGTATCTGAGAAGAGTCCAAATATGGTCTTTTCTCTCATTATCTCTAAGATTTTTTGTTATCTAAAGATTTAGGCACTCAATTTTTTGTGACCTCTTACATTGTTCTTTTGTGGACATATAGAAGAAGCTAACTGTTAAGAAAAGCTGATCATTGTTCAGTTAAAAAATGAATAAAATAAAACAAACAGCCACCTGTATTTAAGAGATTACGGAGAAAAATCTTGGCAGTTATAATGAATGGCTGCCCTGTGGTTTCCATGGAAATAGTTACCTTAATTATTAAAGAGCATTTGATAAAACCATCCACTGCTGGGTAGGTATAGCCAGAAAAGATATATTTAAAGGAATAGGGTCACATACATTTTAAAGAGAAGTTTAGTCTTCATCTAGTATTCAGTCATTCTTTTTGAGTTTAAGCAAGACATAAATGAAAACTATTCATCTTTGATAGGAAAAAGGCAAAATTAATAGCAACAATAATCCTGTGAATGATCAGTGTGTCACTTTCATTTGTATATAACAAGACTCTTAGTCTGTTAGCCTAAAAATGCCATCCTTTGTGACTAAGAGCATAGAATGTGTTTTCTGAAATTATTAGCTGTAATATGTACTTGAAATTTTTTGTGTTAAATTTTATTTGAACATAAATGACCCTTATATTTTTCAGTTTTCTTTATATTTCTCTAGGAAGCATTAAATGGTGTTTTAGGAACTCTTCCTTCATTCTGGCTTCAAAGTGGAGAAAACCTTTTCTTCATTCATGTATCCTCATAGGATTTAGAGTTAGAAGGGATCTCATGCATCTAGTCAAAATCCTTCATTTTATATATGAGACCCAGAGTGATGATTAATCAGATAGCATGTGAATATTTGCCATCTTTAGAAGAAAACCACTGAATGCTGGACATATAAAATAGCATTGCTAGTTGGGATGTTTATTGAATACTCCTAGGAGAAATCACTTTAATTTGATCATAATAGGTTCCTAGGAATAATAGAGCAAAAGATAACATTTAGGTGATTTGACTTAAGTGATTTGACTCAAGAGATTTTCTTGTGGCCCCCTTTATGGTTTAAAACAAAAATTTTTAATAGAAAAGATATTTGCCCCCATACTGCATTCTGTAATGAAATTAGCCCTTACAAGAATTGTCAAGTTTCTGAAGATTAAGATATCTCTTGGTTGTGTTGTTTGTTGTTTGTCCTTTGTTCTCGAAGAGGACCATGATATCAGGGTGATGTCATGACTTGAAGTGAATTGGATTTAAGTGAGGGAGGGCTGTGCAAGGTCACCAACCTCACTCTCTCCTCCAGAGCCATCTGGGTCAAGTGGCAAGATAAATATCAGGATGACTGGTGATGGTGCTGGATGTTTTAAGGCAATTGCAGTTAAGTGACTTGCCCAGGGTTATAGCTACTAAGTGTCTGAGGTGAGATTTGAATTCAGGTCCTCCCAACTTCAGGGCCAATGCTCTATTTACTGTGCCAGCTAGATGCTCAAACACAGTGAGAATAAATTAAAGTTACCTCTTTAAACTAAAGGGAAAAAAATAAGAAAACTGAAGATTAGGGCATTTAAGAGTTTATTGAAAGGAAAGTTGTAGAAATAAATTTTAGGGAAAGATATAATAGCTACTTCTGAGGGGTGGTCATAGTTAGGTAGTAAATTTTCTTGAGGATTCTCTCAGTATATCATCATATCTGCAAAGAGTGATAGTTTTGTTTCCTCGTTGCCTATTCTAATTCCTTTAATTATTTTTTTTCTTCTCTTATTGCTAAAGCTAATGTTTAGGTAGCTAAGTTTTAGTATATGTGGCCTGTACAAAAAAAGAAAGATTTTGCACAATGTAGTACAGTCCAAAAAAATTTAATTATGTATCCCCTTTAAATCTTCATAAATTGGGACATAGGTCTTAGTGAAGGCTTATTATTCCTTTCACCACCCCTAACCCCCATCATTACCTAGTATTTATTCTTTTAAAAAATTTTTTTTTCTTTTTCTTTTTTTTAGTGAGGCAAGTGACTTGCCCAGGGTCACACAACTAGTAAGTGTTAAGTGTCTGAGGCCAGATTTGAACTCACATACTCCTGACTCCAGGGCCTGTGCTCTATCCACTGTGCCACCTAGCTGCCCTGCTAGTATTTATTCTTAGTGTCATATATTCACTATACCATTTTATTGGTGTCTTAGCATTTATTGAAGAGATAAGAACTATTTTTGTAGATATTGCATGATCAATTCTCAAAAAATTCTTGTATAATTGGGAATGTAACAAATATTATTCCCAGTTTTTAGATTGGGAAACCATCTATTAAAAGATCCAGTATTAAAAGATCAAGGTAACAAAGTAAAATAAGTACCTGAACTCAATACTTTTTTTTTCCAGTTTAGAAGATTCCCTCACCTCTTCTAAAAGGGTCTCGTTTAATAAATTTAAAAAAAAATTATTTTAAGAAATGTGCTCAAAACAAATTTGCCAACTTCATTCTATTTATTTTTAGTGATTAATATAAGTTTTGTAATTAAGCACAAGAAAAAAATTGTTCTTAAGTGTACATATGATATAGAGAACAATTAGGATGATAGAGTAGGAAGAAGTATAATTGATCTTTCCCCCACAACTTCTCCATAGTGATCTAGAAAACATTCCAGACTGAGTCCTAATTAGATACAAGGGGAGGAAAAAAAAATAGTCATTTTTCTAGGAGAGGTTGACATAAGAGATAGATGGAAAAGTCTGTGAACACTGGGGATGGGGTCTAACCAAGAATGGGTACACAGAGCTTTCCAGTATAGGGACTGAAGGAGGACTAAGGTTATATATCAGGGTACAGACATACACAGAAGGGCCTGAACTTTTGAAGTTCAGTTCAGTTTAATTCAATTCAGTAAACATTTATTAAAATGCCTGTTTGCCATGCAGTGTGATGAGCTCTGGGGATATTTTGTAGATATTAAGAAAAATAAAAATAAAATAAATAAGAAACAGAAAGACAGTCTCTACTTAAGGAAACTGGAAAATGTAGGGAGGTGGGGGTAGTGGCACCAAGAGGTACTGGTTGCAGGGGCACCATGTTCTGTGAAATCCAAACCAAGTAGAACCAGCCCTCTGTGAGATAAAGCTTTGAGAGGAATTGTAGTATTCCAGCCTCTAATCAGAAGGAAGAGGAAGCAGTTGAGTATCTGAAGCTTAGTTAATCAGTATGATGAGGAGATTTCAGGGGCTCAGCTTGTCTTGGGTGGGACATAATGTTCCCTGGATACCAAACCAAGCCAGTCCAAACCAAACTGAGCTGCAGATGGAAAGTGGGGAATAGGAACAGCGGCCAACGGGGATCTTAATTGCTTACTCTCGGGTTCCAGGGCACATATCCAGGGTAGAGGGAGGTGGGGTGTGTGCCTAGTGGTGGTGGGTATGTGACTGACTGCAGAGCAGGGGCTCAGGTTTAGTCTTTCACAGAGGCGTAGTCTATATCAGTTATTCTGCTAGGGCAGGAATTGAAGACCAAAGAGAAGTCTGCAGTTCTGTCACTCAATACTTGCAGAATATTCCAACTAATGGGTAGTGTCTGAGTCCAGCAAGAGTCTACTAGAGATAATAACCAGGCCCAAGTTTACAGGTTTATGGCTCTAACACAGACACAGTTCAGGAACTTGCAGAGCTAAGATCAGGAAGGCAATGATCAGACTTTTCCTTGTATCGCATAATGCCACTTTGGAAGTATTGAAAAGTTGTAGGTCCCTAGCCCAAATCATCCCTGAGATCCTGAAATAACACAGCAATTAATACTCTGTTTTTTCTTTGTTTGTTTGGTTTTTTTGTTGTTGCTGTTGTTTTTTTGCGAGGCAGTTGGGGCTAAGTGACTTGCCCAGGGTCACACAGCTAGTAAGTGTCAAGTGTCTGAAGCTGGATTTGAACTCAGGTCCTCCTGGATCCAGGGCCAATGCTCTATCCACTGCGCCACCTAGCTGCCCCAGCAATTAATACTCTTAAGAAAATAGTAGGAGTACCCAAGAGGACAGAAGCTCAGCCCAGGCACCCTCTCCAAAAGTCTGCAGAGCCCAGGCCTAACATTAAGCTCCAAGTCAAGAAGTAAGCTGGAAGAATGAAGAGGGAAAAATCCTATAATAAAGAACTTTTATGGTGACTAGGATACCAAAGACACAAAGCCAGAAAATAATGACTCCAAAACATTTATAAGTAAAGCCTAAAAACACACCAAGAAAAATAAAACAAAAAACCCCCACCAAACCCAAAAAACCACAACTTGGGCACAAGTCCAATGACAATTCCTGGAAGAAATGAAGCAAGAGGGTTTTGTTTTGTTTTTTTTAAATAATTTTAAAAAATGAAACCAGTGATCTAGAGGAAAGAACTGGAAAAGAAATATGACCCATGGAAGAAAGAATCGGAAAGAGAAATAGCAGCATGCAAACCTTACCCAAACAACAGTCTCTGAAAATTAGACTGGATCCAATAGAAGATAATGGTTCCATGAGATAACAAGAAGTAGTAAAACAAAGTCAAAAGATTAAATAGAAGAAATTATATGGTATCTCCTAGCAAAAACATATCAAGAACAGAGCTTTGGCAGCATATTTGAAGAAATTTTAAAATTAAGCTGTGCAAATCTCTTAGAGCCTGAGGGCAGAATGAAATCATAAAGAATCCAATAGTCAGTAGTTATTTGTCCATTACATATTTATTAAGTGCCTATTTTGTGCCAGGCATTGTGCTAAGTCTTGGGGAACAAAAACAGGAAAAAGAAAGATTGTAAATTCTCCCAAGGTGCTTACAGTCTAATGGAGAAAGACAACTCACACAAAAGGCTGAAAAGTGGGAATGGAGGGAAGGTACCCAGCACAAGGGTATGGTGAAGAAGTCAATGAAATCCAAAATGAGTGAAGCAGGAGGAACTAAAGAAATGCAAAATGAATGTAGCCAGGTGGGAAATGAAATGTCTCTCCTGTCTCCCTTTTTAAAATGAAGGTCGAGGAGTTCTTGGTTCCACCTTCCAATAAGAGACAATGTAGTATGGTTACTGAAACTGAGTGGATCTCTTGCAAGATGAGATTTCCCAATTTATTGGGGATATGGTAAAAAAGTCAAGAATCTCAAATGAGGGCATCTAGGTGGGAAATGAAGAAATGTGCTAGTCACCTCCTGAGAGAAACCCTAAAATGAGAATTTCCAGGAATATTATATCCAAAATCAAAGAAAAATACTTTAAGCAACCAGAAAGAAAGAATTCAAGTACTGAGAAGCCATAGTCACAGTCAAACAAGATTTAGTGGCTACCTACGTAAAGTAACAGAGAGCTTGGAAAATGATATTAGGGAAGGAAAAAAAAAATCCAGGTGTGCAACCAAGAATAATTTACCTAGCAAAATAGAATAGAATGCTACAAGGGGAAATGGAGGCCTTCTAAGCATTCTCTCTCTCTCTCTCTCTCTCTCTCTCTCTCTCTCTTTTTTTTTTAAAGTGAGGCAATTGGGGTTAAGTGACTTGCCCAGGGTCACACAGCTAGTAAGTGTTAAGTGTCTGAGGCTGAATTTGAACTCAGGTATTCCTGACTCCAGGGCCGGTGCTCTATCCACTGTGCCACCTAGCTGCCCCCTTCTAAGCATTCTCGATGAAAAGACCGGACCTGAATAGAAAATTTGTCATATGACAAAACGAGTCAAGTGAAACAGAATTTGAGTAAACGTGAGCCAGCAATCATGAGGGACTAAATAAGATTAAACTGTTTGCATTTTAATATGAATGCCTGAGAATGATTGTTATGATTTAGTCTCAAAAGAAGAATGGATAGAGAGGGTAAAAGGAATATACAGGGGTTTGGGGGGAGGAGAAGGGTGGAAAAATTATTTCACATAATAGCAGTGTACAAGTAGAATATATAGATACTGAGGAAGGGATGGGGAGAGCAGGCAACACTTGAACCTCACTCTAATATGAACTGGTTAAAGGGAAGAAGAAAATAGAAACCCAGTAGAGTTGGGTAAAGATATGTATTATACTGAATAAGGAAACATGGGGTGGGGTGAAAGGGAAATAGGAGGAGGGAGGGTAGGTTAAGGTAAGGGCAACAAAGTGATATAGTAGATAGAGCACTGGACTGGAATCAGGAAGACTCATCTTCCTGAGTTCAGTCTGGCCTCAGACACTTACTAGCTGTGTCATCCTGGGCAAGTGACTTAACCCTGTTTGCCTTAGTTTACTCATCTGTAAAATGGGCTGCAGAAGGAAATTGCAAACCACTTCAGTATCACTGCCAAGAAAACCCCAAATGGGTTCATGAAGACTCAGACAGAATTGAAACTGAACAATAAAAGGTTAAGGGAAGGATTAATAATAACGAAAACAAGTTCTAACTAATGAGGGTGAATTTCATAAGGAGATATAAAAGAAAAGAAAGGATAAGAACCTTTTATTGGGCTCTAGGTGAGGGAAAGAAAAAGACAGAGAAGAGGCATATTGAGTAAAACCTAGAGCACTAGGGGTAGCTAAGTAGTTCAATGGATAGAGCACCAGCCCTAGAGTCAGGAAGACCATTTGTGAGTTCAAATCTGGCCTTAGTTACTTACTGGCTGTGTTATCCTGGGCAAGTCACTTAACCCTGTTTGCCTTGGTTTCCTCATCTGTAAAATGAGCTGGAGAAGGAAATGGCAAACCACTCCAGTATCTTTGCCAAGAAAACCCCAAATGGGGTCACAGAGTCAGACATGACTGAAAAACAACTGACCAGCAGGACAGGAAACAAAAAGAAGGAAAAGCAAAATCAATGAGTATGGAGGGAAAAATGCATTTAGTGCTATTAACTGTGAATGGGAATGATAAGAACTCATACTTTAGCAACAGTGCTTTGCCCCCTCTGACTCTTCTTTCACCACTCTGGCGTAGGTTCTCATCTTCTCACACCTGGACTACTGCAGTAGTGATAGATTTGCTCCCTCAGTTCTCTCCCTACCCCAGTCCATTCTCCATTTGGCTTCAAAAAGTGATTTTCCTTAAACTCAGGACTGATTCCCCCTCCCCCACCCCCAATTAAATTCTAGTGTCTTCTTTTTGCCTCCAAGAGCAAAACCAGAAAACTCAAAGCCCTTCATAACCCAGGCCCTTCCTACCCTTTAAGTCTCCTTATGTATCCCCTGCATATACTCTTTAATCCATTGACACTGACCTTCTGACTGTTTCACCAGCAAGACACTATCTCTTGCTTGTCTCAGGGCATTTTCTCTAACTATCCTTTATGCCTGGAATGCTTTCTCTTCTTATCTCCCTGGCTTCCTTTAAGGCAAAACTGAAATCCCACTTTCTATGGGAAGTTTTCCTCAACCCCTCTTAATTCCAGTACCTTCCCTCTCTTAGTTATCTCTTCACTTATAAATATTCCTTTGCTTACTGTCTTCCCCATTAGATCATAAGCCCGTTGAGGGCAGGAACTGTCTTTTGCCTCTTTTTTGTATCCCCAACATTTAGCACAGTGCCTGGTACATAGTAGGTATTTAATAACTGTTTATTGATTCATTGAATATAGTAGAACGCAGAGTCTATCATTATATTGTTTGTAAGAAACACATTAAAAACAGAAAAATACACATAAAATTAAAATAAGCGACTGGAACAAAATCTGTTTTGCTTAAACTGAAGTGAAAAAGGTAAGGGATAGCAATCATGATATGAATCAAGGCAGCAGCAAAAATAGACTTAATTACAAGAGATAAACAAGGGACACTACATTTTGTTGAAAGACACAAAGAAAATGAATTAATATTAATATTAAACTTGCATACACAATATAGCATAGCATCTAAATACTTAAAGTTAAATGAATTACAATAAGAAATTGACAGTAAAATTACAGTATTGGGACATTTCCACTTAACTTTTTCAGGCTATGATTAATCTAATCACAAAATAAGTAAGAAGGAAAGATCTGAATAGAATTTTAGAAAAATTACCTCTGATAGACCTAGAGGTCTATTAGATTATGAATGGAAATACAAATATGTAGACCTCTTTGTCAGCTGTGCGTGGAAACTTAAAAAAAAACTATGTTTTAGCATATAAAAACCTCAGAAACAGATGTAGAGAATAAAAATATTAAACCCATCTTTTAAAGACCATAATGCAGTAAAAATTAGGTTAAAGGGCTACTGAAAAAAAATTAAAGACAACATTGTAAACCATGCATGAGGCCAAGAACAAATCATGGAATCAATTGGTGATTTCATTAAAGTTATCAATGAGACAGCATTTCAAAAATTTTGGGTTGCAGACAAAGCAGTCTTTTTGGGAAAATATATATGCCTAAACACTTTAATCAATAAAAGAGAAGAAAGACCAGAACAATGGATTGTGCATACAATCAAAAAACCTTAGAAAACCAACAAATGAAACTCCAATTAAACACAAATATAAATCCTGAAAGTATTCAAAGAAGAGATTAATAAAATTTGGGGGGGGGGAGTGAGGCAACTGGGGCTAAGTGACTTGCCCAGGGTCACACAGCCAAAGTGTCTGAGGCTGGATTTGAACTCAGGTCCTCCTGACTCCAGGGCTAGTGCTCTATCCACTGCGCCACCTAGCTGCCCCTTTTATTTATTTTTTTTATTTTATTTTATTTTTTGTGAGGCATTTGGGGTTAAGTGACTTGCCTAGGGTCACACAGCTAGTAAGTGTCAAGCATCTGAGGCCGGATTTGAACTCAGGTAATCCTGACTCCAGGGCCCATGCTCTATCCACTGTGCCACCTAGCTGCCCTGATTAATAAAATTCAAGGACAGAAAAAAAAAAAGAATTTATAATCTGTAAATAATATTAGATAACTTACTGGTTTAGGGAACAAATCAATATCTCAGACAAACCATTAGTTAATTTGATTACAAAAAGGAAGAAAAAACTCAAATTATAGAACTAAAAATGTGATTTCATGAGAGAAGGAAAACATTATTAGATACTAGTTTACCTAGTTGTATAGCAATAAAACTGATACTCAAAATAAAATGGATGAGTGTTTACAAAAACATAAAATGCCCAGATTAACAGAACAAGAAATAGAGCTCTTAACAAATTCAGAGAAAGAAATTGAAGAGGTTATATATGGTTTCTCAAAGAAAGAAAACTTTGGGTCGTATAAGTTTATAAGCAAACTCTCTCAATTAACTCCCAAACTATAGAATTATTTGAAAAAGTATGGGGGAAAGAATATATCAAATTAATTCTATGGTACAAATATGGTCTTGATCCCTAAGCCAAAGTGTCAACACAGAGAAACAAACCTCATACCCATTAAACTGGCAAAGGTGATAAAAAAAAGAAAATGACAGGTTGGAGATCTGTGGGAAAATAGTTACATGGATAGATTGTTCTTCTAGTTGTTGAATTAGTCCAGCCATTCTAGAAGAAAATTTGGAACTGTTCCCTGAAAGTTCTTAAAGCTTGCATACCTTTTGTCCCAGTAACAATTACTAGGTCTATCCATTAAGGAGATCAATGAAAAGGAAAAAAGACCTGTATGTACCAGAATGATAGCAGCTTCCCGCCCCCCATGGCCTCCCCTCCCCCACCTTCTTAACTGAAGGACGGTGCCTCATATTTTTCAGAAAAAACGGAGGTCATTTAGCATGAGCTTCCAATTTCATTCCACCAAAACTGCTCTCACCAAAGTTACTAATCTCTTAATTGCCAAATCCAGTGCTCAGTGCCCTTTTCTTAATCCTCATTCTCTTTGTCTTTTTTGCCATTGACACTTTTGACCACCCTCCCTGATATAGTAGGTGTTTAATAAATGTTTATTTATAAATTGTCTTTCCTTAGTGCTTAGCACAGTGCCTGACTCTTAGTAGGTAGGTGCTTAATTGGCTGAGTAATCAAACCAGTGAAATCACAAGTCTTTGAATTATTGAAGTAGAATATACTATTTGCTACTTAGGAAATATTACTATGGAGTTTAAAAGAGTTGGGACCAACATCAGCATATCTAGACCAGGGCTTCTTAATCTGTGTTCCATGTACTTAAATTGTTTTTTTTTAATAACTATATTTCTATATAATAAATTTCTTTATCTCATATATTTTATTTTATACATTTAGAAAACATTATTCTCAGATGCAGTCCATAGCATAAAAATTGTTAAGAATCCATGATTTGGGGCCAGCTAATGGTGCAGTGGATAGAACACCAGCCCTGGAATCAGGAGTACCTGAGTTCAAATCCAGCCTCAGACACTTAACACTTACTAGCTGTGTGACCCTGGGCAAGTCACTTAACCCCAATTACCTCACTAAAAAAAACAACAAAAAAAACCAAAACAAATCCAGCCTCAGACACTTAACACTTACTAGCTCTGTGACCCTGGGCAAGTCACTTAACCCCAATTACCTCACTAAAAAAAACAACAAAAAAAACCAAAACAAATCCAGCCTCAGACACTTAACACTTACTAGCTCTGTGACCCTGGGCAAGTCACTTAACCCCAATTACCTCACTAAAAAAAACAACAAAAAAAAACCAAAACAAATCCAGCCTCAGACACTTAACAGTTACTAGCTGTGTGACCCTGGGCAAGTCACTTAACCCCAATTACCTCACTAAAAAAAACAACAAAAAAACCCAAAACAAATCCAGCCTCAGACACTTAACACTTACTAGCTCTGTGACCCTGGGCAAGTCACTTAACCCCAATTACCTCACTAAAAAAAACAACAAAAAAAAACCAAAACAAATCCAGCCTCAGACACTTAACAGTTACTAGCTGTGTGACCCTGGGCAAGTTACTTAACCCCAATTGCCTCACCCAATTAAAAAAAAAAGAATCCTTGATTTGAAAATTTTGGTCGCTAATGAGAGAATTTTTTTTAGTGCCCTTTTTTTCCCCTCGTTTTTCTGATTTATTAAGACATATTCTACAAGGTTTCTTCAATTAGAAATTCTTTGAAACAATACCATCATTTTTTGCCAGCCGGAGAATAGAGTCATCAGATTCTCCCATTCTACGAATTGCTCCACAAATTGCATAAGTTTTAAATTGGCCATTGAATCTGCCTGTGACCTTGTCAACCTCGGCCATGTTCATCTGGATGGACGCGTGGTCCTTGGCCCCAATGATCCTGTTGCTCGTGGAGCATTTCTGCGGCACGTACAGGTCCACGAACTCTCCGGTGTTGTTCTGCATGTCGTCAGGTGAGGGAACCGAGTGCAAACTCGAAAGCGGCGGAAGAGAAAAGGCTTTAGTGGCCTTTTTTTGATCTGTGTGCTAAATAAAATGGGAGGCTCATCTGGTAAAATTTTACTATCAGGCTACAGTTGTATGTCTTTGGATTTTCTAGATAAAAACCCAGATAAAAATTGCCCCATCCTTGAAAAAACATGAAATTTAAAGCAAAACAAAAACAAAAATCTACCTAGCAAATTATCTTTTGTTGGGAGATTCTAGACTCCTTGTCTTCATCCAGTCTTCTACTCTTTTACTTTGGTTGATGTGAAAATGACACCATCTGGTGGGCAACCTTCAAACAGCAGTAGGTTCCTTCCAGCAAACTACTGTAAAAATAAAACAGCAAAGAACCCAGAGTGTGCCAAGAGAGAAACAAACCATATCTGGTGAGGTTATAGACATTTAGGACCATTGGCTCCTGGGTGGGTCTGCAGTGGATTGAGGTCTTCACTTGGTGACAGGAGGACTAGAGTTCAAGTCATGTTTCAGGTGCCTATTAGTTGTGTGAACCTGGGTAAATCACTTGACCTCTTTATAATTAATTTTCCTTATCTGTAAAATGAAAAGATTAGACTCAGGGACTTTTAAGGGCCCTTTCTTTATACATTTGTGACCCTAATACATTGTGACCTTAATACATTTGTGACTCTCTAATCCCTAGTAGTTCTGAGGTTTGTGTGAAGTGGGAGATAGAAAAGGTAGAGTCAAGAGAAAGGAAAGAAGAAAGGAGAAGAGGAGAGGGCACAGGAGACGTAGGCAATTCATTTCAATTATTATTAATTCAGGAGAGAGGTGATCTAGTAACTAAAAGAAGAAGAAACAGTGATGGTTGGTGATTTCCTTCTGAGGTGGACTGAGGCAGATATTTGTTGCTCTGATGACAAAAAGATAGATATCTGCCATCTCTCTGAGATTTGGTGGATTTGCAAAATCTTATAGCCAGTGCCACAAGCAATACTGCCAGGAGCATTCTAAAATGCCATGCTGAAGATGATGGATTCTTGGATGAGAAACTGATGGTTTTAAGAACACAAATAATTTTTCATCATTGTATTGAAGTAAATCCTTCTAAAGTGAAGCAGATTTAGGAATGCTGGTTAAGAAATTGTAATTTGAGGGGCAGCCAGGTGGTGCAGTGAATAGAGCAGCAGCCCTGGAGTCTGAAGGCCCTGAGTTCAAATCAGGCCTGAGACGTGTGGGGACCAATTTTCAATTGGGGAGTACTAGCTAAGCGGCTAGCCACAATATTGGGGCAAGGAAGGAGACTGACAGCCTCCCTCAAAACAGAACAAGATTTATTTTAACGAGAATGAACTTAAAAAAACAAACACAAACAGGATCAGTAGGATATCAAGGGAAAGGAAATAAAATGGGGAAAGGGAAATTATAATACCTGAAAAAATACCACCGCCCAGGAATCAGCTGAAAATACGCAGCAGAACGCTTGTCGCTTTCTAGTGTCCACCTAGAATGCCCAATTCTCCTCCCCCAAACTTAGAAACACCCCATACAGCCCCAGCCAGTGGGATGGCTGCTCTTCCAATCACTATAATTTTGCCAGGCCCATGTAGGTGTCGGCGAGTGGTGATGACGTGAGGTGCCAGAGCCCTGGCAATGGCTACAACCAGTGGGTGGAGCACCCTACGGTTTGCAGAGCCCCAGACCAGTGCTCGCGGAGGCATAAAAACCTCAAATAACAATTTTTAACAGACACTACCAGTGTGACCCTGGGCAAGTCACTTAACCTCCTTTGCCTCCCCCCAAAATACAAAAACAAATAAAAGTGTAATTTGTAAAGAGGATTTGTCATTTATTGTTCAGTGTCAACTTTGAAGGTGTCAGATTTCTTCTCAAAGTCTTTCTTAAAGATCTCATAAAGCAAGAGCTCCAGCAACTAGGCAATTGCTGACTTTGTGAGGGGACAGAGCCCGGTTGATGGCCATGGCTGCTCTGGCTACCTCAGGGTGATAATGTCTCTGAATCTTCAACTCCCATAGGCAACTCTCCAGGGCATGACTTTTGGCTGGTTCTTCTTCCTTTGTCATAAAGGTCAGAGGTCACACCACTGGCCTCCATGCTGGGGCTGTGAATCAGGGCCTTATGGGCAGGGTGTCTTTGGAGCAAGTTGCAGATGAAAGGGATGACCATGAGCAGGGCCTGGGGGGGCGGGGTATTCAGGGACAGGCAGCAGAGGCTCTTGGCAAAGGCAGCCACCAAGTAAGCAGGTAAGTGCAAGGAAGACAAGAACGGGTCTGCCAGGTAGAAGAAGCGGGCTCAGTACTTCACATGGAAAACAGATGAATCCAACAGCTTCTGGTAGAACTCAGGGTTCTTAAGATTATGCTGATGAATCAGGATAAAGAGCCCATTCAAGGTCAGGAGGCTTATGGAACCACCAGTGACATAGGCATTCGTGAGGAAGTCAATCATGAGACTTAGCTGGCTCATGTGGGACAGGATGGAATCATGCATGGTCACAAGCACTTTCTTGTAGAGGCTGATGGGCAGCTTACGCTTGAGAAAACTGAACCACATCTTCTCAAAGACATGTTTGTGTTTCTTGAGCAGAGTGATCTTCCACTTCTCCAACGTATCTTTGTGTTTCACATAGAAATTGGAGGTGTCACTCTGCTGGTGGGGGAGGCTCACAGCTGAGATCAGGGTGAAGGTGTTCCAGAATGTGGCAGGCACCCCCTGTTGGTGTGTGTCTGTGACCCTGGCCACTAGATCCGCCACAGCCTACATCGTGTGGTAACGAACGTCATCACGTTCCAGGTATTCTGGAACCGGGAGATCATCAGAGATGATTCTACCTCTGTTGGAATCAGGCCTTCCACCACAGACAAGAGGAGGCCTTAAGGGAGCAGACAGTTGCCTTCCCATTTAGATTTCTCCAGTGGGTGTGCCCCCTTGAACTGCACAAGTGTGTGTGTGCAAAGGGCCAGTTCCTTGACCTCGAAAGAATGGTGGCCCAAGAGTTCTGAGAGGCGGCTGCAGCAGCTGTTATACTGGTGTCTCATCCATACCTGCAGACTCTGCCATTGTGGCCTCCTCTTCGGGCAGGTGACCCATGAAGAGCTCCCCTCATTCCAGCAGGACCCCAAAGAATTGGCTGCAGGTGTGGATGGTGCTGAGAATATCATCTTCTCGATCAGACTGCAGCATGCTGAGGACATTGATCACAGTGTTAGCCCAAAAACTCTGCCCCGGACTTTGGCTCCATGTGGGCTTCTGGACGGCGTCTCAAGGCTCACGTGGGCTTATAATGGTTTTTTATAAATTTTTATTTTTATGGTCTTACTCACTTAATTTTAAGTCTTCTCAGATGTCTCTGAAACTGTCTCCATCATCCTTTCTTACAGTGTAATAGTATTGCATTACATTTTTGGGGTAGCCATTTTGAGTAATTTTTGACAAACTGTTGCTCATGGACAGGAATCCTTTGTGATTGAATAAATTGTTTGTCCTTCCATCTCAGAAAGGACCATGACATAAAGGTGATGTCATGACTTGCAGTGAATTGGATTCGAGTGAGGGAGCCACCAACGTCATTCTCTTTCTCCAGAGCCATCTGGCTCTGCCAATTGGCAGATATCTGCCATTGGAAAGATAAATAGCAGGACAACTGGCGATGGCCCCTGATGTTTAAGGCTATTGGGGTTGTGACTTGCCCAGCTAGTATCTCAGGTGAGATTTGAACTCACATCCTCCCTACTTCAAGGCCAGTGCTCTATCCACTCTGTCACCTAGGTGCCCTATTTGAATATATAGATTTAACCTGAACAGCAGGGATTGGAAATATGTGGTGGAAAGATAGCGATTAAAAGTTACCAGAGAGATGAGTCATGTATAGTCACTTTTTTCCCTAAAGGTAGAGTGAAAGAATTCTACTTATTCTCTCTGAAATGTGGGATATTATAAATTTCACTTTAGCTTACACATTTTTTTTCCTCTTATTTAGGAGATGCATCGGAGATTTGAGAATGCTCCTGATTCTGCTAAAACAAAAGCTCTGCAAACTGTTATTGAAATGAAGGTGAGAACCTTAAAAAGTTCAGGTTTTCAGTTGATAAGAGAACACACTAGCTGTATGTTTTAGAAATGATAAAAAGTAAAACCTTAACAGACATGAACTAATTGAGGGGAAAGGTTTTTTTTGTTGTTGTTTACTAGTATTTTCTTTTCTTTTTTTTCTAGTTACATGTGAAGATAGTTTTCAACATTTATTTTTGTTAGATTTTGAGTTCCAAATCCTCCCCCCCCCCCCCCCCCCCCCGCCATATGGCAATCAATCTGATATAGGTTATCCATTACAATCATGTTACACATATTTCCACATTAGTCATGTTGTGAGGGAAGAATCAGAACAAAAAGGAAAAAACAAAAGAAAGAAGAAACAAAAAAACCTCTAACAACAGAAGTGAAAACAATATGTTTTAATCTGCATTCAGACTTCATCATTCTTTTTCTGGATGTGGAGAGCATTTTACACCATGAGTCTTTTGGAATTGTCTTATTTCATTGTATTGCTGAGAAGAGTTAAGTATATCACAGCTGATCATCGAACCATGTTGTTGTGACTGTGTATAATGTTCTCCTGGTTCTGCTTACTTTAATCAGCATCTGTCTACTTAGTCTTTCCAGGTTTTTTGAAATCTGCCTTATCATCATTTCTTACAACACAATAGTATTCTGTTACATTCATATACCACAGCTTGTTCAGCCATTCCCCAGTTGACGGGCATTCCCTCATTTTCCAATGCTTTGCCACCACAAAAAGAGCTGCTATAAATATTTTGTACATGTGGGTCATTTCTTCTTTTTATGATCTCTTTGGGAACAGATCTAGTAGTGTTATTACTGGGTCAAAGGGTTTGCACAGTTTTATAAAACCCTTTGGACATGGTTCCAAATTGTTCTCCAGAATGGTTGGATTAGTTCACAACTGAGGGGAAAGTTATTAATACTTGGTAAAAAGGTTCAATTATAGAATATTTTAAAATGAATACATTCCATTAAGAGAGACACATACATCCATATACAAAATACAAAATAATTTATACAAAATAAATACAAAGGCCAGAGAGGGTAAGGACCAGGAGAGCCTCTAGGCTACTGTTGCTTTCCCCTGGAGCAAATTGGAGGGGCAAAGCAGCCAGACCATGCCTTGAGTCAGTAGCCCAATGTTTAGAGCCAAAGCAAGGAGGAAATTAAAGGTTTCTCTTTCTTTCACAGGGAGCAAATTAAGAGCCTGGGGAGGGGCCTAGACTCTATGCTTCAGCCCTTTCGACTTTGGGTTGCTGAGGAGAGGCCTAAGCCAAGGGAAGAATTGAGCCTTATAGACATAACATCATTCACTCACATCTCTTGTAATCTCAAATGCCAGGCTTTTGCTAATTTCCCATTGTAAGCCCAGAGACCAGGAAAACTCACCAGCTCCCATTGCTCTCCCTTGATTATTCATTCTTTATCCTTGCTTTCTGAATTGGTACTTTATGTTAGAGCCATCATTTTCCTTTTCTTTTTGGGAGTTTTCTTTGGTGTTCCACCTTTCCCCCATCCTTTTACCCCCTGAACCTCACCCCTTCCCTTTCAGTGACTCAGTTCCAAGCCTTTATTGTTATGTTCTTCTGCAGTCCCTTTTCTTTGAGAGACAATAGGGGTTACCAATGCAACATCACTCATTCCCTTCATTTCTTTACTTCTCCTCTTCCCATTTATATACTCATCTGCTCTGTAATTTTCTTTAACAAAATACCTTGATTTACCTTTAGGTCAGTTGTAGGGGGTTAGATTTAGTCCCTGGTACTTCAGTTCTACTTCTCCACATTGACTTGTATTTCTTTAAATTCTGCTTACATTTTAATCTGTTAATGGTCCATTCTTTTTTTCCTTCCTTCCTTCCTTCCTTCCTTCCTTCCTTCCTTCCTTCCTTCCTTCCTTCCTTCCTTCCTTCCTTCCTTCCTTCCTTCCTTCCTTCCTTCCTTCCTTCCTTCCTTCCTTCCTTCCTTCCTTCCTTCCTTCCTTCCTTCCTTCCTTCCTTCCTTCCTTCCTTCCTTCCTTCCTTCCTTCCTCTCCTTAATTCCATATTGCCTTTCTTTAAAACAAAAAGCCTTTAAACACTGGTCAATTTTAAAATTATTTATAAT
The DNA here is from genome assembly GCF_019393635.1 of Dromiciops gliroides. Lineage (NCBI taxonomy): Eukaryota > Metazoa > Chordata > Mammalia > Microbiotheria > Microbiotheriidae > Dromiciops > Dromiciops gliroides. The sequence goes on from NC_057865.1 coordinate 201,019,413, forward strand.
TTAATTCATAATTTACATTTTCCCTAGTTGTTTGCCTAGTTGGTGTCAGTGGTATTGTGACATTAACTTTTCATATTTTGGAGTTTGTAGTATACATGTTTTTAAAAATTTTTGTTTTGGGTTTTTTTTTAGTTGATTTGTGGATTCTCTTTAGCTTGCTGCTTTATTTTCTGTAATCAGGAGGTCTGGACAAGTATTTTTTTTAAATAATATATCACATCATGGTGTTTTAAAATTAAAAAAAAATTTTGTCATGTTTTCTGGTAGTTTGATGCTTAAGCTTTCTTCCCTTAGATGAAGCTTTGGCTTAGATAAAGATAATGTGCTACTTTAACCTTGTTGCCTTTTGCTTTCCTACTGCTTGTTTAAAGTATTTTAATGTTAAAAGTATGTTAATCTACCTTCCCTTTCTTTATTGAAACTCCATTGTGGATTCATTTTTTTCCCAAAGTGCAAATTGAGTTTCTTATCTCTGCATTGAGAGCTATAGAGTCTTAACTTGTTCCTGATTTCCTCTCTTTTGACTTCCATTTTTCTTTCTGGAATATCTTGTTCAGTGCTCTGCTGAGATTCCTTAGGATCCTTTGTTTCATTAGGCTTTGTTTCACTTTCCTTTGTCATGTAATAATTGTTCAGGCAGTGATGATCTCCTTGTGGGTTTACTACACAATTTCCTAGTTTTTAGATCCTCTGTTGATTTATTTTCTCAGGGTCCAGATTTTTACTGAATTTTCTTCCTCTCTAATTCTTTTGTGTTTCAGATTTTTTTGGTTATTGTCCTGTGTCACTCACTTTCTGACACTTTTACACTTGCTAGTGGTTGTACTTTCAGGAGTAGGCTGCAGAGCTGCCTCACAGCCTTTGTACTTTTGGGGATTGAGTATTTTTAAGCCCCTGTCCCTGTCCTAAATAACAAAATACTATTCAACCACTAGAAACATAGAATCCCCTATTTCCTTCAGGCCAGTTTAGTCAATTACTCTGGCCTTCTTGCCCTTCCTCTTGGCTCTCCTCCCATGCTGCCTTTGAAATGGCTGCTGCTTTAAAAAAAATTTAAATTTTTGAAATTAATAAAAATATTTTATTTCTCTCCCACCTCCCTTCTGGGAAAAATAAAAACAAAACTTTTAACTAAAAGTATGCATAATCAAGTAAAATAACTTCCCACAGTGACCAAAAAAATGTCTTATTCTACCCAAGTTCATCACCTTTCTGTCAAGAAGGTAGGGAGCATGCTTCACTCCTGGTAAATCATGGTTGGTCATTGCATGAATCAGAATTCTTAAGTCTTTCAAAGTTCTTTTAGCAATGTTGTATTTAAATAGTTTTTCTGGTTCTACTCACTTCAGTCTGTATTAGTTGTGATTGCTTTTTCCAGAGTGTTCCACAGAGGATACTCTCCAACCTAGGGGGTCCTTAACTTAAGGGCTGTCCCAGGCAGAATGCAGTATGATTCTCCCTTTCCACCTTTTGTCCCTAGTGTGACTGTGCAGAATCTATGTCTGTTGCTTGTTTTTGACTGGGGAATGGGCGCATTGTCTGATGTGCTAAAAATATCTCTAGTAGGAGTGCATCTGAATATGGGCCCCTGGGGCACAATACATGGCATTCTTGCCATGAGCTTTGGAGGCTGATTCAGCAAAGACTGAAATTTAGTTTTCATTGGAATGGTCTTGGGAGTTGCTGTTAGGATTTTTTAGATATAATAGGTAATGCAGTGATTCACAATATTTTTTGTCATAGTATATTACAATCTTGAGCCTTAATGCCTAAACATGTATGTATGTATGTATGTATGTATGGCCCTTTAAGGTGTGCAAAATGCTTTACAGATATCCTCATTTTATCTTCAAAACTACTGTGGGAGAAAGGTACTATTATCCATTGGAGAGATGAGGAAACTGAGGCAGCTAGCAGTTAAGTGACTTGCCCAGGGTCACTCAGCTAGTAAGTATCTGAGGCTGGATTTGAATTCAGATCTTTCTGACTGGGTCCCAGTGTTCCTTGTTGTATATATATATATATATGTGATTACTTAATAAATGCTTATTGACTGACTGAGCAAGAGGTAAGGGAAGGGCTTTCTTGTAAATGGAAATGAAGATACTTACATTATGAAAAATGTAATTTGATCAAGCTTTTTTTTTTTTTTAAGTGAGGCAATTGGGGTTAAGTGACTTGCCCAGGGTCACACAGCTAGTAAGTGTTAAGTGTCTGAGGCTGGATTTGAACTCAGGTATTCCTGACTCCAGGGCCGGTGCTCTATCCACTGCGCCATCTAGCTGCCCCTTCAATCAAGCTTTTTGAAGGGGTACAGATTCAGTTCAATTAACATAACATTTATTAAATAGCTGTTGTTGTTAAGTGAGAGGCAACATGGTATGGTGGATAGAAAGATGACCTATGAACCAGGAATACCTGGGCTTAAGACTTGCCTTTGGTCATATCACTTAATCCCTCCGTTACTCTAGGCAGCACTCTAAAATATATGAGTTTCAGAGAAGGCAGCAATTGCTTTGATAGAAGGAGGTTCCTCACCTCAGAATTGGAAGTACCAGTGGAATCACAGATCTGGTCCCTGTCCCCTATCCCTGTGTTTTAGTCTTTATCCCTATTCTTATTATCCAATATCCTCTTTAGTTCCACTCCAACCTTGTTAACCACCTTAGATTCTTCATTCTCCTATTCTCTTTGATAACCTAGTTATATTTGCAAAAAACTCTTATATCTTTAGATTTCCTAAGTCATTTCTTTTATTTCTGTAATTGTGGTATGAGTGTAATGAATTTATACAGTTTGAAATGATGAATATAGGAAAGGTGTTTTGTGAACTGATACAGAGATAAGAAAGTAGAATGAGAAAATGAAAACATTCTATTTATCTTCCAAAAAACCCAACAGGGGGCAGCTAGGTGGGACAGTGGGTAAAGCACCAGCCCTGGATTCAGGAGGACCTGAGTTAAAATCTGGCCTCAGACACTTGACACTTACTAGCTGTGTGACATTGGGCAAGTCACTTCATTGCCCCGCAAAAAACAAACAAAGAATAACAAAAAAACCCAACAACCTAGTACCATAGTTTTGAACAATAATTTTTTTAAATGATGTATGCCAATCCCTACGTATTTGTATTTTTAAATTAATTAATTTATTTAGAATTTTCCCTGTTACATGTTCAAAAAAACAAACAAGTGTTTTCACATTGATTTTTGTTTGTTTGTTTTTAGTGAGGCAATTGGGGTTAAGTGACTTACCCAGGGTCACACAGCTAGTAAGTGTTAAGTGTCTGAGGCCAGATTTGAACTCAGGTCCTCCTGACTCCAGGGCTGGTGCTCTACCCACTGTGCCACCTAGCTGCCCCCACATTGATTTTTTAAAGCTTTGTGTTCCAAATTTTCTTCCTCCTTCCCTCCTCACCTCTCCCTAAGAAATCAAGCAATTCAATATAAGTCATACATGTGCAGTCATACAAAACATCTTCATTTTAGTCAGGTTGTGAAAGAAAACAGACAAAATGATTTTAGAAAGAGGAACTAACAAATAAAATTGTACTTCAATCTGTATTCAGATATCATCAGTTCTTTTTCTATTGATGGCTTGCATTTTTCATATATCCTTCTGATTGCAACCTGTTTATCATTTCTTTCACAATTACTATTGCTAACTGTATTACTCTCTATCCTATTCCCTCCCCTTGATATTTTCTCTGTTTTCTATCTTCTTTCACCCTATCCCTCCTCAAAAGTGTTTTGCTTTTTACTTCCCCCTCTCCCAATCTGTCCTTCCCTCCTTTGCCTCTCCCCCCTTATCTCCTTCCCCACCCACTTTCCCTCAGGGCAAAATAGATTACTATACCCTCTTCAGTGTTTATATTATTCCCTCTTTGAGCCAATTCTGATGAGAGTAAGGCTCACTCACTCCCCCACTCCTTCCCCATCTTCCCTTCCACTCCATAAGCTTTTTCTTGTTTCTTTTATGTGAGCCATTTTACCCCCTTCCACCTCTCCCTTTCCCTTTCTTCCAGTGCATTCCTCTTACCCCTAAACTTTATTTTAAAGATGTCATCATGGGCAGGTTAGGTGAAACAGTGGACAAAGCAACTGCCCTGGACCCAGGAGGCCCCAAGCCCAAATCCAGCCCCAGACATAAGCCGCCCCACCCTGCCTGCCCCACAAAAAACAAGGATAAACAAAAAATAAATGCTTTATAGATATCATCCCTTCATATTCAGTGCACACCTGTGTCCTCTGTCTAAGTAGATTCCTTTCAGCTGCCCTAATACTGAGAAAGTTCTTATGAGTTGGAAGTATTATCTTCTCATGTAGGAATGTAAACAGTTTAACCTTTATTAAAAGGTATTAATCTGTTAATTATTAAAAGATATTAATCTGTCACGATTTCTTTTTTCTATTTACCTTTTTATGCTTCTCTAGGGTCTTGTATTTGAAATTCAAATTTTCCATTCAGTTCACAAATGTCTGAAAGTCCTCTTTTTCATTGAAGTCCCATTTTTTCCCCTGAAAGATTTTACTCAGTTTTGCTGGGTAGGTGATTCTTTGTTGTAATCCTAGTTCCTTTGCCCTCCAGAATATCATATTCCATGCCCTCTGGTCCTTTAATGTAGAAGCTGCTAGATCTTGTGTTATCCTGACTGTAGCTCCACAGTATTTTAATTCCTTTTTTCTAGCTGCTTGCAATATTTTCTCCTTGACCTGGGAGCTCTGGAATTTGGCTATAATATTCCTGGAAGTTTTCCTTTTGGGATCTCTTTCAGGAGGTGATCGGTGGATTTTTTCAATTTCTATTTAACCTTCTCCTTCTAGAACATCAGGGCAATTTCCCCTGACAATTTCTTGGAAGATGATGTCTAAGCTCTTTCCTTGATCATGGTTTTTAGGTAGTCCAGTGATTTTAAAATTATCTCTTCTGGATCTATTTTCCAGGTCAGCTGTTTTTTGAAGGAGATATTTTATATTGCCCTTTATTTTTTTATTCATTTGGATTTGCTTTATTGTGTCTTGATTTCTCATAAAGTCATTGGTTTCTCTTTGTTCTATCCTAATTCTTAAGCAATGATTTTCTTCACAGAGTTTATGTACCTCCTTTTCCATTTGGCCATTTTGGCTTTTCAAGCTGCTGCCCTTTTTTTCATGACCCTCTTGCATCACTCTCATTTCTCTCTCCATTTTTTTTCTACCTTTATTATTTTATCTTCAAAGTCCTTTTTGAGCATTTCCATGGCCTATGACCAATTCATATTTTTCTTGGAAGCTTTGGATGTAGGAACTTTGACTTTGTTATTATCTTCTTCTGAGGGTGTATTTTGATTTACCTTTCCACCAAAGAAACTTTCAATGGTCTGCTGCTTTCCCTGCCTGCTCATCTTGGCCGCTTATTTCTTGACTTTTAACTCCTTCTTAACATGTAGCGCTGCTTCCAGCATGGCTCATTCTCAGCCCGCCTGGTCTGAAAGTAACCACGGCCTGCTTTCTCTTTAACTCAGAAGCAGAAATCTGAAATCTGATTCTCTATGGTCAAAAGCTTGATGTACCTCTGCTGCTCCACCACTGGGCCTCTATTTCTTAAGTATGCTTCTTGGGCAACATGCTTTGCCTCTTCTCCGGCAGAGACCTCCACTATTTTCCCCCAGGCAACCACTGTACCCCCTCACAGGTCCATGAGCTGAGTTTCAGAAGAAGCTGCTGAGGCTGAAGATTCTGAGGCTCTAGAGGCGTGGCCTGACTGGGGCTGGATCTGAGCCATGTGTTGCGCTCCTTTCTCACCCCAAACAGTAGATGATCCCTACTGCCTGTTTAAGCTGTCTTTGGCTAGACAATAGTCTCACTCTGTTCTTTTGTGGGTTATGCTGCTCCAGGAGTTGTCTTATGACACTTTTTTTTTTTGGAGGTATGTGGACGAATTTGTCGGGAGCACAGAGAGTCAGCCTTTTCTGTGCCTTTTCTGTGCCATCTTGGCTTTGCCCCCTATTTGTAGTTTTTAAACCTTCTCTCTTGATACTCTTGACTTTTTATTCTTTCAAATGAATTTTGTTTTATTGCAAAGTATCCCTTTAGTAGTTTTGTTGACTCCAATCCATTTACTAAAGTGATTTTCTTAAAGTGACCAAGTCACTTATATCTGTCACCATATCATTCCCCTGGTCCATAAACTCCAGTGGCTCTCTTTTATGTCTGGGAGCAAGTACAAATTCCTTTGTTTGGCATTTATAGCTCTTTACCACTTGGTGCCAACCTTTATAGCTGGACTTCACATTATTTTCCTTTATACACTGTCCTCCTTAGTGACAAAATGACTTTCTTACTGTGCCTTGTATTTGATAGTCCATTTCTACTCTATGAATCTTTTCACAGACTTTCCTCTTTGACTGGAATACATTCTCTTTACCTTTGCCTCTTAGAATTCATAGTTTTCTTCCACATGATGCTCTGTAAATGAAGCCTGTCTTGACTTAGAAATGCCAATTTCCCAACTCTTTGGCTCTAAATGTCTTTGTATTTATTTTGTATGAACCAGTATATGGATGTGTGTCTTAATGGGATGTAGGTTCCTTTAATACAGGAAGTTTCAATTTTGTCTTTTTATACCCATTGTCTGAGTTTAATAACCCTGTCTATTTTTGAGACAGTGTCGTTCAATGTAAAGAACTCTATAGTTATTCACAAGAGAGCTAGGTTTAAATCCTGTCTGTGACACTAATTGCATGAATATGGTCAAATTATTTAAAATCTCTGATCCTTGGTGGTTTCCTCTGTAAAATGAAAATAATGATACCTAAATGAAGATCATAGTACTTAACTTACAAGGTTATTGAAAAGGCTCAAAGGACATATATTATAACACTTTATAAACTTTAAATGGCTATATAAATTTCAGTTATTACTGCCATCCTCATCACCTACTCCTTGAATCTTCCCTGTTAGCATCTAGCATGGAAGTCTACCCAGAATAGCTGTTACTATGTCTTTGTTATATTCAAACATGACTGAATGAATTCTACTTGTTAGTCTATTTAGGGTTAGGGCATTCCTAATTTGAATTATTTTAACCACATTACTGTTCTACTCTTTTCAGGACTCAAAAATTTCTTCCATGGAGCGTGGGCTCCGAGATTTGGAAGAGGAAATCCAGATGCTGAAATCTAATGGAGCTTTGAGCACAGAAGAACGGGAGGAAGAGATGAAACAAATGGAGGTGTATCGCAGCCATTCCAAATTCATGAAAAACAAGGTAATAGGATGTTAGCTTTCAATCCCCCAAATATGTTGGGAAGAACATAAGATGCCTAATGTACTGAATAAAGAGAGCAGTTTTGTCCCTTATTTTTATATTACTTTAAAAAAAGCACAAATATTATACTTTCAGGCTCTGAAATTAAAGTATTGAGGACAGAATTGTTAAAAGGATACAAGTTATTGGTGTGATTTCAAATATAATTACTCTCATGCAGCTTAAAAAATTCAGCATATCTCATTTCTTCAGTAGTTTTGGGCTGGCCTAGGAACATATCTAGCTATGCTTTCCTCAATATGCAAGGCAGCATAATGTTTTATTTCTCTTGTAGATTATTACAGTGCCCAATAGACTGGAGTAATTTTTCTAAACCAGGTTAAGAAAGATGAAATGATTTGTGTGCTTTTGTATATGTTTTTATTAAGGAAAACTTCATTTCTCTTCAGGAATGTTCATTTAATGGGAAATTTATCCCTTTCTTTCCCTCATGTCCATTCTACCCAGTTATTGGAGTATTATATAGCAAAATAGATAGAACAAGGCATACCAATTTTCATTGAATTCAGGCATGATTATAGTTGCCTTTATTCTTGCTTAGGGCCCACAGAGATTCAGCTTTGATTCATCTAAATATCAGGAAGACCAATTATAATAATTAACTAGTTGGAATTTTAAATATTTGGGAATGAATTAATGATACAAAGCAATTCAAAAGCAGAATTTTTCTTTCTAGAGGCTGATTATTCCATTTTAACAGCTCCCCATTTCTAATTTTTCATCTTTCTAGGGAGGCTTTTCACTAATATAAAATAATTTCCCTATTAATATATGTAAATATAAAAAAATGATTAGATCCAAGGACCCTTTCTGGTAAGTGTCATGGTTCAGTTGTTTTACCAAATCTTGTTTTTAGCTAATATCCTGTTCCTCATTCCAACCCCCTTCCCTCAGTTCCCCATCTTAAAATTTTTTTTCCTTTAATATACTTTTCCCTTTGTGACAGTTGTATTCTCTTGGCTCTTTCTTGTTGCCTCTAGATTATCTATATCACTCATAACTAGCTTATAAATATATAGTTATGATTTATATTACCTTATATCAAATAAGGTAACAGTTGTAAAAGTACTTAGCACAGTGCCTGGCACACAGTAGGTAGTTAATAAATGCTTATTCCCTACCCTTTATCATTTTATTTTGCTTATAAATTTGTCTTCAGCCACTTCCATTTGAATTTTAAAATTTAAACATTCATAATTCCAGTTTTTCAGTGGTTTTGTTTTTATGACCTTGTTTGTGAGGAAAGCTAACTGCAATTATTTATGTATTTATTGGTCAACAGTCACTGTAATTGCACATCATTTTTTGATAAATCCTTTCCTGCCTAAGATCCCTTAAAATACTAGTAAATGAGTAGAATAGCCTTGAGTGTTTTTCTTTTTTTCTTTATAACTTTTTCTTAATTTCAATTCCTGCCCTGGCCTTGAAGCAGATAATTAGAAGAAATAAACTGACAGAGAAGTGAAAAAAGAATAACAATGTCGTGACAGGTAGAGCAACTGAAGGAGGAGCTAAGTGCGAAAGAGACTCAAGGGGAAGAGCTGAAAAAGAAAGCGGCTGGTCTCCAGGCTGAGGTCTTTGCCGTAAGATTCATCTCTGTGTGTGCAGTGACCCCTTCCTCAGTGGGACTCTGCTAGCTCTTCGCTTTCTGGGTGGCTCATGCTTCACTTCTCTTGTGGTCAGCAGCTGTGCCAAATATTAGCACTAACCAGCCTCCTCTGCTTTTTAACCAATGTCTGTTTCTACCAGTTGAAAACATACTTAGGGAGCCTTTACTGTACCTGGTGATTTGATGTTGCTTTTTGTGAGATTCTTTTGAGGGTGTTGTGAATTTCGTCTGAAATTTTCCTTTCTGCAAAATAGTATTGAACAATAGGGACTTCCCTTGTCTTGGACACAAAAGGATGGTTATCTCATGCTTTCAGAAATTTCAGTCCCTATCACATGGTAAAGATGATAGACATTTGAAGTTATCAAGTAAAATACCGTCCTGGCTTTATCGTCATGGGTTAACAAAACTCCTGTTAGATTTTAGTTAGGAGGTATTATTTTCCCTACAACAAGAGGTAAAAAGATCAATTAGGTTGCCTTCATTTACATAGTAAATGAAGGACAACTTGGGGCTATCCATTGCTTTTTGGAAATAGACCATTATTCTGTTTGCAAAAACTGTTATTTGACATTGTCTACTTAAGTTAAAATATTAGGGAGAAGGGGCAGCTAGGTGGCGCAGTGGATAGAGCACCGGCCCTGGAGTCAGGAGGACCTGAGTTCAAATCTGGCCTTAGATGCTTACTTGGCACTTACTAGCTGTGTGACCCTGGGCAAGTCACTTAACCCCAATTGCCTCACCAAAAAAAAAAATGTTAGAAAAGGCTTAAGTAGGTAGAGTATGGGACATTTTTTGGTAACAGATACACAAGTAAAGTGTTGCAGAAAAGAGAAATCTGATATGTTAGACTTAACCTGATGTATAAGAAAAACATATATTGTCTTGAGGAGAAAGTTGATAAAAAATGTTTTTGTTTGTAATATTGTCATTTTCCTTTTGCTTTCTTCCCCCCCTTATTTTAAAAAGGACCATTGATGATATTTAAAATTTAAGTAATCATTCAAATGATACAGAAAGTCAGTAAGGTTTTTAAAAATCCGCTTCTGTTACTGTATCTGTCTCTTTCTCTCTTTGAATAGGAAGATGTGATTAATGGACAATCCTAGAATGCAGTGTGGTTCCTGACTTAGGCAGTCTTTCCTTGATACTATTAACTCTGTATTGTTACCAGTCACTATTTATTATAGAAATAAAATGTACTTTAAAACATAATTTCTCCTGAAGAAAGGTAGTTATATTAAAACATTTTTAGACTTTTCTTTAATTTTTATTTCACTTCTCTTTATCAAAACCCAAGTTTTTAATTAAGGCAAAGTACACTTAAAATATTAGCATTTTGGTTGTTTTTTTTTTCATGCACATGAGAAGGTAGTAGGCACTGTTTCGAATTCAAAAGCACATGTGTTGTCTGTCTGGCTTTATGTTTTAAGTAAATAAACTAATGTATTGGAGAGACAAAGTAATTGTTTAATTTAATAATAGAACTTCAGAGGAAAAAAAAGGTATGCACTCTTTTGGTTTGGTTTGCTTTTACCTTATAGGAGACATAAATCTGAAATCATAAATATGAATTATTGATGAACCATGCTTTATACTTTATCATAATTTTTCTCCTTACAAGATTGTTGCCTGATTTTATAAAAATCAGATGCTATTTAAAATTTTTTAAAATACTTTTAGTTTAAGTACCTAAGTCAGTCTTATTTTAAAGTGACTTATAAAAGTTTAAAAAAAGTAAAACAAGGGGGCATCTAGGTAGCACAGTGGATAAAGCACCAGCCCTGGATTCAGGAGGACCTGAGTTCAAATCCGACCTCAGACAATTGACACTTACTAGCTGTGTGACTCTGGGCAAGTCACTTAACCCTCATAGCCCCGCCAAAAAAAAGTAAAACAAAAAATAAAATTTAATAAAATTTAAAAAATAATTTGAAATATCATCACTTGGGAGTGAAAGAGTTGCTTGATTTCCATCTTTGCTGAATCTTTCATAAGCCTTTGTTTCACTTTTGGGGAAATGGGTCTGGTCCTGTTACCCCAATTTGTGAAAGATAAAGTTGGTAGTGTAATAGCTATTGATACCTTTGATATCTTATAATTAGTTCTAATTTTTAAAATTCCTTTCAAATTCCTTTTCCTGGCAAATAGACAGAGGTAAGAAAACTCAGACTCAATTGTTTAGTATTTTTTATTTAAAAGAATAGGTTTGAAAAGAAGGATGTTATGAAAAGAAGGTGGTGTTATGAAAGGAGCATTGAGCTTGGACACTCAAAATCTAAGTTTGAATCTCTGTTTTACAGCTTATTAGCGGTTTGACTCTGGGCAGATTACTTAATCTCTATGAGCTTCAGTTTCTTTTGATGCAAAATGGGGGTGATAATGCTCACCCTACTGATCTTATAGGGGTTTTTTTGGTGAAGAAAGTGATTTGTAAAGTATAAAAATCACATAAATATAAGTTATTTTTGTTTGCAGACTATTTTTGAACATTTCAATATTGCAGATTATCAAGAAAAATTGCATTTAAATTTCTGTCTTGTGATATATAAAATTCACATTAGAAATGGTTATCTTTTTCCTTTCTTCCTCAATGAATTTCACTTTTTTCTCCAGATTGGTCAGGTGAAACAGGAACTGTCCCGAAAGGACACAGAACTCTTAGCCTTACAGACAAAGCTAGAAACACTTACAAATCAATTCTCAGACAGTAAGCAACACATCGAAGTGCTAAAGGAATCGTTGACTGCTAAGGAGCAAAGAGCTGCCATCTTACAGACAGAGGTAAATCCTGTTGTTGATGTTTTTGTTTTGTTTCATTTGTTCATTGTATTTTTTTTTTATCTTTTTTTCTTGACCCAGCACAAGTTGCTTAATGTCTTGGGGCTTGCTTTACATCTATAAGATGTAAAGGTTGAACTAGATGACTCTAAAGTCCTTTCCAATACTTAAATATATGATATTATAATCCTTTGTCACTGTCAGGAACTAGCCAGGTTATTCATCAAGAGTCTCATACCCATTTGGTTGGGCAGTGAGATTTTGAATTCTTTCACGTTAAAGAAAACAAATTATGAAATGATCCTCAACAGTGAGTTTTGCCCCCTTCTCTTCTGGCATTGATAGTTGCCAGAGTAACAAGAAAAGGAGACAAGAGTGCTAAGAGTAACAGTTTTTAGACTATTTGTAAACATTAATCTCTTGGAATACTAAGTATAAAATGCTTATATAATGACATTTAAGTTGATTTATTCATTGCTGGAGAAACTAAGCCATATCAATGTTGATTCTTTTGTTATAAAAGGAATGAGAAGATATAAGGAAGCTCCAGGTAAGTAGAAGTATTGCTCTTGGGTTCTCTTTGTTGTATTTTCCCAAGTATTATTTTTATGAATATCTTTTTTTATATCACCTTCATTTCTAACTCTATGCCTACCCTCTTTCCTGTCTGGCAACGTGACCTTTGTAACAGATGTTTTTTTTAAAAGAGGAAAAAAGGCAGTTTAACTAAATCGGCCAACCAATACATCAAGCATATTTGACAAGTATGTGTAATAAACAGCTATGACTGTAGTTCTTCCTATCTTTAAAAAGGGAATAGAAGTACAGTTTTCAGACACTTCTCCAAGGCCAAGTTTGATTGTCACAATTGCACAGTTTTTACTTTAATTTCTTTTTCTTCTTTTTGTTTATATTGTAGATGGTTGTGCCTGTTTGTTTTTTTTTTCCTGGTAAAACTTACTTTACTCTGTGATAGTTTATGTCTTCCTCTGTTCATCTGAATTCTTTATAGTCATTGTTTTTTATGACACTATAATATTTCATTATATTCATCTACAACAATTTGTTTATCTCTTCTATAATAGGTGGTTTTCTACTTTGTTTCCAAAATTTTGTCACCATAAAAGTTCTTAAAGTATAGGACTTTTTCTATCAGCTTCTTGGGTTCTGTGTTTAGAAGTGGGATTTCTGAATCAGAAGGTATATAGAATTCCACAGTGCATTCCAGAGTAGTTGAATTGGTTTCGAGTTCCACCAACTGAGTATTAGTGCCATAGCTTCTGTTTGGAGAAGAAAATAAAGAAGTTGGCAGATTTGGTTTTATCATGTTCCCAAACGTAATTTCATCATTATCATTTCATGGGACTCTTGGCCCCAGTAAATATAAACTAAAAGCTCATTCTGAAGATGACTAGATTGTATTTGCCAAAGCCTCTTACATGGATGAAGATAAAAAGGAATTCTATGAAGAATTAAAGGGATTCTAAGATAAATTAGGGGGATCCTAAGCTAAATTAGATGACTCGGTGGATAGAGCTCTGGTCCCAGAGTCAGAAATATCTGAATTCAAATCTGACCTCAGATACTTACTAGCTGTGTGAATCTGGGCAAGTCACTTAACCTCTTTTTGGCTTAATCCATTAGAGAAGGAAATGGCAAACCACTCCAGTGTCTTTGCCAAGAAAACCCCATGGATACTATGGTCCACAGGGTCATGAAGAATGAGACATAATTGAACAACAACAACAACAACAAGTTATGTTAAACATTATATAAATCTAAGTCATATAGATTGATACTAGGAGACTTAAATTTGAAGGTGAGTCTAAGTGGAATGAAAGACTACTTGTTGGAAATGTGACTTAGGGTTTCAAAACATATCTTTGGGGTAAGGATTGGACTAGATGACATATATGGTTCCATCTAATTCTTAAATTCTGTGATTTTATGATGTAAAAAAATCACTACATTGAAGAGACAGAAGAGATAAGGAGCAGCCTTAGCTTGCAAATAAATACTTGATCTCTTTGCCAAGCAGAGATATGGCAGCCAAGGGTAATTCTAGTTTAGAATATAAACTCATTTGAAAAACATACAAGAGTATGATAAAAGATTGAGAAGTAGCTGTGTCTCACAGAAAATTGAAGAAAAGCAAGTCTTCAGAAACCTTGGCAGGAGACTTAGTTATCAGATTATCCTAAGGGTGTATAAGGATGAAGTCTTAAGGTTTCATCAGATAATGTAAAGTGTTTAAAGTCTTATATAAATGCTAGCTGCTGCTATCACCATCATCATCAAAGAGACAAAAAAGTACAGTAATTTGCCAATATTTCTTTGGTGCAATATTTTTATCATTTGTCAGTGGGGAATCTTTATTGGTATGTATGAAAGTAAAGACAGAAAAATCGGCTGTTTAAGATTACACACAAAGAAAATGTGTGATGGACATGGAGTTTTGTTTAGAAAGTACTAAGAAATATATTTTTATGATATCTGAAAGTAAGGAAGAATATAGGTGTTTACAGAAAATCATGGACACTAGTATTACCCAGGAAGGTCTCCTTTTTAAGAATGAATTGACCAAAAAAAAAAAAGAATGAATTGACAAACCACAGGCCTTCAGGCTTGTTTTTCTATAGCTAGTGAGCTAAGAATGGTTTTACATTGTAAAATAAAGTGTATCATATTTCAAAATGTAGAGAATAATTTTTAACTTTCAAGCTATAGTTTGTCAGCCCCTTTTCTATAAATTATTTTCTCTTTCTTTCTTTCTTTTTTTTTTGCTGGGCAATGACAGTTAAGTGACTTGCCCAGGATCTCACAGCTCGTAAGTGTCAAGTGTCTGAGGCCAGATTTAAACTCAGGTCCTCCTGAATCCAGGGCCAGTGCTTTATCCACTGTGCCACCTAGCTGTTCCCTCTATAAATTCTTCATGACAGTGATCCATATGTCTTTCAAAGACATCTTTGATCAGAATATGAGATGAAACCTTTCATATATTTCAAACTTTCAAGTAATTTTTTTCATCAGCATCTTCATGATCTCATGGTTTATTGAACAATGTTAACATGTAACGGCCAAATTTAGTATGGGAAGAGTAAATTGGGCGGCTCGCCTTAATATTGGGGTAAGGAAGGAAATAGCCTCTTTCAAAAACACAAAGCAGGTTTTATAAATGGGAACAAATTCAAAACACAAATGAGATTAATAGAACTAGAAACAATGTATAAATCTCTGGGGTAAAAAGGCCCCAGGCACGCCAAACCTGCCTCCAGCCCAGCTAGCTCCAACACCTGAAATCTATAGCTCTAAGGAAAATGAGCTGTGTAGTCTCTTCTGTTTTTGTCCAAAGGTCAAACACCAGCAACTCCTCTAACTGTCTGCCTTCCTTCCCTGTTTCCATCAGAACCCTCTCTTAGAAAAAAACTTTCTAACTGCCTCCAACTGTATCTAACTGACTCTCCCACAGGAAGGGGGGGCAGTTCTTAGTCATGCTTAGTCTCCAGTTGGTTCAGCACACCCACATGGGCTGTCCCCATTATAATCTGGCCATACCCATGTGGGCATGGGGAAGCTATTAGAGGGAGGCTTAGTTACTTAGTTTGAATAAATGATCCCTGTGGTCAGAGTTCCTCTTGTTTGTTCAGTTATCTCACAAAGTACACACCCATCTTCTCTTAGGCTTTTTAAGCTTACATATTTTTCTCAGTCTGATCATAATGAAGCAAAGATAGGGTTATGACAACCCTAAATCACAAATTTTTTTTTTTTGGTGAGGCAATTGGGGTTAAGTGACTTGCCCAGGGTCACACAGCTAGTAAGTGTTAAGTGTCTGAGGTCAGATTTGAACTCAGGTCCTCTTGAATCCAGGGCCTGTGCTCTATCCACTGCTCCACCTAGCTGCCCCCCTAAATCACAATTAATTCCTTACAGATAATACAGGATCTCTTGATGTTATTTATTATTAAGAAAAACCAGTTTGACTTAGTAGAGCAAAATATTGCCTGAAAGCCTTTCTTTTTAGCAAGGTTCTTCTCATTTAGATGATAGAGGATTCTTTGATAATTTCAGCTCTGGTGCTAGCCTTGTTCAGTGTCTCTTAGATTATGTTCAATGCTTGCCAAAGAACATTTGCCTCTGTCATAGAGGATGTTTTGGGCAGGGCCAGAAGAGGAATTGCATAGAAATTTTGAGGTCTTCTTGATTTTCCTGTTGGTGAATGACTGCTAATTTCATCAAGTTCCAAGATGATATAGCCCATTAAAAAAAACAAAGTTATAAAAAATTATTATTATTGAGAGAAGTGTGGTCCATGAACTTTTGGGCTTCCCCAAGACTTTTTCAATGATTCCACAAAGTCAAAATTATTTTCATAATAGTACTAAGACATTATTTGCTTATTAAAATACTCTTCCCTTTTCCAACTATGTATCTGTGGGAGGCTTTATAGACTAATCAAAGTCTAGAAAATCTGTGGGATTTTCTTTATAGACTTTAATCAAAACAATGTATCTTGGGGCAGCTAGGTGGCACAGTGGATAAAGTACCAGCCTTGGATTCAGGAGGACCCGAGTTCAAATGCGGCCTCAGACACTTGACACTTACTAGCTGTGTGACCCTGGGCAAGTCACTTAACCCTCATTGCCCTGCAAAAAACAAAACAAAACAAAACAAACCACAACGTATCTCAATGAAAATAGATAAAATAATCCAGTCTATTAAGTCAGACGTTAAAGAGAATTGCAAAAATATGTACAACAGTGACACACTTTTCATTAATTAATTTTTGTTTTGGAAACTATAATTACTTTTCTTAAAAATTTTGCTAACATATTATGGGTTTATTATCATTTATCAGTTTTAATTTTTAATGCAGTTATCAATAGATATAACCCATATAAACAAAAGCTCTTTGGGGTTCTCAGTGTTTTTAATAGTGCAAAGGACTCCTGAAAGCAAAAAGTTTAAGAATTGCTGGCCAGAGGCAGCTAGGTGGCGCAGTGGATAGAGCACTGGCCCTGAATTCAGGAGGACCTGAGTTCAAATCCGGCCTCAGACACTTAACACTTACTAGCTGTGTGACCCTGGGCAAGTCACTTAACCTCAATTGCCTCACCAAAAAAAAAAAAAAAAAAGAGTTGCTAAGAATTGCTGGCCAGTCCATTTGTACTTATATCATTCAGAGGTTGCTGGAAAATTCACAAATGGCAGTATCAATAACAAGGGTGATTTGGCTAACAGTTGTCCAAGGCCCCATGATCGTTTTCTTACAATATTTAATAATTACGTTGCTAATTTTAGTAGTCTCAAATTTAGCCAACAGACTGGAAATATTTATTAAGTGGCTACTGTGTGCCAAGTATTGTTTTAGGTGCTGGGGATACAAGGGCCAACAGTGAACTGTTCTCTGGCACATACATACATACATATATTGCTTTGCTATTTTCTTTTTCTTTTTTCTTACCATTTATTTAGAATTTTTCTTTTCCAAATTACATGTAAAAACAAATTTTAACATTGATTTTTAAAACTTTATGTTCCAAATTCTCTTCCTCTCTCCCCACCCCCCTTAAGAACTCAAGCAATTCAATATAAGTTATACGTGTGTAGTCATGCAAAACATTTCCACGTTAGTTAGATTGTGAAAGAAAACAGACAAAAAAAAAACACCTTAGAAAAAGGAACTTAAAAAAATTATGCTTCCATCTATATTACTTCTTTCTCTGGAAATGGATTGCATTTTTCATATGTCTTTCAGAGTTGTCTTATTCAGTCCTAATTCTTAGGCAGTTATTTTTGTCAGAGAGCTTTTTTACCTCCTTTTCCATTTGGCCAATTTGGCTTTTCATGCTGTTGACTTTTTTTCTCATGTCTTTCCTGCACCACCTTCCTTTTCTTTCCATTTTTTCTTCTACCTCTCTAACTTTATCTTCAAAGTCCTTTTTAAGCACCTCTCTGGCCTGAGACCAATTCATAGTTTCCTTGGAAGTGTGTAATCGTATGCTAGCTAACAATATGTAAATAACAATATAGAAAAGGAAGAGAGGAAAGTTTTGTCCAGAGGGGCAATTTTTTTGTCCTCATGAACCGACACTTTGACATTGGTCTTGCAAAGGGAGGGCCTCTGCAGAGTACATGTTACAGATGGCATATAATAACAGAAAGGAGATAGTAAAAACTAACAAAACAAAATTGTTCATATTGAGTCTCTGATTTCTCTTGTCTTCTTGAAGTGGTAAGATGTCATCAGGAGGAAGCTGGATTCTGGACTCTGGTCTGGAAAGCTGGATTCTCTTCTTTAACTGTTTGAATTTCTGGATTTTTACTAAACCTTAGCATAGCATTGTCAATGATCAAATTAATAAATTCCATTACATTCCCTCCTTTATATCCTTGGACTTCTAATAGAGGGTTGAGGTAGTTATGCAATCTATAACACTTTTTACCACCATGTGTCTGGATCAAAGCCAGATTTAGTATGTGTTCATGACACCTGAAAAATGTTATGGAAAGATTATCATACCATATCACATGGTTTTGAGACAGCCAGTGATTGTGCTAGGCCACAGGTGATTAGATTGAGTGAGACAAAAAGGAAACAAGTTCAGTTAAATTAGGTTATATTAGGAGGGAGAGAGGACAAAACTGGACTGTCTAGCAATTTTGCTCTACGTAGTCGCCATCATAAGCAAACCATGGACTTACATATACCTGTCTCTCCTTTTCTTGCACATATATTCTTTCCAAGGCCTGCATCAAAGTTCACAGCAAGTTAGTCTCTGAAATGATAAGTTTCCATACTTCCTAAATCTCATATTAATTTCACCAAAGACAGTATGATGGTAAAAATGCGTGCTATGCTACATAACTGAGAATATACTAGTGCTATATACAATAATTCCAAACCATACCCAGAGTATAATGACATATAAATAATAAATGAATGTAAATAGCTGCTTATATTAGACATAATCTTCTTTTAGCAAGTAAACCACATCATCTTATACATGAATTCTCTAGTATAACAGTAGCAGATACTTAAAGTGGTGATCAATTTATCAAAAAGAAATAAGACTTCAATTAGCAAGATTCAATATTCAATATGTTCATTGAGGTATCAAGCAATAGGGTTCAATAACCCTCTTTTTTAAACAGAATACCATAAAAGAGAAAAAAGATGGCCTCACCCACAGCATATATTTAAAATGTCTTTGAAAAGTCACTTAGTTTACAAAATTGAGTTTTAAAGAAAAGCAAAAGAAATAAAAGTCAAAAAACAAAGCAAAATCAAAAACAAAAATAAAAAGCAAAAGATTTGCTAAGCACTCTTTTGTGCTCTTAAAGAATTTAAAGGTGTGGTGATTTCCAGGTCTTGTCAGTGCCTTTCAAAAGCCAAAACAAAAAACAAAAAGGATTAAAGAATAGGTACAGGGAGGGGAAATGGTGGGGGTGATTGAGGTGGGCCAGAAAACCAGGCCATGTGCTTCAGTGGTTTGCCTGTAGAAGGAAATGCTTGTTAAATTTTAAGGTATTTAAGCTGCATGCCAAAGTGGCAGGGGTTTCTGAATTGTCATTGATTTTTCTAATGCTGTCATAATGTTCTTTATGGTAGAAAATTTGGAGTTCTCTTGCATCACTTTTGTCTGTGCCACTGATTTTCAACAGGGGCTGATTCAACTGATGAACTACCACATTCAGCTGATGCTGTCTAGCAAACGCTGCAATGGTATCATTCCATCCCCACTTTCCAAATTTCTTTAATTCATCAACATACTCTTCAAAAGGGGAGTCATTTATTCTAAAAGACTCAAACTCAGTTCTGTGGTTAATCATATAAGAAGCAGATTCTTGTCTCTGTCTGAACTGATTCCTACAGTGACCTTCTAGCTGATCTGCTAAGGCCCTAAAGAAGCAATTTCCATCTCCCAATACTTTACGAAGACTGAGTCCCAAAGCATTTAACTGATCAGTGGGACTATCAAATGGGAACTGCCTGTTGCCGCTGGGCTCTCTTTGCTCTTTAACAGTTGCTATCATTAGGGTTTTTTGCTCTTTAGCGTCTACCTTAGGTTTATCTGAAATCTCTTTACCTATGAATGGTGCAGGCTTTACATGAGAGCAATGAATCCATGAGTCTTTTTCACCAATTTTAATGGCAGTAGGAGTTGTCAATAATACCTGAAAAGGTCCCTCCCAAGCAGGCTGGGTTCCACTGGTTCTCTGAAAATTCTTTACATGTATTTTATCTCCTGGATTTAAGTTATGCAATGAAAAATCTAAGTGTCCTGCCTGGACCACAGCTCCTGCCTCCTGGAGTTCACGTAGCCTAATTTGTAATTCCTGTATATAGGAGGCAACAGAAGTATCACCTCCCACCAGTGATGTATAAACTGGGGAAAAAAATTTAAGCTTTGATAGGAGGGTGACCAAAAAGCATTTCATAAGGAGATATATGAAGTTCTCCTCTTGGTCTACTGCATAGATAGAATAATGCCAATGGTAGAACATCAGGCCATTTCAAATGGGTTTTAGTACATAATTTGCCAATCATGCTCTTAAGCTCTTTATTCATATGTTCAACTTGACCTGAACTTTGTGGGTGGTAGGGCGTGTGGAATTTTGGAGTTACTCCCAAGAAAGAGTAGATTTGGGATAAAATCAAATCAGTAAAATGTGTGCCTTTGTCAGAATCAATGTGGGCTGGTGGGCCAAAACGAGGTACTATCTCTTTAAGAAGAATTTTGGCAACAAAGGCATCTGTGGCTGGGGGCGGCGCTGGGAAATACCTCCACCCACTGAGTGAGTTGATCAACTATAAGGAGGCAAAATTTATAATGTCCTGCTTTTGGCATTGTAATATAGTCAATTTGCAAGTGCTCAAAGGGTGTATAAGCTAGAGGACGTCCTCCATAAGCTTTGGCCTTAAAAGCATGCTGATTATTAGTTTGACATGTGGAGCAGCCCGAGCAGATTCGAGATGCTGTGTTAGTCACACCTGGTGCTATCCAGGTTCTCTTAATAAAGTCTACAATGTCTTGTGTACCAAAATGGCCTTTTCTCTGAACAGAGAGGCATACCTGGTGGTAGAATTTCCGGGGAAGAAGTGGCTTACCTTCTGGAGACACCCAGACGCCATTGATCTGTTTCGCCTTAAATCTCTTTTTCCACTTTTCTACTTCA
The DNA here is from genome assembly GCF_019393635.1 of Dromiciops gliroides. NCBI lineage: Eukaryota > Metazoa > Chordata > Mammalia > Microbiotheria > Microbiotheriidae > Dromiciops > Dromiciops gliroides. Next base: position 201,040,291 of record NC_057865.1, read on the forward strand.
GAATCATCATAGGTTCGGTTGGAAGGAATATCCTCAGAAGGTGAAAGGTTAAATACATGTTCAGGAGCTTCTAATGCAGTGAGCTTGGCTGCAGAATCAGCTTGTACATTCCCCTTTGAAACGGGATCACTATTCCCCATGTGGGCAGGGCAATGTACAATGGCTAGGGCAGAGGGCAGTTTCAGGGCATCTAGGAGGTCCTTGATAAGGTCCCCATTGGCAATAACCTTGCCTGAAGATGTTAAAAAGCCTTGTTGTAGCCAAATCATGCCAATAAAGTGTCATATACCAAAGCCGTATTTCGAGTCAGTAAAAATGGTGGCACTCTTCCCTTTGGCTATATTACAGGCTTGTGTAAGAGCCACAAGTTCAGCAGCCTGCACACTAAAATGGGAAGGCAGAGAAGCTGCCCAGACAGTGTCATAATCAGAAACTACAGCAGTTCCAGTGAAACGGGTCCCCTCTCTCATAAATGAAAGAACCATCTGTATAGAGGACAAGATCAGGGTTTTCTAAAGGTGTATCAAAAAGATCATCACGGGGTTTCTCAGCCATATCAACTAAAGAAGCACAGTCATGCAATGGCTCTCCCAAAAGTGGTAAGTTAGGGAGTAGTGTTGCTGGGTTAAGGACTGTGCAGTGTTTTAGAGTGATATTCTCATTGCCTAACAGGATTACTTCATACTTAGCCAGCCTTTGATCTGAAAAGGCTTGTGTCCTTTGTCGTAGTAAGAGAGCCCCTACTTCGTGAGGGCATTGCACCATTAGAGGGTTACCTAGGACCAAATCAGAGGCTTTTTCTACCAAAAGGGCTGTGGCCACCACTGCCCTAAGCCAAGGTGGTGCCCCAGATGCTACAGGGTCCAGTTGGGTTGAATAGTAGGCTATGGGGCATTGGTTAGGCCCCAGTGATTGAGTCTGAACTCCAGAAGCCACCCCCCTTTGTTCATGCACAAAGAGAGTGAAGGGCTTACTGTAATCTGGTAGTCCTAGGGCAGATGCTGATAACAAGGCCCATTTTAATTCTGTTATGGCTGAGAGATGCTGGGGATCCAACTGTAAAGTGTCTGGGACAGAATTTTTTATTAGAGTTATAAGAGGCTTACTAATTTCACCAAAAGAGGGAATCCATTGTCTGCAATACCCAGCTGCTCCCAGAATGGCTCTTAATTGCTTCTTAGTAGAGGGGGCAGAAAGTTGTTGAATGGCCTGGACTCGCTTAGAAGAGACAGAGCGAGTTCCAGCAGCCAGAATAAATCCTAAATATTCCACCTGGGGCAAACACCATTGTAGCTTTGACTTGGACACCTTGTGGCCTCTCTTGTGCAGCTCTAGTAGTAAGTGACGGCTATCTTCCTGACAAATATCAGCATTAGGGGAGGCTAAAAGTAAGTCATCAACATATTGTACTAGTGTGGAGCCTTTAAAGGTAATGGAGGCCAGATCCTGCTATAAAATTTGAGGAAATAATGTGGGACTGTCTATAAATCCCTGTGGGAGTCTAGTCCAGGTCCACTGTGTATTTTTCCAGGTAAAAGCAAATAAATATTGAAAGTCCTCATGTACTGGTTTGGAGAAAAAGGCAGAGCAGGGGTCTACCACTGTGAAGCACGTAGCCTCACATGGAATGGAAGACACTATCGTGGCTAGATTTGGGACTCTAGAGTGTCTAGGAATAACATGATTGTTAATCGCTCTACGATCTTGCACAAAATGATAAACAGGTTTACCATCTGGCCCAGGCTTGGGTTTTTTAACTGGCAAAATGGGAGTATTGCATGGAGAGTGACGACATGGAACAATAATGCCCTGTCTTTTCAAAACCTCAATTATAGGGGTGATCCCTTCTATGGCTTCTTTAGACAATGGATATTGTGGAATGGATGGTGCTGGGCCACCTTTGGTCTTAATGATAACAGGTACAGCAGATTTAAGGAGACCTACGTCAGTAGAGGAGGAAGCCCATAGGGATTCAGGAATATCAGAAGGGATTTCAAATGTGTTCTCTACTGTTCCCTGACTGTCTGAAATCAAAATTGGCAGTAAGTGGACCATGTCCTCTGGCACTTCCAGGGAAATGCTACCATCTGGAGAACAAGATATGGTTGCTCTGAGTTTACAAAGGAGGTCACGGCCTAATAGGTTTGCAGGAGAGTCAGGCATACGTAGGAATGAATGTTCTACTGTTAATGGACCCAGATTCACCCTGCGAGGGGTTAATTTCGCAATGGACTGGGCTTTTCCTGAAACACCCACTACATTTAGAGATCCAATAGGTATACATTTAGGGTCAGGTTTTCGCACTAGGCTGATCTTAAGGCTCCTGTATATAATAAGCGATCATAATAAGTATTTCCAACCCTAAGGGTTATGTGGCATTCATTATTTTGGGGAGGTGAATGGACTGGCACAAGAGGGCTAAAAAGTTCAGGGTCTGGGAACATAAAATCTTCTGTCCTTTCACCCCCCCATACACCATCAATCTTCTATATCTCTCTGTTCTGCACCCCTCTGAGAGTGCCTGTAACTGTTTTGGTTCTGCCCACCTGTGTCTCTCTGAAAAGGTCTGTTTTGTCTTCATCCCGCACCCCCATGAAAAGATCTATATCTGTTTTGGTTCTGCCCATCTGTATTCCTCTGATCATTTCAAAATTCTACAGAATTGTATAAAATGTCCTTGTTTATGGCAGTACTGACAAAATTTAGGGGTTTGATATTGATTCTGGGGTTGGCAGTGATTTGGGGGTTGGTAGTGATTCTCAATTGCCCAGCTTCACTGCTTCGTTATTTCCTGTACTGGAGCTAAAATGCCTTGTCTGTTCTTTTCCTCCCTCTCATTTCCTTCGTAAATATATGTTGCTATTTCTTTAAGTCTGTCAGGACTCAACCTATTCCAATCTGGACACTGCCTTTTAAAGTATTTTCGAATTTCTGGTAAGGACTGGTATACAAAATAAGAGCAGATAATATGGGAATCTCTAGGATTCAATGGGTCTAGCCCAGCATGTTGCTTAGCATGCTTACACAACCTACTACCTAAATCTTTGGGGCTGAATGGTATATATCTTCTAAGACTTACTACAACATCATCCTTACCATGGGAGGGGATCGCGTGAAGGGGGAGGATCTTTATCCTTTCTGTTTCCTCTAAACATGGATTTTCTCTTTTTTTCTTTTTTGTTTCCTTTGTTGACGTGTCAGCCTGAGAGGCATATTTACATTCATATTCAGGCCCAAAGCCATCCTCCTTTTCTCCCTTTTCAGTCAATTCCTCACTTGCTACATTCCAGAGGTTCCAATAAGTTACATTTTGGGGGGACTCAAAATGAAGGATCATTTGTAGAGTTTTCAGTGTTTAGTGATCAAAATTTTCCATTCTCTAACCATTTGTTTCCCAATAAGCTAGAATATTTCTTATGCCACATAAAACACAGTTTGATAAGCCTTGCTTTTGTCATGCCTGGCTGAATTGGTAGTTTTTAAGTGTCCCAAGCTGCAGTTATTTTCCCAAGGGGGGAGTCATGAATGATATAAAATGTATTATCTTCCACTCCCCTTTTGTAATTCAAAAATTTCCACACTATGACACAAAGAAAAGTAAAAATTAAAATTAAAATAGGAATAGAATATTCAAATTCATAAGGACCAAACTTAAACAGAAGGTCAATCTTGGCATGCTTAAAAAGCCAGGGGAAGAGGCTTAGTCCTCTTTGGTTCCGCAATTCCCGGTCCATTTTGTAAAAGGGAGCAAGGCTTGAAAATAGGAGACTAAGAGTACTTAAGGGTTAAAATATATACTCAACCTAGGTACTTAGCTATTAAGAGAAACCCAATTTAAAGAGACAGGCACATGTGCAAATAAGGAAGGAAAAAAATACATTCTTACCAAACTTGATCAGAAGATTGAGGATCTGCTTTTCCTCTTCGTGGTCAGCCAAACTGTGTAATTTAAGATTCTAAATGTGGATTCTAATCTGTTCCCCCAGTTTTGGGGGAAACTGACTAAAATCACTGATAAAACAAGTTTTGGTTTTTAAGGGTTTATTGAAAAATAGAAGGAGAAAGATTGAAAACAGAGACAGAGCTCTCCACGCAGATAGGAGGCTCCTCAAGTTGATTGGCTGGTAGCCTTGATAGACAGCACCCATGAGCAAACGTCACTTCCTGACGCCCAAGGAAAAGCCACATGGCCTTGCCCTCTGAGGCATTCTCATGGTGGAGCTTTCCTATAGTAAGTCTCCAGTAGATGGCATCATTCCAATCATTACAGTAGCTTTAGATATAGGGTCCCTGATGTTGACATCTTCCTCTGAGGGTACACCTCAATCTTCCTTGTCACTAAAGAAACTTTCTGTGGTCCTCACCTTTCTCTGTTTGTTCATCTTTCCTTTCTTTTACTTGACTTTTAGCTCCTTAAAGTGGGGCACTGTTTCCAGGCTGCAGTATCCCAAGCTTCAGGAGATCCTAGGTGGTATGATTTAAGGAGCATCAAGTTCTTCACTCTCCTGGTCTGGTCTGTTCCCTGGTCTGTAGATGACCCTGGACCAACTTGCTAATCAACCAGCTTTGTGTGTTGTGGTTGTCAGCTCCAACAAGCCTGTGCCCCTCCCCTACCTGGGCCACTGCTACTTAAGCCTACCTCCTGATTCCCAGCAGGAGTGAAAACCCCAAATTCTGCCTCAGCACCCTGTAATCTCCCCCCTGCCAAGGGCTCAGCCCTCTCATCAAATTGTGAGCTTAGTTCTAGATGATACTGGCACTGCAGCTGATTCAGAGGCTTTGGTGGTTTCTTTCTCTGGCAAGGCCTTCCTGGGATTGGATCTGTGTCAGGGTGACTGTGGGGTTGGGCTCCACTTCTATCTCAGCACAGCAGCTCCCTCCTTCTGACATTCTAAGCCATCCTTGGTTGGAAGATGATTTCAGCACATTCTTCTGTGGATTTTGCTGTTCCATGCATTGTCCTATGGCATTATTTGGGTGTTTTTTGGAGTGATTGTGTCATGACTTCAAGAGCTCACTGCCTTTCTTCTGTCATCTTCTACAGTTAATTTTCTATCAGTGCCTTTAGTGAGCTTATTGACTTTACATTCTTCACAAGGATTTTCTTTCAGCATCATTGTAGCAGGTATTCATATTCTGTTTAAAGTTGACAATGCCATTTTTTTAGTATATCCTTTTTTTTGTTGTTGTTCTGCATCATTAGGTGGATGCGCTTCGATTACGACTGGAGGAAAAGGAAACCATGCTGAATAAGAAGACAAAGCAGATACAAGAGATAGTTGAGGAGAAAGGAACCCAGGCAGGAGAAATACATGATCTCAAGGATATGTTGGATGTGAAGGAGCGGAAGGTCAATGTTCTACAGAAGAAGGTAAAGTGCATGTTCACATAATTCCATACCATATCCTTGATGCACACCTTCACTCTTGCCACCAAATAATAGCTAAGAACTGCCAAAATGTCTGTCTTACTCCTTCTATTTACATTTTGAGGTTAGTGTGAATGGATTATTATTTGAAAGCTATTTTGTTTAGTTTTTAAAAGTTTGTTTACCTCATTTTTGGTAATTTTTCAAATACCTTCTGGGCTTCTGTAGTACACAGCCATGTTTCTCAAACTCTTAGTTTAATTTACTGTCTTTTGTCCCCAAATTTTCTAACTTTTCCTTTAGCCTATGAATAATTTATACCTACAAGCTTTTTTTAGTTAGCTAATTATTAGCTAAATTAGTTTTGAAATGCTTTTGTGGAGAAATGTTGGTGACTTCCTTTGTATGAATGACCAGATTCCAATTTGTAGGAAAGAGGTTACTGTGACTCATTTTGTAACTTGGTTAGATGTATTTAGGAAAAGGAAGGGCTTCTTTCCTTTTATTAAAAATATACATCATTGGGGCAGCTAGATAGCACAGTGGTAAAGCACCGGCCCTGGATTCAGGAGTACCTGAGTTCAAATCCGGCCTCAGACACTTGACACTTACTAGCTGTGTGACCCTGGGCAAGTCACTTAACCCTCATTGCCCTGCAAAAAACAAAAAACAAAAAATATATACATCATTGACAATTCTATTTTAAACACAAATGCTATCCCTACAGTTGATGAAAAAACTTAATATTAGTCATCCTTTATAATTTAAGCTAATCATGGTATAAAGTATAGACAACTGGATATATTACTCACTTATTCAGTTTTCAGGTTATAGATAAACTTTGGACTTAAAATCATCTTTTGATGGACCTTCTAGTAATGATAATTTTAATTTAACAAAAAATGGATTGCAGATGAACAGTTGTGAAAATTATAGTGTTGAAAATTTTAATGTGTACTATGTAATATTACTATTCAAATAACTCACCAATATGTCTCTGTAGTTTTGACAAGATAACATTAAATTATCAGATTTTAAAGTCAACTGAACTACTTGGAAAATATACGAGTATAGCCCAAAGCTATTCCCAAGTCATACTTGGAATTTACTTCAGTTTGGTTTTCTGTCAACTTCTTGATAGAATTCATAATTTAATCATGATAAATATGATGACTACATCTTAGTATTGGCTATAACTAATATCAGACATTTTTATTGTCTTCCATTAACTTCCTACTTGCCAAAAGTTAGAAAAGATCATTTTTAGTTAGTGCTTCCTAGCTTTGTCTTCAGATTAATTTATATGCTACTTACTCTGTTAGGTGACCTGGTTGTTATGAGTCCATGAATAACCATACTATCTTTTGAATAAGTTTTAGTGGGCTCCTCCAAACCTTTTCATCCCTCCTCAAACTTCCTATATTTCCTCCCTGCCCCCCACCTCCGCTGAAATCCTTTCCTTATATTTTACAGAAAAAATTGAAGCCATTCATTGTGAACTCTTTCTCCCCGCTTCTTCATCTCTTATCACTCAAATGCCTTCTGCCACTATCTCCTCCTTCACTGCTGTCTCATGGTGAGATAGCCTTACTTCTTGCCAAGCTAAACCTTTATCCTGTTCAGGTGATCCCATTCCATCTCACTTTCTGCAAGATTGACTCTCTGTCATTCCCCACTCTATCACATATTTTTAATCTCTGGCTTATGCCCTACTGTCCATTTCTTCCCCACTCTGGAACAATACTCAATAGATTATTCCATCCCTGGCAGCTATATCTTTGCTGCCCTTTGCAACTAAACTCCTTGAAAAGGCCATCTACAATAGGTGCCACTACTTTTTCTCCTCATTCTGGCTTCTGACTTAACATTACACTGAAACCACTCCCTCCAAAGTTATTAATGATCTCTTAGTTGTCAAATCCTGTGGGTTTGTTTTTTTCTCAATCCTCATTTTCCTTGACCTCTCTATAGCTTTTGACATCATTGACTACCCTCTCTTCCATGATATTTTCTTCTCTCTAGGTTTTTGGGACACTACTCTCTCCTGATCCTCCCCCTATCAATCAGATTGCTCTGTCTATCTCCTTTTCTGGATCTTCATCCAGATTCCTCTAACTGTAGGTGTCTTCTCAGGGTTCTGCTCTGGATCTTCTTTTCTACCTCTATTTCACTTGGTAATTTCATCAGCTCCCCCAGATCTAATCAACATGTCTGTGCTAATGATTCTTTTTTTTTAGATTTAAATCTAATTTTTATTTTTATATTCTTTCTCATTTTTTCCCCTTAATTAGTGTCATTCCCACGTTAGAGATGATTGATGATATAAATGAGAGGTAATTTAGATCTTTGTTGTTGTTTAGTTGTTTTCAGTCTTATCCGACTCTCTATTACTGCTTTTGGGCTTTTCTTGGCAAAAGATACTGGAGTAGTTTGCCATTTCCTTCTCCAGCTCACTTTATGGATGAGGAAACTGAGAGAAACAAGGTTAAGTGACCTTCCCACACAGCTAATAAGTGTCTTAAGGTTGATTTGAACTCAAGTCTTTGTGACTCTGGGCCTGGTGCTACACCACCACACCACCTAGCTACTCTAGTTATTTAAGTCACTGGTTTACAATTTAGCAAAAGGCTTTGGGAGGAATGATTGTTGAAATTGACAGCTAAGGTGTCTTGTTGCTCCTTTTATTTGTTTCTTTTTCTTTTTTTAAAAAAAATTAATTTTTTTGGTTACATTTTAAGTTCCAAAATGTATCCCTCCCTCTGTCTGTAGCCCACACTAGCAAAGGACACCATTTGACACCAATATATATATATATTATTCTAAGCATTCTATATATAAGTTATACTAGGTTATTCTGAGCATTATAAATATTCAAGTCAACTATAAAGGACTTAAAAAGGAAGATACTATCCATTTCCAAAAAAAGAACTGATAAAACAGAAGTATACATAATATGGTTTCATTTCACTCTTCATTGTTTCATGTAAGTCTTTCCATGTTTTTCTTTTGTTTGGGTTGTTTTTTTTTTTTTTTGCGGGGCAATGGGGGTTAAGTGACTTGCCCAGGGTCACACAGCTAGTAAGTGTCAAATGTCTGAGGCCAGATTTGAACTCAGGTACTCCTGAATCTAGGGCCGGTGCTTTATCCACTGCGCCACCTAGCCGACCCCCTTTCTATGTTTTTCTAAAATTAGCCTGCTCATCATTTCTTACAGCATAATAGTATTCCTTCACAATCATATACTACAACTTGTTGGAGCATCCCCTCGATTTGTAGTTCTTTGCCACAACAAAGAGAGCTACTATAACTATTTTAGAGCATATAGGTTTTTTTCCCTTTTCCCAGATCACTTTGGGTAACAGTCTTAATAGTGGTATTTCTGGGTCAAAGGAAATAGACAGTTTTCTAACTCTTTGGGCATAATTCCAGATTATTTTCCTGAAACAGATGTATCAGTTCATAATTCCACCAGCAGCATCCTCATATTTCCATTTCCCCTCAAACATTTGTCATTTTCCCCTTCTATCAGTTTGGCCAATCTGATAGGTATGAGATGATATCTTAATTAATTTAATTTGCATTTCTCTAATCATTTAGAACATTTTTTATATGACTGCATATAACTTTGATTTCTTCATTGCAAAACTGCCTGTTCATACCCTTTGACTATCGATTGGGGAATAGCTAATTTTTTATAAATTTGACAAAGTTTTCTATATATTTGAGATATAAAACCTTGAACTAAGAAACTGTATAAAATTTCCCCCCTATTTTTCTCCTTTCTTTTTTTTTTTTAAATTTATTTATTTTTAAGTGAGGCATTTGGGGTTAAGTGACTTGCCCAAGGTCACACAGCTAGTAAGTGTTAAGTGTCTGAGGCTGGATTTGAACTCAGGTACTCCTGAGTTCAGGGCCGGTGCTCTATCCATTTTGCCACCTAGCTGCCCCCTCTCCTTTCTTTTTAATCTTGGCTATATTGGTTTTATTTGTGTAAATCCTTTTTAATTTAATGTAATCAAAATTATCCATTTTATATCTCACAGTGCCCTCTATCTGTTGTTTATTTATAAAGTGTTCTCCTATCCATAAGTCTGATAGGTAATATGTTCCATGTTCTTCTAATTTACTTATATTGTCTCCTTTTATATCTAGGTCATGTATCCATTTTGATTGTATCGTGGTAAATGATATAGATAATGGTCCGTGTCCAATTTCTACAGGCTGCTTTCCAGTTTTCCCAACAATTTTTTTTTACCAAATAGTGAATTCTTATCTGGCAAGCTTAAATTTTTTTCATTTGTCAAAACACAAGGTTGCTATGATCATTTGTGTATTGCATGTCTACTTTATTCCATTGATCCAACTTTCTTTTTCTTAGCCAGTACCAAATGGTTTTGATAATTACCACTTATAATGCAGTTTAAAATCTAGTACTGCTAAACTTCCTTTCTTTAAATTTTCTTCATCAATTTTTTTAATATTCTTGTCCTTTTGTTCTTCCAAATGAATTTTACTATTTTTTTCTAGCTCAGTAAAATAATTTTTTTGATAATTTCATGGGATGACATTGAATAAATAGATTAATTTGGAAAGAATTGTCATTTTTATTATATTTGCTTTGCCCACCCATGAACAATTAATATTTCTTCAATTATTCAAATTTGCCTTTTTCTGTATAAAATGTGTTTTGCAATTGTATTTATGTAGTTCCTGGGTTTGTCTTGGCAAGCATACTCCCAGTTATTTTATGCTGTCTATGTTTATTTTAAATATGATATCTGTTAAATATAAATAAATATAAATGGGGTATCTTGCAGGGTTTTGTTGGTAATATATAGAAATGCTGATGATTTATGTGGGTTTATTTTATAACCTGCTACTTTGCTAAAGTTATTATTTCAACTAGCCTTTTAGTTGAATCTCTAAGATTTTCCAACTATATCATCACAATATTATCTGCAAAAAGAAATTGTTTTATTGCCTCATTGCCTATCTGATTCATTCAGTTTTTTTCTCATTCCAATTGCTAGCGTTTCTGATTTAATATTGAATAATATTGGTGATAATAGGTATCCTTGTTTTATTCCTGATCTTATTGGAAAGGCTTCTAGCTTATTCTCTTTACAAATAATGCTTGGTGATAGTTTTAGGTAGATGCTGCTTCTTTTTTCTTTTGCTTATTATTTTAAGGAAAAACCTATTTATACCTATGCTTTCAAGTGTTTTTAATTAGGAACAAGAGTTGTAGTTTGTTAAATGGGTTGGGTTTTTTTGTATCTATTGATAAAATCATGATTTCTGTTACTTTTGTTATTGATATAATCAGTTATGTTAATAACTTGTTCACAATGTTTAATCTTTGTGATATATTGTAATCTCTTAGCTAACATTTTATTTATTATTCATGAATGAAAATGGTCTATAATTTTCTTTATTTCGGTTCTTCTTGGTTTAGGTATCAGTGCCATATTTGTTTATAAGAGGAGTTTGGTAGGACTCCTTCTTATCCCTATTATTCCAAATAATTTATAATTTATTTAAAATTGGAATTAGTTGATCTTTAAATGTATGGTAGAATTCACTTGTAAATCCATTTAATCTTTTTTTGGGGGCGGGGCAATGAGGGTTTTAAGTGACTTGCCCAGGGTCACACAGCTGGTAAATGTCAAGTGTCTGAGGTTGGATTTGAACTCAGGTCCTTCTGAATCCAGGGCCAGTGCTTTATCCACTGTGCCACCTCGCTGCCCCTAATCTCTTTTTCTGAAATAAGTTTATTTAGATATTCTATTTTCTTTTCTGTTAACCTGGGCAGCTTATATTTTTTTTTTTAAGTGAGGCAATTGGGGTTAAGTGACTTGCCCAGGGTCACACAGTTAGTAAGTGTTAAGTGTCTGAGGCCGGATTTGAACTCAGGTACTCCTGACTCCAGGGCCAGTGCTCTATCCACTGCGCCACCTAACTGACCCTAGGATATGTTTTAATAACTGTGTTTGAGTATGTTTAAATAATTTAGAAGAAATTAAGGTGCAGAATGACACTTGAAAATATGGCCTTGGTGTGGATTGGTTTTGGTTGGCTATACTTATTTGTTATAAGGGTATTTTGCCCGGGGGTGGGGGGATGGGGGGAGGTAGGGGGATTAACAACATTAATGCAAAAAACTAGTGGAACTTTTAAAAAACTGCATTATAGGAGAACAAAAGGAAATTTATAAGGACTCATACAAAAAAAGGACAGCTTTGCAACAAATGTGTTGAATTTATATTTTTTTAAAAAGCAAAATGGTATGAATCAGAGATTCAGAATCCTCTATTCAATCTTCTTTTATGTTTTTCTTGTAAGGGTGAGCTCATTGGAGGGGAGGGGATTGTTTGCTAAGTTCAGAATAAAAAAGATGTTAGAGATAGTCATTATAGATACTTTGATATTTGGAAATCAATTAAAATTTATCTAATCCACTATTGTAGTCCAACTAATAGGAAAATAATTGAAGCATAAGAACGCCTATTTGCCTTCCAAAAGCTTGTTATTCTGGAAACTGCACTTAAATTTTTTTAAACTTTTAAAGTATATATTAGATTGATCTTCTCAACATGTGAAAAGCAGTGTGTGTGTGTGTGTGTGTGTGTGTGTGTGTGTGTGAGAGAGAGAGAGAGAGAGAGAGAGAGAGAGAGAGAGAGAGAGAGAGAGAGAGAGAGAGAGAGAGAGAGAGATAACAGAAACTACTTGGGTTCATTGCACCTAAATATTAGCCCTTAAAGTGAATATATTGGCTTAATTTGCTGGACAGAGAATAAAAAAGAACAAAAGCAGATGGCCTGGTTTGCCTTATGATGGAATTAGTACTTGCCCTTCCTTTCTACTGTTATCCTCTAAGATTTAAATTAGTTTTTCATTAAAATAAACTTATTATCATTTTTAATAAGTCACTATTGTGGAAAATGTAATTGAGCTTTTCAATCTGAGCTTCATTCAGAATACATTTTAAGATCAGACTGTTTATTACTTACTTGATTGATGATAAAACAAAATCTAGCTTGAAGTTTAATTTGCTTATGGTGATGCTATTGACATTCCTTTCTAGGATTGTCTTTAAATAAACTATATATCTTTCCACTATCTCTTTTCAGGTCCTGTTCCATGGTCCCTTATTTTCTGTTTTTTTAGAGTCTCAGGTTTAGTGTATAAAAGTACATAGAATTGTAAAGAATTATTTTTACCTACTCCCATTTGTTAGTCTCTTGTATTTCTACATTAAAAGTCAGGAACTTCTCCCCCCCACCCCCACCCCCTTCCTTTATATGCTAGCTTGATGTGGATTTCAGATACAAATAGCTTGTTTATTCTATGCATTAATTTGCCCTTTGCTAGAATGGGAAGAATGATATTTATGCCACATTTATGAGGCTTATAAATCACTTTCCTTACAAGAACCCATAACACATTTTCTTCACTTTTTAATTCATAAAGTTATTGAAGTCAGTGAGGCTACATTTGTAAAGGGGCCAACTTCTTCATTTTTGAGATAAGGGAACTGAAGGTCAGAACAGTGAAGTCACCTCCCAGAGATCACACTTTAACTTGCAAAGCTTCATTTGACCATGTTTTTTTTCCCCTCAGCTGTAGTTTGCCTTCTCTTATTCTGTGCTGAAGTTTGGGGAAAGAGGTTTTTGGTTAATTTAACTGAGAAATTAAGAAAGTTTTGGAAGTTTCAAAATTTGTTAAAATCCTTTCTAAAATCCATTCGTCAAACATATATCCTAGATACTACCTTTTTGAATAATATATTTTTTATTAATATCTGTTTATTTCTTTTCACTGTGGAAGCAATGAAAGATTCTTGAATACAAATTGATTATGTTCTAGTTATGTTTCATTATTTAAAATAGACTAAAAATATACATTTAACCTAATATAAGTATATATGTATATATCCACCCTACCATAATGGTTGTTGTGGAAAAATTAAAAGTTTAAGATACATTACCTGCTCACAAGGAGTTTAAAATCTTCTTGTGGAAGGAAGAGAAGTAAATCTAAAGTTAGATGATTTAATATGTTCGAGACATTATTAGAAGAGATATCACAAGTCAATTTTGACTTATTTCAGACAGGATTTCTCAGGATAAATATTAATGAGATAGTCTTAACATTGGAATTTAACATATGATAAATTGTAAGAATGTATAATGTAACTTTGATATAATGGGCTCTCTTTTAAAATAAATATAATTTATACATCAAATATATTGTTCTCTTCAGAGTAGCCCTTGCCTGGTATGTTATACAAAAAATGTTATTGATTGCTAGGGTTCTTAGTTCTAGCTTTAATATTTCGTTGTTCTATGATTGTCTTATAATAATGTATCATTGTACAAAACATGCTTAGAAGTGCTTTTAGAATTATTTTCAGAACCTGGGAGATGTTTATCATTGCTAAGATTGAGGAGATTCAAAAGAACCTTTTTCTTTTAGTTTTGGAAGGGATTTGATTTTTCTTAGAGTCAAGTTTGTGAATCAAGTGGGTCATCAAGTGATTCTTGGTCTGAAATTGGGATGTGACTATAAAGTGCTTGGGGCACTTTTCATGTAAGTCAAGAAAGCTTCCTTTGAGGACAGTCATATTGATAGAACAAATATATAGACTTCATATGACTGTTTTGAAGACAAACATTCACCTGGATAGGCGAATTCTGGTATGTTTGTTTTAAAACACAAATTCAAAATATCTTGTTACTGTCTAGTCATTTTATAGGTAGAGATTATATGAATTAAGGGAAAAGTAATTAATGAATGTGGATTGTTTCTTTTGGTTTAAGGTAAAATTTACTTTTTCCCTTTAGTTTGGCTTATGGTATTGTTATTTAATTAAATCAACTTTAACAAGTTTCCTATTTTTGTAAATTATAGTCAGACTCTTTTAATTATTTCATCAAAATGGTAGTATTTAGAGTGAATTAAATCTGTTCATGATATTTTTTGGGGGGGGGGTAGGACAATGAGCGTTATGTGACTTGCCCCAAATCACACAGCTAGTAACTGTAAAGTGTCTGAGGCTGGATTTGAACTCAGGTCCTTCTGAATCCAGGGCTGGTGCTTTATCCACTGCACCACTTAGCTGCCCCTGTTCATGATATTTTTACTGGTAACTGAGATACACTGTATTAAACTTAATTTGCTTAATGTAATTTTAGTAAATCTTAACATCTGCCTCGGTTGGCTCTATAATTTAACTTCAATATTCTTTATGAATGATGCTGATCTAGTAGATAGGGCATTTTTTCTAGTGACTGAATGGTTCTTCTTACCCTTCTTCTTACCATACTTTCATTGGTTTGAAACATCTGTCTTTATAGCTAGTTCAGCTCCCAAGGACACACACAGTTCAGCTAGGGATGTAAACAACAAATTATGTCAGCTCAGGGGGAGGGGGTGAGACTTCATCCTTGATATGTTAAGGGCCTCTTGCATACTCTGTCCAGTGTTTCTGGAAAATATGATAACTCAAGAAGACAATTTCAGGGGACCCCTTATCATCATTAAGCCACAGTGTTCCTTGGCTTTTATTATATGAAGTAATATTTTTAACTGTGTTTTAAAAAAAAAAACAAGTAAAAGAGTTTTGATTGAATTTAGTGATTAGAAAACCATTTGGAAGATGGATCAGTGTCCTTAGTTATTTGCCATGCATTAGTCAAATGTATCATGAAATTTATGAAATCTTTTGTGGTTCAAGTCTAAATTCAGATTAATATTAATATTAGCCAATTAATCTTAAGATTAGAAAGATTCCTTATAATATTTTGTCTGAAACACATATATTGTTCTAGTACCTCAAAACCAATGCATTTGTGAAGGCCACAACTATTACTTAACTTTTTCACAAGGATCTCTTAATTTGTGCACATAACTTCTCCTTATTGTGTAACCATCCATCAGCCTTTCTCAGTTATATACTTGAATCTCATTAGCCTTAATGGGTCCTTTGGAAAGTTTTTCCATTTACAGTCTGCTATTGACTTGCCTCTCACCTTGAGGAAATTGCTTAACTTTTCTGTTCAGCTGTCACATCTTTTTGAAGAGATAGACTCTCACTAGTGCATGCAAATAAATTGAGAAAATATATTGAAAATGTCAAAAGAAAGGTAATATATACATCTAAGTTGTTATTTATTAAGAACATTTTTTGTTATTTAGCTATTTTTGTTTCATGTAGCTGTTAAATTATTCTTTCTTTACTTTGTAGGAACGTTACCTTTACCATTTTTTATTATCTTGGAGGTTTTTAAATACTGTGATCATAGATCACAGACTTCTTTAGGCTGATTTTCTTCCTGTTTTCATTTTCATTGTTTTTATTAGCATTTTTCTCTCCATCATGGCCAAAAATTGAATTTAATTGCAACTTTCAAACTCTGAGGGATGGAGGGCAAGTTTGAATTGCAGATAAAGAATAGAGGACTTGTATTTGTGGCATCCTGCTCTCAAAATGCCCCATAGGAAACTATAGGCAGAGCTTGTGAACAACTTAAATTAATTCTTCCTTGTGTTTACTTTTCTCAATTGTGTTTTCTTTTGGCCCTCCTTATAGATAGAAAATCTTCAGGAACAACTTAGAGATAAAGAGAAACAGATGAGCAATTTGAAAGAACGAGTCAAATCTCTACAGGCTGACACCACCAATACTGACACTGCATTGACTACTCTTGAAGAAGCCCTTTCAGAGAAAGTGAGTGGTGAATCCTATGTCTCTTGCTGTACTATTATTTGCTAACTGTCTTTAGGAATGGGATTTAGTGCTGAATAGTATTTTGAAAATAAAGGTGATTAAATAAAGGATAAGAATGTTGCTCTGGGTAGATGTTTTGGTGATAACTGGAATTGGAAAGAAGGCATAAACTTATAAATCTTATTTTGCCTTTTTTTCTTTACCAAGAAGAAAGATATGTCACCTAGAACATATGGCTGGGGAAATGAATAGAAAATTAACACCCAAGATAAGTAAGACTAGAAAACACCTAGCTTTTCTTGATTAGTTCAGGTCCCCAGGCACAGCTGAAGTACATCCCCCATAAGAAGTAGCAGATGTGATTATTGAACCATTTGTGTGATCTGTGAAAGATTATGGAGAACAAGAGAGTTTTGCAGCACTGGACAAAGGCAAACACTTTTTGCAATAAAAAAGAAGTGGAAGGGAAGAAGAGAGGTCAGTTTGTAAACTGTAGTCTAATGAAGTTGACCTTGATTCAAGGTAAGCTCAAATGTATTATTACAGGGATGAGTAGTCTCCTCTTTGTGTAAATTTGGAGCTCTTAATTTAAAAAAAAAAAGTGGGGGGTGGTGGAACATAATTCATTAACATCTAGAAAAGGAATTAATGCCTGCAAAGAGCTGGCTCTTTGAATGCCAGACTAATCTCTCTCCTTTCTTGAACAGGGTTAGTGAGCTGATTTTATCAAAAGCTTTTATTGAGTCTTATGATTTTCTTGCAGAAAACATGGATATTTGTGGGATAGTCAGTAGTAATGTTAAGTGGATTCATAGCTTGTTGCATGAATAGACTGAAGAAATAGTCATTACTGGGTCAATGTCATCTTGATAATAGTTTTTTAATGAGAGTATCCTTGACCCTATTCTGTTAAATCATTTTATGAATGATTTACACAAAGGCTTAGAATGTCATGTTCATCAGATTTGTAGAGCTAAAAAGCTAAGGGGGCATAAATAACATCAGATGAATTAGGATATTAAAATATCTTGGCAGGTTAGACATTTAATAAGAGAGTATTTAATGGAGGTTGTAAAATCTTACTATTGGATAAAAAAAAAACCCTCAACTTTACAAGTATAGTTTGGGGAAATTTATCTAGATAGCAATCTGTCTGAAAAGATTTGTGGGCTTAGTGGAATTCAAGTTCAGTTTTTCAGTATAGGTTGGACTAGATGACTTCTGAAGTGTCTTCTGAATCTGAGATTCTTTGATTCTGTGAAATCCCTAGGATTATAACAGAAGAGAATATTCAGCACTTTTTTGCTGGCATGTGTCATATAGGAAGCGAGAAAATACTTTTATAAAGTTTCCAATTTTGGCAGCTGCCACTAGAAAAGACAGATTTCATATCTGAAGACAGTTGTAAGATTTTCCAGGTAGCCACTTGTTTTGCCACCAGTTCTGAGGCTTTTCTCCTCTTTGGATTTGATATTATTAAAAAAAAATATCTCAAGTTAACTGCTAATCTGGAAAACTTATAGCTGTACTAGCTCTCTGAAAAATTATATATGGCCTGTAAGTCCTGCTGTGGTCGCCATTCAGTGTAAAAAATACTTTAACTGGCAGGCCTAATCTGTGAACTCCTGGCTGGCTATCTGCCTGCTTTTAGCTAGTAAAGCTATAGCTGGCTATTAGCTGCCTACCTGCCTGGGGGTTTAAAAAAATCCCCCAGGTTCGTTAAGCCCCATAAGGGGATCCAAGCTGCAAGGGCTTGCCACTTCCCCCACTGCCTCCCAGACTGATAAGCAAAAGATGAGGCAGCCTCTTACAATTTAACTAAATGGGTTTATTTAGGTGAATAAACTTACTGTTAAATGTAAAGACAAGCTCTCCACTTTCTCTTTTAACTTTCTCTCCTGCTGCTGCTGCCTGCACTTACAACCCCAAGCTGTCTTCTTTCTCTGTATCAACTTCACTACTGTTTCTCTAGCTCCCTCGACTTTCACTGTCAGCCACCCCTCCTTTCACTGTAGTGACCCCAGCTTCACTGTAGTGAACCTTCCTTCTAACTGAAAGTGCCCCCCCTCCACATAAAAAACCCCTTTCTTTTGCAAGGAAACTCCTGCTGGCCAACGCCCACGCCCCCAAGCTAATTTGTTGACAGCACTGAAGGCCGGCAGCAACATGAAGTCCCTGTGCCAGGCATGCCCTCTTCCCCCCTCCCCACTTTGAGGGGGCCATGCCCCCCGCTGTGTGCCTGGGGCTTCCGCACTGCACCCCTACCCTGTGTTTTTGTCTGCTCTGCTTAGCCTGGCTTGGAGGCCCCTGCAGCTGAAAGGGGGGGGGGGGGAGGGGCAGCTCCGGAGTGCCCAAGGCTAATTCTATATACATTAGCCATGCAGATTTTTAGAACATCATGGCAGTTTTTGTTGTTGTTGAGTCCTTTCAGTCCTGTCCAAGTCTTTGTGACCCAATTTGATTTTTTTATTGCAAAGATAGTGGAATAGTTTGCCATTTCCTACTTCAGCTCATTTTTACAGATGAGGAACCTGAGCCAGACAGTTAAGTGATGTGCCCAGGGTCACATAGCTATTAAATGTCTGTGGTCAGATTTGAACTCATGAAGATGAGTCTTCCTGATTCCAGGCCTGGCACTTTATCCACTGTGCTACCAAGATGCCCCCATCATGGCATTGGAGGTCCTGAAATCTTTGTCTGTTGCTCCCACAATTCTTTTCACTAAAGGATATTGCACAGTTAAGCTTTAGGCTTGTTTTTCTAAGATTTAGGCTTCCTTTAGATTTGTGGGAATTTATTTTGATTTGGGGACCCTGCCTGTGGGCTGAGATGAAAAAGCCTTAGGCTCTCAGGGGTTTTTTCTGTGTGAGGGGCTGGTGCCCCTCCCCCTCCACTTCAGCTGAGCCAAAAAAGCCCCATGGGCTTTTCAGGACACCAGGTCAGACAGCTGGGGTGAAGAAAAAGCCCCAGCTCCCTACACCCTGAGGGGAGCTGCCCCGGAGATCCCAGGCTTGTCCTGCCAGGCCCTAGCATAAGCCTTGTGGAGGTCCCAGGTACGCAGCAGGGGGCATGGGCCCCTCGAGCCGAGCCTGGCTGGGCAGGGCCCTAGTGTGGCCAGTGGATTAGCTTGGTGTGTGTGGGGGGCACAGAGAGTTCGAGGTTTGAGGGAAGAGAAGGAACATATATACAGGGGAGAAGACAGTGAGAGGGGGGACGCCGGAGGACACAAGGAGGCCGGAAGATTAAGAGGACAGACAGAAGGGGAGCTGCTACAAGGACGCTAAGGAAACCGAGGCTGTGTAAAGAGAGGGGCTGACGGAGACTGAGAAAAGGCTAAGAGCAAGGAAGAATGCCAGAAGGCTAGAGACGTGGAGAGCTCGGTGAGAAAGGGACGCTAGAGATGGCAGGGGGTTGGCAACAGAGGTGAGGACGTTAAGGGGCTTTTCTGGGGGATCAACAAAGTGAAAGCGACTTGGAGTTAGAAGTGAAAGTGAAGCCGGGAAGCTGGAGTGAAGGAGAAAAAGAATGAAAGTTGGAGAAAGCTGGAGCATACCCTAAGGCAAGAGGCAGCAAAGGCCCTTATTATTATTAAAAGCAGACAGGTTGTATAATTTGCATTTCTCTTATCTTTTACATTGATTTTTATACATAAACTCTACTTTGATTATTTAATTAAGAGACTTCTTAATCTTTTGCTTATCAATTTGGGAGCAGTGTGGAGAAATTTTTAGATGGCTCATACTAAATTAATAGCAGTCAGATAGCCAACCAGTCAGAAGTCCCTAGATTAGTCATCCATAGATTAGTCCCCCACTCAGATTAGGCCCAGCTAGTCAGTTAAAATACTTTTATAGATCTGATCGTGACATTCTACTTTCCCCATTCTTCTTCCCTCCTACCCCCCTGCTCCCCCAGCTCAGTAAACTCCAGTAGCTCTCTGTTACCTTTTGGATCAAATATAAAGTCCTCTGGCATTTAAAGCTCTTCACAACCTGGCTGTTTCTGACTTTTTCCAGTTTTCTATAGCACTTCCATCTTCATACACAACAATTCAGCCCTACTGACTTTGTATGAAGAAGAACCCAAGAAGACCTTGATTCAAATCTTACTTCGGCACAAGCTTCATGACTGAGTAAATCTCTTTCCCTTTTACCTTGATAGGAGAGTCTTAGCTTGGGGCAGCTGTGGCATTTCCAGTCCACACTGATTGCAATTCCCCTCCTCTCCTTGACCTCATTTCTAGCCTAGACCTTTGCCTGAGCCTGGGACAAATCTACCCTGAAGGCTGACTCAGTGATTGCTGATTCCTTTCCTGGAACCTCCATATCATGAGAAGGCTCAGCCTCATTCCTCACTCTCCATTATTAGTCTGCTGCATTTCTACCCCTGCTGCCTGGCCCACCAGGGATGGTGATAACATACATAAATTCATTCCTCAGTGATTAGCACACTGCCACACTCTCATACCTTCCCACCCCGCTGACTGTTACTGTACAAACCTCGTTCTCTGTGCCACACTGCCTGCCCCCATGATCCCATTCCATTCAACCTATTTTCTCCATTCCACTCCCACCAGTCTCTTCTGCTTTGCTCTCTGGAATGCCTACCCCCTAAGTAACAAACTTGCTGTCATATTAAATCTTTTCCTACCTCACTCCTTCAGTTTTCTTGAATTCGGAAAAACCTCATTCATTTTGATGACACATTTTCCCTGACCACCCTTTCTAGAGCTTGTTATACTTTCTGTTCTTACACTTTCTTTCCTTCAGCCTTTCATTGGTCTTGGTGAAGGAGTCAGAATGTTCCTTAGTTCCCATTGCCACATCCCAGACTCATCCTTTACCACCATCACTTAATAGCCTATCCTCCTTTGAGGTTCATTCAATACATATTTATCAACGAATCAGGATTCTTGTAGTGGTTATTTACCACCTTTTGGCACATTCCCCTTCTTTAATGAATTTAGTGCCTAGATCAAATAGTTTTTTTTTCCCTTCCTCCAACTCTTGCCCTCATTTTAGGGGACTTCAACACATACATACATAACACACATACATATACATATGCTTGCACACATATGCATGTATACACACATGCACACAAATACCCCCTCTAATACCCTAACTTCTTAGTTCTTCGACTTAATCATTTTCATTGACCTACTCCTTGACTTTTCCATAATCCACAAGTAGTCCTTGTTTATGAACTCTGAGATCCCTTTTTCTGAACATAATCTTTTGGCATTCCACCTCTTTTCTCTGCCTTATAATCCCTAACCTTCTATTTTATTCACTGTGACTTTTGAATCTTAAACCCTCAGTTCTTTCCCAAGACCTGCACTTCACATACTCTCCTCCATATCTTGACATTTTGGTGAACTAATTCAATTCTATCCTCTTCTCTTGAGTCCTTTGCCTTGCTACCACGTAACTGATCTTTCCCTGCCCATGCTACTAAGTGAAGTTGGAGAAAATCATGAAATTGTACTAGTTGGATTCACTAGAAATTTATGTCACATAAGCCCAGTGGGTCCTTTTATCCTTCTCAAACCTCCCATGGCTCTGTCTCTCTCTATCCTCCTATCTCAGAATCTTGCCTCCTATTTTACTGAAAAAGGGAAGCCATTTGCTGAGAGCTCTTTCTTTTGCTCTTCTCATAATCTTACACAGATGTCTTTTGTCATTATCTTCTCCTTCACCCTAGTCTCATATGAAGAGGTCGCAAACCTATCTATGTGCACAAGCGATCCCATTCCATTCTGTTTTCTCTAGCAGATTGCTCATTCTGTTATTCCTACTCTCTTATTGGCTTCAGTCTCTCCTTGTCTATTGGCTACTTACCTAGGTCTACAAAAATAGTCGTGTCTCTTCCACCTTCACAAACCCATCCTTGATCCCTTTTACCTATGTTCTTTGTATACTAGATATCTCCTATACCTCCAATGCCTCCTCCTTTAAAACTTCCCAGAATTCCTTTCTTCCCTCCAGACTCTGCTTAGTCATTTTCTGGAGGAAGTTTTTCCCAGTACTCTCACATGCTAGTATCACCCAGACAAAATTACTTTTCTTTTCTATTCTGAATGTATCTTTTATGAAGCTACTCTTTTGCTTTCCCCAGTAGAAAATGGCCCTTTGAGGGCATGGATTGTTTTTACCTTTCTTGTATTAATAGTGTGTAGCACAGTATTTAGCATATGGTAAGTGCTTAATAAAAAGATGTTGATCAACTGATGGATAGGTATATATTTCAGGTACTGACCACCTGGAGCCCCTTCGATTAATTCTATGCTATGCTTTCCTTGTTACATCTTTTTGATACTTCCTTTGCTTGACCTTCTTTTATCATTATTAATCAATTCTACTGTCTGTGTGTTTTTTAATGTTTTAAAAAATGACATACTTGTTTTATATTTTTAATCCAGTGCATTTGAGATTATATTATGGTTTGGGGGTGAAATAACCATGAATCTTTTCTGTTATTTCACAGTGTTTTTTATACAAAGCTGTGGGGTTTTGGTGACTATTTAAAGAAGTGGCTAGTCCCAAGCTGTGGCAGCTGGGAAATCTCTAGAACATTCCTTTGTATTTTAGACCTGATTTTTTTTCAAGGACATGGTCACTATTCCCTGAATCTCCTGGACTCTGAATTCTTTGGGCCACCCATCTGGGATTAGGGTTTTGCTGTGTCAGCTTTCCAACTTGTTAATTACCTGTTAAAATTAAGTCATCTTAATTCTTCTTACCTAATTTTAATATCTTTTAAGTAATTGGACTCATGAATAACTGAAAAAGAAATCTTTGTTTCTTGTTTGTCTGATACCAAGAAACAACGAGGTGGGTGAGTGGAGTTCTGGGCTCGAAATCAGGAAGACCTGAGTTCAAAAGTAGCTTCAGATAATCTCTATGTATCACACTGAGCAAATCAGTTAACCTTTGTTTGCCTCAGTTTCCTCAACTTCAAAATGGGGATGATAATATCACCTTTACCTTCCAGGATTGTTGTGAAAATGGAATGAGATATTGTAAAGCTTTTAGAATAGGGTCCAGCACATAGTAGGTGCTTGACTAGTTGCTTGTTTCTTTCCTTCTTTTCTTCAATGCCCTTAAAGGATGTGACAAATTTTATTTAGATTTTTGGTTACTTTGAGCATGAATTAATATAGTTCTTGCAAATGGATGTTTTAGTAATCTCTAGTACTAGGAGAATTTGGACATTCATGAGGACAGACTCTCTGTTGTAAAATCAATCATAGGAAGGATGACTACTTTAAAACAAAGGCAAAATTTTTTTTTAAATTATTAAACTAGTTGTAGATTAAAAGAAAATGTATAATTTCCTTAGCCATAATCAGAATTGATAGCAGTACCCTATGAAACTCTTAAGAGATTATTGTGTTTTTTCCTTAGGAAAGGACAATTGAACGCTTGAAGGAGCAGCGGGACAGAGATGAGCGGGAGAAGCAAGAGGAGATTGACAACTATAAGAAAGACCTGAAGGATTTAAAGGAGAAAGTTAGCCTCTTGCAAGGAGACCTCTCTGAGAAAGAGGTTAATCTCATAAAAATTGATATGTTTGATTTGACTTCAAGACTGGGTTGTGTGTATATATGCTTACTTATGTTGTGAATGTGTGTATACTATCATAGTTCTTTTTGGGGATAGTGATCATATAGAGAATACTTGGGAAGTTGAATCTAATCATAGCACTTGAAGAACGTGGTCAAAATGGATCTTTTTTTAGGATGTTGTTCAGTGACTTAGACCATTACATATACTTTTGAAATTCTGGACTAACTCCTTGATGAATTGAAATTCTGTTAATGTATATGATTCCTGTAGATCAGCTCTTGAAATTATTGCTGCCCTGTTTTAGGGATGTTGGGAGGATGATAGTAAGGCAGAAGGAATGTGAAAATGAAAGAAGGATTTACTGACCTTCAGCTCTTTCTCATGCTGTATTAGTTGGTATTTCTTGTTTTTGTCAGAGAAATCTGGAATTGTCATCAACCAGTAGGGTACTTAATTTCCCTTTAATTTCCCTTAATTTCCATTTGGTGATGATCCTTCATATGAACCAAAGAGCAAAAATGACTTAAAGCCATGTGAGTTGATGATACAAAGCTTTAGAGTTACCCTCTGAATGCTTATTCTTTGGAAATTTATAGAAATACAGATTTATAGTAGAGCCTCATATAGTCTTTTCCATGTAAAAATGATTGAACTTACACCTGTTCAGAATTATTGAATATGATAATAGAAGCTTGGCTTACAGATTTAAAACTGTATGACTGGATAACGTTCAGCTGGTCTTAATTACCCTTTGACGTTCAGTTAGATTTAAGTTTAGTATGGAGAAAATCTGACTCTTTTAACAATCATTCTTTGCTTTTTAAACAAGAATACACTTATATATACTATTAGAGTGAAAATCAGAATACACAGACATGGCATAAATTTTGAGACCTCTGGATGTCATTTATATCAGATATCTGTTATTTTTTTAGGCTTCACTCTTGGACCTCAAGGAACATGCTTCTTCTCTGGCTTCCTCAGGACTGAAGAAGGATTCAAGGCTTAAAACACTGGAAATTGCTTTGGAGCAGAAGAAGGAAGAGTGTCTGAAAATGGAATCACAATTGAAAAAGGTTACCCAAAAATGCCATCTTCTTACCTTGTTTAAATTATATATGAGTTAAGAACCTCCAGTACTATCAAGTAAAAAACTTTGTAATGATCCCAGAGGCTTAAAATGCATTATTCCTATACCTTATTTCCACAGTATCCTTATGCTCGGTCTGTTTTTGTGTGCCTTTGTATGCATGTATGCTCATGTTTGCACAGTGAGAAGTCTCTCCAAGGAGAAGTGTAGTATAATGGGAAGAACACTGGACTAGAAATCAGGAGACATGGTTTCTTGGTTTTTGTGTTCATGGTCAATTTGCTGGGCTTCTTCTTGGCTTTGTGTTCTTATTCTGAAAATAATGGATTAGAATGGTGATTCCTTAGATCTTTATATTAAAAAATCTTTGATTTTGGAAAGCGGGTAGATACCTACACAGCAACATCTGGCAGGTGAGGCTTAAAACAGCTTTCTTGGGGGGCAGCTAGATGCCACAGTGGTTAAAGCACTGGCCCTGGATTCAAGAGTACCTGAATTCAAATCCAGCCTCAGACACTTGACATTTACTAGCTGTGTAACCCTGGGCAAGTAATTTAACCCCCATTGCCCCACAAAAAAACCCAAAGAACCCAAAAAACCAGCTTTCTTTTGTTTTAAAATAAAAGTATTTTATTATTTTCCAGTTACATATAGAGATAGTTTTCAACATTTGTTTATATAAGATTTCCAATTTCAAATTTTTCTCTGCCCTCCCTCCCCTAGACAGCAGGTAATCTGATATAGGTTTATAAATATATATATATATATATATATATAAAAATAATAACATTAAACATATTTCTGCATTAGTCATGCTAAAAGAGAAGAATCAGAGCAAAAAGGAAAAACCTCAAAAAAGAAAAACAACAGCACCAAAATCAAAAGAAATGGTACGGTCCAATCAGCATCCATATTCCACAGTTCCTTTTTTTTTCCCCCTGGATTTGGAGAGCCTTTTCCATATTGAGTCCTTTGGAGCTTTCTTGTACCGTTGTATTGGTGAGAAGAATCTAGTCTATCACTGTTGATCAACACATAATGTTGATACTGTGTATAATGTTCTTCTGGTTCTGCTCATCTCACTCATCATCAGTTTATGCAAGTCCTTCCAGAAAACACAGCTTTCTTGATGATCAATTTAATTCTTTCTATTAGAACGCATTTTTCATAGCTGACAATCCTTTTTTCCAGTAGTAAAATATCAAGGTCAGCCATCCTGGATTTGGCCTCTGAATCAGCTGCAGCACCAGTGTTGTCATCTGTCTATAATCTATCTAAACTGAGCAGTGAATGAGCCTTACACTCATCAGAATTGGCTGAAAGACCTTAATCTCATCAGAGTTGGGTCAAGGAGGGAATAACATACACATCAATTGGGTGGAGTAAAATCTCTATCCCTTCAGGGAAGTAGGAGGGGAAGGGGATAAGGAGGGAGGGGTAAAAGAAGGGAGGGCAGATTGGGGGAGGGGGCAGTCAGAAGCAAATCTCTTTTAAGGAGCAATATGGTTAAAGAAGATAGAAAATAGAGTAAATATTATGGGGAAGGGAATAGGATGGAGGGAAACAGTTAACAGTAGTTTTACATGAAAAAGAGAAAAGGAAAAAAAAATGTACAAAAATATTTAAAGCAGCTCTTTGTGGTGGCTAAGATTTGGGAATCAAGGGAATGTCCATCAATTGAGGAATGAATGAAGCTGTTCCTCATACATGATTTTCCGTTCTCTATCTCTGTGCCTTTGTACAGGCTCTTTTTCTCTTCTGAAATGTTCTCTTTCTTTACTTCTGCCTCTTGGAGTGCTTATAAGTACATAGGGTCTCCCCTGAGAAGAAAGCTGGGTTGTGTAGTGGATAGAGAGCTGTGTCTGTAGTTCTAAATTGATGTCAGACACTTGCTGTGTGATCCTGGGTAAGTCATGTGGCTTAGATTTCCTCAAATGTACAATGAGGATAATAATAACACCTACCTATGAGTATGTTGTGAAGATCAAATGAGATATTTGAAAAGCTCATAGATGAGTGCCTAGCAAATAGTAGATACTTAATATATCCCTTTTTTCTTCCCTCCCTCTGTTCCTCCGTCCCTTCTTTCCTTCTCTGCTACCTTCCCTCTTTCCTTCCTTCAATATAAGTTTCTTGAGAGCAGGACTATCTAATTTTTCAGCCTGGCACATAGCATGTGCTTAATATTAGTTTTTGATTGATGTGTGTGTGTGTGTGTGTAGGTGTGTTTCTAATGGGCTTTGTACTACTTTACTTCGTAGGCACACGAAGCAACTCTGGAAGCTAGAGGCAGTCCTGAGATGAATGATCGACTCCAGCAGTTAGAGAAAGAGATTACACAGCATAGGGATGAATCCAGTAAGGCCCAGGCAGAGGTAGATCGTCTCCTGGAAATCTTAAAGGAGATGGAAAATGAGAAGAATGATAAAGATAAGAAGATAGCCGAACTGGAGAGGTGAGGATGAATAAGTTGGAAGTTGCCTGATAAAGTCAGAATGGTTAAAGTATGGATTTATAACTTTTTTGGGAGCGTGGAGGTGGGAATGTAATTTGGGTAACTAGTTTTAGTTTTAACCACTTTAGTTCTTGACCTTGCTCTATTAATCTTGTTATTCATCTTGGAGTAACTTGGTTACTCTCATTTCTTGTAGTTTATTAGAGGTTGACACATTGGTGAGCAAAGTAACAGGATGATTACATTTTTAGTAGAGTTAAAGGTGATTATTGATTTAAGAGTTTAAGTCTTAGTGAAATTACTATACGTTTCTATAATTAATAGCCTGAATATTAGAAATTATTAATTCCTTATCAATTTAGTTATGTTTTCAGTGAGTTCTTAATTCTTGGGATTTTCAAAATGATGGATGTGCAGGAAGTTCTATCATTGTAGATATCACAATTGATAGTGAAGAAAATTTAAATAACATTGGGATAAGATTTTGTGGACCTTTGGCCACGAATCTAAAATTTTCATTATGAGCTTTGTTTCATAGGTCTACACATATGAACTACCCATAGAACTGACCCAGAATTTCCTGTTATTTTCTTTAGTTTTAGAGTACTCGAACACAAAGAATTCTTGCTGCTTCTTGACCCTTTCTTTTTTTTTTCTTTATTTTTTAGTGAGGCAATTGGGGTTAAGTAACTTGCCCAGGGTCTTGACCCTTTCTTATTGCTTTTGTCTCTTTTACATGTAGATATGTATGTGTGATGCTAAATTCTTCAACATCTTCCACTGAAACTCCTTCAGATGAAGAAGTTAATAGGTGCCAAAAGTCATTTGAATACCTTGTAATACTGACAAGGATTTAAAACCACTAGTATTTATAGCTATTATTGCCCAGTATTTCGGAACAATTCCTTATCATTACTTTGAAAGCTACTGGAATCATTCTATAAAGGTTAGGTCATTTCCTTCCCTTTCTATTTCCCTTTACCTCCTTCATTCCTTGTTCCCACTTCTCCTTTTTCCCTTCCCCTGGCCTCTTTTTTTTTTCCCCTGTTCCCTTTCTTAGAAAACCAGAGATTTTGGTTTCCTAAATTTTGTTTTAATGTTATACTCTATAGTCTTAGAGTTTCAGATAAAGTAGCTTCCCCTCCCCCATGCCCATAACTTTACATTTTCCTTTATTGCAATAACTACTTAAGTAGCTGAGATGTGTAACTGCCTTTTGTATTATTACCTCCAATTTTGGTGTATTCAGCTCCTCAAATTGTATTTTTAAAGCCATAGTTACCTGAAATGTCCAAGGTTCGATATTATTTCTATTTTCTTTGATTTTTTTTCTCCCCTCATTTATTTGTGTAAGTTCATATTTTTTCATATTTAAAACTATTGTCAAATATTTACTTACTAAAGTTTTATGAAAAAGCATTTTGGTTTATTAGTGTTCCCCATCTTAGCATGTGGTAGTGAGGATTATGTTATAAAATTCTACTGTGCCATTTAAAAAAAACCCAACAGAACATTGCTTGAAAGTTTATACTTTTTCTCATCTCTTTACTTGTAGAAAGAAGAAATAAATTCAGTATTTAAACCCAATACTTGTTTTGGGGTTTAGGTATGGATTTTAAAAGGAGCAAATAGTAGTTTGTTATCTAGAATTATGACCAATAACAGTTTTTATGATTGAGGCAGCCTTTCCATTTTGGTGCAGCTAGGTGGTGCAGTGGATAAAGCACTGTACCTGGATTCAGGAGGACCTGAGTTCAAATTTGGTCTCTGACACTTGACACTTACTAGCTGTGTGACCCTGGGCAAGTCACTTAACCCTCATTGCCCTGTTCTCCCTCCGTCCCCCCCCAAAAAAAAGAAAAAAAAAGAATTCTCCCATGTGAAGAAAAATTGCGCATTCTTTACTCAGAATCGAATTGGAAGACTACTGAAATTGTGGGCCCTATTGCCCTTTCAGGTATATACTGCTACATTTTTGTAGTTATAATTGAAAATTTTTTAACCCTTTAAATATTTCTCTATTTCACACCTATATAATTTCTTTTGTATCATGGTGTCAGATGGCAACAGAGTATAGAAATTTAGAAGTTCAGGAGACTTTATAAATCATGCCCTTATGACAGTGAAGAAGTAGAGACAAGGAATGGTAAAATGATTTTTCTATAATTAGTCATTGGTGGAATAAGGATTAACATTCCAGGTCTCCATAACCTTATTCTTATACTCCTTCAACTCCACTAAGACCATATGTTTTTGGCTGGATTTAGTGGGTGCTATCTTTTAGGCTTTTTCTGCCTATATGGATCTGGTACCTTGATCCTAGTTTAAAACCAAAATACCATATGAATGTGGTATTTTTTGTGACTCAAGGTTTTGTCTGTTCTAGGGAAGACATTTATTTTAGCTTCTCACAAGTCTCAAAAAACCTTTATCTTTGATGGAAACTGTTTAAATCTTTCTTTATACTTATCTAGTGCTTTCTATTTGGGAGAACTTTTGGGAAGACCATATACTTTTTGTTGCCTGTTCCATTATTGAAGTGCATGTGTGACTGGGTTTTGGTTTCCCCCCACCCCCTCAAATCATTTGCTTTTTGTATTGCAATTCCACTTTTTCCTATGTGGAAAACTTCCTCACCTTTCCATTCACTGGTTCCATTCTTGGTGTGTGTATATTTTTTCTGTCTCTTGGTCAGGTTGTTTCTCAGAAGGCTATTCTTCCACAAATTGAATCCCCCATACTAGTGTTAGTTTTCATTGTGAGGAGAGTTTGTTTGGGATGTGCTGGGGAAGTGAATGTTATATAAAGTTTCTTATAGTTCTGAATTGCTACTCTTGTTCTTGCCAGTGCTGGTGCTTACTGGGAATTGGCTTAAGTAGAATAATTAGTGACTGCATGACTGAGAAGATGATGGAGCCCTCAACAGAAGTAGTAGAGCTAGAAGAGAGGGTTTGAGGAGGAGGGGAATCATAGTGAGTCCTGGTTTGGGCATGTTGAATTTGTGTGATATCTAGTTGGAATATCCAACAGATTATTGGTGATGCAGAACTCCCACTCAAAAGCACCTTACAGATTCAGGGGTAAAAAAAGAAATCACATACCTAGAAAAAAGTCTTTATTAGTGTATTTGTTAATATATTTCTGTTTTGGGGTTGTGATTGCTTATGGGCAATCATAGTCTGACTTTTAGAGCATTAGGAAGTATGATGAGAGAATACTAGAAAAAGAGGAGATTTTGGTCTTAGCCCTGACTCTGTCCCTTGTCCTCTGAGGCCTTCAGCAACCTTTCTGACCTCTGTTTCTCATTTTCCTTGTCTGTAAAACATGTTAAGGGTTAAAATTCTAGCTAAACTGTCTAAAATATCTAATGAGTGGTCGCCAATAAATTATAAGCTTTAGCAAGAGTTAGACTTTTAAGCATTTATTAAGGAGAATAAGAATTTGGTAAAGAGAGAGAAAGGCCTAGATTCCTATCTATTAAAGGGAGAGCACATTTCTAGCTCCCTTCTCCGCCAGCGTCCTCAGGAAAAAGACCCAGAGTCAGTGCCAGTCTCTTCCTTCCTCCTCCCACTAGTCTGCGTCACTTCCTCCCCGCCAAAGAAAAGACTCCTGGTCTTGCCCTCAAAGACCTTCGCTTCATGGGCAGAACTCTTCTACAGTAAGTATCCAGCAGGTGGCGTCATTCCAATCGTTACAAACAGAAATGATAAATATTTTACCTACTTACAATAAAGGACAAGTGCTCTTCATTGTGTAAAGGGTAACTGATTGCTAACTTGAAAGGGAGAATCCAGGTATTTTATCAAGAGATTATGTCCTCATCTTTATCATTTTTAGTAATGTTAGTGTACCTCAACATCAGAGCCCAACTCCTGGCCTTCTCGTGGCGGAACTGTTTCCACTAACAGGAGAAGGGGCGAAGGCAAATCACTGGAGCCTTAAAACCAGTTGCTTCGGGCAGGTGGGGCTCATTAGCCTTGGCAGGCAAACCCACCTAGGGGAAGGAAACCCTGATTTTAAAAGTCTGCTGCCTTGCGGCTATACCCATATATGGGAAAGGCTTTGGGAGTTAACCCCGAGGAAAAATCAGGAGTCAGAGTCCCTTAGGCAGTTGGATGTTGGACATCGCATCCCTCTGGCAACTCCTGCGGCGGCACTGGTGCCAAACTGTATTGGCTCTGCCTCTCCTTAGGACCCACCAATGTCACGGAGAGGGAAAACCTGCTGCATGGGCAAGAGCTTGTTTTCCATATTGATCTGCCCAGGCCAGCACCCTGGAGAGGACACTCCAGCTACTCCTCATGGGGTAGATACAACACGGGATGTGGCAGTTACCGGTTACAAGTCACTCAGGAGCTGCGGCTCCTGTATCGGACTGCACAGCCACACTGTGGCCTGTGGTTCTTCAAGGCGCTGATCCAGGGTCATCTGCCTGGTGGAAGCCTACTATGTCCTCATCTAATTTGGCTCCAGTTTTGATGGTCATCTGTATAGAAGTCTTTGCTGAAAAGATTGTGTCATCGATACAAACTCTCAAATGTGCAAGTAGAATCTCTTAAAAATCACAGGATTACAGAGATTGGAAAGTAATTAAGGAATCTTTTTATTCTTGCCTTCTCATTGTAGAGATAAGGAAAATGAGGCCCCAGAAGGTCAAGTGATATGCCCAGGGTCACTACTAGAGGTTAGGTGTGAACTCAGGTCCTCTGACTCCAGAGCTATATGCTATATCCTCTACCATATGGTCTCCTTAGTTTAATATTGTTTTTCTCTTTTCACTCTTTTCTTAACTCCCTATCATCTTGCTTCTAACCTCATCATTCCACTGAAATTACTGTGTCCAGAGTTACCAGTAATCTGTTAATTGACAAATCCATTGGCCATTTCTCAATCTTCATTCTCCTTGACCTCTCTGCAGCATTTGACATTGTCAGTCACCTCCTTCTCTCTAGGTTTTGGGACATTGTTCTCTCTTGTTTGTCCTTCAATCTATCTGACCATTCCTCTGTCTCTACTGCTGGATCTTCATCCCTCAGGGTTCTGTCCTGTGTCCTCTTCCCTTCTCCCTTTATACTACTTCTCTTGGTGATCTTATCAAGCTCCTGTGGATTTAATTCTCATTTCTAAGATGATGATTCTTTTATCTCTCTTCTTTTTTTTCTGTTTAGAATTTTATTTTCCAAATTACACATAGAATTATTAACTATGAATAAAAGAAACTATATGCCAAGAATGAAAAACTACACTTTTTCTCTGGCACAAAAGAATTAATTCCTCAGCACGTGCCATTCATGTCAAATATATACCATAAAACACATTTACCTTGTCAATAAATCTTCAGTAATGAAATTTATTACATACTGATATAAGGTAGCACTTACTTTTTGAAGATCCATTTGAGGTGATATTATTCAGTGAATTAACAAGTAATTTTATATTTGGGAATTATACTTTGTATTCTGCATCTAATTGTTCTGATTGAAGGAAATGAAGATTGTGATTTGTTTCATAGTTACCTGAGGAGTTTGTGGTTTATCCATAATTCTTGTATCTTCCTGTAAAAACTAGGCCACATCATTTTTTGATGCAGTAATATTTGTCGATGAAATACTGCCATATCCTTTCTCAGAATTCTTGTTCTTTGAAGTCATTGTTTCCAAGTCAAGAGGTGGTGAGATGTATACCCTTTAAAAGTTATTGTGGCTTTGGATAAAATGGTCAGAAACAAAGTCCAAGTGGTTCTTGACATTAGTAAATAAGATCCACTCTTCCCTTTCTTCTTTCAGAAGCTCTACTTCCTTTTTTCTTTTTTGTGTTAATAGGTAATAAAGAGCCCTAGGTGCTTTATGCTATTCAGGAACTTAGAGACTGGCTACTTTGTAATTTGAGTCTTGAGCACTGTAGAGAGAGAAGTATGAATATATGAAGAGATACACTCTTTCCATTTTTGTTTTTAGATTTCACTTTATGAGGTATAATATGAGAAATGTAAGGTCAGCCTTCCTGCTGGCTCCACCATATTCCCATGAATTGCCAAAATGATGAACGCAAAAGGAAAAAGGAGAGGGACATGATACATGTTTTCTAGACCCTTTAGAAAAATGGTGTTGTCCCTTTGGCTATGTATATATGAATATACAAAAAAAGATGATATTGTAGATATCAAGGGTATGGGCACAGTTCAGCAAGGAGTGTCCCACAATGTTACCATGGCAAGACTGGACAGGTCTGTAATGTAACTTAACATGCTGTAGGCATTGTTGTAAACAAACAGGTTAAGGGCAAGATTCTAGCCAAGA